>NW_026623056.1:53711255-54336255 GCF_023065955.2 Ursus arctos | reverse complement strand
CGACTTTGGATTATTTACCCTGTCAGTGTCTGTCAACCCCAAATTCAAAACTACCCTTTGGTGGGTTCTTCTGTTTGAGCTTTTAATTGTTGCCAGGTACTGTTTTAGAGGTAACTTAAGAATTTTTTTTAATATCCTATGTCAAATGCCATGTGGTATTAGCATTTGAATGTTTTTCAAAGTAGTACAGATTGGATTCAAATAAATTGTGGGGAGATCATTAAAAGCAAACTTTGAAAGTACCCTAGATGTTTAAAAATTAATTAAATGTATTTGAGAAACTTCAGATCCTGCTATTGCTTCTCATTTATTGGATATTTTGAAATTTAATATGATATTAATTTCTGCCTAATTAAAATTGAGTGCTAAAATTGTCAGTATAATGATTGTGAAGATTTGTTTAAAGCTAAACAATGGAATCGGGCATACAGGGGTTTCCTGCTTGCAGAAAGCTACTCTCCTGAGAATCGGAATGTAACAGACAATGTGGTTCCTTTTGTTGGTGAAGCAAATTCCTAGTGATGATTGTTTGCAGATCAAAATGATAAGTATAGTAATAAAATCTGTTGAGAGATTGAAATTGTAAAATATACCTGGCTCAAATGCTGAGAAAAGTAGAAAATTGTGAACTTTGGCCATTTTTAAACTGTTAAAGTGAGAAGGAAGCTTTTATATCATCAACCTAAAAAAGAAGGAAGGAAGGAAGGAAGGAAGGAAGGAAGGAAGGAAGGAAGGAAGGAAGGAAGGAAGGAAGGAGAGAAAGAAAAATAGAAAGAGAAAAAAAATAAAGTGACTTCCTTTTATTGAGGTATAATTGACATATAACATTATGTCAATTTCATATGTACAACATAATGACACAATGATTCAATATTGGTATATATTGCAGAATGATCACCACAATAAGTCTAGTTAACATCTGTCATCATCCACAGTTAGGAATTTTTTTTTTTCTTGTGATGAGAACTATTTTAAGATTTACTTTCTTGGCAACTTTCCAACATGCAGTACAGTATCATTAACTATAGTCACCATGCTGTACATTACAGCCCCATGACTTAATCATTTTACAGCTGGAAGTTTGTACCTTTTGATCACCTTCACCCATTTCGCATGCCACCCACCCCACCTGCATCTGGCAAGCACTATTCCAAAGATGTGACATTGAAGAAAGAGTGACATTTTAATATTAGATCATCTCTTTGGGCCATCCATTTTGATGTTATGTAGCTTCCCTGTTATTGGTTGTGAACTTCTGAAAGACGCCAGCAATATCTTAGAAATGCCAAGTATTATTGATTGCATTTTCTTCCTATCTGCTTACAAGCTCCAGAGGCCAGGTGCTCTGCCTTGGCACCCTTTGGATGTCCCTACCTTTGTTTTTTGCTGCTTCTTACTACTTTTCCACTGCCTTCATACTCATTCTACGTTTAGCAGAGAACTTCACCCAAATCAAGGTTATCTAAATTCTCATTGGTGTAGTCGTCTTAGGCATTAGTTATGTTATACAAAAATTTGAAGATGTTTTGAAAAGAGAATATCAAACAAGTGTTGAATTCATATATTCATAACATTTTTTTTTCTGCAGATAACTTACAAAAAAATTATCTAGCAAGGAAAAAAAGTAGGGGATGTCTGGGTGGCTCAGTTGGTTAAGCGTCTGACTTTGATTTCAGCTCAGATCATGATCTTGAGGTTGTGAGATTGAGTCCAGGATTGGGCTCCGTGCTGTGTGTGGAGTCTGCTTAATATTCTCTCTCCCTCTCCCTTTGCCCCTCCCCTTATCTAGCAAGGCTGATTTCAAGCTACCCATGTGAAATCACCAAATGGAAACTAGGGAAAATGTGCACAGTAAGATCTTGGAAGTAAGTGGGAGCTGGCTTCAGCATCCCACTGCCTCTGGCAGAAGCTATTATTGCCTTGTCCTGTTTCTTATGACCATACGGTTTCATTGCACCCTGCCCTACTTTCCAGCTGCTAGTTTTTACATCTAAGAGTTGTCTGTATATGTGAGATCCCTTTCTACTTGAGCCAGAAGTGCCAAGAAATTATTTCCCCTGGCAGCTGCATTTGACCAATTTTTGCAGTGATTGCTGCGTAAATTCATCATCTCCCTCAACTCTGATCGGATAAGTTAGATGTCTGTGCTCTAAAATGGCTCCCATCATTCCCCAGCAGTGAGTTTCAGGGTAATGTATCCTGTATTGATTGTTTTCCCTTCCCTTTCTTATTTTCCTCCTCATTTACAGGTATTTCCTGGAATCAACTCTAATAAAACTATTTGCATTGAATCCTGTCTCAAGATCTACTTCTGTTGGAGCTCAAACCAATTCAAACTCCGTCTATTCACTTCAGTTTCTACCTTTTGCAGATGTCTTTGGAATTTTACTGTCTGTATTCCCTATTCATATATCTATTTGGTATTTCACATCATTGCTTCAAACTCAAGATGATCTCTAATTCTAGCAGATTACTTTTCTTCCTATATCATTTCTATCAGAGGTGGGATGGCTTCAGGTACTTCTTGCTCTGGCTAGAAATACCAACATATCATAGCATTAGGCCTCCATTAAAGGAGGCCTTGTAATGGAGAGAATTTGCTACCAAATATGACCTACTTGCAAACCTGGACAAGATAGGCTCTGATTCTTTTGTTGTGATTTCAGGTTGTATTTTTAAAAATGTGGCAATCCAAGGCTGAGCAAAGGACTGTACATGGGGAAAGTAAGTCCAAAGAACAGAGCAAGAGAGACATGGAAAATATCTTAGTGATAGTACCCAAACTTAAATTTTTTGAGGTGTTTTTAGATATAATCTGTGTTTTTATAATTGCTTCCTCTTTTTTCCCTCTTCTCTGCTGGCAATATTTTCTCTAAATTACTTATAAATTTGTTTCATTTTGTTTTATTTTGTTGCGGTATTTTTGGTTGTTTTTTTGTTTTGTTTTGTTTTTCCACACGAAAAAAATCTAGTCCAAAATATAGCTATGGTCACAAAAAAGTAATTTTAATGTCAGTCTCCATTTTCAAACTGGGAATAAACATTTACCAAGAAAATGAAAAAAATCTGCTAGAAGGAAACTTCTGAAATGTTTGATTTGTAAAAAAGAAAAAAAAAAAGTCTCTCCTACAACCCATAACACATGCATAATGATAATTTCCTTCCTCCACATTGGCAATGCAAACAACATAAGAATAGGAGCAAAAACTCAAGGGAGATATGCAAGATATGCAAAAAATATATATATTTTTCTCTCTCATGATGTACATTTTGCCTAATTATGACAGAAGAGATGCCATCTGTGTGAGACTGTTGGCTCAGAATAGCCTTGATTCTTCTCATGTATGCCACGGGAGTCATAAATCCTGCAGTAGTAAAGACAGGAAATGAAAGTACAGTTCAGATTTGAAGGCTGATTTTCGGTGCTTTCCCTAGTTTATTAAGTTATGGGAGTGATGCCATAAGACAGTTTTCCTTCACAAGAACAACTAACAACTATTCAAGAATGAGACACCACTCAAAGAATCCTCACACGTGGGGGTGAGGCTGAAGCACCCCCTTACCCTACACCACAGAGACCAAGATGGACTGCATTAGTGCGGTAAGAGGAATGGCTGCATGTTGACTGCATTGTCCCTCCCCCAGGCCAGCCCAGCCCAGCCCCTTGAGAGGTTTCCCCTGAGCCCCTGGTTGCTCCAGTGGGAAAGAGAACAGGACAAGGGACAACCAGCTCCCTCCCCCCAGCATTGGGGTCACATTGTGGGAACCTCTACTCTGATCTCACACCATGAGGATTGCAGAGAACTATTTGGGGGCTCAACCATTGGTTATCTATGACAGAGAAGCAGGGAGGAGCTCAGAACAACCAGCATACAGATCTTAGTAGACCGAGTTCATATCTGCAGTGCTCAGTAGTAATCCCAGCCAGTGGTTTTGCTTATCTGGAGAATGGGGACAGGGATGCACTCTGAGCAGGGAACTTGGTGGGGTGCAGGTGTGCCTGATTCAGATACTCAAAAGAGAAACTTTGCCTACCCTTGAGCCTGTTTCGCCCACACCCACGCAAGGAGAAGAGTCACAGTCTCCCTGCTGTGGAGAGTGTCTTCTGGTCCCTTCTGAGCAGAAGGGCTGGCCACACTCCTGGAAGCTGTGTGGCCCTGGGGCACTTAGGCAAAATTAATCACCCCTAGAGCAAAGCCAGTAGGGCATGGAGAGTCCCCATGCTATCACAAGCAGGGGGATTAATTCATAGCCAAGGCTGAGGGCAGCTCCCAGCTCCTCCCAATCAGAAAGCCTGTTTGGAAAATTGAATGTAGCCTGGAGTAGCTCCTCCGCTCTTCCCCAGGCAAGAGAGCTGAGACATAGCCCTTCCTACTGTGGAGAGTATCTTCCAATCCCGTATGACCAGAAGGAATGATGACAACTCCTGGAAGCTGTGCAACCCACTGATGCTCCAATCTGGAGAAAGGCAAGCAGAGTTAGTAGTTTGCAAAAAGAAGTCAGTGGCTCTGGCTCAGCCAGGGAACTTGGGGTGCAGGTTGGCTTGAGTTGAGATACCAAACAAGGAGCTTTACCAGCTTTGAAGCTTCTTCCTCCATTGCACCTGGGCAGGAAATCTAATTTTTTGCCCCAGTCATCACTGAATACAGCCTTTAGTCTGTCTAACCAGGGAAGCTAACCAGAGCAAATGGGAAACAGTAGCCTATTCAACAGCCCTATGTATAATGCCACTTGAACAGAGAGCACAAGCCATAGCTGTGTTATCAGGATCAAGATCTCAGAAATAAACCCAAGCCTATATGGTTAACTAATATTTGAAAAGGGAGCCAAGAATACTCAGTGGAAAAAAAGACCATCTCTTCAATAAGTGGTGGTGGGATAATTGGATATTCACATGCAAAGGAATTAAACTGGATCCATATCTCATACCACTAACAAAAATTAAGTTGAAATGGATTAAAGACTTAAATGTAAAACCTGAAACCATGAAGAAAACAGAAACAAACCTCCTTGACATGAGTCTCAGCAATGATTTTTTGAATATGACACCTAAAGCACAAGTAACAAAATAAAAGAAGCAGGACTGCATCAAACTAAGAGGCTTCTGCACAGCAAAATAAACATCAACAAAGTGAAAACACATCCTACAAAATGGGAAAAAAAAAAAAAAACATTTGCAAACCAAGTATCTGATAAAAGGTTAATATCCAAGATATGTAAAGAATTCATACAATTCAATAGCAAAAAAGCAACCCAATTAAAAAATGGGCAAAGGACCTGAATAGGCATTTGTCCAGAGAAGATATATGAAAGGCCAACATCACTAGTCATTCAGGAAATGCAAATTAAAACCACAATGAGCTATCACCTCACACCTGTTAGAATGGCCATCATAAAAAAAGACAAGAGGTAAGTGCTGGCTTGAATATGGAGAAAAGGGAACACTTATGTACTGCTGGTGAGAATGTAAATTGGTACAGCTACTATGGAAAACAGTATAAAGGATCCTCAAAAAATTAAAAATAGAAGTAGTATATGATCCAACAGTTCCACTTCTGGGAATATATTCAAAGGGCATGAAAACATTAACTTGAAAAGATGTCTGCACTCTCATGTTCACAGCAACATTGTTTACAATAGCTAAGAAGTGGAAACAGCCTCCGTGGCCATTGATAGATGGATAGATATAGACGTGTGTGTGTGTGTGTGTGTGCGCGCGTGCACACACACACACATATACACATTTTTTATGGTTGAATAATACTCATATGAGTTTTATTTTGTTACTTGTGCTTTAGGTGTCATATTCAAAAAATCATTGCTGAGACTCATGTCAAGGAAGTCTGTTTCTGTTTTCTTCCTGGTTTCAGGTTTTACGTTTAAGTCTTTAATCCAGTTCAACTTAATTTTTGTTAGTGGTGTGAGATATGGATCCAGTTTAATTCCTTTGCATGTGAATATCCAATTATCCCACCACCATTTATTGAACAGATGGTCTTTTTTTTTTCCACTGAGTGTTCTTGGCTCCCTTTTCAAATGTTACTTGACCATATAGACTTGGGTTTATTTCTGAGATCTTGATCCTTTTCTATTGTTTTGTCTATTGTTATGCCAGTACCATATTTTTTGATGACTATGGTCAGGACTGGGTACTACATTTAGTCTAGATGGGACTATGAATTAGTTTCCCTGCCCTGATAGGGCAGCAAGCCAGGGCCCAGGGTCTACAGAGCTTGGGTTTAAGGGCTCAAATCAGGATAGAGTGTGCACTGAATTCCCTAGTCAGCTGAGACCACCAGTTTTGATCTGCAGACTAGGGAAGCCATGGCTGTGTTCTCTGTTCAAGTGGCATTATACATAGGGCTGTTGAATAGGCTATGTTTCCCATTTGCTCTGGTTAGCTTCCCTGGTTAGACAGACTAAAGGCTGTATTCAGTGATGACTGGGGCAAAAAATTAGATTTCCTGCCCAGGTGCAATGGAGGAAGAAGCTTTAAAGCTGGTAAAGCTCTTTGTTTGGTATCTCAACTCAAGCCAACCTGCACCCCAAGTTCCCTGGCTGAGCCAGAGCCACTGACTTCTTTTTGCAAACTACTAACTCTGCTTGCCTTTCTCCAGATTGGAGCATCAGTGGGTTGCACAGCTTCCAGGAGTTGTCATCATTCCTTCTGGTCATACGGGATTGGAAGATACTCTCCACAGTAGGAAGGGCTATGTCTCAGCTCTCTTGCCTGGGGAAGAGCGGAGGAGCTACTCCAGGCTACACTCAATTTTCCAAACAGGCTTTCTGATTGGGAGGAGCTGGGAGCTGCCCTCAGCCTTGGTTATGAATTAATACTCATATGAGTATTATTCAACCATAAAAAAATGAGGAAATCCTACCGTAGTAACAAAGGGAACTTCAATGCATTATGTTTAGTGAAATAACTCAGAGAAAGATAAATACTATATGATCTCGTTTATATGTGGCATCTTTAAAAAGAAAAAGAAAACTCATAGAAAAAGACAACTGTGATTACCAGAGGTGGAATGTAGGGGTGGTGGAATTGGGGGAAGGTGGTCAAAAGGTACAAACTTCTGGTTATAAGATAAATAAGTACTGGGGATGTCATGTACAACACAATGACTCTGGCTGACACTGCTGTATGACATACAGGAAAGTTGTTACGAGATTAAATCCCAAGTTCTCATCACAAGGAGAATTTTTTTCCATTTTTTTCTTTCTTTTTTACTGTATCTGTATGAGAAGATGGATGTTAGCTGAATCTATAGTGGTAATCATTTCACAATATGTGTAAATCAAACCATCATGCTATATTCTTTAAACTTAGAGATGTATACCGATTATTTCTCAATAGCGTAGGGGGAAAAAGTAAGTTCTACATTCACCCAGGTACTTGAATGTCATCATGTGTCTTGTCAAGTCAGTTTATTGACACCTGGGGTGAGTCCTTTTTTAGACACTTGGCGAAGATATGTTTTTGAGGTCAAAATTAAATCTTGAAGTAAAGTACTTCTTGTCAATGCAGAATTTGCTCTGGCTATTATCACAGGTTAGCTGTTCTTATTTTAAGTGAAATTAGAGCAGCATTTTTCTTTCACTCAGCTCTCAGAGTAGCTTTCAAACATGGGTAGGTCGTGGAGACTGAGGGCTGGGCCTTGTTGAGAACATGTGTTTAATTAGTGAATGTTGAATTAAAGGAAAAATTAGGGAAGATATATGTGGAAGAGTCAAGCATATATGAATTAGACAATTGTTTTTGATATTTTGAGTTATTGAATAATTAAGTCATTCAATGACATTTTTATTCCTTTGGCAATAATGATCCCAAACAGGGAATGGCCAGTAGTTGATGTTATTGGCACTAGATGATATTGTTGGGCTTCATAATAGAATCAGAGTAGTACAAATCAAATAAACTTCTTCTTAGGAAATTTTTATTGAGATTTTCTACATGGGAAAGGATGCCAGTTTTCATAATTATATCAGCTGACATAAAATGTTTTATCATTATATGTTTACTGCCACGGTTTCTTATAAAAAGACTTCTGATCTTTGCTTTATACTTGTCTTTGGTCACCAATTCACATTTCTAAACAATGGCTGAAGTGGGGTTTTTATTTTATTTATTTATTTTTTCTGAGGAAATTGTTCTTTTCTGTGACTGCTGTTATGGCCAATTGTTAAAGAGAAAGGGCAACAGATAATTTATTAGGGAATAGGATCGTGAAAATTTAATGAAGTTGTTTTCTGATTATATGGAATCGTGTAAGTGGCCCATTATAATTTTCTAATATTGCATAGATTTTGTTCTTAAGTATCTTTTGACATTTTAGAAGTTTTTTTTCACAATGCCAAAATGACACATGCTTGTGAAAAAATGAAAAAAAATTATGTTAAATAAAAACCCTAATGTAGTCCTGTGTCAAATTTTGGAGCCCTCAATCTGAACACTGAATACGATAGAACACGTTGGCAAGACCTAGAAGAGCAGAGTTATCATTAATGGAGCAGTGTCGGGTTACCGTATTGGTGTAGGCAGAATTTAAGCTGATATTTTCTTCAGTTCCTTTCCAGTTTCTAGATTCTACCTCCCTTGTCCTATGCATAGTTCCTTATGCTTTTTTCTTGATACCTATTAACTCCTATTTTGACAGTTTGCTCAGGTCTCTCCTAACAGAACTTTAATTTTCTTAGAGAAACATTTGTCAGTTGGAATACAGAGGCATGGATGACACATAAAGCTAAAGATTTCTGGGTACAAGTTCTCTTTTCTGGTGCATTCAGATCAACCTCTGATTAGTCAAGTTCAAATAGGTGTAGCCAGATCATTTGAGACTGAGAACCACATAAGCAATCCCCCAGCCCCCTCTTTTATTTTCATCAAAACAATATGTGTGGTTTAGCCATCCATAAAGAGTCATAGAAGGAAGTTCATTGAACTCATAGAAATTCAAAATCTTTTATGTAGAAAATGATCAAAAGCTAATTTTCTTGTCTAATGCAAGCACAGAAACAAATGGGCTTAAAACTAATACCTGAGTTTTGAGATTTAGGTCACACACAGTATGTGCTTGGAAAAGCCACTTCGATCAACGTTCTCAAAATATATTCGGAGGAAAACTAGTTTCATAAATTGTACCCCTCAAGTCCTATCACCGTCTCTCCTCCCAACTTCTTCAAACAAAAACAAATATTTGGTGGTCTTGAGAAACCCATCTCACTATATTCTTTCTTGGGGAATTAAAATGTAAATTAGTAAAATAAAGTCCTACAATGCCGTGCAGTGGATTAGTATCTCTACTGTTGTTTAAATTTCAACATTTTCAAAATCGATTTGACTCTAAGAATTATATGTTTATCAGAGCAATTTTTCTTAACTGAAACAAAATATTAATCTTCCTGGGGTGGTATCTTTATTACCTATAAAGTGAAGGATACGAAAATAAATGAATTATCAAACATAGGTTTAATGATTATCTAATGGAAAAATTATATGGAGAAACCCATCCCCATGTGGGAGTTACATGAGATGATCTCTCTTTTCACTTAATTTGGTGTGATTTTATGACTATATGAACTCCAAGCTTGTTTCCAGATCTAAAATGTCTTAATTCTTAGTGATCTATATCAGTTAAAGTCTATATCAGTTGAATACTTACTTGGTAGGTATTCAAATGGCTCATGAGGAGAAATTTGAAAGCCCATACTCCATTAAATATAAAGTGTAACTTTATTAAAAATTTTACGGATTCGTTCAGGAGTAGACAGTTAACAGGAATGCTTATAGGAACAATTGATGCCTTTTTGGTTTTGGTGTTTTATTTTGTTTGTGTTTTTGGCACAATTAGGAATTATCTGTGGGGTTATTGAAGTTGTCCAGATTTCTTTCTTAATGTTAGATGATATATGTTAAGGCAACTTATGATGATGTGTTATCCCTATTTCTCACCATGTGCACAATTTTTATTCTTTAAAACAGTTATTTTTCTTTTAAAAATGTATAAACTTTTTCTCATGTTTTCTGCAACTTATTTTTTCTTTCTCCTTCCTTTAGTTTTCCTTCCTTATTTATTAATTTGCATCTTTTTTGTTCATTTCTAAACCTTGTTACAAGATCAGGATCCAGGTAATTGCTAAGACAGCTTTTGTTCAAATATCTTTTCTCTCTAAACAGGTTGCATGCCAATTACATTTCTATAGATTTATTTACTTTTTCTTCTGTCTGCTTTACAGCTTCAGAAACCTAGCAGAGTCATAGTTTATGCCCAATATTTTCCTTCTATCTCCTTTTTATAAAATTTCATTTCTTTAAACTCATTCTACAGGACATTTCTGTCTCAAAAAATGAAACAGACCGTGTTAAGCACTGTTCATTACTACTGTATTCTTCTGTTTCACCATTGTAAGATATACTGAATGCCATGTTCAATTGTGGATGTGTCAAAACAAAAAGAGATAGAAGTTTAAGGCCTCTGTTCATTTCCTTCCTATTATACTTGGACTATTCTATATTTTGAAATAGCTTTCAATTCATAAAAGAAAATTAAAAACCTGTATCCTTTTTTCCTTTTAAGCAAAACAAGGCAGTAACTTTCCATTTAACCATCTTTTCTATAAAAATATAAAAATAAAAACAAGTTTTGTGGTTTTCTGTGTTAAGGACCAAACAAACATGGTGCAATACCTGCTATTATCTTGGGGAATTGGCTGAACAGCATTTATAGGCTTTCTTCCAAGAGCTCCCAATTCATTTCTTTGATTTTTGAATAGAAATTTGGCCAAGCAGATACATGAATCAGAGACGATTTTTTTCCTTCAGAAATGACATTTGACATCCCGAGTCCTGCTGTCTATCTTTATATGTCTGTCTGTGTAGCCTTGTAGAAACTGCCTTCATGAGACTACAAGTTTCTGTCATGCAGAAGACTTTCCAGTTCTACTTTATGAGTCCCACACATTAAAGAAACTGTGTATCCAGGCAAGAATGTAGTCCATTGGGAATGTATTTAGGGAATGTTTGCAGTGAGAAGAGTCTTATCAATAATGTGGCTAGCAATTTGGACGTGATTTTGAGGCCCATAATACATGGAAAAAAAGAATCTACTGTCAATGTAATGCAGGGTTATTATGCACAAACTGAATCAGAGCCATGTTCATGACTGTTTTCAAAATCACCCTAGCTTTAGACAGGAGCTGATAGAATGAACAAACCTAAGGATTTTTTAGATTTTCAGGATGAATGATAAGAAGGATTTGTAGAAGAGGCAGAATGAAAAGTAAGGCATGGTGTGGGTATCCCCTGATGGGTTAGGGAAGGCATGGTTGAGAATCTCTTGAAAAAATCTCAGCTGGTGTAGTGGAAAGTGTGCTGACTCGACCGTAAGACAGACTGGATTCCGAGACTGTCTAGAGTTTGGATCAAGTTTCTTAACATCCGCGAGTCTCAGTTTTTGCAACTGTAATATCAACCTGACAGCATTATTCATAAGATCAGGAAAGGTAAAGTTTTATAAAGTGTTTGACTCAGTATCTGACAACATGTTAGTTATTAAGTTATTACTGCTATGAATATGCTTATTATTATCCTCCTCTTCATTCCTTTGTCCAGGAATGAAGTTAGACCTCTTTACGTTGCAGCAGAAAATAACAGTGAGAAATCAGGGCTGTGAAGAACAAGTCGTAGCTGTGGAAATACAGTCATTTTCCTAGATGTTGTGCTGTGAAAACACTAGGGAGCATGTAATTAATTTATGAAAGCTAAATCTGAGAAAAGTATGTTCATTTTTTAAAATGACATGTTCTGTTGCTTATGTTGTTGAATAAAATAGAAGAAAGCAAAATCTACAAGGTAGGTTTAGAACATTTTACTGAAAACCACAAGGGTGAAGATGCTCCAGGACATATATTGTAAAGAGTGATGCAGATTTCAGGATGTTTCAGTCACGGTCATCTTCCTACTCTTTTTACCTTTTGTTCTTAGTCTCTACTTTTTCATTCTCCTTTTTTTCCACCAGTTCCCTTTTCTCCTTTTTTCATCGATTTTTTAAAATTATTATGATTATTATCATCTCTCTTTTTCTTTCAAAATCTCATTTTTAGGGCATTTAAATACTAAGTGAGTGGGCCTAGATATAGTCACTAATACATTCAAATAAAGTTCAAATAAAGTTTCATATTTTGTGGTATTTGAAATGGTTGTGAAGGGCATGCTAGCATGATTTTTTGTGTTGGATGATCTATCTCGAATTCATCCCTAAAAATTTAAAAAAATATTTAAAGGCAGACACTGATAAGAACTATGGTTGAAAGACTTAAAAAAGCTTTGTCTCTCCAAAGAGAACCTTGAATTTTGTATTTGGGAAAAAAAGTTGTCTTTTGAAGTGGGGGGAGCGGATGCTCAGGGGAAAGTGTGTTATAAGGGGCCCTGTTTACACTCTTAAAGCAAATAAAACCACCCATTATTAATGAATAAATAGTGAAATCATGGGCACTTGTATTTTAGATTGAGAAACTAGTTTTCTCATCCAATAATGTGGACTATTGTTAATGGCTGTGCCACAGCTATGTGTTGGAGACTTATTTCCCTTGTATGGATATAATGCACTGCCCTTGTGAACTCTGCTTGTTCTGGTGTGTGTGGTTCTGAGATGAAGAGGTGAGAGAGCTAGTAAAGTAAGAAGATGCTTAGATTTAATCATCACCTCTTGCTGAAGAAGTAGCTAAAGAAGAATTTGTTATTCTGCAAAGCTCAACACCAGTTAGTATGTAGCTACTTATATCTGGATTAAAGAAGCTGTCCTGCAGGTAGACTCTTCAGCTCTGATGCACTTGTCCTATTTGGATCCACGGTGGAATACACAACTCTGCTTTTAGGGGATTGCAGTTTTTCCCAAAGCAATAACTGTTCCCACAGAATAATCAGACTGGGATGAGGCTTATCCTTGGGTAGGAATTGATGGCTGAAGATATGGACAATTGTTAGTATTTTCAGAGCCCTCCTGTTCAGGATGATTGGATCTGGCAAGGGAAGGGCAGTAAGTACACCGTGAAATCTCAGCTATGATATGTAAGTGAAGGGTTGAGCCTGCTGCGTAACTGGGAAATGTGGCAAAAGGAGGGTGCTGCTCTTTTTACTTCCTTCCAGATAAGCCGCCTTAGTGTAGAGTCGTTGTTAGTTCACAGTCTCAGGGGCTTCCTGGATATAATCTGGGAAGAGACCTGAGAAAGAGGCAGACCACTCCAGACTGGTAGGTGGCAGGTTTAATAAGCAAGGGAACTTATATATGAGGCTTGTCTTGGGCAGCCACAATATGAGTAAATCTCTGCACCCACCCTCCAGAATCTTAGAAGTTATACAGAGGCTTTAACTGGGTACCCAGTCTGCATAGCCTCAGCATCACATTTCTATCTCAAGGCTATATGCTGGGTGCAGCTTTTGGGAGCAGGGAAGTCAAGTGGAATACACATTCCAAGGTCACAGGAAGGGATGGGGAGCCTCCAATTGCCCAAGTCCAGCTGGTGGGTCAACTAGCGGTCACGTCTTCTTGTTGACTTCCTCCAATAGACTCTTCTTGAAGGGAAGCAGTCGTTCCTAAGCTGCCAGGATGGTCAGGAATGGTAGTTGAGTGTGGAGTCTGAGGTAGAAGAAACACAACTGATGTATTTGTTTGTACCTGATGGAACAGAGTGTCCCCTGTTTGATTCTCAGATATACATGGGGACTCTGAAATGGCTTAATGCCTACCATAGAAATGTGACCCCAGATAGTGCAGGCTGGGGAAGAATGGGTGGCCCCCCAAAATAAGCCCAATTCTGAAGAGACACTGATCTCTTTTGTAAAGTAATAGGACAAAAACAGTATTAATTAAAAATACAAAATTCCTTTTGTTATTGAATTTTAATGGAAATACTTAAGTGAAATCTTACCGACATGTAATTTACATGCAATAAAATGCAAAGATCCTAAATGTATAGCATGATAATAAAAATGTATATGGTATGTAACCAACACATCAAACTGTAGAGCTTTTTTGTGTCTGGCTTTTTTTGCTCACATGTTTTTGAGATTCCTCTAAGATGTTCCATGTAGCTATACTTCTTTCCTTTTTGTTGCCGGCTAAAAAGCAATTTCAATCTGTCTTCTCTGTAGAACTAAGAAGTAAAAGAAAAATACAACTCATTTTAGTTCGAGTAACAAGAAAATCAGCATTATGTTCCTATGAATTTGCAGTAACTTGGATTTAAAATATTTTTTAACAAAAAATTATTAATTGGGTGTGATTTAATGAGAAACACAAACTTCTAGAAATCAATAGGAATTTTCCAAAAATTTTACTTGTCATAGAACTACAATACATTTGTATTAAATATCGAGTCATTAAATTGTTTTATTAAAAAATTTATAATTGAACATGTTTATTTGTATTTGGGGACTAAATCTGTTCCTATGACAATGGAGATGTGAATTTACTCATAGCAATGTAAATATGTTGGTTTTCTGACTTGATGCTAGGGAATTTGGAAGATAGGGACAGAAGAATGGAAATATACACTATCTGATAATATTGGTTGATGTGATCATGCTCTGCTAGACATTTATCTATACCCTGTTTTTGGTTCCTGTGCTTTTCCGGATCCTTACTCTAGAAGTACTTCTCATCTTTTTTCTATTGTCAGCATATCCCTTCCTACTAAGTCCTTGTCTTTTTTTTTTTTTTTTTCTTCTTTCTTTATTGCAATGCCTTTATTGCATTACTGGAGCAATTCGGCCAGATTGTCCCCTTTCGGGAAAGGTATTCAAGCATGCTCAGCTCTTCTCATCTAAAAAAAAAAAAAAAAAAAAGCACATTCCACAAATACATACACATGCCCACGACCTCCTCAATACCACATTTCCCTTCACCTCTATTTCATGCTTTCTTTCCATGTCTTTCCACGTCTAGATTTCTTAAGAGTTATCTGTGTATTCTATCTTCAATTATGAACCCCAGATGTGTTCTCCAAGTCACTCTAATCTAGATCTCCCATTACCACCAACTCCTCATCCTTCCTAACAGGCCTCTCACTAAGGTAACCAGTAACTTCCATATAACTGGAGCCAATGCATATTTAACCTCTCAAGCAGTGTTTGACACTCTTGAAATTCTTCTTTTGGATTCCATGTCATTCTCCAGGGTTTGTTCCGAATTCTCTGGCTGCACTTTGCCAGTCTCTTTGCTGGCTTATGCTCTTTTATCTAGCCTTTGAATTTCAGGTTATTCAATGTCCCTTTCTCTTCGCATCCTATATTCTCCTCCTAGGTGCTCTTATTCTTACCATAGCTTCAATTACCAATATAGTAACTCCCAAATATTTATGCCCAGCTCTGGCCACACCTCTGAGTTCTTGTTTACGTGTTCAGTTGCTGATTTTATATCCCTAATTGGATGACCCAAAGGCACCACAAATATAAGATGGCAGTATATCAGATATTCCCACAATAAACCTAGTCTTCCTCCAGAGTTCTTTACCTCAGCCAACAGCCACCTTTATGTTTACAGTTGTTCAAGCTCAAACCCTTTTACACCTTACTTTCCCACTTGTCATATTCAATTCAGTTAAAAAATGCAGATAATTCTTCCTCTTGTAAACACTCTGGGTCTATTCATTTCCATATCTATACAACACATGTTAGAAACTACCATCATTTATCACATGGGCTATTTTAGTAGCCTTCTAAATTATTTATTCATTCACAATCTATTTTCTACAACATGGCCAATAACATTGCATTTTTAATCCAAATCTTGTCATTTCTCTGATTAAAATCCTCCGATGCCTCACATTTTTTATAGAACAAAAATTAAATCCTTAATAGGTTCTACCAGTCATGTAAGATCTGGCCTATTTCTACAGGGCTGTCCCATACCACTATGTCCTCTATCCATCAGCCTGTGTCTCCTTGAGTTGCTTGAGTATCCTGTGCACTCTCCCATTTGTTGGCCTTCCACGTACTCTTTGCTGACCCAGAACATGAGTCGCTTTGCTACCTGCTCTGCTTAGGACATGCTTTCTTATCCATCAGACCTCAGATGAAAAGTCATTTCTGTAAGAAGTCTTTACTGACACCCATATTACAAAACTCTTTTTTTTTTTTCTTTGTCCTTTGTAACACTTTTTTCATGGGTTATAGGTAATGACTGAATCCTACCCTAGGCTCTAAACTCCATTAGCACAAGCACATTGTTTTGCTCATAGCTGTATTCTCACTTCCTGGCACAGTGCTTGCTAAATAATAGGTACTTAATCAATAATTGTTGCAAGGATGCTTAAATATACAAAGTATTTAAAATATATTGTCAACCATGGAAAATGTTCTTCATATACTACCAGATGTTGGAAAAATCTAGAAGAACTATGAAATGTTTATTTTTAATCAGGTATCAGAATGACATAATTTATTGACATAATCACTGAACACATACATAGGGATTACTCTGACATTTTGAATAGTTCAAACATAATTTGTTACAGAGAAAATAAGGAGGTCAATAAAAGGCCTATTCAGGTTTTTCCTTTTTTTTTTATTAGAAAAGTATGGAGTACAGTATTTCCCATAATATAGGTGATATGGACTAGTTATTACCACTGTATTTTAATGTTAAGATATGAAGGATTTAGAAACACCCAGATGTTTGGAATGTTTATATGTGTTTATTTCACACCTTATGTGGTTTACCAAGTCATCTTTCTGTCTTCTCTTTATGTCTTAATTGCTTTGTTTTCTAGAATAAGAGGATGTAGAAATCCCTTAGACACTGTCAAACACATGAAACCGAATCTTGTTGCAACAAGCTGAGTTTCAGGGGTCACTAGTCCTGTTCTGTAGGCAAGAACAAGCCTTGATTGGATCTGGCAGGCCATCTGTTATATCTCAGGGGTCCTAGAAGCCTCATTTCCTGTATAGGTAGGTCAATAGATCCAGCATATGTGCCATGCTTTTGAAAAGTTAGCTTCCTTTCTAGACCACTAGAAGGAAAAAACTGGTGAATGTTATTTTGGAAAATAATCACTGGCACTAAAATAATATCTTTATCAAAATTTATTAATCATGCCTATCTCTTCTTTTCCCTTATTGATTTTTTCCAGTTTTCTATTTCTGCCTAACAAACCCTCCAAAGCATAGTGGTATGAAGCAGCACAACTTTATTGTACTCACAGTTCTGGGAGTCAGAAAATGGGGCAGAGCTCAGCAAGAGCAGCATCTCTCTGATCTATAATGACTAGGGGATCAAGTGCTGTCGTTTACACTGTTGGCGACAGCTGAGCATCCCTGGAGCCTTGGTCCCGTCAAACGGGTTCCTTCATTCATCCACACATCAGCCTGCTGGGGTGAAATGTCCAAACGCTTCTTTGCTCACATGTCTGGGTGCCTAGGCTGGAGAGGCTCGAACAGCTGAGGCTGACCCGGCATCTTGTTCTCTACACATTCTCTCCACGTGGCTGGCTTGGAGCCACGTCATGGAAGTAGGACTTCCACAGGTGCCCGGCTTTTTCCTAAGAGAGTGTTCCGAAAGAGACCAAAGCAGAAGCTCAAGGCTTCTTATAACCTTGCAAGCCCCCCCTCGTCACTTTTCACCCTCATTCTATTGACACACAGAGACAGCTCCTATTCAGTGTGAAAGTCTGGATACCAAGAGGTGTGATTTAAAAAGTGATTGTTTTTAAGGATCTAGCTACCGCATTTGTGTTTTTGGATGACTAATTTTCTCTACATGTGTCTTCCCATAAATATTAATCATTATTGTGTTTCTTGAGATACAAAGGAAAAAGGAGTGCTGTCTTGATTTTTATCACTGAAATAATCAATGAATCTAAGGTGCTTGTTTGGAGAAAGTCACATCAGGATTGTGAAAGACCTGGGAGCGAAACTAATTATATATCTTTACCTTCTCTCTTGATGGCTAGATGGTTTGTCCCCTTAGATTTAAACAGTCTGAAAAGAAAAACATGAATATTTTATATACTACACTGTTATTTTCAAGTTTAGAATTGTTACCAGGCCAAAAAAGCTGCAATAATTGAATTCTTAAATGATGCCGCGTACTATGTACACAACACTCGACTGTTGAGCGTAGCCAAGTGGAATGTATTTCTGAACATCTTTGTTCTTATAGTCCTAGTGAGCTTTATTTTATTTTTTTAAGATTTTATTTATTTGCAAGAGAGAGAGAGAACACAAGCACACAAGTACAAGCTGGGGGAGGGGCAGAGGGAAAGGAACAAGCAGACTTCCTGCTGAGCAGGGAGCCTGATGCAGGGCTCCATCCCAGGACCCTGAGATCATGACCTGAGCCGAAGGCAAGTGCTTAACCGACTAAGCCACCCAGGTGCCCTCCTAGTGAGCTTTAGAATGAAATAAAAATAATGTTTCTTCTATTTATTTGTTTACAAGAAATAGTGTCTGAAAGAGACCAACAAATAACTAACAAAAATGAATTTATTATAACATCCCCTTCAGATGTACAAATGCTAAATCTTATTGGTTAACATATACATGAATATATACTGTGTTAAAAAAAAAAAAAAAGAGGATTTGCCTTCTATAGCCTGTCACAGATGTTTTCTTTTTTTTCTTTTTTTTTTTCCTGAATGATCAAAACAAATTTAAGTTCAGGCTATGTTTGTACAACATAAAGGCTATGCTTACAACGTGAAAGAGAAGAATTACCATGGTAATTTCTACACTGTATAAACCAAACGAAAACAGAAAAAGCAGTCTTCACTGTGTTGATCTACTCTTAACACAATTTAACAAATATTTACTGAGTGACTATTATATGTCAGAACATTATTACTAATGTTACATTAGTAATGATAGTTACTAATTGGAAATTAGTAACTGAAAATATTGAGATAGTTATGACATAATCTTTGTCATGAAAAAGTCTGCATTTCAGAAGAAGAGTTAGGCATCTAGACAAATAAATGGAATATATTGCATTAGGTACTCATCAAATGCTGTAGAGAGCTATTTGGAGTCATTTCTTTAGCCAGCTATGGGAGGTGAGGGGAAATTATAGAAGGAGGTGACATTCTGACCTGCATTTTTACGGCCAGGGGATTATGCACATGTGTATGAGCTTTCTTCCAAAGTAGAGTTCCTAATGTTATATAAAGGTAATTGTGCTATCTCAAAAGTAGAGATGAAACAAGTGAGAAATAGGACAACAATGTATCCTTATAGCTTATTAAATGTCTTTCCATGTATCAAAAGAAATAAACATTTGATAATCAAGTTAAGCATGAGCATGGTTGGAATACACACGCACGTGGCAAGCACACCTTACCGAACGAGATCGGGCTTTGAGTCAGGAATTCCCATGCAGTACTGGTTTAGATCTACATTTTTACTTTTATATGAAGGTGATTGGATATTTGTAATTTTTAAGAGTCTTACATGAGATTATTTATATAAAATGTAGTTGCTTTTGTTTTCAAAGAAAAGAAAATTTAGTGATTTAATTATTTAACATGGAACCCTTTTTTTTTTATTCTCAATTACAGTTAACCCTTGAACAACTGGGTTTGAACTTCATGGATCCACTTACATGCAGATATTTTGGTAAGTACAGTACTGTAAATTTATTTTCTCTTATGATTTTCATAGTATTTTATTTTCTTTGGCTTACTTTATTGTTACAGTATATAATACATATAAATACAAAATATGTGTTAATTGACTGTGTTATGGATAAGGCTTTTGGTCAACAGTAGGCTATTAGTAGTTAAGTTCTAGGGGAGTCAAAGTTGTTTGTGGGTCAGCTGTACTCTACTTTATACCAAGATAAACTCCCTATGTGTTTCTAAAAGTCTTCCAGAAGTTCCTTGTCAACTCGACTCCTCATTATTTCTTTTTAGGAATGATAGGGAATTTTTTCCCCCAGTATCCTCACGTAATGTCATGAATTTCATTTTAAGTGGACAGGATCAAGTTTCACACTTACCATCGAACCAGTCATGATGGCTAGAGGAATGGAATGCTCCATTGGCTTAGCCTAAACTACACGTGCCCCTGCAGGATTTGGCATAAATTTAACTTGCAGAAATGGAAATTAAGGTTGTTAAAAGTGCAATGTAGGGATGCTTCTGAGGAGACAATCAGTGATTATGCACTACACAGATAAATATGTGAATAAAGGGGCACCTGGGTGGCTCAGTTGGTTGAGTGGCCCTCTCTTGATTTCTGCTGCTAGGGTCATGATCTGGAGACCCTAGAATCAAGCCCCTTCTTGGGCTCCTTGCTCAGCAGGGAGTCTGCTTTGGATTTTCTCTCTCTCTCTCTCTCTGCCCCTCCCCCTGCTCACTTTCTCTCTCTCCGAAATACATAAATAAATATTTTAAAAATTTATATATTTTTATAATATAAATAGTATAATAGATTAGATGATAGTAGATTAAGTAGTAGTATAATAGTAGATTAGATAGTAAATAGTAGATTAGATAATTCAAAAATGTTTTGATTTTTGATTTCTAATGTGGCTAACATATATATATATAGCTCCATTTCATGGGGGCTGTTGTCCTAATGGAATAATGATGTAATGGATGGAAAGTTAGCAATATTCACAACCAAAAGATATATGTTCACTTAAACTAAGAAAGAATAAAAAAATCCCTCACTGAAATAGCTGCACAAAACTAAAAACGCAGTATCACTTCTTACAGTTTGGAAAGATTCCTTTGCCTTTAGGTCCCAGCAAGATTCTTCCTGTGCCAGTGACACCACCTCACAGTGTTGAAGACATCATCAGATTCTTTAAGAATTTCCCTTTGCTGTTTTCATAGGGATTTTTATGCCCTACTGGCCCCTTTAAGCAATTGGGAAATTGCCTCTTGTCCTGCTTGCTCAACAGGTACATTATACCTGAGTTTTTACCTGACATGAGTAAATCAAAGGTCGAGTTTCATTCAGTTAAAAGTGACTAGAAATCCAATGAGAATAAAAGTCAGAATTCTCAATCAGAGGTGACACTTGGGTCATTTTCCCAGTGTACCAGTTTTCTAAAAGGCAGAATTTTAGTCCTACTTGAAACCTATTTTTACAGCATTATTATTTAGGGACATGCGCAATAGTGTCATCTTTTGGTAGACATTAAAAATAAACTAGCTAATAATTATTAACCCAGTTTTGCTACCTTTGGAGTTTTCAACAGATCATAAGCTATGTGAAAGTGAAGACTCCTTATGCATTTATTTATATATATCAAAATTTGTAGCTTTAAAAATTCATGGTTTTCAGTATTTGTAAAAAACAATCATCATAAAAACTTGGAAGAAATATATATTTAAAAATCACCGGAAAGCTCACCAACCAAAGATAATCATTATTATTATTTTATTTTTTAAAAATGTATTATTGAAGTGTAGTTGACATCCAGTGTTATATTAGTTTCAGGTGTACAACATAGTGATTCAACAATTCCATACATTTATATTATTTTTTAATTTAAATTTTAGTTAACATACAGTGCAATATTTATTTCTGAAGTAGAATTCACTGATTCATCACTTATATGCAAATTCAGTGTTCATCACCCATCTAGCCCATCCCCCACCCACCTCCCTCCATCAGCCCTCAGTTTGTTCTCTATCATTAAGAGTCTCTTAAGGCTTTTTTCCCTCTCTCCTTCTCCCCACCCCTTCCCATAGGTTTATGTTTTCTTTCTTAAATTCCAGATGTGAGTGAGATCATATGGTATTTCTCTGGTCTTTCTCTGGCCTGATCTCACTCGTGAGTGAGATCTATGGTCTTTCTCTGATTGTGTTATGTCACTTAGCGTAATACACTCTAGCTCCACCCACATCATTGCAAATGGCAAGATCTCATTATTTTTGTTGGTTGAGTAATATCCATTGTATAAATATATATATACCACATCTTCTTTATCCTTTCATCGGTTGATGGACATTTGGGGTCTCTCCATAGTTTGACTATTGTTGACAATGCTGCTATAAACATCAGGGTACATGAACCCCTTCAAATCTGTATTTTTGTATCCTCTGGGTAAATATCTAGTAGTGCAATTGCTGGATCATAGGGTCGTTCTATTTTTAACTTTTTGAGGAAGCTCCATACTGTTCTCCAGAGTGTCTGCACCAGTTTGCACTCTTACAAATATGCAAGAGTGTTCCCTTTCTCTGAATCCTCGCCAGCAACTGCTGTTTCTTGTGTTAATTTTAGCCATTCTAACAGGTGTGAGGTGGGGTATCTCACATGGTTTTTGTATTTCCCTGATGATAATAATGTTGAGCATCTTTTCATGTGTCTGTTAGCCATCTGGATGTCTTCTTTGGAAAGATGTCTATTCATGTCTTTTGCCCATTTCTTAACTGGATTATTTGGTTTTTGGGTGTTGAGTTTGATAAGTTCTTTATAGATTTTTTTATACTAACCCTTTATCAGATATGTCATTTGCAAATATCTTCTCCCATTCCATAGGCTGCCTTTTAGTTTTGCTGATTATTTCCTTCCCTGTGCAGAAGCTTTTTATCTTGATGAAGTCCCAATAATTCATTTTTGCTTTTGTTTCCCTTGCCTCTGGAGATGTGTCTACTAAGAAGTTGTTGTGACCAAGGTCAAAGAGGTTTCTGCCTGTGTTGTCCTCTAGGATTTTTATGGTTTCCTGTCTCACATTTAGGTCTTTCATCCATTTTAAATTTATTTTTGTGTATGGTGTAAGAAAGTGGTCCAGTTTCATTCTTCTGCATGTGGCTGTCCAGTTTTCTCAACACCATTTGTTGAAGAGACTGTCTTTTTTCCATTGGATATTCTTTCCTGCTTTGTCAAAGATTAATTGACCATATAGTTGTGGGTCCATTTCTGGGTTCTCTATTCTGTTCCATTGATCTATGTGCCTTTTTTTTTTTTTTTTTTTTTTTTTTTTTGGTGCCAGTACCATACTGTCTTGATGGTTACATCTTTGTAATACAGCTTGAAATCCAAAATCGTGATGCCTCCAGTTTTGTTTTTATTTTTCAGGATTGCTTTGGCTCTTTGGGGTATTTGCTGTTTCCCTAGACATTTTAAGATCATTTGTTCTAACTCTGTGAAAAATACCAGTGGTATTTTTTTAAGATTTTATTTATTTATTTATTTATTTATTTATTTATTTATTTGAGAGAGAGAGTGCACAAGCAGGGGGAGGGGCACAGGGAGAAGGAGAGAGAGAATCTCAAGAAAACTCTGCACTAAATGTGGTGCCAGACACAGATCATGAGATCATGATCTGAGCCCAAATCAAGAGTTGGACGCTTAGCTGACTGAGCCACCCAGGCACCCCATGCTGGTGGTATTTTGATAGTGATGGCATTATATGTGTAGATTGCCTTGCATAGTATAGATATTTTAACAATGTTTGTTCTTTCAATCCGTGAGCATGGAATGCTTTTCCATTTCTTTGTGTCCTCTCAATTTCTTTCATAAGTGTTCTACACTTTTCAGGGTACAGATCTTTTACCTCTTTAGTTAGGTTTATTACTCTCATGTTTTTTGTGCAATTGCAGATGGGATCAATTCCTTGATTTTTTTCTTTTCTTTTTCTTTTTTTCTTTCTTTCTTTCTTTCTTTCTTTCTTTCTTTCTTTCTTTCTTTCTTTCTTTCTTTTTCTGCTTCCTTATTGGTGTGTAAAAATGCAACAGATTTCTGCACATCGATTTTATATCCTGTAAGTTTGCTGAATTGTTATATTAGTTATAGCAATTTCTTGGTGGGCTCTTTGGGGTTTTCTACAGAGTATCATGTCGTCTACATATAGTGAAAGTTTGACTTCTTCCTTGCCAATTTGGATGCCTTTTATTTCTTTTTGTTGTCTGATTGCTAAGACTAAGACTTCCCGTACTACGTTAAGTAGTAATGGTGAGAGAGGACGTATTTGTCTTATTCCTGACAATAGGGGAAAGGCTCTCAATTTTTCCCCATTGAGGATATTAGCTGTGGGTCTTTCCTATATGGCCTTTATGATGTTGGTGTATGTTCCATCTGTCCCTACTTTGTTGAGATCCAAAATGGATGCCCTATTTTGTCAAATGCTTTTTTTCTATATCTATTGATCATCTGGTTCTTATCCTATCTATAGGATCATCTGGTTCTTATCCTTTCTTTTATTAATGTGGTATATCACCTTGATTTATTTGTGAATATTGAACCACCCTGCAGCCCAGGAATAAATCCTGCTTGATTTTGGTGAATAATTCTTTTAATGTACTGTTGAATTCAATTTGCTTGTATTTTATTGCGAATTTTTTCATCCTCTCTTCGTCAGGGATATTGGCCTGTAATTCTCCTCTTTAGTGGGGTCTTTGTCTGGTTTTGGAATCAAGGTAGTGCTGGCTTCATAGAATGAGTTTGGAAGTTTTCTTTCCAATTCTTTTTTTTTTTTTTTTGGAACAGTTTCAGAAGAATAGGTATTAACTCTTTAAATGTCTGGTAGAATTGCACTGGGAAGCCATCTGGCCTAGGACTTTTGTTTGTTGGGAGATTTTTGATTACTGGTTCAATTTCTTTGCTGGGTACGGGTCTGTTCAAACTTTCTATTTCTTCCTGTTTCAGTTTTGGTAGTTTGTAAGTTTCTGCCAGGTCTCTGTGGACAGATCTGCTGCAAACCTGATCTGTTTTCCCTTGTAGGTTAAAGATATTTTTCCCCCCTTGCTGTTTTCAGGATTCTTTGTGAATTTGACTATAATATGCCTTGGTGATAGTGGGCTTTGTTTCCCTCTTCTTTTCAGCTTCATTATTTTCCATAGTTTTATCTTCTGTATCACTGATTTGTTCCTTTACCTCATCCATCCTCATTTTTATGACATCCATTCATGTTTGCATCCCAGTTATAGCATTTTTAATTTTGGCCTGATTAGATTTTAGTTCTTTTATCTCTGCTGCAAGGGATTCTCTAGTGTCTTCTATGCTTTTCTATGCCCAGTTAGTATCCTTATAGTTGTTGTTTTAATTAATTAATTATTTTTTTTAGAGAGGGGGGAGAGGTAGAGGAGAATCTTAAGCATGCTCCATGCCCAGCATAGAACCCAATGCAGGGCTCCATCTCATGACCCTGTGATCATGACCTGAGCCAAAATCAAGAGTTGGACGCCTGACTGAGCCACCCAGGTGCCCCTTTATAATTGTTTTAAACTGTAGTTCATACATCTTACTTATATCTGTATTGATTAAATCTCTGGCCATAATTTCTTCCTGTTCTTTCTTTTGGGGTGAATTCCTCAGTCTTGTCATTTTGGAGGAAAAAAGAAGCAAAATAAAACAAACTAAAAATATTAAAATTTAAATTAAAAAATAAAATAAAATACATAAAGGAAGCTAGATCCTAAGTGTGTTTTGGTCTGCTTATTTTGAGAAGCTTGATAGAACAAAGGTAGAAAGAAAGAAAGGAAAAAGAAAAGAAAGAAAAATATTTTAAAAATATATAAAACAAAATAAAATTAAAAATTGCTATTCTTTCATGGGTCATTTTTCCAGTTTGTAGACATGCAGTTTTGTTCTCTAAGACTTCCAGTCTATTTCTTGGGTGTTCAGCATGTTTTGATATTTATCTAGCTGTGTTCAAGGGAGGAGGAAAGCTAGGGTAGCCCTACTTCTTCACCATCTTACTCAAGGATAATCATTATTATGATGTTTTTTAGGGCCATAGGATGTATGTTGTGCTTAGTGCTCAGTAAATGTTCAATTAATGTTTTCTGTTTGAACGCTGAATGAATATAAATATGATATATACACACTTATAAAGATATGTTATTCATATTTTAACATGGATAGCTTAGTTCTTCTGTAAACATTTGCTTTATCATGCTTGATTAAAATTTAAAACAAATGAAATAAGATATGCTGTGCAATATTTTGCAAGTTGTTATTATCTGATGGGAATTTGCACTTTCTCATCCTATTTGTATGATGCCATTTTAATTAGATGTCACTGCCTAAGCAATGAGTGAGTGAGTGATTATGCCTACAGGAACATTTGGCACGTGATGGTGGAAAGGCAGAAGATTATCAATTTATTATGACTCATTCAGGTATAAAACGTGACACTCCTGGACAAAGACTATGCTATTGTCAGCTTGTCACTAGCACTAATCCCTGATCCATCACAGGAATTTTCTTGACAAACCACTTGGGAAAAAAATCACTCTCTGTTCAGGAAATCAACAGTTTAATTTAGAGAAAGGTGAAGAAATGGGGAATGGCTTGTACTGCTCACTGGAAAGTATGACCTGGTTCTTGTATCATGTGACATTCATAGGGAATAGAGTTGAGGATACCTGATGGTGAGCAGGAGGAAATGAGAGAATTTCAAGAACATGCTAGTGATCAATAAGGATCTATCACCAGGGTATGCCTTAGGGTTACATTCTGGGAGCCTTTCCAGAATGATGTTCTCTTAATATCCCCAAATTTTTTCCAGGGATATCTGGTGATTATATCACAATCTTCTTAGGACATTAAGAAAGTGAATATATCTTTTTTTTTTTTAACTGAGCAAAAATTCATTGATGCGTATATGTTTTTGTATTTTAACAATACTCGTAGGATTAATTTGCTTACTCTTCATAGTGAATCTATCATATTTAAACTAAAATGAAGCTAGCAGAGAGAAGGGTAATAACTCAGGCTATAAGCTACACTCTTTAAGTCATTGGCCTTCTGTAAGTGATGAAAAGGGAGGTCTATATAAGTTGCTATAAAGTGTATTCTAAGACAAAGTTAAACTATCACGTTTCCAAAAAAGTATGTTGGCAAGTCCCCTGTAGTGGACTGAGTGGAGGAAAAAAAGGGAAAAGAAAATAAAGGGAAGGAAAGTTTTAAAAGAGACAGGACTAAGTGTGAACTTGAGAGAAAAATAAAGGGGTCTAAACTGAGCTCCTTTATATGACTGGGGGCACATCTCTGTATTTCATTTTTCTTATCCATAATATGTGGTTAATAATAGCAGTTATCTGATAGAGGTATTTTGAAGATCCAGTGAGTTCATATATTTATGGTGCTTAGACCTTTTAGAAGAGTAACTGCCACATAGTAAGAGAGAATAAATGTTAGCTTTAATCATTATGTCTTGATTAGACAAGCCTAATGGGAGCTGAAAGACAAATAACATAAGAATAGCAAAGGGCACTTGTAATATAAATAAACTTTCAGTGTTCTAGGACATTCTTGTTAATCTGTTCAAAATAAAGGAACTTTTGCTTCCCTACCACTAAGAAAGAGACTGCTAGAGTCAGTGTATGCCCATTCTAGCAGATCCATATGCTGCTTGGAACCTATGGTAAATAGAAGATTTACTGAAGAGTCTTCTGTGATTTTAGGAAATGCTGTACTTTCTTTAATAGATTCATTTTGAGAAAACTCTCCTTATTCTAGAGGACTCTGGTAAAGAGCAAATGCCTGAGCACTCCTGCACAAGTGAATAAGCACCCCAAGGTGTCTTTGTATGACAAAATATCCATCTTGAACTAATTGTTGTTGTATCTATCCACTGAAAAATTTAAATGTTCTGTTCAGCATTTCAGTATTAGGTGATATATGTGAGACCAGAATTTCATAAACTCTGAAGCAAACAGACATCATAGCTATACCCGTTCTTATATAGGGAATGTACATTCTTTTGCCAGATTATAAAGGTCTTGGAATTAATACTTCGAGGAAGAAATATTTGAAAGGGTTATAAGGATGGGCATTTTGGAATAGACTCAGAATTGGAAATTTTGATATCCCATGTGAATATTTACCAAAAAACATTACCTCTATAAAGAGTCTCAAATCAAGTGAACAAGATGGTCCATTCTGCAGAGATCATCTGTATTCTTTGTTTTGTAGAACTGGTACTTGATGGCCTAATGAAAAATAAGGCCTTAGGAGTTATGACTTGTTAAAATAGCAAGCATTTTCAATTTGGCTATCACCATTGCTGAGTGCCCAATTTACCAGAAACTGAGTCTCTGATCTGGCTCCTATGTGGTGAAGAATAGTTAGCCTCTTGATGGTGATTGCATGATATGGGTACCATCTGTCATGAAACCTTCACCATTAGAAGTTACTATTCTAGATTTGAATTAGATTTACCTCTTTTTCATTTTTTAAACTTCACTATCTGATACACACACACACAAACACACACTTAACATTCCTAAATTCATAAAGTATATTTCCAAGCCAACCACATATTCTTGACTAAGGCATTTTCCTTATTTATGGCTGAATTTATGATGGATGGATGGATGGATGGATGGATGGATGGATGGATGGATAAAATGCTTCAGTTATGTCTGAAGAAGTGTTAAGTCCAGTATGTAGATATTCAGATGAAAAGAGATAAATTCATCTAGTCACTCATATGTTTCCATATATACAGATATGCAGTGTTATGTCAGTAAAATGTCAAAAAAATAATATGATTTTTGATGGTACATTTTTTGTCGTAGGTACGTAGACTTTTATCTTAACACAATTTGGGTAGTTTGGTGTACTAATAATAAATTATACACATCCTAAATAATGCTTCACCAAAGAAATTAGTTCTTAAATGCAAGTTGCATAAAGGCACCTGCTTACCTGTTCTTTTAACTCTGAAGCATGATTTGAAGATGTAATGTAATTTGTCATGCTCTGATTTCCCAAACATGCCTGTCCTTGAATGTCACTTTCTAAATGATGATTAAGGAAACAAACACAGTCTTCTACAATAAAAAGGTATTGAAAAAGTATGGTTTTTGCTCATGTCACTGCAATGTAAAATTGGCTAGCTGCAGGAGAATGAATATTCCTCAGCTGTGGAACCTCTATTGAACACAATGTATCAAAAGCCAACATATTTCCTTTCAATCAATGTCTGCCCTCCACTATATAATTCCTATTAGGTTTATCACTTATAAACCTATTTCAGGGGATTTATGAAGTTTGGCCATAGCTTGTTTTTGTGAGAGAGATTATTTTTAGAAAAAATGACCATGTTTGTATAATAACCTTTAGCAATGAAGCTTGTAATACATACCTTCTAAGGTCACATTGATATATGAACTTTGGAGTTTCTAGCTTATTTCTGATAGTTTTGAATATATAAAACAATGGAATTATAAGATTGGAAATGAACTTACATATTAAAGATCCCTTGTGACCTGTTATTCTATCCCTTTTATCAAGCAATTATATGTGTTGTGAATATTCTTCTAGTGAACTAGTCACTTGCCTAGGCAGCCTCTTACATTTCAAAACATTTCAACATTTACTTTTCTTTTTAACTCAGTAGAAAGATGTCTTTCTATAATTTCCATTTATTAGTCCTAATTCTTTCACATGATACTGCTTTAGATATTTGAAGATTGCTGCTATGTTCGAAGAAGTAATTTCTAAGGTCTTGAGTTCTCCAACTCTTCTCAATATTATATTGAACGAGTGGATATATTGTTTGTAGATTTCTTGACATTTTTATTACTCTCTTTTGGAGGTTTTGCTATATTTTGTTCTCTTGACCACAGATAACTAGACTAAAGAACAACTCATGTTATTACATACAGTTTTATATCTGGCTACTTGGGGTTTGTGGAGCAATATAGTATGGAGTGGACAGGATTTTTCACTTTTTATTATTTTATGATTATTATGCTATTATATTCTTATTATGTGAATATAGCTATTTCCCTCAGTTTCTTTCTCAACAGTTTTACCTCATGATAGGTTTGTAAGAGAGGAGATTAGGGATATATATACATATTTTTCCTATTGTGTAGGCTCCTGAATCCTGCCAAAGGAAAGTTTTAGAAGAGGCATGTTTTGTAATAGGAAATCAATGTGGAGAAGAACCCAAGCGTACCTTATCTAGGAAAACCTTACCTGCATGCTCCATTTGAAACGGACAGTGTGACCTCAGGGGACTCATTGTGAATGGATGCAGCAGGGAGATCTAGAGCAGAGAGGAAGAATTTATTTGAATGTGGCTCCATTTTGGATTTTTAAAGAAGTTTCATCATGGCAAAACAGATATGACTATGTATTCCAAATCTTCTGTGTATGGATAGAAATCGTCAGTATGAAAAAAAAAAACCTCCTAATGAATGTTAAGTTTAGGTTTGTCACTTGACTTCTTAACTTGATGTCCATCACCCGCCAAAAATACTTTACTACAAATAAGGACAGTCTCCTTTATAATTACTTTACAACAATCAAAATTAAGATATTAATATTCATACCTTCTTATCATCTAATCATCAGGCTCATAGCAGTTACACTAATAGTCTCAATAATGTACTTCATGGACAATGGACCCAGCTCCAAGTCAGACACTTCACATTCAATGTTCATATCTCAGTCTGGAAATACTCCTTTGTCTTTCCTTGACTTTCCTCACATTGGTACTTTTAAAGTTATTGTAGGATGTGAGCCAGTTTGGGTTTGATATTTCTTTATAATTAGAGTCAGGTTATGCATTTCTGGCTGGAATAATCATAAAAATGTTGTTGTGCTTGTCTCATCTGAATTAAAGTAGAAGACATTTTGATTTGTCTCATTATATATGATGTTCAGTTTAATTACTGGATTAAGATGGTGCATGTCAGGCTTATCCATTGTAAAGTTACTATTTCCCCTTTGTAATTACTATGTATTTTGTGGGCAGCTACTTGCAATCTATATCAATTTTAGATTCATTAGACATTTAATTAATTAATATTTCTCTGGATTTATGATTTCCTATTTTATTCAGTGGATTTTGATCTGTTACTATCAGCTTTTATTTTGATGTTTAAATTGTCCCTGATATAAGCAGGAGGAGCCCTTTCAAGCCATGTTCTATTGTTTCCTTTTTACATGTACCAGACTTCTTTTTTTCTTTTCTTTTTTCTTTTCTTTTCTTTTCTTTTCTTTTCTTTTCTTTTTTCTTCTCTTCTCTTCTCTTCTCTTTCCTTTCTTTCTTTCTTTCTTTCTTTTCTTTCTTTCTTTCTTTCTTTCTTTCTTTCTTTCTTTCTTTCTTTCTTTCTTTCTTTCTTTCTTTCTTTTTCTCCCTCCCTCCCTCCCTCCCTCCCTCCCTCCCTCCCTCTTCCTTGCTTTTTGACACAAATGGATATTCCTGGCTCACCTTATATTTTCTGTACCTCAGCCCTAGAGTCAAGCATTTCTCTGAGGAGCCTTTATTCCTTTTTATGGAGTATCATGTTTAGAAGCCAACATTCGGCACCAGATGTGCTCATTGTTACTGAGGTTTTGCTTCTCCTACATCCCCTCAGTGGGAAGAATTAGGGAATAAACTCATGCATATGCATACTTACATACATACATATGTGTGAACATAAAGTATGTGCATAATATAATGCACACACATGCACATGACATATTCACCTTATTATTTACATTCATTTGTCTGTCTCTGTCCATCAGAAACATTGAATTCACATCAGTATGTCCAATTCTAATCCAATCAAACAGGGTTCATTCTAGTTTTCTTCTTTTTCTTCCTTTAGCTCCCTTCTCTGACAGTGATAAATCTGATTTCCATTACATTTAATATATTAATAATTTTATCATTCTTTTATCATATAACCAATCTCCTGTGTCTACTGCCACACCCTCCCCCAAGCTGGTACTCCTCTCACTTACTAGGGCTCTGACCCTCCATGCTGGGCTTCCCCCAGGCAGACACTCTCCTTACCCATCTTGGGCTCCAGTACCCTCTGTGGTGCTCTACCCTCTGCCTAAAGGCTGTTCTTTCCCTTCTCAGGCTCTGCCACTCTGCTCTGGGCTGTGTGTACACCTTCCTCAGAATGCTCAGGCTCTGAAAACCTATACCACGTCTTCTTTTCATGGGCCATTCTCCTCACTCATCTTACTTGGGCACTAACATCTTACAGTGGGCTGGCCCACACGTACCCCTGGCATGTGGTATCCTTCTGCTCAGGCACTGACAGCCCATGCTGGTGATAGCTCTCTGTGGATACCCTCCTCATCCTCCTTGGGTTATGATTCCTGAGGCCAGACTGCCCCCATCCCCCATGTGGATGCATCACCCACTCCATTTAGGTGTTGACATCATACAGCCTACTGTCTCCCCCAAAAACCTATGCAGGTTGCCATGGGTGCCCTTGTTGCCTCACTCAGGCTCTGACACTATGTGGATCATACTGTCTCCCTCATGTCTTCTTCACCCAACGGGTGCTCACACCCTGTGCTGGGCTACACCTTGTGAGGAAGTCTTCCTCTCTCTGCTCAGGCTCTGACACCCTGAGCCAGGCAGCCTTGCTACACCATTCAGACTGTAACACACAACTCTAGGTCATGGTAACTTGTACTCCTCCCCCCCCATTTACTTGAAAGCCTACTTTGCTCAGTCCAACTAATGGCTTTAGAACTGAGTTGTCTGGGATGGAAAGAGAAAGGGAAGGGGAAGAGAGAAGGCTAAAAGATTTCTTATTTAGAAGAATTTAGTTAGTAGCCTATATATAAAACTAACTGCATTTTTCCAATGCAGAATTTATTCATCACTCCACTCCATTCAATTCTCTTTCATTTCCAATAGATCTGAAAAATGTACTAATTTTAGAACTCAGGAAAACTCAATGTGAATAGGATCTTGGTAGGAAGAGTTGGAGTCTTTCTTAAATTTTACACTTTCTGTCTTTTAATATCTGGACACGTACACAGGAGATATTCTCTTTTGGTAGCCGGGAAAGTGTTAACTTAGACATATGCATATTTCTAAGCAAACTGACTTTGAAATCCTACAAAAAGTCCCTATGCTATCAACAGTTCAACTGTTCATGCCAAGAACACAGCTAAACTAAGATGTGCTCCTGCCTTTCTGCATTTTATGCCAAAAGCAATTAGAGTTGAGAGAATCTTGGGCTCAGAAAATTAGGAACCTGCTCATGTTGACACACATTTGCAGTGTTGATGCTTCCAGTCCAGCATAGATTTTCTATTTACGCCCATTATGTAATCCTTTTCCACTGAATTGAAAAAAAAAATACTGAATGTAGACTAAAAAAGACCTTGATGTATGAAAGCAATCATTAAGATCTACATTAAAACAAAGCATGTAAAAGGTCCAATTTAACAGTCTAAGATGTCTTTCCCAAGCTAAAGCAACTGCCAGGGCCTTTTAACATTTTCCTCCTTTCTCTATTCCTTCTTTCCTTCTTCCTCTCCTCTCCTCTTTCCCCTACCCTCCCTCCCCACTTCCTTCTCCCTCTCCCTGCTCACATCTCTCTCTCTCTCTTAATACACTGTAATTCTTGAATATCATGATTCCCATCTTTCATAAATTTTGGAGAATTCTCAGCTAGTATTATTTTAAACTTTTTATTTCTCCTTTTCTCTCTGTTCTCACATGCTGGAACTCCACTTCAGCTTGGGTTTGGCATTCTTATTGCAACCTTCACATCTCTTAGATTCACATGATTTCCCATATTCCTTTCTTGCCTGTCTGTGCTTCATTCCCGATCATTTTCAAATAAATGTTTTCCAAGTCATTATTTATTTCTTCAGAAATATGTGTCTAATATAAGTCTAAATGTCTAATATGTTTATTTCATTTATTGAGTTTTTATTTCAATAATCCTATTTTTTATTCTTGAAATTCTTTTGGTTCATTTTAAAACTTGTACGGTGTTCTTTGCATACTGTTTTCAAGTGTATTTATATATCTTCAAGGTTTTATACACAGGACATTTTATATTCTACATGTCATAAATCTAATAACTGAAATTCTTGGAGATTCTAATTTTTAAAAATTTTTGTTGTCATTTTTGTTCAATTGTGGGGTTTTTTGTTTTTTTATTTTTAAGTGGTTCCTGGTAATTAACATATATTTGGAGGTACTTGATCTGTGGGACTCCGGAGTCAGGGGAAAAGTGAAGATTTTTTAAAAAAATTTAATTCTAGTATAGTTAAAGATGCTTTTTTAAGGGAAATTTTTATTTGCTTCTACCAGGTTGTGGGCATTTCTATCAAGCCTGGACAAAGTTAATTTAATATATGTGAATTTTATAAATATAAATATAAATTTTGACCCCTGAAAGTGAGTTGATATTTAAAAATTCTTGTTCACAAGTACTTTTTCTCTATTATTATTGTATTATTATTATTATTATTATTATTATATCATCATCTAATGAGACTCGTGACTGAAACGTGTTTTGGCTATATGAAAGTGGATAAAATGTGGATAGTAAGAGAAAACTGCAAGAAAAAATTCTAAAAGTTGTTGAAGTACTAAGAACTAGAAAGAGAATAGAAAACATAGCACAGGAAAAGAGTTATCTGTGTCAGTCTTTAGATGAATGATATTCCCAATTTTCTTTTAACAATAAAACTTAACTCAGAATATTTGTTTTGAATTTCCCTCCTGTAACATTGTATTTTTATTGCCTTATCAAACTGAGTCATGTTCCTTATATTCTCTTCACTATAATCCATTGTCCATATTCCTGTCAGACTCACATTTCTAAAATACAAAACTGAATGTCTCACTTATGATGCATATACGACAAAAAAACAAAAAACGAAAAACAACCAACCCATATTGCTTAGATGGCATTCATAGTTGCCCACAGCCTAATTTTACTTCCTCATGCCTTTCCGTTCTGTGATACATGTAACCCTGCAGACAACCTACATTCCTCTTCACTCCCCAGTCACACATTTCTAGCACTGCTGTGTGAGTTTGTGCACCTCCCAATTAGCCAACCTTTCCCCATTTCCTCAGTGAAGTTCTTCTACTTATCATTCATTCAATATGCAGATTAAGTACTCTCTTCTCTATAAAACATTCCCTTGTTACTTTCCAGGAATAATTAATTGTTTCTTCTCAATTCTTTCACAACATTTTATATAAACTAACCATATTATATTATTTTATATTATATTATATTTTATATTGATAGTCACACTCTCCATGTTAGAACTTAACATTTTTAGTGAACATGGATGATGCTTATTCATTTTTGTATCCTCAGAATCTGTCACAATACTTAGAAAATGAAAGAGTGATGTTGAATGAAAGAGTGCGTGGTGCCAAGAATTAATAAATCATCAAGTCCCAGAAGGTGGAACAATAAATACGATATTCTAGGAAGATAAATATTAAAAGTGAACACTCTTTGAATGCAAACTGAGGAATGGGGAAGTTAGTAATATTGGAAGAAGTACCCCGATGTCCATATTTTTATTCAGTTGGGCATCTGTTTTCAGTAAAACACCATTAAGTACCAGTTCATTCTTTTCAGTGGAATTTAGTATAAGTCTTCCATATTAAGAGTAGAGAATACTGTCACAAAGAAGCAAAATATAGCTGAGGGCAGAACACGGAACTACAGCATGATTCTGCCGTTTCTTGTTAAAAGCAGAGGAGGCTGCTAGTGTTTTTATAGTGTATAGAAGAAAGTGGAAAGCTTTAACAGTAGAATGATAAAATTGTCATAAAATAAAATCATTTTTCAAGTGCATAGACAAGACTAAAGATTTTCTACAATTTTTCCTGAAAGCTGCAATCCCAAAGTAGGCTGTTGAGCATTATGGCATTACAGGGTAGAATATTGAAAAAGAGAGCAGAAGCTTACAAAAAGAAAAATCTCAAAGAGATCAGGAAATGGAAACTCCTTTAGCCATGTTAATAAAGACTTCTTACCACATCCTTCATTGGGAAGTACCAGAAGTTTCTAATAAAACAATCTATTACAGTATATCTTGGTAAATTTACAAGTCTCTACAAAGGTGGGTTTTTTTTTGCGTGTATGTGAATTAAAATATCTTCACAATTTGGTGCCATTTTTGGTGAATTTGTATTCTCTGAAATTCTTGTTTCTCCACTTTGGTGAATCAGCACACCTGAATCCCATCAATTTCAATTAAATCATTAAACTATGATGTACAAAAATACATACCTGATTATTGGTAAGACAGAGATTAATTTTTTTCTTCTCAGAAATAAAAAATTCAGGTTCTATTCTTCACAGAGAAAGTTACCTTGAAACCGATTTTCTTAAGACAGTCACCATCTTGGTTCTGCAGACGAGTATAACAAGCTTTTGGGTCTGGAGGCTGCCCGCCCTTTCTGAGACTCCTCATAATTCATTGTCTTATAGGTGGAATAGTAACATTTACAAAGGTGTTCCAGGGCCTTCTGGAATACATAGGATTAATATCATGATGTGCGATTAGGGAAATCTGTTTAAGCAAACCTGAAGGACCCTTACCAAGTTCCACTGATGGGAAAGGATTTAAGAGCCTGGTAGTTATGCAGAAGTGACCAAAGTCCTATCATGAGTGGTTGAAATAGCTGTGATGGTTAAAATCAGAATCTGTTTGTTTATTTATAATGAAAAAATATAACTTCTAAATAAATACAATTCTCTGTAGAACTATATAGTACTTTCCTGCAGAAAAACTAGAAAATCATATTATCAGAAGTTTGCTTGGTGAGTACGGAGCAGAGATAAAGAATATATGATAATATTTAATAGCACTAGGTTCTGGGAAGCGCAGCGTCTGCCACCTGTTCCTATGGCTCTGGTAGGATCATCCCCACTCTGGGCCAGGCTTGGAGGAGCCTGGGCAGGCAATGTTTACATATATATATATTTTAATTGCATTGCTGATTGCAATGCTCTAATGAATATTTATCAGTGCAGTAATTCTTAAACTCTTGCTTCTCTGGACCCCATTATACTTACTGTGGACCCCAGACAGGTTTTATTTCATATGGGTTATATCTATCAATATTTACTGTAATAGAAATTAAACGAGATAGTTTCTTATATTTATTAAAAATAAATAAGCCCATTAAATATTAACATAAATAGCATTTTTATAAAAATAACTGTTTTATAAAAGGCACTGTTATATATATATGTGTGTGTGTATATATATATATATGTATTTAAAGATTTTATTTATTTTTGCACATGTGAGAGAGGGAGAGAGAGAGAGAGAGAGTGCACCTGTGTCAGCCTGCACGTGGAGCAGGAGTGGGGGGATGGGGTAGAGGGAGAAGCAGGCTATCTGTTGAACAGGGAACCGGATGCAACACTTGATTCCAGGACCCAGGATCATGACCTGAGCCAGAGGCAGACACTTAACCTATTGAACCACCCAGGCACCCAGAAAGCACTGTTTTATGTTTGCAAATCTCTTCCATATTTGGCTGACAAGAAGATAGAGAAGTTCTCATACACTGTTTACATTCAGTCTGTTGTAAAATATTGTTCTGGTTGAAGTATATGAAGAAAATCTGGCTTCTTGTAGATATGTAGCTGTAAAAAGGAGTATTTTAAAAGCCTTTGCAGATAGTTGTGGATATTTGATCCTATACAAAATTTGACAAGTGGTAGTCTCTGAAAGGTTAAGTTACAAAATGTATTTTGAAACATATTAATAAACTTATACTCTGTTACAATGAAATCCACTGGTCTTCCCAGCACTGGAGACAGTCTTTTACCCATGCAAGATTTTTTTATTATCATATATTGGTAATTTGGAAAATATTGGTTCACTAGATTATGCTTTCCTTCCTAGTGTTGACTTAGGAGTCTATTAAGACGACCTCTGTTCTATAGAATACACTCCTTCTATAAATGTATTAATATTTAAACCATGGGCACCTGGGTGGCTCAGATGGTTAACGGTCTTCCTTCAGCTCAGGTCATGATCTCTGGGTCCTGGGATCAAGCTGCTTGTCAGGCTCCTTGCTCAGTGGGGAGTCTGCTTCTCCCTCTCCCTCTGCCTTTTCCCCTGTTCGTGCTCTCTCTCTCTCTCAAATGAATAAATAATATCTTTTAAAAAATATTTGAACGAGGCTGTATTAAAATACTCAATTTAAAAACTTAAATATGTGTTAAATTAAGAAGAAATGTATTTTAATATTTACGATAAAGAATTAAAATCTAGACTGTAAGAATTATGCCAAAAAACATTAAGCACTCACACACACAATTCCAATCTGTTGGTAGGCGTATATTCCTAGAAACTGATAAGAAATAATATAATTTAGAATAATTAAAAAGACTAAATTTTTTATCAATAGAGATTGTGTTTATTTATTATTAGATATGTATGGAGCTTAGAAGAATGCTCGTCATGTGATAGATGCTCAATAAATATTTGTTGAATGTCCAGCTGACTTGAATACGAGGGTGCTTAAGACTGTTTTGAGGCTTATATAGTGGGTGACAGATGACTGGGTCTTTTTTTTTTTTTTAACTGTTCCTTAACAGAGACCAGAAAAAAAAACACCAAAAAAACCACAAAAAAACCTGTTAGATAAGAATCTGACCTTTAGCCATTCTTATCCTCTTCACAGATAGACGTATTCTAACTTCTTTGTGTATCAGTTGCTTTGTTCTTCAAACTTGGCAGGGAAGTGATAAGAAATTTTGCTGTCAATAACGTAAAATGGTACTACTTTCTAGTTTCACTGCTATTTGATTTGTGCTTTGTTTACTGCCTATGACATGAAAAATATGATTTAGTTGGTGCTGACTATTGTCATGAGTTAAGCCGTACTCTGCACTGTGTATTGAGATTGTATTTGCAGTGAACCAGGCAGGCAACGGTAGCTTTTGATCAGTGTAAGTAGAACAAATGAACCTACCCCACAGAGCTCTTAACAAGAATTTTGCAATTTTTAAGTACTTGAGTACTGAGAGCACAAAATAAAATTCTGAAGATTTGTAGCTTCATACCATTATTTTTCCGAAATTGTGTTTTGCATAACCATTTTGCTATGTGAAGATGTCAATTCACACAATGAAATTTTACTTCTGTCTCTCAGACATTGTGCCAGATAAAGCAATGATGCCAAGTGACATCTATACGTAAAAGTTAATATCTAACACTGAGTGTTATGGGTTGAATTGTGGGCCCCCAAAATCGTATGTTGAAATCCTAACTCCCGATATCTCAGAATGTTACGTTATTTGGAAATAGGATCCTTACAGAGGTAGGGAAGTTAAAATGTGGTCATCTGGTGTTCTTACAGAAAGTGGAAAATTTGCAGACAGACATGCAAAAGAGAGTGAAAGACAAAGGCAGAGATTGGGGTGATGCTTCTATACCAACGACTGATAATAAAACTACCAGAAGTTAGGTGAGTGGCAGGGAACAGATCTTTTCCTCACAGCCCCCAGAAGGAATTGACCCTACTGACTCTGATCTCAGATTTTGAGGCTCCAAAATTGTGAGAGAATACATTCCTGTTGTTCGAAGTCACCCAATGCGTAGTATTTTGTTATAGCAGCCCTAGCAAACTAGTACATCAAGAAACTGCATCACTTTTTATTGTTGAATTAAATTACACTTTTTCAGCTTTTAAGGATGCATTCCCATTGAGTGGATGGGAAGCTCATCTAGGGCTAAAGCCATGTCTGTCTTGTTGTAAGTTTGTGACGTTCAGTGTTTTTGACATGAGCATTGGCATGATGAGATTGGTATTTTGGAGGTTATGGAAAATGAGACTGCTGGTATTTGCAAAGTTTATTGAGGTTTATGGATAAAAGCATCAGACGAAGTATGCATTATAGATATTATAATCATCCTGAGATATACTGAGAGTCAGCTAGGATTGTGCCAGTGGGAAGCTGACTAATTGCAGTGCCTTTCTGATTAGGGCTTATTAAAGATACCTATATTAACTGACTCCCTACTTGTCCAGTTGATTTTGTTCCACCATCATTTTCCCTAAAATAGGTGAATCACATGGGATACGGTCAATATATAGAATGGTGGCTTACAACTCTCATGCACTGTGTTGGGATCTTCATGGAAAGAAAACACAGTTTAAAATCATCTCAGCATTATGTCTTTAACATCAGTGTGGTAGGCAGAATAATGGTCCTCCAAATATGTCCATGCCCTAATCCCCAGAGCAGGTGAATATGCTACCTTCCGTGGCAAGAAGGACTTTGCAGACATGATTAAAACTATGAACCTTGAGGGGTGCATGGCTGGCTCTGTTGGTCGAGCATGTGACTCTGGATCTCGGGGTTGTGAGTCCAAGCCCCATGTGGGGTGTAGCAATTACTTGAAAATTAAAATCTTTTTTTTTTAAAGTATGAACCTTGAGATGTGAAGATAACCTCGTATTATTCAAGTGCGTCCAATCTAATCACATGGGTCCTTATTATTGAGTTCAGATTCAGAGGGAGTTCAGAGTCAGAGGGAGATGTGACAAAGAAGAAGGATCAGACAGACACAATATTGTTGGTTGCTTGCTTTGAAGATGGAGGAAGGAGCCATGAGCCAAGAAATGAGGGCACCCTCTAGTAGCTAAAAGAATCTTTCCCCTACAGACTTCAGTAAGGGATATAGCTCTGCCAATAACATTTTAGCCCAGTGAGACCTGGATTAGACCTCTAACCTACAGAACTGTAAAATAGTAAGATCATGTTGGTTTGAGCTTTTAAATTTGTGGTAATTTGTTACAACAGCAATAGGAAATTAATAGTCAGTGAATTGCCAACAAGTATTTTTTGATCCTCTATTTGTGCAAGACGCTTTAAAATTATATGTAACCGATTATAAACAATAATTATAACAGTTTATTGTGAAACTGAATGAGATATGAAACTCAACATTTTTAAACCCCTTTCATGCCCATAGGAATCTTTTTTTTTTACTTTGACAAGTGTATTTATTTATTTTACACTTTGTCATCTCGTAGTTTCATGACATTAGCCACCAGAATACACAAAATTAGGTTCTTCACTTTATTCAGAGAAGAAAATAATGAACTCCATTAAAAGTTCACCTTGACCAAAGAGACAGCCTCTGATGGAAAACCACATGCAGGAGAACCCAATATATCTATATTTATAGATCTCCTCAGGAAAAAAAAAAATCCAAGATTTGCAACGCTATCTATAGTTAAGGATTAATTCTATCTATAGTTAAGGATTAATTCTATCAGCTTTTCAAATGGTCACATTTGATATTCAAAGGAAGCATGTGCATGAATACAACTGGGGACAGACTAATACTCCACCAGGCTTTAGAACTGTCTAGTAATGACCTAGGATTCTAGAAGGGGGTGATATGTGTAAAGGAAATGTGGATGCAGGGGTCCTCTCAGTCTCAGAGCACCCCCCCACACAGCTTCCCCCTCCACAAGCCTGCAGTTTTCATTGTTTTCTCTGCTCTTTCACTTGTTTTAGGGTTTGTGGCAATTGATTCAGGCTCCAAGACAAATGGCTTTGGTTCCTGGGCCAGGAGATTCTCCCTGATAGTGTGGGTGGGCAGGAAGTGTATGGCATAGTCCTGGGCTACAGGTGAAAGGAGGGGACCTGTGTACATAGAGATCCTTTCTCCTCAGCCTGGCCCATGTTCACTTCAGAAACCTTCACTTCCCACCACAGGACCACCAAGCCCCAGCCCAAGCCACTCCAATAGTCCTGAGATGGTGATGCAGGCCTGCAGAAGTCTCACTGCCTTGGATCATATCTCTTCAGATAAACTCTCTTCTTTCTTAGTGATGCCCACATCAAATGTTGGCATCATGTGACCAAAACTCTCCCTAGCAACACCATGTTTCTGGTGGCCGTGGGCACACTGCTGCTAATTGGGTTGTTGTCCATGGAACATGGGGGCAAAAATGAGGGTCTACTGAGACCCTCAGCCAACACAGCCTCAACCACATACTGGCTCCCAAAAGCAGACACCAAGAAGTTCTCAGGGGTAATACGTCCAACCCCCATGGGCTATCCCAGGATTTAACCTCAGCCCCCAAGTCAGGTCCCCATGGAGATGGAGGATCAGGCAACTTTTTACCTCAGGGCCTTGGCTCAGACAGGGAAAATGAGCTGGCAGGACGATTGCAGTATGTGGATGGGGGAGGTGGGTGTCTTTGCTGGGCCAAGGGCTCCACCAGGACAACTCCATGGTGTGACTGATATGGCCCAGTGCCTCACCACTCTCTGAGTGGGTGCAGGCCTACGGGTTGCTGCCTTCCACTGAGCTGGCACCAGTGAGAGATGCGGGCAAGGCTGGCCCTGCTGGCCAAGGGCATGTGGCCCATGCCTTGCAGGAAGTATTTGAAGGCCTCAGTCGGCTTCCCTGGCTATGTGACCTGGGGAGCCCCCTGGAATCTGCCACCTTTAGAAAGGTCTAGTGGTTGGATCCAGTTTGGAGTGGCACTCCACCACCCCATCCTCGGCAGACACCTTATCCCCAACCCACCAGCATCACCAGGCAGAGGGTCTGGCATTGGGCACTGCTCCGGGCAGGTTAATGTCCAGGTCTCTGCAGCTGTTGTACATGTTCCAGAAGAGCTGCGGGTTGGCATGGCTCACTACGTTCCAGTCTGCTGCCAGTAGCTCTGAACCAGCTCTGTGTTGTTCACCAGCAATTTCTGGCAGAAGAAGTGGGATAGCACTGTGTCAGGTAAAGTGCCAGTCAGGTCAGAGAGCTTGGTGGCCACGCAGTTGATCCAGCCTTCCTACTGTGATCAGGGTTCATCAGCACCAGCTCCTCCACCAGTTTGGGGAAGATGGGTGCAAACTTGGCCAGCACATAGGCTCTAGATCCCACTCTGAACTCAATCATGTATTGTACCCCGCTGGGGAGCATGGCAGCCAGCTGCTCCATGGAGGGGAACTGGTACCCCTGGGGAAACCGTGAGCCCCCACCTGCTGACCAGGGCATCCACGTGGCACACCAAAAAGTGCTTGGTGATCTCTTGCTTGATCTCAAAGTTGAAGAAGGTGTTGGAGCATAGCTTGTGATTGAGGCCCACCCACATCATGGGAGGTGAGGATGGTAGGGTGGTTTCCCTGGGGGAAGACCCAGATCACCACGTCCAGAAGGTGGTAAGGCTTCCCGAAGTCGTGTTCCCCATCCAAGCTCTCCACCAGAAGGCACTCCGCCTCTACTAGGAAGGGCAAACAAAGGCCTGAGTCACCAGGGTCCAGAGGGAGGGGGCAGCATGAGGGGGAGGCGAGGTGCTATGTCCATAGCAGTCTTTTTTTTTTTTTTTTTAAGATTTTTTATTTTATTTATTCGACAGAGACAGAGACAGCCAGCGAGAGAGGGAACACAAGCAGGGGGAGTGGGAGAGGAAGAAGCAGGCTCCTAGCGGAGGAGCCTGATGTGGGGCTCGATCCCATAACGCCGGGATCACGCCCTGAGCCGAAGGCAGACGCTCAACCGCTGTGCCACCCAGGCGCCCCTCCATAGCAGTCTTTTAAGAAAAAAGACACAAGCAATTTTTCCAGAGCCACAGAATATTATTCTAGTTTTGTCTAAATTCATACCTGGGTTCTCTTACCTCCTGTACTCTTCTGCCTCTCAGAACTGCTGATACTGAAGAGCTAACACCCTACATGGATCCCTAACTGGTATCACATGTTTATTTTTAATAAAAGTGATATTCCAAAGAAAACTTGGAAGTCTCAAGAGTAAATAAGTAATATTTCATGCATTATTTTTATTATACATAAATATAACTACATTTTGATTATCTTAAAGTGAGAAGTAAAACTTATACAAAATCTTTGGAGTATGTCTATTTGGGGAGGCAGAGGTAAAGGTAGTTTTGAAGCATACAGTTTTTCTTAACAATTTTGTTTTTAATTTGATGCATCCTCTTGGACAAAGCAAGAAATGGTGCCTAAGGTATCTACCGGAGCAAAAAAGAAAGAGGCACCTCTTACTCCCCGGAGTTTAACCACAATGTTTTCTTGTACCTTTCTTTGGGAAGGTCATGTGTATATCAGCTGGGGGCCTCCTCCACATCTCAGGGACAAAAGTTACCTTATGTCTCTTAATAGCATGATTTACAAAAGTCCAAAATTCTTCCTAAGCAAGTTCCCAGGGAATTTACATATTCAGTCTTCTCTGCCTCTTGGGCTTTGATTCTGTATATGCTGAGCCACATTGATCAACATGAGCCTCTTAAAATTTTACAACGTGAACACACTATATTTTTCTAAAGACTTCAGTGGTAGAAAACCAGTGGGGTTTGTATCACAAACAACTTCAAATGGAACTGTAGGCATCCTTATTCTTGAAAATCTCCATTGTCGACTTCTAAATAAAGTTTTTCATTGTGATAAGATATACATTGCACAAAAGTTGCCATTTTAACCATTTTTTAAATTCAGCGGCACTAAGTACACTCATAATCCTGTGCAACTGTCACCACCATCCATCGTCCAGAACTTTTCATTTTCTCAACTGAAACTTTGTAAAATTAACTGAAACAGTAAAATTAACTCCCCATTTTCCTCTTCCTCCAGTCCCTGGCAACCACCATTCCACTCTATGGATTTGGCTATTCTAGGTACCTCAGATAAGAGGCATTCTACAGTATTTGTCCTTTGGCAGCTGGTTTCTCTCACTTTGCATAATGTCTTCAATGTTGTAGCATGTGTGACACGTCAGAACTTTAGTCCTGGTTAAGTCTGAATCATTTTCTATTGTACGCATATCCCACATATTGTTTATCCATTCAGCCATTGGTGGGCGGTTGGGTTTGGGCTGCCGTAACAGAGTACCACAGACTGAGTGCCTCGTAAACAACAGAAAAGGATTTCTTATAAGGCTGGAGGCTGGGAAGTCCGAGATGAAGTTGGCCGCGCAGTGTCTGGTGAGGGTCTGGTTCCTGATCCATAAACCACTGTCTTCTTGCTGTGTGCTCACTGGTGGGAGGGAGCTCCTGGGATCTCTTTCATAAGAGCACCAAATCCATTCATGAGGGTTCTACCCGTATAACCAAATCACTTTTCGTAGGCTCCACCTCCAAATAAGATTTCAGTTTATGACTTTGGGGGTGCACAAACATTTAGTCTATAGCAGCACTCATGCCTCTTTCTCCCCTGGATCATCTCACTTTGTCTTTTCTTTTCACTGCTAGGATCTTTCATCTTGCTCCACCTTCTTTGCAACAACAAAGACATTTTCTCTCTTTATCTTAAACAGGGCAATTTGGCCTTCTCTGAAGCCTTTGTAACACCCTTTTCTTGGATCTAAATTGTTACCATTTAAGGGTTGGTTAAACTATTTTTCCAAAATAATATAGTTCCTATACTAAGATGAATTCCTATACCAACTACTAACCTAAACCACTTTGTTTTTCCTTGTTTTCAGGAGCTCATAGCTTGTCTACTGTGAAGGTCTGAATTAAAAGTGGGAATGCTAACTCAGCCCATTTTCCTTTATGGTTTATTATTCTTTGTGGATTAATGAAATTGAGAAATATTTCCTAATTACTCTGATCTTTTTAATGTAATGAACTATTTTTAAATAATACAAAATGTTATATAATTTTTTTTAGCCAGAAAGAGTAATTGAAAAACATTAGCCTCTAGAATACGTGGATAGCATGGTTATTTTACCCCAGGCCACAAAATGCATAATATTTCACAAAATATCTAAAGTAAGATAAGAAGAATCTTTGGAGGATGTGAAAAATAAATTTGGCAGAGGCAAAACTGGAAAGAACTATTTCTATTGATAATAAAAAAAAAACCCAAAAAATTAATCAGGTTTTTTACGTTATATACCCTGACCTCCTGAAAAATTTGTTTTTCCTGAGCAGTGTAACATTTTTCACAAGCCTAAGTGTTAGAAGAGTTAGTGCTCTATCATCAAACTCCAGTATCTGGTCTAATTTTACACGTCAGTATTCTTTTTGTTGTGAAACAGCAGGAAGTATGTGTATCTACGTTGACATTTATTATCCGAAAGTGTTGTTGACTCATGTAACGGAAGAATCTGGGAATAGATGCGACTTCAGGCAGTGATGCCTTTAAATTGGAAGTGGGAAAATTATGTAAATCCATCCTACAATAAATTACTATAGATAGATGATGGGTGGATGAGTAGATGGATGATAAATGATGGATGGATAGATAACAAAGAATTGCAAATCTATTCTAGATACGGTTTTTAAATAATTCAGACTAGAAAGTGGTAATTAAAACATTTGATAGGAGGAGAGAGAAAGATAGATTTTATCAGGAATCTTTGTTTTACTTTGTTTTCCTGAAGCCTGAGGTTTTATGCTTCTGTGGTGATACTATATATAATTCCTTTCAGCTTCCACAGTTTACTAGAGAACAGTTTATGTTAAATGCTTATGGATTCCAAGACATAGGTAATAAACAGAATTCCTTAAATATTAAAGAAAAATAGAGTCTGAGCAAGTTTCAGACTATATTTCAGGGGAAATCCCCAACTATATTAAGGAATCCCATCTTGATGCTGAGTATCTGATTATTTGGGGTTATATGTGGTTCCTTTCTGAAATATTGGTAAACTCTGCATTTGTTAATCAAGTGAGATGGTCTTATTTTTCAGAATAACTGCTCTTCATCATTGGATCTTGTGGTCCCATAATGCTAAAAATGGTTAGCATTCTTTAAATACCAAACATTAGTTAATTCTTTTTAGATAAATTTCAAGTTCTTACAAAAATGCTGGTAGGGAAAAATATTTACTTTTCAAGCAAACTAACCATGACAACTAATCATTCAGGCTATTTGCCACCTGATACAAATATTGAAGAATAGCTCCTACTTGTCTCTAGTGTGATTCAGCAATAAAGAAATATCATCTAGTTCCTAAAAGGTCAAGTGGATTATTAATTAAAAACTAATTACACCACTTATGAATTGTGTAGTTAATTTGCACTCAGTAATTCTTGATACTAGGTTTATTAGGCATTGCTTTTCCTGCCTATTGTTAATTTTATAGATATGTTCATCATAATATTTATAGAAAATGAAATGTATATTGAAATTAAAAACCAACAAGCTTTTCCAGGCTCATATTATAAGCTAGCTGAAATGAACGCCTTTTAACTTTTAATGAGTTAGGCACATTTACAATTAATTGTATTTCAATTTATGAAGAAATGTATTCTTTTACATAACTTACTCCTTTTGTATTGCTCCAAATTTCAGTATCGGTTTTCCGTACAGTGTCATTTTCACTGATTTACTTTTCAGACACTTAATACATCTTGCTATAAATCTCTTTTTTCACACACGGTGGTACATTATCATTTATTTAGAGGAACATGTGTGTTTTGGTTTTGGGTAGGAAAAAAGTACTCATTTGTTTGCCTCACATAGAAGCTGTAATATTCATGTTCTATATCAATTCTGGTGCCAGCTATCCATAAAGTAGATTCAGAGGCCTCACCCTATCTGTTCTTCCTCTGAATTCTCTTGCAAATTAGGAGAGACTTTGAGACAGGCTATGTTGCGATATCATAAATTGTGGTCCACACTTGGAGTTCATATTCTCTTGGAATATGATGGTAGGTAAGACTTGTGAATATAGACTTTTCCATGGCATGTAATGATACATAGATTAATTCAACTCCTACTGTTCACAAAGCATTTTATAAATATTGACTCCTTTCATCCTTACAATAACACTATGAAGTAGGCATTATTAAATTTTGACTCATTATATAGAACGAATTAATGGAAGGAGCACAGACTTTTAAAAACTATTTAGAATAGAACTTGGATTCTGGATTTTATTTTCCAGTGGTTCAAAGTTTCTTGGAATTTTATTGTTTCAGTTGCTTTATCTTGAAAATAGTAATAAATATCGCGTAATGACAAGACGTCAACCAAATCCTTAGAAAATATAATTATAGGGACAATTTGTCATGAATCTCTTAGGTACCAGGCACTGTGCTAAGCAGTGTTTGTTTTTTTCTTTTCTATTACTTCATTTGATTGTTGCAACCACCCTGTGAGGTAATTTATAAAATAACTCATATTTATGTTCTGCTTACCATGTTCTAGACACAGTTGGAAGAGCTTCCATTCAGTAGCTCACTTAATAATCACAAGGTATTACAAGTGAGTCATCAACCTTTGTTGTCATTGGCATTTTACAGGTGAGTCAACATTGGCATAAAGAATTTAAGAAATGAACTTCGGTCATGCGGCTCTTCAGTGGGGGAGCCAAACCTCAAACTTAGGAAGCCTGGCTCCAGACTTCATATCCATCACCACTACATTTACTGCTCTCTCTAGTAAATAAATCTCCCAGCAGAGCACAGCAAACAAAGTTAGTGGTCAATAAAAGCTGCTCTTCTCCCTCCTTTCCCTCCACAGTTTACAAGGAAAGGAGCTGAAAGAAAAGATTAAGCAACGTGCCAGAGATCAAACTAGGGAAAGGGAAGCTGGACTCAAACCAGTCTTATACGCAGGTTTAGTATCTTATTTTGGTTTATTGCCTTCCCTACACCTCTCTGCCTTGTGCACATTCATGTGCTGACTCAGGCTTTGACAGATGAATGTCTTGATTATATACATTGTAGTTTTTTTGAAGATACTCTAGATTCAGAATATTTTCAAAATAAATTTCTTCTCATGTCTTATATACCTTGGACAGAAATCTCACAAAAATGTTAAACCATCCGATCTCAGAAGTTCCCAAAACGAAATACACACACTCTTTAACAGTTAACGGGCTACTTCTCAAGTATTTATGCAGGGTATTAGGCCAAGATATTGAAGAAGCCTTAAAAGACCGACGTAAATTGTCCCAACAATGATTTGAGTGATAGCACTCTTCTTGAGTATTAAACTGTCTTCGTGTAGAGGCTGCATCAGAAGCTCATTCTCCAGTTTTTTTTATTCCCTATGGGAAAATAAATGAGTGCTCTGAAATTGGAGAGGAGTCACTCTATAGGAGAATAGCTAGATTTTCAAATCTTATCTTACACCTTGCATCATGCTGAGCTTGATTCAGTTGGTCTCCCTCAACAACCCTAGAATGTGCTCCTAGCAAACAAAGCTCCTGTCTTACTTGGCTTCACGTTCTTAGCTCTTTGTTCCCCTAAACCTGCCCTTACCTGCCTGGCTCTGCCCACACCTGCCTGGCTCTGCCCACCTGTGCTCTGAAATTGATGTCCTCTCACTACTTCAAGGACTACATTTCATCAAGTCCGCTCTGTCTCCTGCACCTTCAGCTCATTTTACCCTAAAACGTTAAACATGTTGTGCTCTGTTCACATTAAAAAGCAGTAACAGTAGCTTCGTCGCAGAGCTCCCTCAGCACCGAGTCCTCCCAAGTGAGCACACTGTTTCTTTTCTTTCAAAAGCCAACACTCTGGTAGGAATAATCCATCCTTCTGATCACCACTTGTAACACATTTATTGTCCAACAGATTACAGTCTGGCTTCCAATAAAACTGCTCTGATTATGATTATACGGTTATTTGTAACCACATCCTGCCTCTGTTAGGTGGACGAACGCTATTCAATCCTTATTACCGATGCTTGAATCAGTCAATACATAACAGCATTCTCTTTCATGCCTGAGTTCTGAAACAGTTGAGAAATAGGACATGGGTCAGTGGGAAGGGAGATTAGAATGTCAGCATTATCACAACACCTGAGTTGAAGGGCATGGATTCTATGTGCAGTCAGATGGGCTCTCTAAACTTCCATGAATCAAACGTATCTCAGGCTGTAAGCCTCCTTCACAGAGGCAAGCCCCCTGCATGGCAAGGAATATGAGGGAAGGCGTGGTAGCTGCAAGCTCCTTCTTCCAGCTCCCCATGCTCATCAGTCACTTTTCTCTGGGGAAAAAGCAGCCAGAAAAGTTATTTTAAGAGCACTTCCTTTACGTGGAGTCGTGAGGCCAGGGTATGGGGGGGTCCCTTTGTAATACTTTTTCTCCTTGAGCTCTTTGTAAATATATGACAGAATTATCATATATTCATTCTGAAACTTCTCTCTCTTAACCAAACTAGCAGCTCTTTTATTCTCATTTTTAGCATGTTATCTTTCGCTGTTTCTTGTCAAAGTCCTTCATGAGTTTTTATATTTAACTTGTTAAATGAGTTGCTCTTAAAGGTTCCATTCTTCATTTTCTCTTTATGCATTATATCCTGTACTTGGGTCATTGTATCTATTCTTCAGTTTATTTCCCACTTTTGTGCTGTTGATTCTAGAAGTATCTCTAACCCAGATCTTTTTTCAAGGCTTAAAATCCATAAATTAAGCCATCTATCAGAATGCTCTTGGGATGTCTGATAAACAATTCAAATTCATTTTCTATACTTGAACTCATCATATTCCCCCTGAAATTACTTCCACAGTTAATAGCACAAAAATTCACATAATTGCTCATTATATAAACTCAAACATTGTCTTTATCTACTCCTTCTTTCTTACCCTACAAATCTAATATTTTCAGTTTGTCATGGACTTTTACCTCCCTTTTATGTGTCTTCTTAGAATTTTAATTCAGGTCTTCATTTTCACTTTGATTAATACAACTGCATCAGAGTTTGTATTCCAGATCCAGTTATTTCATTTCCCTCTGATCAGTTTTCCACATAGTTGACAGGATAAACTTTTTCAAATGTGAATCTCGTTTTACTGTGTCCATACTCAGTGCACTAAGTTTCAAGTAATGTGCCCCAAAAGAACACAGTCAATCAGCTGGTGAAAACAAGTTGATTGATCACCTAATTTTACTGAAACTGAAACTTGGTTAAAAATAAAGATCTTTAGGGTTTCTTTTTCTAAGTGTTGTAAGTATTGTAAGTATGCCCAATAGTGTAATATGGGGCTGCTTTTAAGTTCTCTGTATGACTGGAGCATTTTTGTCTTTCTGAAAGTGTTCTCCAAGTCAATTATTTTTGTTTGCCACCGCATATAATTGCAAAATATGGAAGCAATGTAAATATCCCCAAAAAGCAAAAATTATAGAGAACTTGAGTACTTAATAATAGCAAATTGGTTGACTACAATTTTCTGGTTATAAAACCATGTGCATTTGAAAAAGATCTATATCAAATACATACAGAAAATCTTAAGTCAGAACAAAATAAGATCATGATAGAGGAATTGTCTTTTGGTTAATAGGTGACTTTTTGTTTTCACTGGCTTCTATTTGTTTTTATTTTCTATGATCAATTTAAATTTAAGTGCAAGTCATTAAAAATAGTTTGAAGTAAAGAAAGGAATCTGGAGTTTTGGGCAGTTTTTGACCCTTGAAAGTCATTTTTAGCCACTTATTTCTGACCTGCCTGGCATATGTTTTCATAATTTTAAATATATTCAAAAGATTAAAAATAGCAATTTCCAGTTACTGGTTTATTTTTTAAACTTCTCTTTTCATATTATAGTGACTATTTTGTAACTTGCCACAATTTAGAGCCAGCTTCGTATTGGCAAACAATGAATTCTTTCTTATATTTCTTTATTAAAAGAGAGCAGAGAAGGGATAATTTTTGGAGAATAGATTAAAAATACAAAGCAATTCCCACTAAGATCAGGAACAAGTCAAGGATGCCCTCTCTTTTCAATTGTGTACTGGAAGTCCTAGCTAATACAATAAGATAAGGAAAGGAAATAAAACGTATTCAGGTTGGGGAGGAAGATATAAAAATGTCCGTTTTCACAGGTAGCATGATTATCTATGTAGAAAATATGTATAAGACTTGGATGAATTTTTGAAGCAGTGAGCAAATGAATAAATGACACTTTGTTGAACAGCTGAGTGACCTAGATTAATTTTGGGTGCTGGTGGACACACATCTGGAGAGATGAAGCTTGATTCCAAAGGACTCTTCCAGCTACTATTGTTTTTACTTTTTAATTTTTTCTTTACAGAACTAAATCCTTTGTCTCTATCTGTTTTTTGGAAAAAAGTTGCTCTCTGTTGAAAAGCTGTCTAATCTTCTCTCCTTAAAAGACATTTCAAAAAACAGTGGCTGGCATCGGAGCTGTATTGATATAGGTGGGTGGGAGAATGTAAACTTCTCAATGATTTACTGTACTAATTTTCCTTTTCACAATTGAAATACCTCCACATGCTGCTATTATTATTTCCAATCAAGCATTAAATGAACAGCAAGTCAGAAATGAAATAAAATATAAAGTATTTAACTCTGCAAAATTCCACATAAATACAATATTAACATATATAATTAACAACTGAAAGTTGACTCTTTAGGTTCTAGTATGTGGTAGAGCTCAACCTTGAACTGCTCACTGAATTTTATCCCCTTTCTTGCTTGTCAAAAATATTGACTTCCCCGAGTTTTTATTCTCTCAGCGTGCCTATCAGAGGCAGAAACAAATACTAAGAGCTTGCAATCTCTCTCTCCAAGTCCAGCTATAATTGTTAAAATGCATGTGCAATGTCACAGAAAGGACTTGGAACACCAGAAATGCCCATCACTACTTAGACTTGATTCATTAGGAAAAACAAAGAAGTTGTTTTTTATGTGTTTTTTTTTCTTTTTTTTTAGTGCTGTTATGCAATGTTGCCAAAGCTTTACCTTCTTTAGGGTAAATCAGAACTAACAAGGATTTAAACCTTCATCTGGGAAACTAAACGTACGCTTCAATGCTATTCCTGTAATGGCTGATAGACGAGGTGGCAGCTGTCACCAACAAATCTCTCTAATGCTTTAGTGTAGTGTCTATTCAGCAGCTGAATACAAGACACAGCTTGATGCTCATAATGGCTGCCAAAAGTTTCATTGCCTTGATATTGCCTTTGTCTTTGAAAGACATAGTTTTCCCCAGGCTTGGTCAGTAACAGAAACACAGTTTTGTCTTTTCTACTAGACAGAATCAGAGCTGCTCCCTGTGAAGTGGACACATTACACTGCTCAGAGAGGGGTGCATCTCAGAAAGACATTCTCATCAAAGGGGAATTATGTTTTTTGATCAAATGCATCTTCAAGGTCAAATATGTTACAGTTAAAAGAGAGAAAAAGAAAATGACATATATATTGGATGTCAAAAATCCCCTTGGTAAAATTACTGTTTCTGACTATTTGAAAATTTGGGGTTCTATTGTTAAAATGAAACTGAGCATTTTATACATGTGACAGCTCAGTGTCTCTGTTTTTGTTTTGTTTTTAGCCAAGACTGTACAGTTGTTGCTCTTTTTTTCCACAGAGGAGAATTAATGTTGCCCATGCATACCTAGAGTGAGTCACCATCCTGTCTTCTGAAATACAATCGTGACAGCATTTTAATCTTCCTCCTGAGAATTTTGGTTCTGGTTGTAGGAGAAACTGAAGTGTGTCAAGCCTTTCATCATATGTTGTGTAGAAGCGGCTCTTGTTTTGTATCGAAAACTTCACTTTTTGGATTAAACACTCTAAAGCTTTCTTCAGTGAGGATTTGATTTTGATTTCCCTAGAATTGTATACTTAACTAGAGGAGACAAAAGCCATTGGAAGCAAGAGTTGAGGATTAAGGTGCTAAGGGGCTGGAGCAATGAGGGCTGTCCTGTCTTTGAAAGTTATAAGGAGGAGAATATGGCTTGAGAGAAAACCAGACTGAAAGAGGTTCCAGTGTCTCCATGAAAATGAAAATCTTTGAGCTTGTATTGGATAAAGTTCTTTGGTGAGATCTTTCCCTATGAAAGTGTCTTTTATTTGTTTACTAGGGAACATCATTCAATAAACTGTAACAGTCCATAGTTCTACTCTACTTAAAAGTAAGGTCTCTATGTAGTATTATATCACCTGAAATTCTTGTAAATCTCTACAAAAAGCAATAATTTATCCAGCAGTCCTGAGCTCCAAGATCTACTTTTATATTTTATTCTACCATAAATAAATAGAGACAATGCAAGACTAAAATAAAGTTTCTTTTATAAAGAAATGTATATATTTTCTCTGTAAGCTATTTTGCCTTTTATCTCTAGTCACTAGATAGTCCTTATTCATTTACCTTTAACGATTTTTATCATGGTATATTTTCTTTAACTTAAGCTATTGTCCTGAGAATTACATGGACAAATATATATATATGAATATCTGCCTGGGACAAGATCAGCAGTCTCTTTCTAGGGGGTATAGTAAACCCATTCATTCCCTTGATGAATTTATTAAATCAAAAGTTCAGCCTCTATGCTAAGAAACTTTACTATGATCAATATACCAAAAGTCAATATATCATTCAGCTACCAAAGACATACCCGCATTTACCAAGTTCACAGGATTACTATATAAAACCAGAATGATGCCTTATCCATTTAAAATAAGATGTATCACCACCCACAGATGGAAGCATCCAAGTTAGTAAGTACTCATTATACTTATTTGGTCCAGTCCTATTGATTACAAATCCCTAGACATACCATCTCTTCGTATTGCCATACCTTTCAAACTTGTGTCCCCGAGTCTTTCTCTGCACAGAGTATTCTCTAGAGGGAGATGTCTAAATTAAATTTTGACCATATAACTCTCCTGCAAAAAACCTTTAAGATAGTCACACTATAATCAAGATAATGTCTATGTTCCTTAACATAATTTTTCATAGACCAGAATGATTTGGCTTCTACCTGCCTCCCTAGCCTTTTCTTTCACAGATCCCTTCCATCTTGGTACTCTCTACTTCAGAACACTGACTTTCTTTAATTTCTTGAAAATATTGTGCTCTTTCTCAACTCAGGAGCTTTGCCCATGTTATTCCTCTCCCTAGATGAGTGTTGCTGCATACTCCTCCGCCTTCACCTGGCTAGCTATCTTTTTGGCTTAGCTTAATGAAATTTCTTCCATGAAGTATTCCCTGATCCCGTTATAAATATGTAAGTATATTACATACCCCTAATACACATCCACTGTAAGATCCTGATCCCTCTCGTCATAACACTCATCACATTTTATTGCAAGTGGTTTCTTACCTGTATAAATTCTTCACTATAGTGTAAGCTCAGTGAGGTTGGGGACAATGGCCATCTTGCTTATTTTTATCATCTATCATAATTTACATCATTATAGAAGGCTCTTAATATATTGGTGAGTGAATAAAGAAACCCTCTCAATGTCAGTTTCTGATTTTATAATAATTTTAATATCCCATGATAGAGAATCTGAAGTTCAGTATAAGAAGCACATGTTTTCTGTACAATAATTGGATTTCCATGAGGATTGAAATCAGTATCAGAATCTAGATATTGGACCTGAAACATATCAAAGAGATGAATTTAGCTTTAAAGACACCCAGATAAGATAGCCTGACCCATCTCTCTGATCATGAGCAATGGCTACCAAAATGTCAGACCACTGGTTAAGGTGCCCTTTCCTCAATAGTTATTTAGAAAGGCCTAGAGAAAGTGTACTTCTATGATTCTCTCTCGTATACACTGTCTCGGTGATTGATAAATTCACCTCTGGCTGACATATTCTTTCTTTAAATATATTGAAATTATGGTTGTATTCTCAGAGGCATCCTGCTTTATATCCCCAAAGAGCTAGAAAGGATGCTATTCTTTGTACTTGAGCTGACAAATACATATACAAAGTAAATAATTCCTGAATAAATTAATTAAGCAAGACAGACATTGTTGATAATAATGAAAAAGTTAATTTAGGTCAATATATAAAAAAATGTCTGAGACTCAAGATAGCATGGGAAGTGTTGCAAAAATATAGATGTCTCTATTCTCAGATAAATTCAGTAAATAATGAAATGATCAAGGAATTTATAGAAATCAACAAGCTTCAAAAAATCAGATTCTTTAATTTTTTTTCCTTTTCTTCCCTTACTTGCTGAATATAATATCCAGATAGTAGACCTTGGCATTTTCATTTTTATAATCTTAAAATAAGATTGTGTTGATTAGATGTGTTGGCAGCAATTACTTCCTTAGAGGAGCCATGCTAGATTTCAGTGTTTACAGTACAATGTATGTGTGTGGTTATGTATTTATATAGATTCGTGTGAATAGATAGGATTACTCTCCTGACACAGAGTAAGCAGTTTGTTGTATCCCTGAAGGCTTCACTCTAATCTCATCTTTACTGGCAATACATTCTTATCAGACTTTTCACAGAGTATTTAATTTACAATGCTACAAAATCAAAATATTGCATTTATTTGAGGACTCTAAAAGCTAGGTTACACAAAATTTTCAACCTGATTGAAGACAGTTGTAATTAAACTTTATAGCTTTAAGCCATAATTTCCAAAACTTAGATTTTCTTTATAACCAGTACAGAGGTATCCATAATTCTGATAGTTAGTAAAATTATGACCAAAAAAAGTTATATCTTAGTAAAAAAGAAATGACTTGACTCAGTGACTGAAAAGTTTTCTGTCCTGTACAAGCTATGTATACCAATGTACAAGTTTTTTAAAAATACAGTTTATTTACTGTATACCTATTTTATTTCCTCTGTGTATTGGGTACTGTTTAAAAATTAGAGGTTACAGGAGTAAATAAGGCAGATGTGGTACCTATCCTCATGGGACCTATGGTCCAGTATTTAAGACAGTTTAAGCAAATATTTATTTATAATTATGATACATACTATGCAGGAAACGATCAGAGTAACCATTCAGGAAATTTCCGATAAAAGAAACATACAATATGTCCTCTTTTGTGACTGGTTTCTTTTACTTAGCACAATGTTTTCAAGGTTTATCCATGTTTTATCATGTATCTGTGCTTCCTTTTATTGACAAATAACATTCCGTTGTGTGAATGCATCATATTTTGTTAATGGAATTCTTGCTGTGTGCTTTGGTAGAACCATGCTCTGGAATCCAAGCCATCCAGACCTTGGAGCCTAGAGTTTCAGGGAAGAGAAGTACATATTTTCTAAGTGAGTTCACTGGGCATGATGAAAATAGGGTTACTTTTACTTTACCCTGGGGTTCTTGAACCATATTCTACCTGTTAAGGTACAACACATATGACTGACATTGATTTAGGGTGTACATTACGTGTTGGGGGATGGTTCTCTTTCCTCTCAGGGTCTTCTCTCCAAGATCGCAGCTCAAAAGGCTGTTTATCATTTTGTCAACTGGCGGCTGCTGAGCAGTACGGTATGTGAGAGGACTAATGGATCCCATGGTTATGTACCCACTGCTGAACCTCATTTGCTCTAAAGCAGATCACTGTGTCCAATGAAATATGGTGCAGGATTCTATGTTGGTGACTCAAACGCTGTAAGCCTTTGGAAGGTGGTGTTGGTTGAGGCTCTGTGGAAAGAATTAGCAAATTCATATTCAGAATATTGGTTGTTATTTGTCAAGAGGATTATTTTCCCTTGCAGGGTAGATGGGTTCAATGACAATCAACCTGTTGCCAACTCACTAGTTGGTCTTAAGTGATGCTGCTGTTGTTAGTGTACGTTGTGAGAATTTTAGTCACTTGGTGAGAGCAGTGACTGAATTGGCATTGGTGAGTGAGAATTTGTGCCGTTTAATCTATTCACAGACTCCACTTCTACCACCATGGGCCATTGTACAGGTATTGAGGTGGATCATGACAGTGTTTGGCTAATATCAACTGCCTTTATGATGTACTTGGCTGTTTGGTAAATTTCCAATGGTTGATGCTTTGTAGATGCTAATATGATACAAAGATTTTCACATTTTGTGTTCCATTTAATAGATCTATTTACATGCTTCTTCCCCAAAATTTCTTGTTTTCAATTTTCCAGTTATTTTTCATTCCCATCACTGACAAATCAACCAAACTATTTGCCACTGCCCATTAATGGCTCTCTATTCTTGCTTCATGCCCCTTTTCTTTCCACACAAAGCGAATGACCAGGTGCACTTTCCCAAACTCTAGCATTTGGGAAGCTTTTTCCTCACTGCTGCTTTTCAGGCCACTAGAGTGTTAGAGAAATTTTGTATTGCACTCACGTCTGAGCTGACTATTTTGTGAACCAAGTCAGCCTTTTTTCTTCTTCAGTTAGTCATTAGGGATACCTCCCTTCCTGACATGTGTCCATACACATGAGTTAAGGGTGAGTTGAGGAAAGATGATGCCTCTGAGTCATCTGCTTATGCATCTGACTTGTGCTTCTGACCCTGTTTATGTCTGAGCCCAGACGTGCCATTCTATCTTGTGATAAATTGCTCTTGACCTGACATAAGTTTATTACGTTGTGTATCTAACAACTCAGATTTTGAAGAATAGTTCTAACTGCATGGTCCCTGTATGTCCTATAATCAGGTCCTCCACTACTAAGACCCACTATGAATCCAAGACCTATAATTTGAATGTTATATTTGCTGTTGGAAAGAGCATGGTCATGCAGGTGACTTATTAGGAAGTACTCTCGGGAATAATACAAAAGACTGAACAAAGCAATATTGCAAAGAGAAAGAATTTAAACTGTAATGGAGAAGAGCAACCTCAGCTAAGCTCTCAGGGATCTCTGAGGTTGAGGTTTTTCAGATATATTCCAAAATGAGGTAAGGGCTTTGGTCTTTGTATCCATGTGTTGACCCATTATTGGAAGCTGACTTCTCCTCAGGAAGGGTTTTACTCTTAGACAAAGCAATCATGGGGACTGACTCAGTTGTGGAAGCTGGGAAAATGAATTCCTGCATCCTCAGGGAGAGATCTGGGTGGTGCACCAAAACTTTTGTGATCTGTAGCGCTCCTGAATAGTCGTTTTTAGAACACTGATAAAATCAAAGGTGAAGAATAAGCATTACCGTCCATATTTGATATTTTCCACTTCTTTCTATTGCCTTTTTAAAAGTTCTGTGCATGCTGTAAACCTATGTAAATATTTCAGTTTGCATCTTTCAAATATCCAAACTTCTTTAAAAAAAATTTTTTTTTAAAGATTTTATTTATTTGAGAGAGAGAGAGAGTGCGAGACAGGGAGAGAGGCAGGAGAGGGAGAAGCAGACTCCCCGCTGAGCAGGGAGCCCGACATGGGATTCGATCCCAGGACCCTGGAATCATGACCTGAGCCGAAGGCAGACGTTTAACCAACTGAGCCACCCAGGCACCCCTCAAATATCTAAACTTCTGACCACTTATTAAGATACTGTTTTCTAGAGAAATCAGTAAAGGAATAGAGGAACCAGGGCAAACAAGGGCAAGAATCTCTACAAGACTGTGGTTCAGGCAGAGTTCCATAGAGGGTTTTTTTCTCCTGATCTCGGAGGATGACTCTGGTGTAAATCACACTTCACACATTGGAATTATACAAAGTTCCCCATCCTGCAGTCATTTGTTAACTGCATCACAAACTCCAGGTTTCCAGGCCTCTGCTGTGAAGAAAAACAGGCCCAGCAACCTCTGCACAGCACACAGAAGAAAATCAGAGATGTGGGCCACAAGAGGCAAAGGCACACCGAAAAAGAAGACGGCACATTGAAAGAGTCAAAAAGTATGGATAGAAGGGAATATGGAATGAATACCAACAGTGTCAGCTATCGGGAATGCTGTGGAACATCCACTTCAAAAATAATGATTTAGGGGCACCTGGGTGGCTCAGTCAGTTAAGCACCTGACTTTGGCTCAGGTCATGGTCTCGGGGTTCTGGGATCGAGCCCCATCTTGGGCTCCCTGCTCAGTGGGGAGTCTTCTTCTCCCTCTCCTTCTGCCCTCTGCCCCCGCCCCCCGCTCGTGCTTTCTCTCTCTCAAATAAATGAATAAAATCTTTAAAAAACTAATGATTTATAACCTAAAGTACTTCATTTATCTATTTTTAAAAATTTTCTGGCTTTTGTTTATTTGTTGGTTTACTCTCTAGTGTTTGGAGGTATTAGAATATTCAATTACCCCTACCTTTATCTATCGGGCAGAGCAATGCCTCCTCTTTTTGCTTAGAATGTTTTACTTTCACTTTTTTCCAAGCTGATGCAGAAAATTAATGTTATTTTTGTATTGATCTGATTTATTGATTTGGGAAATTGGAGAACACCTACGAGATATTTTAAGTATCAAAATGTCAAGTAAAGGCCTGAACTATTTGGAAACATTTCAGTTTTTATGTGGAAAAGATAAGATGCCAGAAGATAAGAAGATAAGATCTTCTTGCAAAAGAAGATAAGACCCTGGAGAATAATCACCTCTGATTAAGGGAGAGTGTTAAATTCATAGCCTGATTCCTTCCACATCTCTTGCTAATATCTCTTCTACTTAAAACTTTGGATTTCTCTTGTTATAATACTTGCAGGAGAGCAGGAGTTCAAATAAGGCAGTGAAATGCCAAAATGAGAGAAAAAGGGTGTGTGTGTGTGTGTGTGTGCGCGCGCGCGCGCGTGTGATTTATATGCGTTTCTAGTCCTAAGGTAGTTCTTTGAACCAGGTGGGAGATTTCTTAGTGTTGTCTCCATTACGTAGCAAACATCACGGCATAAATAAAATATTCTATGATTTTAAAGTCAAATTAAATCTATCTTCTCTTTGTTATCTTAGAATCCCAAAAGTCCATGGACGCTCAAAGATATGGGGTAGTTCTGATACTGTAATCAGGATACCTGAGGAATAGCTTCCTTTTAAAGCCTTCTGGCTCAATGACCATATTCACGGCCATTGCTCAGAATCATTTTCTACTTTTTGCCTATATCATGCAATTGTTATTTAACAAATTGATAATTTACATTAAACAACCTATTCATGCAATGAGTATATACATATTCAGTGTATGAGTATGCTGCGTTTCTTTCTGATAATTTTCTGAAAGGCATATATTAACATATAGCTCTTCCAATTAAAGTCCTTAATAGATTTTCATTGCTTTCAGGGAAAATGACGGCCTTCTTCCATAACATAAACAGGTTCTTTGCCACCCAGGCTTTGCCTGTTTCTCCGACTTCTTTTGTACTTTTCCCTCTGTGGCTCAAACATCAGCTACATCCAGCACATTCTCACGATTTTCTGCATGGATCATACTTTCTCCTATGTGTATTGATACTATAAAATATATAAATATCCAGAAATGTATTATATTTTATGTGTATATACACATTTGTATATGTATATTTTAACTTTCCAGGTTCATTACTGTACTGACTCTTACTATTTTTTAAAAAAGATTTTATCAATATTTTGACCGAGAAAAAACATGCAAGAGAGCACAAGCGGGGGAAGTAGCAGGCTCCCGCTCAAGCAGGCTCCCCACTGAGTGGGGAGCCCAATGAGGGGCTCAGTCCCAGGGTGCTGGGATCATGACGCAAGCTGAAGGCAGCCTCTTAACCCACTGAGCCACCCAGGCACCCCAAACTCTTATCTATTTTTCAGACCTATTTTCATGTCCAAAATGTTCTCAAAGCTTTCTTTGCCTGTTTCCTTCCAGGATGAGTCAAGAGTTCTCTTCCATTCTTCTGTGTATAATGTCAACATTGCCTCTATTCCACTGAATTGTGATTGTTTGTTTACTTGTGTCTCTGTCCCATCATAATTTATCGAAAGTATTTTACCAAACACATATCACGTCTTGGTCCCTGTGCTTGTGGTACAAAGATGCATGAAATAATCTCTGTTCTCTAGGAGCTCCAAAAGAATTACTATTATATTATAACATAAATATCAGGGAAATATGAAAAAGAACCATAAGAATATATATGACTATTGATTTGGACATTGGGAAGGGACAGTGTGGAAAGGCGATAGATGGAGGTTGACCTTCAAGCTGCACATGGAATAATGAGTACTTTTCTGGACTGAGTTCAGGAGTGAAGAGAGTATTTTATACATGGAAACAGAACAGAGGAAAGTCATTATGACATTTTGTACTGTTTCTAGAACAAATAATAATTTGAGTCTATGAGGAAACTAAATCTATGTGCAATGAACAAGGTTTCTTTTGTTTTATTATTTCCCTTTCTTTTATAATGTTCATAAATGTACTGTTTTGAAATAGGACACAGTTTTTCATAGTATTATCAGGTAATTGAGAAAAAAATGGCATGCATTTAAACAGTCACTATACCACCATTCAGAAATAACAGTGGCTACATTTGATGAACAGCATTTCTTTGTGCTTTCATGTGGTGTATGGGGTTGGGGTGGGAGGGAGGAAGGGTAAAAGGGAAAGAGGGGGAGTTTTATAAGAATGGGATCATAATATTTAAGACATTTGCAATGGACAAGTATTAAATTTACTTCATACAAAAGAGATGTGAAGTATCACTGTTTAGGTTATTTATTTATTTATTTGTACTGTGATATGCAGTACATTTGACGATGTCTCTTTGAGAGTAAGTAAAAAATGATCAACTTGTGAAGGGGACAGAGATTTATTTTTAAAAGCAATTTCAATTACTGACGGTAGAGATCAACTCCCTACCACAAACTATTTGGCAATTAGCAGTTTTATATTTTCTATCTCTTCCACACCATGGGCACTCAATTTTATTTTTGCTTTTATTATATTTATTTTGTTAGTTATCTAAAGTAAATTTCTCATTTGTTGTGATTTATTTATTCATTTATTTTTATGTTGGATTTTGTAGCATTTCCTTATCTCAGGGAATTTTGACCTCTGTGATTGTAGAGGAGTCTGCACCTAGCCTGATGTGCCCCCCCCCCCATAAGTAGCTTGTGTTTTAGACCTGAATAAATTAAGAATTTTTTTCTTTGCTCTGAAATTATATAACATGTAATAGGCTTTGATTTTGATCATTTTGTATCATTGCTTGTAGCTGAGTTCAGGGGGAATCAGAAGTATATCCATGCTGTAAAACAATAAAACCTCCTTCCTTCTCTGACTGTACTTTTCAAATTTTATTATACAAGGTAGAAGACTTTTCCTTGTTTGGTGCTGCTGGGGACTTGTTGGTAAAAGAAACCTCTATGTTTTCCAACTTACTGGGTGTTAGATAAGAGTCTGTAATCAGGGGCGCCTGGGTGGCTCAGTCAGTTAACGGTCTGCTTTCCACCTATGTCATGATCTCAAGGTCTGGGGATTGAGCCCTGCATGGGCTCCCTGCTCAGCAGGGAGCCTGCTTCTCCCTCTCCCTCCACCCCTCCCCCTTGCTCATACTCTCTCTCTTGCCCTCAAATAAAAAAATAAAATATTTTTAAGAAGTCTGTGATCATAGTTCATATCGCCATCGATATCTAAAAGGCCACTAGTTTGAATAACAAACGACTCTCTTTTCCTGCCACATCTTTAGCCTCTAGAACAGTGCCTGGTTCAGAGTAAGAATTTAATAAATATTTGTTGAATAAATAAAAAATAAGCAAGTTGATACTAGATTTTGAGGTAAGAATTGTCTATTGTGAAATATTTTATTGCAAAATTTTCACAGTAATATTATTTGCCTCATTTTGAATCTTCCAGGTTTTATTTTACTGTCTGTCATTTCACTACTATATTGAGGAGTTGTTGAACCTCCTCCCCCCTACATTTTTATCTTGAATGTGTTTATACGGCTAAAAAATTTTGTTTAATAATTCTCAAGTAAGCTTTCTCTTTCCTTTATACAAAAAGATATTTTAAAAGTTATAAGACTTTTGTATAAGTTCTGACATGTAAAGAGCTTGGAGGTCATCTATCCTGTTTTTACAAAAAGAGCAAGCTGAACACATTGGGAATTAATCACTTTATTTGGATTTGTCGAAGAACTGCTATGGGGCAAACCACCACCCAAAATCCGGAAAGGCCTAAAGATAGCAACTAAGATCTGCTTACTTAAAAGAGAAGTCACTAACACCATAATCTGAAGATGCAAGAGGGAAACAAAAATTAACTTTGTCTAAAGAACAATGATAAAAATTATGGTATGCTTCTTGTCAAAAATCATGCAAGCCAGTAGAGAATATCTGAAGAAGGTGCCACCAAATTAGAATTGTGTTCATCCAGCAAAATTATTGTCTAAAAGTAAAGGAGAAATAAAGAGTTTTTCAGAAAAACAAAAACGGGGGAAATTTGATGACTAGTCTTACAAGAAATGTTAAATGAATTTCTTCAAGCAAAAGAAAAACAATATAAGCAAGAAACTTGGACTTACATAAAGATAGGAAGAGTATAGGAAAATAATAAAGGTAAAATACTATCTTTTATTTTTCTTAAAGATTTATTAATTTATTTTGGAGAGAGAGGGAGGGAGAATCTCAACCAGACTGTGCTGAGCACAGAGCCCCGTGACAGGCTGGCTCTCACAACCGTGAAATCACAAACTGAGCTGAAACCAAGAATTGGATGCTTAACCAACGGCACCACTCAAGCGCCCCCATTTTTCTTATTCTTAATTGAACTGAAAGATAACTGTATCTTTAAAGAAATAATCATAACAATGTGTCAAGTGTTTATAACATATGCATAAATGTAATGAGTGACAGCAGTGCTATAGGGACAAAAGAGAGCAATTGGGAATGCTTCATTTCAACATGCCTTGGCTCCACTAAAACAGTATAGTGTTATTTGAAGGTGGACTTAGATTATATGAAAATATATATAGTAAACTCTAGGGAAATCCTTGGAAAATTGGTTGATTCTGGGATAGGGGCAGGACCATATAAGACATACCTTCAGCATCTTGCAGTGCCAGGAGGTAAGAAAGTGCTGAAAAATAAAAGAATAAAAAACCAGACACACAGTAATGAGAGTATGTAGAAGGGACACAAGAGGAACCTGAAAGAGCTGCCAGTAGCCAAAGCTGGAACAATTTGAACAACAGCAATAATATAGCATTGGATTATAATAATATAAAATAAGTATCCGTAAGTTCACTCTGATGGGAAGAAAAGATTGATTAAATTAAAAGAAGGAACAATAGACAAGTCCCTTGAACCAAAAAGTTCCAAATAATTTATGTAGTTAGCCACCACCCTTTTAAGAAGGTACAGCAGAACTCTTCATTTCTTACCTGTGGGATGCATATAGTGACTTTCTTTCAAAGACTACCATATGGAAAGGAGAAAAAAGCTAACTTCACAGTGGAAAAGCCGGGCAAACACTCCCTTAGCCAGACAATCAAGGTCAACATCATTAGTGATAAGTCATATAGATTGCAAGAATTCTTAATATGGTGTGATGAGAAAAACATCAGACAAACACCAACAGAGGGATATTCGACTTAACACCTGAGTGGTATTTCTCAAAATTGGCAAGATCATCAAAAAAACAATAAGGAAAAGTCTCACAGTCTAGAGGAACCTAAGAAGACATGATGACTAAATGTAATGTGGTATCCTGGTTGGGATCCTGGAGTAGAAAAAAAAAAAAAGTACATTAAGTAAAAACTAAGGAAATCTGAATAAAGTATGCATTTATCTTAATAATAATGTATTAACATTGGCTCATTAATTATGAGAAAATCAGACATGAATGTTTAATATTTAATGTGATAGTAATCCTTGACAAGAATAAAAGCAGGCATTCTTAGTGGATATACATTTCTAAAATTGGTGACTCACTAATGTTTTTGACCATCTCATTAAACTTCATCACCATTTTAGAAATTTAGAACCACCTAATTTTAGAGATAAAATAAATACTGGAAGAATCTTGGAGATCTAGATTACAAGTGATAAGGAAAAGGATTGGATTTTTATTTCATGTAATTCCATAAAGATAATCTGAAATGTGTGGCTGGAGGTGGACGGTACAGTTAGTTGAAAAACACAATGGAAGGAAATAATCTTCTAAAACTAGTATTTTCTCTGCTTAATGCTTTATTGTAGCAGATGCTTAAGATTCTCTTTTCAGTTTATGAGCAAGGAAATCCAAATTCTGAATCTTTACTCAAATTCATGGCTTCTCTGAGCAAGACTTCACTGTGTTAATAAGAGTAGTCTTTTAATGATTCATATCTATGGCAACCACTAATGCTTGTTTCTTTACAAGGAAAGTGGTAAGTGAGAGAAGATAGAGTGACTTTTTAAAAAGAAACCTTTTATTTTATAATAATTTTTTTATCTACAGAAAAAAAATGAAAATAGTAGAGAGTTGCCATATATCCCAAGCCCAATTTGAAAGTTCTGGCAGTTTTTTGCTTTACAGGTTATATTGTATTTTATATCAAACACTGTTAAATACTTGTGGTAACTTGTTTCTTTTGACATGAAGTTTCCCTCACTAGGTTAAGGCATTAGTCTTAGATTCTATTTTATCTTATATTCTTGAAGTTAAACCAGGTATCTTTTAATTAGATTTTGCCTATTTTTTAACCCTTAATTTTTATTATTTTAATGTATACCTACCTTTTGTAATAAGCACACAGCTGGATTTTACAAAATAAAATTTAATTTCTATATTGTAATGTTGAGTTAAATCTATTTGTACTTATTAGTTACTCATGTCCATTTGGGGAGAGCATTCATTGTCCAACTGTGTAAAGAATAGAAAAACTCTTTTGATTCTAACATGAAATATTCTCTAATAAGTGAAAAAAAAAGCTACAGAATGTTGATAATCTGTAATTCGATTAGAAACACACACACACACACACAGAGAAAATATTCCTGGAAAATTTTTTAAAAGTTTTTAAAATGCCAGAAGAGACACAGGTAGATATATGATAATTTTTTTTCTGGTTGGTGCTGTTGCTTGTGTTTGGTTTGTAAGATATCTTTATTGACCTTAGCTTCTTTAATGAACTTAAAATTTTAGTTTGCAAACTCTTGTTAGAGAGGTTGTTCTTATATTTCCTTGTGATTTTAGTTTTTTTTTCTCCCTAACCTCACATAAGGGGGAATAACTTTTATGTCATTGAACTCTATACCATACAGATGTAATACTATTTAAAACAATAGATAAAGGAAGACAGTTGTGCCATGTGGCAGAATGGAAACTTGAAATTGGAAAAAAAAAAAGATTCAGTTATAGAAAGATAGAACCATTTTTTGCATATTTGAATTTGTGCCTGAGGTTCTTATTGGCCAAACAGCACTTTTTATGTTATAATCATTATTGCAAGAAGGAGGAGGAAAGTAATGAATTAACAAAAAAATACTGTCCCAAGAGTTGAGGTGGTGGGTTCAAGTCCCAGGGATCTCATGGATCAACTGTTTGACCAAGACAAGGTCTAAATTGACTAGACTACAAAATGCAGTGATTGCTTTAATTAATTTCGCAAGTCCTTCTAGCCTTAACTTATTTTTGTAACACAGCTAATAGCCAAACCTCAAGTGTAAAAGTGTTTTAAAAATGACCCGAATATGTGAAATCATGGTGGTAACTCTTTCTTATAATCAACTAATATTCATTTATGGAGCCTGAGTTCCTTCGCTACGGCTTTTGCTTTGATTTTGTATTATATTATATTAGTGTTACTGTAACTCAGTGATTAAGCAAGTTACAAAACATAATTTGGATATCAAAGGGAATAGAGACCTCTTAATTACCATTTTTAAATGAGCTTCAGAAATAAGTTTGAGAGAAGTATGACCTTTTTAAAAGAATTCTACTATCTGTAAAATAATTAGATGCAAGGGTCTCTCTCTTTTTAGAATTTAGTTACTTTCTCTGCTCATTTGGTCTAGACGACTGTTCCTTTCTTGGGGCTGCTGTAACAAAGTGTCACAAACTTCTGGGTGGCTTAAGCCAAAAGAAATATATTTATTATCTCCCAGTTCTGGAGACTACATATCTAAACAGCTGGGGCCAGACTACCTCTAAATTCTGTAGGAGAAGTTCTTTCCTTGCCTCCCTTGGGCTTAAGACGGCCGCCAGTCCCTGACATTCGGTGCTTTGCAGCTGCCTCATTCCAGTCTCTGCCTCTATCACCACAGGGTGTTCTTCCCATCTGTTTCTTATCTCTTCTTATAAAGACACAGGTTGCATTGCTTTAAGGGCCCACCGTCCACCAACGTGACCTCCCCTCGCCTCAGCTAATTACATCTGCAGTGACCCCATTTCTAAATGTCACATTCTGAGATACTCGGGGGTTAGGATTCAGCATATGTTTTGGGGGATGCAATTTGACTCCTAACAATAATACAAGGCAAATTAAATATGTACAGAATGCAGGCACAAAATCAGTCTAAAATCATATTTTAAGTGTAACAAGCAGAGTTCTTTCCATTGATTGATGCAAGGGGACGATAATGGCAGATCAGCATCACTTTAAAATCAAGTAAACAAGTAGTAAGCCTGGAAAAAAGTGAAGAAATTATTTCTAGACGACTAAATATCATATCACAATTCTTCCCAGGAAGCAGTTATATATTAAACTCTCACTTGACTTATGGAAAATAATAGGACACCATTTGGTGTTCTTATTTTTTCCAGCACAATACATATGGTATATTCGTGTAGCTTTCTGCCACTTCATGGAAAGGATAGCACCTGTGACATTCAGACAGTAAGAGTCAGGCCCTCATTAGGGCATGCTGTTTGCTGCTGCCCAGGGCTCGGTTGATGACCATGCGAATGATTCACTGGCATTCTGTTAGTAATTTCTGATCAACGTGCGGTCCCTGACTCTTTTAATACATACCACCAGAATGCATTAACTTCCAAAGCAATTCCTTTTTTCATTACCTCTCAGACAGGAACCACTTAATTTACACAATAAGATAAGGTATTGGAAGTCTTTAATAATTACTCTTTTTAATCACTGCTGTGGCCTTTATCAACCTTTCAATATAGAATACTTTTTGGTGTATTTATTTTTTAAATACCATATTTTTTATTTTTCGCAAAATGCAACACATTTTATATTATTTCAGACATTTGATTCTTTTTTATTCTAAGCAGCATTATCTACCCAAATAAAACTCTTCAATAAGCAACATTTGTGAATATAATTTTTAATTTTTTTCATTTTGGTAAAAAGCACATAACATAAAATTTACCTTTTTAATCATTTCTAAGTATATAATTCAGTAGTGTTAAGTATATTTACACTGATGTGGAACTTGAATATGTTTTTATAATTTCTACATTATTTTACACTAATCTGTAATAATTGTGTGTGTGTGTGTGTGTGTGTGTGTATGGGCACACAAATTGCTACCTGATAGTTTCTTTAGAAATCTGTATTCACATATACTTTGCCAGGTGATATTGTGTGTGTTTGTTTAAGGTATAATCGCATATGGGTATTAATGTTTAAATTATGACCCAATGTAGGTCACCCTCAAATAAACGGGGTGCATTAAATATTCCAACTTTTTATGAGTATAAATCAGATCATAGAATTTAATAGGAAAAAAACTATAAAACTGAGTCTTAGTCTTTGCTGGTGAATGAATTGTGTCACTATGGCCTTTGTCTTAACACTAGAAGAAGGATCTGCTGCTTAATGACTGAAACAGAGACTGTTAAAAATATTAGCTAAGTCTGTTGGTTGAATCTTGAGCCAAATTCATGCTCTTTTTGTAGCTGGGGCACAGAGGTGCCAGAGCATCTGGCTGCAGGAGTCCCAGATAGACCAGGTTCAGCCACTTGGGACTGACAAAATCCCAAGGTAGGGAAACAAGTGGTAGTGAAACAAGAAAGGAATTTGCTTCAGTGGGGCCAACACCAGGAAGATAGTAGACTAGCATCTCAAAGACTATCTTCCAAGTGTCAAAAATACTTCCAAGTTTATATAAGGAAAATGTGGGCCAAACATGGGTGGGTACGTGCAGATAGGCAGTGAAGGTGAAATTGACCACTATCTCGGAGTGCATCAGGGGTGGGGTTTTGCAGGCTTCTTTCTTGAGGGGGTAGTCTTGGTTCCCATCAGGGAATACTTTGCCCTCAAGGTCTTACCCCTAAGCCAAGAGACAGGCTGGAAAGAAGAGCCCAACTAGACAGCCTGAGGTCAAATAGAGGCAGCCAAGTCCTCTTTCATTTTTGCATGGCCTTGGCGCCAGGGATTTAGTAACTAAGGCAGCTCATTTCTTTTAAGCTGAAATCTGCATCCTATCTCTGTGTCTGAGCATACACTTTATTCCAGTGATAGTCCTTCCTGCATTTGAAGACTGATGTCATGGGTCCCCTTCACATCCACAGGTTTCCCTGTTTTTTCAATTGTCTCTCCAGAAGGGAACAGACCATCAGTCTCTTTCTTGTTCTCCTGTGGACACAATTTAGTTCATCACTTTCCCATTTAAACTGTGCTACAAAAAATGAAAATATTGTTTGAATCTAGACACCAACTGTTGCCAGATGGTCTGGGGAGAACTTCAGGCGCTGAAGCCTTCACCCAGTCCCTCTAGGGACATTGCTGGAGGCTATTACTCTCATTGCAAGAAAGGAATTCAAGAATGGACCAGACAGGGTGGTTGAGAAGAGTTTATTAGAGTGAGAGTACAATCTCGAGATGTGAGGGCTGGTGAGCCTAAGGAGCACCTGCACACCTCCCTGGGGTTCAGGGTTCTACTTTTTATTGACAGTTGTTAACAAGAGGATGGGATATTTATTATTTATGGAGGGGATTTCTTTGGGATCAAGGTTTTGCCCCTTTTCTCTCTTACTTGGTCAGGCTCTCTGGCCTTCTTTGTCTTGGGCCAGTCTGGCTTGATTGGCTTCTTGTGGAGTGCTGCCAGGACAGGTATCTTACTTTCCCTATAGCTGACCCTATTTCCCCCTTTGCTGGCCTCCGGGCATCCCGTTAGAACCCAACTAAGTCCTTACTCTAACATTCCCTACCCAAGGACTCTGACCTTTAAAAAGCTTTTAAGGGAAAATGGGTGATGGTCCATCTTCTTAACTGCTTCATGCTGTGTGAGATGTTGACCCTGCCTGAGGGCCCCAGAAGTCCTTGTTGTCTAAGTTGTAGGAAAGCTGGATGGACAGTGGGGAGTAGAAGGAAGTTGTGGCTTGGTCTACTGGGTGTTGATAGTCATTTGTTTGGTTGTTTTTTGTTTTTTTTTTTGGGGGGGGGGGTCAGAGTTGTTGCAGACCAGCACCTGCAGATTTCCCTGGCTGGAGACTTTGTTTAATCTCTATGGAAGAATTGATCCATACACAGTATGATGTGTTAGCCACTGTGTAGAGCGCCCTGATTTCTGCAAGAATGTAGTGAAGGATGTAGTGAAGGGCCTCTTGTAGCCAAGTGGCTTGCTGCCTGATTTTATCTTTGTGGGTTTTTACTTTCCAGGAGGAGTTAATGCAGGTATGGAAGGTGGTGTTAGGTATCATATAATCTCTGTTTTGTTTAGCAAGCAATCAGGTAATTAATAAGAGGCATTTCTATGGAAACGAAAGAAGACATAGGTTAATGGTTGGAGCACATTACAAACCTAGTGCCCGAGTCCAGAGTGCTATAAGTGAAAAGATTTCTAGATGTCAGGCTTGAAGCATCTTCAGATGGAGTGGGAGCAGGCAGTGGCAATCTGATGGTTTGTTGTTGTTGTTGTCCTAGTTTGTAATTCAAATGTCTCTGGTGATTCCCTTGAATAGCCCTTAGAGCAACAGGCACTAAGATTGTCTATACTTGAGTTTTGTGGCAATTCCTCTGAAATTGACCTCAAGTTATCCAGCTTGAGTTTGTAGATCTTCAGGAAAAGGGGAAGTTTTAGTTTTTAATGATTTCAAGTCAAGAGAATGGGAGAAAATTGGAAACCTTAGTTTGGAGAGTTATAGCTAGGTATTTGAGGAAACCAGAAGAATTTAGGGTCCAGCCCAGGTTTATAGGCAACAGTAAACACTCAAAGAAACTAACCAGAACTAGAATCTAACATCCACAAAAGTGTGTTATTGAAACATAATCTTTCTCTAAAATCACCCTCATTTCTATCAAAGATAGCCAAATCAAGACTAATTTGATTGTAAAACAAGTCCAGTGTTAAGAAACTTGGCCTAATTATTTACATACGCTCAGCAAGAATGGTGATTGATTAATAGATTCTTTGAAATCTTCTTTGCTGGAACTTTTTATAAGGAATTTCAGATTGAATTTTTAATAGTATCTCGAGGCCAGAAACCAAGCCCAATACTTGCCATCAGACTTGCCTGTAATACCTGTAGATTTAAATGAATTTCTCTTCTTGAGGTCCCCAGAATATTCTGAGGCTTCTTGTACCTGTCAGGAAATAACATTTTTTACTCACCTGGGAAGGCTACTGGAAACTCTTGGAACAAGGTATGAAGCCAACTTTTCCAAGGGGCTTTATTGGCTCCATAAAGTGAACTTAATCCTTTAAAAAGCTGTCTAGTCATATGTGAATCAATGCATGTGTCTCTCAAATATGACATTCCAGTCAAAGCCTTGGTAACATACCAACATTTCCAGTAGTGTCCTGTCATAGTGAGAACAGATTCTTATTCTACTTATGCAAATAATTATAATTGCTATGAAAGAAAGGATACTCACTGTGACTTTCTGAATTCTGAAGGCTTCAAGTACAGAGAAAACTTAAATGTTTCAATTTGTTCACTAAAGAATATTTTACCATATTTCTGTAAGTCGTAGATACCCTAAGAGAAAATGTCCTTAAATCTGGAAGAGCAAACATTGGAGAACTGGCAGTGTTTCAAACTATTGTCCTAAAAACTATAATCATCTTCCTCAATTCCTTCAGTCCCAAGTCATTATTTCTTGTTTTGTTTGAATGCAGCTCTTCTGGAAATTCTTACCCAGTTTAATTTTATGATTTTAAAGGTATCAGATACCTGTATTTGTCAAAAGTCCTTTTCATGAATCTCCTTGGTGATGAAACACATTTTGCAAGAGCATCAGAACAATAAATATTGATGACAAAAGACCCAAAAATGGACATGGTTGCAGATCTGATGAGAATTCATTATAACGCAGTTGATAAGAAAATTTGGTTATGTCTGTGACATAAAGCATTTCAATAATTAGAATATTTAGTGATGACCTTATACCAGGATACATTAAAACTTCAGGAATTTCATATACTTAATGAAAGATCTGATAAAGATAAAATATAGAAACTTTGGTTTTCTGGGCAGATTAAAAAAACCCGCTTTGTTTATAGTTTCTTATCAAGAGCAGACCAAATAATCCAAGAAAATTTTGTCTTTTTAACAGAAAGGAAAGCAGAATTTCAATAATAAACCAGTATACTTTAAATATCCATTCATTTCAATCTTAGTCAGTCCTGACCACACATAAAAATTCTTTTCCAAAGTTTTTCCTTCACAAGCCTTCTACAACTTTCTTTTTCATTCAGATTTTGTCTTAAGCCCTCTTTCTTTAAATAACCAGCCTCATTTTAGGACAAAATTACTTTCTTTTTTTCCCTAAACAAAAAAAAATGTATCCCCATTCCTTTTACGTTTCTTATACATCTTCTACTTCCTACATACAGAGTTGCTTTCATTATTTCCATCACCCTTATTACATTTAGCAGTATTTTAACTCCAAGAAACCTTACTCTCCAGTGAAAACTAAGTAGTAACCAATTGTGAACCAGAATTCTTTAGATTGGAAATTTATGAATACATTTCATAACTTTTAATTTTTAGATTTTTTAAGTCCCAAGGGTGCCCTTGGGCCACTTCATGCTGATTTGGGAAGTACTTCAGTTTAAACCTCATAAGGAGGTGACCCAGTAGCTTGGGGTGCTTTTTGCTCCTTGACAGGGTAAAGGAGCAGGAGCCAATGGTGCAGAGGCACAGAGGATGGTAGAGGAGCCAGCTGTAATACAAGCCGTGCCTGTGGGTGGTGCAGAAAAAAACAGGAGGAAGGGGGAAGCAGAAACAGAGGAGGTGAGGTGACCCCAGCAAGCCTGGAGATGGACAAAAGCTCAGACAAAGAGGACTCCAGGTCTCAAAACTCATCTGCTCAAACAGAATAACAGACACATGTTTTCTTTCCACCAACAAAAAGTGAAAATAGGCAGTCCGTATCAGGCCAGAGAAGGCAGGGAACCTCTCTGAAACAAAAGGAGTTTTGGCAGCTGCTTGGGAATACTCCTCAAAGTTTCTGTCCTGAGGTAGACTAACCACAGACAACTGGCTCCAATTATCATAGCCATTAACCTGGAAACAATGGGGGAGAAGCTCCCCCATACAACAAAAGTCAGGCAGCATTCATCCAGTTCTCTTAAGGCGTATTTCAGATCTGATACACAAAGGAGAAAGCAAACAAAGAGGAGATGAACCAGGAAAAATGGAGGGAAACATGTACACAATTTTGGCAATAACCTGTTTACAACAGAGACAAAGTGGGGAGGGCACACAAAGAACTTGACAGAACACAGGTATGGTGGCAGATTAACAGAACGAGAAGGGCCCAAGACAGCTGAATTGTTGGTGGATTGAAGGTAGAAGGTGAGGAGAGAGGTGTCCTTGGGCCCCGTAAAAGAACGTGTGTCAGGGTTTGGTATAGGGCCATAAAGACCTGATTATATGGGATTTCAGTCCATTTCCCCTGCCTTTTAGAGAAGAGATCAAGTTGCAGTATGATGTTTTAGTTAAGACTACCATTTTCTGGTCAGATTTCCCCACCCTCTAGTTTATACTGGGGCCAAGCAGGGTTACAAAAGAACATAAGCATTTTTCTTTTTAGGCTTTTTAATGGGAGTTGATCCTAGTGTCTGAAAATACATCCCAGAGGGGAGCCTTTGGGGATGGAGGTGGAATTTCCCATTGTCTTCAGGGAGAGAGTTGACACCACTGAAGAGTGTCACTCAACGTGCCACTACTTTGTCCCTTCATGGTCACCAAAACAAGGAGTAGTATAGGACTACAATCTCCATTGTTCAGGACCCTTTATGTAAATTCTTGGAGCTGAAATCCACATTATCCCCTTGAGAACCAATTGAATATTATCTTCTCCTAGTGACAGTGAAGGTATTCTAAGAAGACGGAAGTTAAGGAAAGTGTGAGAGTCAATATCACAATATCTATATCTAAAAATAGAAATTGCTTTTATAACTCATTTCTGCTTAGGTTCTCTTGAAAGACTCAAATTCAGCAACTGTTTTGATTGAATATGCAACCCATTTTGTGCTTATAAAATAAAAAGCATATACATTAAAAAAAATTTTTCTGAGCATAAAATTATACATTTATTATTTCTTTATAATACAAATACAAATATAAAATACAAAATAACTCCATAAATTATTCATATATTTAAAAGTTAGAACTGACCGTTGTTAACACACATGCACACACACACTCACACACACACAAACACACACACACACACACTCCTGTGTATTATATGAAAGAAGAGCTTGCTTAGGCTACTTATTTCCTAATCTTTTGGAATACTGCAGGATCTCTCCAACTGCTGATAATAGAGTTTAAATTTCTTTAAAATATAATATAAATATGAATTTATTTTATAAAGCCCAGGCAGTCTCTCACTTATTGCCAAATGTTTCTTGAACACAGGAGGGGGAAACAACTAGAAAATGGATCCTCGTGGTATGTGTTGCATTCTTATTTAAGTGAAGATTGTGTTCCTGATCACGAACTCAACATCGATTCGATCATAGCCATAATACCTCACATTCTGGAGCACAAAGAAGTTTAACAGTATTTATCTTACTTGACCTTAGAATTCTAAAACTTAAAGAAACTTAAACGGACATTATATATATTTATATATGATGCATGGGGATTGATCTTACTATAAATTATGCACAAAGCATATAAATTTGCTTCAAAGTTTTGATAAATGTTCCCTAAACTGATCATCATGCTTATCATAAGCAATATTTAAATAAAAATGTTATTTTCTCTCTTAGAATATTAATACATTTTTGGCCAATTATTTGATGACCTATGATTCTTAAAAATAAGAGATATCTCAAAAATTTGAAGTAATACCATTTTTTCTTTTTTTATTTCTTTTTGTTATCAGAGCTATGCAAGATATTTCTATTGACTTTAGAGAGCTTCCTGCAGAATATTACAGAATTACTTCAGTTATCGAAACACTTCATACTCCACTACAAAACCATAAGAATAATTGTTGGATCATCTGCCGGGACTTTTAAGTAGAAGCTCCAGTGTAGTACTGTGTGTAGAAAGGGGCTACGCGGAGTTTTACACTCGTTCTATTAACTCAGTTTCTGTGTAATCTGGAGCAATTTACTCAAACTTTTGGAGTTTCTTTTGCCCTTATTTGTAAAAAGGAGTGAATCCAAACAGAGACTGTTTTCAGCTTAATAAACCCCTTTAAAGAAGTATCATAAAAATGTATAGTATTCATATATTTCCTAGGATTAGACTTTAGGAATGTTGTTGACATAGTCCATATGCATTAGTTTAAACTTCGACCTTACAAAATTTTGAAATTGTACCCTGGGAGAAAGTGTGTGTGTAAGTGTGTGTGTGTGTGTGTGTGTGTGTGTGTGTGTGTGTATTATCCTGCACACATATGGTCAATTGTAATGCTGGCCATTTTCCTAGGAACACAGAACCCTGCCAATACAGCATCTTTGTCTATTGATTTAACTCAGCAAGTAACTATATTAAGATAGATGTGTGAGCCCATCAAACTATTAACCTCAAAAGTGGGTATGACTTTTATTTGTGATAGCTCTTATATCAGAGCCCTATTTAGTTTGAACTATTTGTCAAATAATAAAGGAAAAAAATGAAACTAGGACAGTGTTATCAAACTGATGATCCATGAGCTGAATTCTGTCCACAGATGCATTTTTTCTAGATAAGCCATGATGGTTTATCTAGAAAATGATGTAAAAAATATATTTCCTAGTCAAAGGTTACCCATAAATCATCAGCAACATGAAGGCAGCATTCTTTGCATTCTTTGGTTCCCACCTGCAAAGAATTGGCTGTAACTGAGAGCAATTGCTCCCTTATCAAGAGACATGCTTTCTAGACCACCCGACTTAGTCTGATTTACCCAGTTATATTACTTTCTGGTCCATGGAAGTGTCCGAGTCCCCTACCCCATGTATAGCACTTTATTCTGCCTCCATACTGTTTTTTGAACACTGGTGATTAATTTCATGATCACTGTTATTGGTGCAGTCGACAAAATACCAGGGACAGAGCCTTCTTTATATCAGGTTTTTCTTTCCTCTCTTAGCCCTTGTCCTTTTCCTCCTCATTTCCCTGAACATGTTCTCAAAATAGAATCATGTCTAAATTTTACTGAACTTTTTTTTTTTTTTTAATTTATCTCCTAACTCTGAGAATGGAGAAAGCAAGGAACATACCCCCAATCCCCACAGGGATGTTCATTTGGAGGGTAATTGGTGAGGTGAAAGGAAAAGAGTAGAAAGAGTGAAAAGAGGCAAATGGAAACCCTAAATTCCTTCCTCCAGCAACATATAAAGAACACTCTTTAGATCCCTAGTAGGAAACAATGGAAATTAGAAATAGGAACTGGGCTTAAAGAGGCTGCAACAAGTTAAATGTGTTGAGAAATGTATCATAAATACTATCCCCATATATCTCTCAGAGATTTGTGAAGAAAACAAAAACAAAAACAATAAAAAAGCATTCACAAAAGATATAGCTCAACTTAATCATTCTTTCCCCGCTTCTTCATTAGAATAATGTACAGAAATTTACAGAAATATAGCTTGACATCAGACACATTATCAACAAGTGGTCATTCAGACCTAACCACAGACTTTTTGTACTCAACTGTTACTAGAATTTAGGTTGGGCAAAGGCACTTTGATTTTCGGCTGTTGTTCTTGGTATATAGAGCTTTCCAGTGAACATCTATGGCTATTGGGGAGTTCTGTTTTCAGTTCTGCTAGATCCTCCATTGCTCTCTTCTGCTTCCCCCTACACAGATCAGGAAAGCGTGTGGGGCCTGTGGTGGTATTTGTTTCCAACTGTGTATGCTTAAGATTCATGGATATAATTTATGGCCATTTTGCGTGTAGATGTTGTCCCATGTTTTTGCTATCTCATTTCTTTCTGTTTTGTTTTGTTTTGTTCTGTTATTGCTTGCTGTGGATTCTAAGACATTAAAGAACCATGTTGCCGTTGCCATCTTTCTGTATGTTGTAATTCAGCTGTTATTTTTGATATGGGGCAAGATGATACTTAAAAATAATAAGATAAAAAATTTGAGTAAGTTCTAAAAATAATTATAACCTGGGGTGCCTGGGTGGCTCAGTCGTTAAGCGTCTGCCTTCGGCTCAGGGCATGATCCCAGCGTTCTGGGATCGAGCCCCACATCAGGCTCCTCCGCTGGGAGCCTGCTTCTTCCTCTCCCACTCCCCCTGCTTGTGTTCCCTCTCTCGCTGGCTGTCTCTCTCTGTCAAATAAATAAATCTTTAAAAAAAATAATTATAACCAATTATAACCATGAAGTTAATAATTTTACAATATAGGGGAAAATATACAATCAAATGTTAAGAATTTTAATTAATTGGGGTGTTATAATGCTTTTCTTTTATGCTTATAATTAATAACTCATCAGGTTCCATCATACTATCAATTTGTTTACTGTTCTTTATGGGTAAACAAAACCAAATTAAATCAACTCTGTATAAATCTCTCTTTTTTGTTATTATTTTGCTTTCCCTGTTAATCATTTTTTTTTAAATTTAGAGTTTAGCGTAAATAGCTTTATGCTATTTTCTCTTCCTCTATTATATGAAACAACATTTTTATACCCTAGCAATATTTATTTTAAATTTATTTTTAATATTTCTAAGAACATTTGAACTAAATGACTTACTTCCCTAACATCCTTGATCTATTATATAATGCTAAAATTCTATAGTTCTCTTCATTATTTCCCTAATGCTACTTAGGAAGAATAAACTTCTCATGAAAGACATAGTCCTTCTCTAGATGGTGTTTGAGATGTAAGTAAGAATGATGTTATTTATGTGGATAACCTTGACCAGACTGTAATTCATAAAAAGCAAATCATTCCCACCCTGTGGTACCTTAAATATTGTTTGTAACAAATTACCTGTAGCGCATCCCTATGACTGATTACAACACACCGATTTGTCACTGCACTGTAGCTGAAAACCACTGGATTACAATTTGACCTTTCCAATGGCTTTTCTAAAGGGTTTGTGCAAATCTTACATTTTAAAGGAAGCTCCTTGTGTGTGTTGTAAAATGTCATCATAATTTGTCTTCACTGCTGTAGGTATTTTTATTTACTCAGGGGAATTACCTTGCCTCAGGAAGAAGATTTCTGTTCCTGGCATTCTTTAACTTCACCAGAGAGTAATTTTTACAGAATGCCCTCATAGTAACCACTCTAAAGTTCGTAAACATGGACTTATTAACACACAGTTCTCCTTTGGTACCAGAGCAGTCATGTATAACTGATGGAGTTTTGTGGCTCCGTAGTTTGAGAAGTAATGGTATTATAAATAGGTGGTTTTTTTCTGATATAGGTATTCTCTGATTTCTTTTGAACTATTAAAAAATGCATTGAGATATGATTTTACCCCTTTAGATTTTACCCTATCCATTCTTATTAATTGAAAAATATTATTCTAAGGTCAAAATAATTTTCACTTTAGAAGAGATTTGAGATAAGTAAAATTTTATTTTTTGGCTGACATAGAGTTTCGCTAGCCATGGAGCTAGGAGAGAACACAGCTGATGGTGTTTTTCCTTGTTTGTTTTTGTTTGTTTTTGTTTTTTTCTTTAACTACCTACTCATGACCTCAGCCGCCAAAATGTCATTTTATCTTGTAGTGGAACACTTTCTCCCCTGCTGTTACCTGTTCATCCTCTAATATGCTTTTCTTCAAATGTGATCAAATGTCATCTTTAAATGTTTTTTTTTATAAATAGTGTACCTACTTAGGTAGACTCAACACAGCTACATAAAAATGGAAAAATTCTCATTATGTTATTTAATGCAAACACTTATAATTTTTGAGTTTTATTTTAGAAATATCTACCTGTTCCTTTTTAAGTTAATGAAAAGAAATAAGGACACAAAAGACCAAATCCCCAAGCAATAATGGAGCTTCATTTTATCTATTTTTTTTAAAGATTTTATTTATTTATTTGTCAGAGAAGGAGAGACAGAACACAAGCAATGGGAACGACAGGCAGAGGGAGAAGCAGGCTTCCCGCTGAGCAGGAAGCCCGATGCGGGGCTCCATCCCAGGACCTTGAGATCATGACCTGAGCCAAAGGCAGATGCTTAATTGACTGAGCCACCCAGGCATCCCAGAAGCTTCATTTTATCTAAAACAATGATTTCTTTTATTACCAAACCTTTTAATAGAACTTCTAGTCAATAGTCATGTTATGTTTATCATCAATTTTTATCGAATGTTTGATGAGGGAATAGAACAGGTAGAAATAACGCAGCGTGTTTTTCTTGGGGAAAAAATGAAATTTTGAATTATGAAATTAAGATTCATTTCCTAAATAATTTACACATTTTAAAAGAAAATAATCGGGGCGCCTGGGTGGCACAGCGGTTAAGCGTCTGCCTTCGGCTCAGGGCGTGATCCCGGCGTTATGGGATCGAGCCCCACATCAGGCTCTTCTGCTGTGAGCCTGCTTCTTCCTCTCCCACTCCCCCTGCTTGTGTTCCCTCTCTCGCTGGCTGTCTCTATCTCTGTCAAATAAATAAAATCTTTAAAAAAATAAAATAAAAAGAAAAGAAAATAATCATTATTTGATTGTTGATAACCCTCACCCCGTTACCCATGGTTCCACGTGGTAAGCCACAGAAATGACTTTGGCTATAACTACTAGAAAATGAATTTATCAGAAAGATATTAGGTAGCTCAGAGTATTGCTAAGATTTTAGGAGACTAAGCAGCCTGATTGTATCCAAAATTAAACCACAGATCTAGTTCAGTGAGGGCACCATTCTCTATTATGAGCACACACCGTAACTTGAAACCCATTCACCATGCACACTGGACTCTGAATGCTGTGGAATGAGAGCTGCCAGTGCTTTCCTTTAGGAGCTGTTTATTTTCACTGCCATAGAATCTAGGAAACACAAGTCTTTTTTCCTATTTCACATTTTGGGGCAAGCATTTGGATCTTATTGGAAGGATCTATGTCATATGCTCATACCAAAGCTGCAAAAGAGTCTGGAAAGTGAATATTTCTATTATTGATATAAGTTTTGCATCCCACACTGACTTATAAAATCACCCAAACATAAAGAAGAGGTTTAGTTACTGAGTAAACTAAAAGGAAAAATATCCCATACAAAATTTCTCGGGTGTTTTTTGTTTTTTTCTTTTGTGTTTTACTGGTGCTGATCCTTCAAATACTGTTAAAACTGAACAAAAGCTACTACTACATGTTAAAACCTAAACAGGATCAAGTAATTTCCCTCAGTATTTCAAACTATTTATTTGTGTGCATGTGTGTGCGTGATCACGTGTGTGTTGTCAAGAGAATACTGTAATCATTTGCAGAACCTGAATTTCTTAATTTTTTTTTTTTTGGCTTTTTTAGGAGAAATAGGGAGCTCTTCCCAATGACAGTTGTCTATTCATGAAGTAATTACTTTGTGACAGATTAATCATCAATCAATGTGCTTTTAACAAATTGTGAAGAAAATGCACTAACCTTTTCAAGTTTCTATCCTGAGCTTGGCCCGAGGGCTCAAGTGATTTAGTAACTTATTTGATTTTCTCTTCCTAAAGTTGAAGAACACACAATTTCTTTGATTTTTGCCTTTTATATTCTCTGTGTTGCTTCCTGGACTCTGATTTCTGACAAAATGTCAAATAAGTTAGGGAGAAGGTTTATTAAATGTTGCCTTTATGCCCTGCCACCTGGAGGTAATTCTGGTTCTGGTTCAAATCCAGACTTCTGCCAGGACTTGGAAAAGTTCCTATTTGGCCTTGGGTCATACTCAAGCTGTGTATACTCAAAAGCCTCAGAAAATATTGAAAATGGAATAGGGGCTTCAGTCAGATAAAGGCCCTCAGCATGGTTCATTGTTGCCTGAGAGAATCCACTGTCACCATCATAATCTATTATGAACATTTCACTCTTAAGGATACATACTGAACAGAAATGTGTGTGTTTATTCACAAAATACACGTCCCAGGATGTTTATAGACTTGCTCTTTGTAATAACCCAAACTGGAAATAACCCCGTTGTTTATCAACAGTACAATGGATAAAGTATTTTGTAGTCAGCAAAATGAACACTAGACAGCGATGAGAATGAAGGACCTATTGCTGTAGCAGCAACCTAGATGGATTACGCAAAATGTTTTTGAGCCAAAGAAGCAAGACACAAAGAGTATATGCTGAAGAAGTTCATTTTTTAAAAAGTATTAAAATAGATAAAATCAATCTGTACTAATAGAAGTTATGCTGACCGTTTTGGGTGAGGGATAGTACTAGAAGGAATACAAGGGGGGTTTTGGTTACCAGCATTGTATTTCTTGATGTGAGTGCTATTTTTATGGGGCATTCGCTTTGTGCAAAGCTCTTTAATTGAACACATAACTTTGTACTTTTCTGTGTGAGTGTTAGAGTTCAGTAAAAGTTAATACATAATTCAGTAAACTCCAAATAGTTTATGTTGATACGTTTAACTATTGCTTTTACTCTTAAGTCTGTGGTATTACTCTCTAGATCAGGGTAACATTCAGAATTTTTTAAAAAGATTTAATATTGATTCTGATTCTCCTGAGTATCATTATCATTCTCTATTTATGGGCAATACACTGAACTCCTTTATTCAAGGGTTATCTAGTAATGAATTGCAAATAAATCATCTGTGAGCGGCATCATTTTGATGAATGAAACATGGACAAAAAGTCCATTTTATTGGTTTTCACAGAAAGCGGAAGACATGCTGTCTGAGAAATATTCAGTGGTATGATGACACAGAAAGTGTCCCCCTACTCAATTTTAATTCAGATTTTCTGTACTTAATCACATAAATGCATATTATTATTAGCCTATATAAAGGCTAATTACTTATATTTTGTTTTAATATGAAGAGATACCAAACTCCTACTATGTGTTCTTACTACAATATCCAGCACCTCCCCAACTGTATTCCTATCATACTTCATTGCACTTTCTTGATTAACTGCTGGTCTCTCTAGCTAGAATGTAAGCTCTATCAGGGACTACACGATGTTCACTTTTTAATCTTCAGTATCTTCCACATTAAAGGTCGTATATTAAATATTTCAATTAGATAGTTAAATAATATTTACAGGTGATTGTATATAGTAATCCAACTAGAGAATTCTTGCAGAAACATCTTCCTGACTTCTCTTGGAAAATTTATATGTTGTTCTAAATCTCAAATCCTGATAATAAGCGGTTGACAAGTTGGAAAAATAAGAAAATTATTTACAATTCTCCTGTGAGAATTAGACCATAACTATAAATGTAGACTACTGATTTGAAGAATCTGTTAATAGCAAGTCAACAGCAAGAGCAGAAAACATTGTTACACATTGAATATTAAGGTCAGCATTTTCAAGAACTGGAACAGGAGCATGTAGGAAGGAGAGAATTAGACCATAACTATAAATGTAGACTACTGATTTGAAGAATCTGTTAATAGCAAGTCAACAGCAAGAGCAGAAAACATTGTTACACATTGAATATTAAGGTCAGCATTTTCAAGAACTGGAACAGGAGCATGTAGGAAGGAACCAGTCACCACATAATGGGGCAGTCTTATTTGTAGCTGTTAATATGTTAAAATGTGTATTTTTAACCTTATCTTTTGCTAATTGTGAATCATTCTTGCAAATTAAGATAAATAAATAGATTGATAGATATTATACTTTGTACAAATCTTATGAATGGTTTTCTAAGAAATAACAAATAACAAGTGTAGGGTGCAAAATAATTACTTAAATGAGCAGTTTTGACACATGATTCTGAATCTTGCTGTTACTCTCCTAGGAGATCAGGACATTAAGTCATTCAAAGACTTCCCAGTAATGTACACTGATGTTTTCCAGTATTTGAACTTTTGCTTAGGTTAAAATTCTTAGTAAATATAACTCAAATACTACTGACATTGTAAACAATAGTACTATTACATGTTGAACTAAAATACTAAGTACTAATCTTCCCTTTATAAACACTACAAAAATGAGAAAAATTCAAGATTTTAGGAATTCCTGATTATTCCAAACTTTGTTCCCAAATTCTGAAGATTAATATCTATTGGACACTTAGAAACAGTAAATCCAACTAGGTACTTGACCTGAAGATGTGGTATCTATTTGGAAAGAAGACTCTACTTATAAAATATAAATTTTCTACATAGCAGAATATACAAGTACCTCTGAAAGTAGGAACTTGACTACAAAATTATATGAGGTAGATTTCAGAAGCATGGAGAAAGAGTTAGTGATGGCTTTGTGGAGGAAGAGGTATTTGAGATTTCAAGCCTGGGTTTCCCCGAAATAAGTAGACAAGGTAGAAAAGGAGGAGGTAATTTTAGGCAATAGGAATAGAATCATCAAAGTATATGGGAAAAGAATTCCCATGGCTAGGTCATTGAACACATTTTTTGTTTCTCAAGCAATGAGAGTTCATATTATGTGTGAATAAACTTAGAAAACCTTGGTGAGACAGATAAAAATTACTTGTGTTGGTACATCAACAATTTTTGAACAATAGTACTTGAAGGAGGCCAAAGTGATTGGGTTTTACCCTAAAGGCTACTGGAGTTTTGATTAAGCGTGGGAAAATTCTGTGTGTAAGGCATTGACAGAAGGTGTCTATGAGTGAATCCAATATTTATTTTAATGAAAAAATAACTTCCATCCTTATTTTGGATATATTTATTGAAACACAATCAATTCCATGAATAATAATTAAAATCTCTTAAATAAAACCTCCCAACATAGATGAAATTTACAATATAATTTATGGTGTTATTTAAAATGTAAAGATACTTAGGTTAGAGGGATTCAAAAACAATGTGAAATATATCCAGTATCAAATTCATTCATTCATTTATTCATTCATATGTCCATCAAGTATTTAATTGTTCCATTCTATTTCCCAAATAGTAAGAACTGTTGAATCACTTTTGAATTATTTAGATTCTCTAAAGAGATTCCCTAAAATGGGAGTATATCTGGAACTTTTCAGGGGTAATATGGATCTAGGACAGAAGGAACATAGCTGGGGGCTCTTAGTAAGGGAGGAGATCTAAGAGGTAGGGACAGGAGCACAAATGGTGGGTTTCAGGTTCAGTAGGTACTTGAAGGTCTTTAGAAGGGCTATCATTTTTACTCTAGATGATATGGGATACTTTTGGATAGTTGTAAAGAAAAAATGACATGATCAGGTTTATGTTTTTAAAAGATCACTCTAGGGAGCCTGGGTGGCTCAGTCTGTTAAGCATCTGCCTTTGACTCACGTCATGATTCTGGGATCCTGGGACTGAGCCCTGCATTGGGCTCCCTGCTCAGCAGGGAGTCTGCTTCTCCCTCTCCCTCTGCCCCTCCCCCCTGCTCATGCTCTCTCTTCTCTCTTTCTCAAATAAATAAAATCTTATATATAAATAAATAAATAATCACTCTAACTAGCTTGAGAGTAGATTGTAGGAAGAAAGAATTGAAAACAAAAAGACTAGTTAAAAAGCTTTTGTAATACCATACAATTTTGTTTAAATGTGGGATCTAAAAGTAGAAAACAAAAATACCAAGGTCACAGATACAGAGAGTAGATTGGTGGTTGCCAGAGGCTGGGAGGTGGGTAAAAAGGGTGAAGGGGGTCAACAGGTACAAACTTTCGGCTATAAAATAAAGAGGTCATGGGGATATAAAATACAGCATGATGACTATAGTTAATACTATTGCATAATCGAAAGTTGCTAAAAGTGTAGTTCTTAAAAGTTCTTATCACAAGAAAAAAGTTTATAACTATATATGGTGATGGACATTAGCTAGACTAATTTTGGTGATTATTTCACAATATATACAAACATCAAATCATGCTGTATACCTGGAACTAATAAAATGTTATATGTCAATTATACCTCAATAATAATTTTTAGAAAGTTAAATAACCAAAACCAACCAACCAAACAACAACAAAAACATCAAAAAAAACCCCAAAACCAAAACCAAAAACTTTGCAATAATACCAGAAAGAAATGATGATGGCTTGGTGGTAGTTGCAGTGGAAATTGGCAAAAACTGGTCTGATTCTGGGTACTTTGTAAAGTAGAACTAACCGATTTCCTGAAACATTGAATATGGGTCATGAGACAAGTGAGCATTCAAAAAGAGCTCCAGAGTTTTGGGAGGATGAAGTTGCCATCAATTGTGATTTGGGATATTCTAGATGAACAATTTGAGAAAATGAATTCAGAGACTTCAAGCAACATATAGCTATCCTCTGTTCCTAAAAGAGATAATATGGCTGTTCTGAAGCATAAGATGTCTGTGGATGTAGGAGTATGCGTCTGCTGATATAGGAGTATGAGATCGACAAAGAATACAGTTAGTATGGAAATGAAAAGTAAAAGGTTGAGCCCTCACAGATGTCAGAGCAACTAAGTATGGTCTCTTGTTACTTCAATGCACTGTAGCCCGTTGAGATCTGAGTAGAGGTTTACTTTAGCCTGGACCAAATCCTGGATCTTCATACTTCATTACACATATCTGTCTTAAGATTTTGCCAAGATTTCTGCAATATAGCAGAAGCCCTGCTTTAAGTTCCTGAGTTTTACTCAAGCTAGCTTCCTGACTTCAGTCTATTTCTGATGTAGCTACACTCCTTCCTAAGACAGCTGATATAGCTCCTTCAGTAAACAAACCCACTGAACCTGTTGGCATGACTTTTTCCATTCTGAGTGTTTTTCAGTGTTGCTTATCTTGAAACTAACAATACAAACAAAACCCAAAACCTTCATTTTTTAAAATTTGTGTTAGCAGCACTCTGATAATAATTAATGCCCTCAGTATTTCCATGCTACTTTCTCTATAAGAATAATCGAGATTTTTCAAAAATTTAAGTAAAATTTTATTGGAGATATAAGGTCCTTGAAGTGCCTCTCTGATAAAGTCACTCCTCGATTTGATTGTAATTTTTCTCCAAATGCTGTCCTGGATTTCCTCAAAAGACAGTAAATATCTTTGAAACTTAATAGTTGTATTTATTGATATGACAAGTGCTTGCATTTTTGGGGCTAGGACAAATAATGCTCATCAGTGTGGCAGAGAAAGCTAGTGCTTACAAATATTTTCCCTCTCCTTTCTAGACACATAAAAATTAGGACACTTTCTTTTCAGTTAGGTTGGAACCATGTACCTGAATTCTGGTCAACGGAATATGGATAAGCAGCGGTAAGCTGCTCCCAGGCTTGACACATGAAAATCTGTCAGATACTATCCATCGTCTATCCTTCCATTCTGCAGTAAAATTGAAAATCAGAGGTCAGAGTTAAAGATGATGGTATCACAAGATGGAATGAACTAGGGGCTCTGAATAACAGCTTGAGTAGAGTCCCCTTCTCTTCTCTTCCTCTTGACTACCCAGCACAGACTGGAATGTGACTTGGGAGACAAACCTTTGCTATTGATATTTGGAGTCATGGTTAGAATTTTCTATTAAACACACATACACACACACACACACACACACACACACAAAATTGAAATTGGGACTGCCTGAAACATTTGAGGCATGTAGTTGTATATAAATTATATATAGGAAATGGGTTGAAAAACCCATATTATCTTTGTCACCTGGGAAAAAAAAGAGACCAAGCCTATAGGAGGGAAATTTACTGAGAATGGATGGTACATGATTATTTAGGAGTAAGTTTAAAATATTCCACTTCTTCTATCCTGAAGACCAATATAATCATGGAAAGAAAAAATACAGAAAAATTCTAGACAGAGCTTTTGATATTCATAGAATAATCTAGCATATATAATGAGGGGGTACAACCCAATTAGAGTGCTCAATACAAAGGAATTCTTTTGAATAAAAAAACAAGGAGGGAAGAGACATAGGACCTCATAAAGGCCAAATCATGTACTTGTTATAGAAAGTAGAATGTCCCTAAAATGCTAGAGCCTAGGAGTTCTAGATGCCCAGGAGACAAGGGCAGAACTGGCCAGGAAGAGGTGTACTGAGTCCTAGAGGGATGAGGAAAGCCAGCACTCAGTAAGTTTGTGGAAATTCCTGGATCCTGAGGAATAGTTCATATTTAATCATGTCCAAGCCATGCTAGGCCATATGATAGACTGAAAGATGGGAGTAGAGTGGGTAGAGGAGCTCTAGGACACCCAGGTACTCCTTGGGGGCTGCTGAAGTAGGTCAAGAATAGGGTTTACAAGTATACATAGGTTTTTTGGCTTTTATTTTGTTTTATTTTAATTGGTTACTGCTTTTCTTTCACTACTGCTCCTCCTATGAAAAGCTAAACTTGACAGAGATTATATCTGTCACCTAGAATAACATTTGACACATGGAAGGTACCCAGTAGTATTTATTCAACAAATAATAAATATGTTCTGTTAATATGCCTTAGCCTCCCAGTCTGTATTCTGATATATGTATCATTGGTTTTTTTTTTTTTTGGGGGGGGGGGGGAGCAGTGACTCAATGTTAACAACAGAAATAGAATATTGTGTTTCAAGATTAGAATCTGAGGTCATAATTTATACGAAACTATGATTATAACTATGAAAAAAAAGGTATACTGATCTAATTTCATCTTTGCTTTTTTACCATGGTATTTGGGCAAGAAACTGAATCAGGTAGCTTATTTCAGAATTACACTGAGAATTTACTATTGTCCTACAAGTCTCTAAATACATTATATTCTTACTTTAGCCTGACTTTTTGAAATGATAATATATTTAAGCTTTCCCTAGTGTTTTTCACTAATTGTTTTCTGAAGGTCTTCACTACCAGAGAACTGGGGACCTTGCTGTCCCTCACCACCACCCCTCTACCATGTTTGTTCCCTTTCTTTCTTAAAATAACAAATCACAAAAAAGAAAAACTAAAACAAACCTGTATCCGAACTGCCGGAATGTCAGAGCATCTGATGCATCAAGGTGTGGTGGATGTGGTGATACATCTGTCATTGCCTTTCTCGTTATTAATGGGATTCTAATTAGACCAATCAGTTTTAATTAGTATGCTGTCATGTAGCAATCTAATAAAATACTGTGTCTAGGAAAATTGATCTGGCCTTGATGCTAATTACTCTCCTAGAGTCTAAGCTTTATAAAATTAGGAATTGATAGCTTCCAGGCAACTTACGGTCTGTCTCCCTTCCTTTGTCTTACCTTGCTTTCTTACACACAGAATCTTCTACTTAAGTTGTCTCCTTAATTCATACTGTGTTCCTAGTCTCAATTTATTTTAACCACACCTTTGTCTTTGGCGTAACCTAAAAAGAGTAGGGCTTTATCACTTGTCAGGAAAAAAACATTTCTCAGTTAAATTTTTCCTCTAAGGAATGTACCAGATCATAGTCCCATAATCCTAGAGGCTGGCTCAAGACAGGGTTAGAAACAGGTCAGCCTCTGAGTAAATCAAAGTCCGAGAGAGCAGGGGCTGTGGCTAGAATCAGAGATTTATGAAGACAGCAACATTAACATTACAAAAGAAATATCTTAACAATTTTCACACGGGATTTGTTTACCTCTGTTTTTTCAAAGCAGCATGGCATATTTAAAGTTAAATAAATGAATATTTCCAAGAATCAGGTGACTGATGTTTTCTTTACTGCTATTTAAATCTCTTTAAAATCAAGACACTTTGAGAAAACTGGTATTTTCTTTTAGTCATAAGACTCTTAGAACACAAATCTTGAAGACTGACTTAATGACTCAGATTTGTAGATTTATTTTTAGCTCGTTGTCTGCAGACCTTGGCTTTTTAATGAAATTGTTATTGGAGACAAAATTTAAACATATCTTTCTGCTTAAAAATAAATTGAATTCTTATTTTTCTTATTTCCTTTTGAGCTAAATTTATTTTAACAGTGTTTCAAATTCAAGGGTAGGTAGGAATTAATTCAAAGTAAGAGATTTATCTTCATAAAAGTTTTTTTCCATTATATTACCATAACCATTGCTATGGACCTTGATGATCTTTTTTTTTTTTTTTTTTTTTAAGATTTCATTTATTTATTTGAGAGAGAGAGAGCACAAGCAGGGGGGGAGACAGTGGGAGAGGGACAAGAAGACTCCCCACTGAGCAGGGAGCCAGACATGGGGCTCAGTCCCAGGACCCTGAGATCATGACCTGAGCCGAAGGCAGATTCTTAACCTACTGAGCCATCCAGGTGCCCCAGACATTGATGATCTTCTTTATTTGTGTAAATTTGTTTTTGGACATGATTTTCAGAAAGTGAATAGTTCTAAAAGTTTCTGAAACCCCTATAAAATATCCTATATGGCTATTGTGAACATATTAATGGTTTTATGTATATTTGTTTCTAGGAATCCATTAAATTTTACCTTGTAGGCGAGAAGAAAGGAAAATCAGATTGACGTGATATTGACTCACTAATCCCCTGTTTAGACCAGAGCTTCTTACAGTGTGGTCTGGCACCACAATCAGTCTATGAACTGTTTGTTACCTGTGCCAACAAGATAGGAGCTTATGCCAGAATGAAAATCACCTGTCATCAACACATTGTTTAGGTCAGCTGACATTTGTTTTTTTGTAATGCGACTCTATCAATGAAGAAAGCAGCAGACTGAATTACATTCTGGCACAACTTCCTTATTTCATTATGTGCTGTCACTTTGAGTAGGCCCAATATAGACAGTCTGGTCATATCGAAAACATAAAAGATGTTTTCCTTGATGATAATATTTGCACAGATTATAGGAGCTATATGAGGAAAGAGTACTGTTTATTCCATTCTAACCAGCAAAAAATACTGGATTGGTAATTGAAAATGATGAAAAGTTTGAAAGAATATGACTTTTTCATGAAAAAGTCTTTAAACAGTTGTCAAGGTTTTTCTCACCATAGTTAGACATATAAATAAAAATTTGAGAGAGAATATTTTTTTAATAAGCTGAGAAAGGGTGTATTGAATCCTGAAGTCAAGGAGTCTACAAGGGACAGTTAAGAGTGATTCAAGGCGTTCAAGCATGAGTTGTCTACTCCAAACTCTCTGAGAATAAGGACCCTGCCTTGTCCACTGATGAATCTCTTGTTGCCTGTCCTGACCTGCTGTGCTCATTTCTCCCCACCTATGCATAGCAGTAGGAGCTTAAAAGTGACTACTTGGAATGCTTTTCCTATATCTCTTGGAGTCTTCTTCAGTTAAATACTAGTGTGAGACCTACACCTGGAAAAACATATCAGTGAGAAATGAGAGCTAACTGGTTGTTCTGCCTGTGGATCAGGGAAAGGAAACCATGATATAAATCCCTTGCCCCATTTGTCAAGGAAGTAAGAGTGTTTCTCATAGTCCAGATATTGGTCATTTAGGAAAGCAAGAAACTTTTGAGTTGTATTAAAGTAGTCTGGAGCAAGAGGTCCAATTAGAGGAGCAATGGAATCCCAACAGTTAGAGCCTTATGTATAGACTACCAGAAAATCAGAGCTGAGAATAGTGTTACATACTGTCAGTCAGTGTCTGAATTAGGGGACTACAAGAAAAAGATCCCCAGTGACAGAAGGAATTCTCTGCAAAGTCATGAAAGCAAACTCAGCTCTGAATGTCTAGAAAGTCTGGGGAGAATCAGGATTAGACAATAGCTGGCCAGAGAAAATTTGGTATCAGGCATACATGACCTCCCCAGACCCTCAAATTTGTCTTCTCCTCCTCTTTTTCTCCAACTCCAGAGAAGCTAAAAGGCAGCCTCATGCTATTATGATGATGGTTGAGGTTAGAAGTTAGAGGTGAGTGTTCTAGCCCATCATATCCCTCTTCCCACTGTAGACTTCCCAAGCCTGAAACTGTCAGGAGCCAAGGGAAGGGAGAATGTAAAACTCCATATGAATTTGAAGTATTAGAGATTGGAAATTTTGCTTACTAAAATGAGACTGTTTGGCTTGAAGTAACCAGAAAACATTTTATTATCTAAGACAAATGATATAAAATGTGCCTCAAATTTCATCAGAAGATAGAGAAGTAACTAGTTCCACAGAACAAGTTTGAATGGGTAGTAGAGGAGGAAAATAAGTTTGTGTTCGATTTTGCATCCTGTGACTCTTCCTCATTTAATAAACACAGTTGTTTAGGAAGTTTACTTTCATTTCCAGAGAACTCATGCTGAGCTAATCCAAATTCCATTCATGTAAAAAACCATATTAGATTCACCCCAAAGTTACTGAGGATATAGTAGTGAAAAAGAGATAAAATGTGTTACTTTCATGAAGCTTACATTCTTGGGTGGCAGGGGGAGGAAATCTGTAAACAAAAGAACTTTTTAAATATTTCATATAGATAGTATGCCAAAGAATTTAAAACAAAATGATATGATGAAAAAAATATGGAGATTAGAGAAGCTACTTTATATTAAAGTAAATTCTGAATGATAACAAAAAGGCAACTATGGATGGAGTTGAAGAAACATAATTCAATAAAAAGGGACCAGCAACTGAAAAGTCTCCTAAATGAGAACAAGCACAGTGTTTTAGCATAACAATATATTTTCAGCCCATTCTGAAAATAAGAATACTTAAAATAATACAGGGGTTGGATCGTATATATTTTGATAGTCATTAGTGATGTTTGTGAAATACATTTGGTTTTTCCATTTCCGCACATTGCAGACACAAGTTAGAATTGCATTTTCTAGCTTTCTTGTGATTAAATGGGGCCATATCAGTAGTTCTGGACAATGAATTGTGAACTGGAGTGGCATTTTTATATTTTGGGTCCAGCATTTAATTGCCCATAAAAGTCTCTTCAAACCTCTTTCTTCACTTTTGTGGGGCAACTGGCAACATTCAAGAGGGTGGTTGATCTGTTAGCCTAGGGTCTGAGTGACTGTACCAAACAAAGTCCTCCTGTGACCCATAATGGATATACAGCATTAAAGAGAAAAAACATTTAAATCACTGAAACTTTTAGATTGTTTTGTTTGTTTGTATATTATTGATTGATTGTTCTTGAACAACAATTTCCTCTGGGAGTCATCAGGTCATGCAAAGATTGGCTTTTATCCTGAGATGAGAATCCATGCTGGGATATTAAGGCAAAAAATGACATTATTTGGTTTTAAATTGTGAAATATATTTTTGGTTATTTTGTGGAGGGTGCATTGTAAAGAAGCAAAAAAAGAAGTGGATAAAAAACTTAGAAAAATGGTAGACTAATCAGTAATCCAAGCAATAGATTACAAGCTGCTGCCTATAATCAAGATGGTAGCTGTAGAGAAAAATGGAGACAAGCTGGAGATATTCATGAAATGTTTTAGAGATAATGCCAACAGGGTTTACTAGGATTAAAAAAAAAAAAAAGTGAAGAAAATTAATTCCAGTGTTCACCTGAGAAGCTGGGTGAATAAATGGTGGAGTGCACTAATAAGAAGGAGCAGGTGAGGAACAAGTGGAGAGAGAGATTGAAAATTAGAGTTTACACTTAAGTTGAAATACTTAATTTCATATCAAACTGAAGATGTTAAGTAGAAAGTTTGTTTACTTGAATATGGATTTTAGCAAAGAAACCATAATTGAGAGATTCAATTGAAAATTACTAGAACATGGACAGAATTTATAGCTGTGGGACTTCATAATCATAGATAGTGGGCCAAGACAGATTTTCAAGGAGAGAACATTCAACAGTATTGAAAACAGATGAAAAATGAAACATAACAGATGGGATATAATCATGGTGTTTGAAAACACCCCTGAATCTATGATCTAAAAAATTGCTTTTCATCATTAGTGTAATTTTTTGTCGTAATTTTATGATAAGCCAATACAACAGCTTTACCTTATTTTATACTTTCGTAGAAGGATAATGAAATAGATTGTTTTCGCCTAAATATTTTTCAGTTTTCCCAAAGGCCTCTCATTTACTCTTAATTGCTTGATAGACGATCTTTCACTTGAAAATTTCATTTTGTCAATCTTCTTATAAAAAAAAATTAACCAGTCATCATTTTCCAAAATATTATGCAAAATACAAATATATTTAGTAAGATTTGCTATTTTCCTACCAATTAATTTGCTATTTAAGCAAAACCAAACAATGCTGAAGAAGATTTTTATACTTTCAGGTGATAGCAGACTAGTTCTGTTTCCATAAATAATAGTATAACTTAGAGAACTTGAATAGTAAGGATAAAACATGGTATATTTTCTCTTTACAGATTTTTTTTCCAAAAGATTATATTTAGGTTTTGGCTCTACCTTTTAAGGTGGATGTTATTGACAAGCTACAAGGATTCCGATTTGGATAAAAAAAAAGGTTGAAGAAATATATGTTATGAGAAACAGTGAAAATAATTATATTTAGCTATGAGCAAAGGGAGGGTTGTAGGGGCCAAATATCTTTTTAAATATCACAGGAAGGGAATTAGACTTGTTGTCACATACTATTCCCTACCAGGCAGAGATAAGATTATACAGAGCTATAGAATCTTTGAAGAAAGAGGATATAGATCATTAAACATGGTGTATTCATATGGTAGGTTAGCCCTCAGCTTCAAGTCCAAGTTTCTCCTAGTATGCTGTCCTATACTTCAGGTCCTGGAAAGCTAAAACCCACCTTTCTCAGACTTTCTTCTAGATGTTTCGAAATACAAATTAGATGCCATAAAATAATGTTGTTCATATAAAATTGTGCAGGCAGAATTGAAGTAGATGCCATCTTTCTGGATTTTTTTGTTTTTGCCGTAAAACTATGAGTGCCCAGAAACAGCTAGGTCATCAGTGACAGCTAGACTCAAGATTTCAATCTCCCATCACAAGACGTGTAGTAGTTGAAGAGCAGTTACAGAGGCAGCAGGAGTAGCTTCCTTACTCCTGTGTCACAATTGTGTTACTCATTAGTGCCATGTACCAATATTCTGAGCATTTATCTTCCAAACATGTGGTAGGATTGCACTTCTCAAACCTCTTGAAGTAGGCAGGGCCATGTTACTTGCTTTGACCAAGAGAATGTGTGAAGAAAGTGGTATGTATCATTTCCAAGTAAAAGCATACAAGAGCTGGTGTGTAATTCTTTACCGTTTTCCTTTTCTTGGCCACAGCAAAGGTAGAAGTATGTATTGAAAAGGAGTTGCAGTTGAGCCATCACATGCATCACTGCCTTGGAGAGTCTTCAGAGATATAGTAGATCTTGTCTGAGCAAGAACTATACCATCCTTTGTTTGTTTGTTTACCATTGCTATTTCAAAACACCATGATTTGGGGATAATTTGTTACCATAGCATGACCTAGGCTAATGTCAGTACCATAGATGCTGATTCCAGATTTGGAATGTTGTGATAACAAAGCCTAAAATATGTATCATTGGCTTGGCAGAAGTGATGAGGAGACTGTCATTTGAGTTTGAAAATTGATAGTCCATACTATTCATTGGCAAAATAATTTGTAAAATGGACTTTTAAGGAAACATGGGAGGATGATTATGTACTTAATGACCCTGTAGGTCTAGAGGAAGAAGATAGCAAAGTGAACATGAGTAGTGTATTTCTATTACTATTGACTGTGGTTGGAAGGTGTATGAAAGAAATGAGCTCAGGAATGAAGTGGACCATTTAACAAACAAGGTAAAGAGGAATAGAAATAAACCAGAAACTTAGGGATTTCTAGGTTTGGAAAAGGCAGCTATTTTTCAGGGCTTCACTGTTCATGTACTTGTAAAACATGTTAAAAAAAAAAAATAGAAGGCTTTGAATGACAGGAATCAAATTAAGGGTGTGACTTTCACATCTGTTATTATAATCTCTGAATGGATTAAAGTATCTCAGATTTAAGATATAATTAAGTGTGTGGCTGAGTAAACCCTTTAATTAGTTAAAATGTCTCCTGGAAAAAAGATTAGGGTACATCTCAGTCACAGGGCTACCACAACCAAGGTATAAAGAATCACAACTTGGTCAAAACAGATGCTGGTGAGACAGAAACTAAATACATACTGCAAATTTGCGAATAATGTCCTGAGAACAGTGGATTTGGCTATTAGCATGTGCTCTTGATTGGAATTAAGTCAAAAGTCTACTAATTTTTCAAGAGGTTCCTACCAAAAGAAGCAAACACTAAACTAAAAGTAATCTCTAACTGAAGACCTAAAGTGAACCTTTGGCTCACAAACTTGTACAAGCCGAAATTGGTCTGAGAAAACTGCTCTGTAACAAGGAAAATCATTTTTCCCCAATGCCCAGATCTTATATAACCAAGGAGGAAAATGGTGAAGGAAGAATTTCTCAGGGACCACAGTCAGAGGAGATATTTTTCATGAGCAGGAAAAGGGCATAATGAAGGAATATTCCCACACCTAAGTTCATTGGGAATTCGGAATGCTACAGACCAGTGTCTTCTATGTATCCTCCATTCTTCTTCTCACAAAGTGGAAGTGTTCATTGCAATAATTCTGTTCATGTCTATAACTTCAATGTTGGGGCATATAATCTGTCTTTAGTATTTAGATCTCTGGATTAAGAGCAACCACATCTGGACCTCACATAGAGACAATCATGAACACCAAGAAGTCTTGTCTTTGAGTCTCTTGCCACAGTTAGGTGGAACTTTGGAGCATTAAGAGGACATACTATGGGTCACTCGTACTGCCCATTAATTTTGCTTCTTCCAGACCCAAGGTATGGATAGATTTTCCTGACCAGCAGAGGTTAGAGGTAGCCATGTGACTTGTGTGACCGATGAGAATCAAGCAAAAGTGACATATGTAACTTTTAGGAGAAAATATTTAAGAACCATTGAACTGTTTTCTGTGTTTTTGCCTGCCATGGTACTCACACAAGTCCCATGTTTACATAGAGACACAACCAGGAGACATTTCATAGAAGGCTGCTGCCCAAGAGAATCCCCATGAGTTACAGTGGACTTTATGTCAGCAAGAAATAAAGTTTGGTGTTTGCTTGTTTGTTTTAACCCAAAGAGATTGTGAGGTTTCTTTTTTCTTTTCTTTTTTTTTTTTTTTTTACAACACAACCTAGCCAAAACAGAATAGTACAACACATATGGATTTTGGTCCTAAAGCCAAGTTCTGGTACTGGCTACTCAATTTCGCATCAACCTGATTATAACAGAAATTTCAGCTCCTCTGGAAAGCTCGGGCTAGCCTAAAATTCTGTGCTCCAGCTCTTCTAGTAATTTTCTTACATACCTAATGCTCCCTTGAATCTCTTTCTTTTAAAAATAGAGTGTGTTCTATTTCCTAAAGCTGAACCCTGACTAAAATTCCTACCAAGGCAGAATCCTACTGGTCAAGAACTAGGATAGAGTCCATAATTGGTAGATATTCTGTAGATAAGTTGGCAGTAGAAGGAAAAAGTAAAAACCCTTGAAATCCAATTATGAACACTATAGAAATAAATAGATGGCCTGAATTATGGAGTGGAAATCTGAGACTCCTTTAAAACCAATTGCCAAAATGATTTGCTTAGTAACCTTAAATGATTCTGGTATAAGCCTGTGTGGGTGTAGCGGATAAATTCAAGGTATCTACAGTGATGGCAGATGTAGTGCTAGATGGTCCAATGGTATAGGGGGAGGGTGGGGTGGGATTAAAGTGCTCTATGTAGTATATGACACAACTTTCTAAAACTAAAAACTAGTCAACATTCCTGACTTTGCTGTGAGGCAGTGCATTTCTTTTTCACAGGAAATGTCCAAGCATTTTATGAGTGATACTGGCAAAAGATAGAGCCGAGAGAGTCTCCATATCAGAAAGGAGTCACACTTTTGGTTAGAAATGGCAAAACAATAACAAAAAAAAAGATTAGTGGAAAGTGCCACTTAAATCTGTTAAATATGTAATAAGTTAACAAGCTTCATATGCATATATGTTTATATACATATATTTCCACACACACACACACACACACACATCATCTTATGCTCTGGAAATCTATAGAATTATTAGGTTGATGGTATAAAATCTTATGTAGCTGAAGAAATCCTTGCTCTTGGATGACTCTAAAATGAAATGAGTTGTCAGAGCCTTGGATGAGTTCACTGCCAGAGGGTAGGATCCTGGAGAATGAGCTGCATAATGCCACCAGGCACTTTGGTTTTAAGATTGTATGAACGAGAGAAATAGACTGCAAAAGGAAATAATTTTTTTCAGTAATGAAACTATGTTAGCTCAAATGAAGCTACTGAGAATTATATAATATATGGATAAAGCATGTCTGTTAGAAGTAGCTGCTAAGAAAACAGAAGTACAATGTTGCTCTGGTTAGAACTATTCTTTGATTTGCTTTTGCAGGTGAAACTAATTTGATGCTCTTATTAAAACAGAAAGATATTCTTATTCTATGATAAGAAATTTATACCTGAAAATACTGGTTATTAGGAAGCATTTCCATTAGATGATGTTGGGTTAAAAAAAAATTAGGAGGTTAGAGACTAGTTTCTACTAAAACAGTTACTAGAAAAATAAACAGCACTGAAACCTAAGAGATTTGTAACATATTAGGAAGGAAATAACAAATGTGTGATACTAGCCAGAGGATGCCACCTAGCCAGTTTGAGAACACAGCCCGTAAAATGTGTAATTCTCCCTTAGGTATTGTCAATTGACCACATAACAACATGGAAAGTTTCACTTGTGAGAAAAATGAGATAACACGTGCAGGCCAATTGCTGAGAAAAGAAACTGTAAAATAAAGTAAAATGCGTTATTTGAGATTCATATTATGATACTTGACAGTTGCTTTATTTTGAGGTCCCACATTTGTGTTTGTTTTCAAAAGCCCTATATTGGTGGGCGCCTGGGTGGCTCAGTCGTTAAGCGTCTGCCTTCAGTACAGGGCATGATCCCAACGTTCCGGGATCGAGCCCCACATCAGGCTCCTCCACTGGGAGTCTGCTTCTTCCTCTCCCACTCCCCCTGCTTGTGTTCCCTCTCTTGCTGTCTGTCTGTCTGTCTGTCTCTCTCTCTCTCTCTCTCGGTCAAATAAATAAATCTTAAAAAAAAAAAAAGCCTTATATTGGGAATCAGGCTTGTGCATGACCAGCTACAGTAGTGAATATTTTTAAAGAACTATTTTGAGTAGCCAGTAACCTACTTCCCCCCTCTTTAAAAAAATTAATATATATAAAGAAAATTAATATGAGTATTAATATATATTAATTTTCTTTATATATATATATATATATATAGAGAGAGAGAGAGAGAGAGAGACAGAGACAGAGACACACAGAGAAAGAACAGATTAAGGGAGAGATTTTAAGGAATTAACTTATATAATTGTGGGAGCGAGAAAGTCCAAAATCTGCAAGGTCAACAGCAGGCTGGAGACCCAGGGAAGAGTTGATATTGCAGCTCCAGAGCGAAGACAGCCAGTCGGGAGGCAGAATTCCCTCTTTCTTAGGGAGCTTCAGTCTTTTTTTTTCTTAAAATCTTCAATTGATTGGATAGGGCACACCCATATGAGGGAGGGCAATGTGCTTTACTCAATGTCACTGAGTTATATGTTAATCTTATCTAAAATAACCTTCACAGGAACATCAAGACTGGTTTTTGACCAGCTATCTGGGTACCATGGCCTAGCTGAGTTGGCCCGTAAAGTTAACCATCAAAATTTATAAAGAAGTCTAGGACTCTCCAAATCCTTTTTCTTACCTTTCACCTCTAGTCTGCTTCCAGATCTATGATTGACTTTTGGGACTAAATACCTAATAACAGCTTAACATTTCACTCCACTCTTAGGGGGTTTGTATTTTAATAAGAAAAAGTTTCTAACCTAAAGTGACTAAACTCTCTCCACATATACTTTCAATTTTACTTGATCAGCGGAGAATGATTATTTTGAGTAATAACCTTTCTTTTGGTCCATAAATCTAAGACATAGTCAGTTTTCTGTTTTACCTGGACATACTGTTTGTCCTGGTTAAAAGCACCCAGACATTGCTGCTGCTCTTAAATGCCAATTAATTCAATTCAGTAACATTGATTAAGTGCCTGCTTTGTGCCAGGACTGTGCTAGAAATCTGAAGGCAAAAATAGATAATCTCATAAAAGAACTCATAGTCTGGCAAGGGAGATATATATACAAATAAATAAAACACAGTTTGACAAGTGCTGTACTAATTGTATAAACTATGATAGGAGCAGAAGGGAGTTAGTAATGGTTTCAATCTTGGGCTGTCAAAGAAGTTTTCAAAAATGTAAGATGGCAATTAGCTTTGTGTTGAAAACTGGCTGGATGGATTACAGACAGGGAAGCAGAAGTGGAGTTTAGCACACAAAGTAGGGGGATGTCTGTGGGAAGACAGGAGCTGCTTAGAACACAGCCTCTCTGAGATTAGTGGGGCCCAAATGGAGAAGATGGCGTTGGGCCAGATGTGGAAGGCAGTAATAGGAAGATTGGAGGCAGAGACTGGGAATGCAGATCCATTGCAAATATTTAAGGTGAGAAGCAACAGGATCAGATCTTTGTTTTAGAAATTTGATTCTGATTGATAAGTGGAAAATGAATTAGAGTCTAAGAGAGAACTCGAGTCAGATAAACCAATTAGGAAACAGTTGCAATTATTCCAACAAGAGACAATATAGAATATAGTGGTAGAAGTGGAGAAAGGAAGATGGATTTGGAAATATATCTTCAGAGAGACATTGAGGGAACGTTTGACTGAATGTAGAGAGATAAGGATTCAAAGATTACCCCTGGCTTTATCATAACATCAAATGTCAGAATTCTAAGTATTTGAATGAGAGTTTTTCTATAAGATTGGCTACTTTCCTATCTTTTCAAAGAAGCTATTGAAAATAATTTTGCTTTAGAACAGAGTCACCAAAATGAAGATTCTCTATTTTACTTTACTGTGGTGTATAGTATAGTTTTATTTACATTTGTGAGACTTTATTTTCTTTTTCTGTTTTTAGGCAACTCTCCTGGGCCATTGTAAGAGGCCTATTTATTAGAAATTTTCTGTAATTTCTAGTTTATTGATTCTAACAGAGGGTGGACAGGGAAATCAGGACAAAATCATAAAGGAAGTATACTAGTGAGCAGAAAATTTATGAACAAGAGTCATGGAGTGTTTCCGTTGGGGTAAAGAGAAAACTTTTATCTTGAGGCTTTGTAACAGGTTTCTGTGCATATGAGTGTCTGTGTGTGTATATGTGTGTACACTCTCAGAGACTTTATTTACTAGCTTTTTGTTTCAAGACAGTGTATTGAAGAGTTTAGACTGACTGTAGTCTAACTCCAGATGGGGAAGATTTTATTATTAATATATAGGTTTCATGTGTTGTATGTAAGTGAAAAAAACATTTATTAAATTAGTTCATTGTCTGTAACTCCATTGTTAACAGTAGAAATACAGTATGTTACAAACATATTGCTACAGATCAGACATTGGCAAAACTATGGCTCACAGGCCAAGTGAGCCAAGTGGTCTGCCACCTGATTTTTTTTTTTTTTTGCTTGTTTTTCTTTTTCTTTCTTTCTTTAATATACCATAAGAGCTAAGAACAGCTTTTATATTTTTAAAGATATATATACATTTTTAAAAAGTTAAAGAGACCATATAAGACCCATAAACCCTAAAATATTTAATATCTGAATTTTTGCAGAAAAAAGAATACACAGACCCAAAGGCTTGCTTCTCATATGTGCATTTTGTTGTCACTTCTGTTTTATTTATTCATTAACTGAATGATAAACTCAATGAAGGCAGGAACAAGGCCACAGATCTGTGTATCTCTCTGATCATTTGGCACAGTATATCACAATAGCTCGTATCTGTGATTCTGTGATTATGAAAGTTTGTATCGATCACAAAGCTTCCTAACATTTGTAGGATCTGAAAAAAGGGAAGAGGGAGAATGGTAAATTCCGTAGGAAAAGAAAAAGCAAAAGAAATTCATAGAAGAATCCAGTTTGATTTGTCAAGGACCCTCCAAGGCTCATTTCTCATTAATTTTTTTTATCCTTGTACAAATATAACTTAGATTTTTATAAAACACTATCTTGGAAATATTCAGGCAGTTAACAAAATGTACAACCACCTAAGTTTTAAACATTATGTGACTAATGCCATTTTAAATAAGGAATGAATTTATGATGAGCAAAATGGAAACTTTTTTGATCTTCTACAGAAGAGGTTCTATGAAAATGTGTGGCAGAGCCAATAAAATCTACTTTCTAAAAGGATATATTACTCCTTTGATTGTATCAGTTTACCTCATCTGCTTTGAAATTGAGTGATAACTTCTATAACACTCCTTTGACATTATTCATATTTATTTAAAATATCTTTTCTGTAATATATTTATTTAATAAAGAAAATAAGTCAGTAAAAGAACAGGTAGGCAACACTGTAGTACTTCAGCGTATAGCCTCTGTCCTGATACTGCCTCAGTGTGAATATCTCTTCCTTCTTGGGCTGTGTCTGCAAAAGGTAAACCTGTTCTTTTTCAATTTCCTCATCTATACAATGGGTATGATACTAGGTCCTTCTTTATAGAGTTTATATGAAGATTAAAAATAAGGCAATATACGGGTACCTGGGTGGCTCAGGTCATGATCCAAGGGTCCTGAGATCAAGTCCTGTATCAGGCTCCTTGCTCAGCATAGTCTGCTTCTCCTTCTCCCTCTCCCTCTACCCCTCCCCCGCTCATGCTCGCTCGCTCTCTCTCTTTCTCTCTCAAATAAATAAATAAAATCTTTAAAAAAATAAGGCAATATATGTAGATACCGTAGTGCTGAAAAAACATAACTAGTAACTTCAACTGTAACTTTTCTTTTCACTATCTGTGCCAAGCAATGTTTGGCTTTATTCATTTCAGGGATGGAATGCATAGGATGTCTTGTTCAAAAGAGCTTTAATTTTTAGTCTCAAATCTCCATAATTTCTGGGAATCCCTTTCAGGAATGTACTTAGGGGGAAAAATATTGTTCTGCCTTTCTGAAGCTATTTCATTTAATTAACAGGATGTAAATTAGCACCCACAACACTTCTATATTTTGTAGACTACACTATATTTTTAAAATGATAAAGATAACATAACTCTCATAGTTCTATATTTAATAGAGTGAAACAGATAATTTGAATTTCTGATGATCATGAAAAGCTTCTTCTTCTGGTCTCATGAACAGAGCACAACATAAAAGTAGTGATTCATTTAGAGTCATTAAAGTCATGGTTTCACATAACCATCATATTAAAAAATCAGGGGGTAAAGGGGTATTTTAAACAATTATAACAAAAAAATCAGGTCAAAATTAAAAAAAAAACACAACAACCTCAACAACAATTAGATGATGTATTTCACTATAGACAGCAAAATTGAGAAAGAAGATGATACACCATGTAGCTGACATATTAGCAATACTTTGCTTCAGGTTGTATATAATATTCAATATTGAAAAATATGCTTTTCCATAGATGTCAGCTTCTAAAAAAGCTAAATGCAATTCTTGATAGCTTAAATATACCAAATAAAAATGTACACTAGTGTATAAAAGGCATATCTTGAGTTAGGTTGTAATTCAAAATAAACTCATATTTGGTCGTCTAGATAGAACTTGATGCTATTTATTATCATTAGTATCCTTAAACATTTGGATAAAATCTAGAGAAGATGCTTAAATATAAGCATCATGTATTTAATAAGGCACCTGATGTTTAAAACTGCTGACTTCCTATTTTAAGAGACGCGCTGATTTACAAAGCAGGGATGGAGCAGCCAGCACTGAAAAGGCAGTGCCAGTCTGAGAATGTTAGACTAGTATGATTTCAACCATACAACATTCTGGAAAGGAAAACCCATAGAGAGTAAAATAATCAGTGGTCGCCAGGGAGGGAAGAATAGGTAGAACATGGAATTTTTAGGGTAGTGAAGCTATTCCATATGAAACTGTAATGGTAGATGCATGATATTTATGCATTTTTCAAAACCCACAGAACTGAACCCTAATATAACTGTGGGCTTCAACTAATAATAATGTATCAATATTGTTTCATCAGTTGTAACAAATGTACCATGTTAATGCAAGATGTTAATAAGAAGGGAAAATGTGTGTAGCAGGTGGAGGGACAAGGGGGTATGGAATTCTACTTTCTGCTTATTTTTTCTGTAAACCTAAAAATGTTCTGAAAAGCAAAATCTGTTCATTGATTTTTAAAAGTAGCATACATGAAGCATTGTGTCAAAGTAGGTGGAAATGCTCAAATGATCTTCAAGAAATAAATACCACAGACATCCTGGAATCAAAGAATTGTAGAACTTAAAGATAGCCGAGGAGAAATGTTTTCTCTCTCCTTAAAGATTTCTAAGGAGAGAATTTCTATAACTTTCTTTCTTAGTCTAGGATTTATTTACTTTATGAGTCCACCAAACTACCCTGTTTATTTATACTTCTGTCTTCTGTGAAGAGTGATTTGATCAGTAGCCTTCTTATATAACCATTCTCTGCTGGAGTTTACTCAAGTAAATTATGACTTTGCTTTTTCTGTTGTTCTGATTCTATGAAACAAGCCCAACACCTTTTGTCCTTTCTCATAAATGCAAACTTCAATGAATCAACAGGCAGCTGATGGACAAAAATAATTCATCCATAGGAAGCCTAGCATTTTAAACTTATATTTCTAATGTGGAAATCACCAAATTCTAGAAAGTAAAAACTATTTATTATAGAACATACATGAGTAAAGGAAAGTTACTTTTTATATTGACCCTTACATCTTTGTTCTCATACTGGATTATGTTCATTTTTTAATGTAATAGAGGACAGTATTCTTGACTATCCTGGAAATAATTTGACTAAGCTTGTGTTCAAAACCCGATTTAATTCACTCCTTTGATAATGTCAACATCCACAATTCTGTTTTTTTTTTTCAAATAAAATATCTTTATTTGAATAATCAAATGCCAAATACCCATTTTCAAGAGTAAAACCACAAAGGATAGTTACATAGTTAGATAGTAGAAGTTGACAGTTGCCCAAGGGAAGATGTAATAGAGAATCCATGTTGTGTATAGCTTATTTCTGGAATAAGTCTGCAGATGAATTAAAATGTTAATGTTTGAACCTTTTGAAGTGCCAATTGTCCATGCAATGATAAATATCACTGAAGACTTGGTATTAAAATGCCCAACAAAATTATAAAGGGCATAATTTCTGTGAACATGTGCTCTTTCTGAGTATAATAAATTATACTCTCATCATAGCTATGGGAGGAAAAAGAGATTACATTTTCATTTTATATGAAGAATAAGCACTCGGTCCCAGCATATTTCATATCAATTTTGTATTGTCTAATACTCAACATGAAGGGCTCTTTTAATATCTTAGAAAATAATCTTTTGTATTAATTTGTATTTCAATTATTTGGAAATTATAAATTTCTGTTCAAAATGATTCATGAACTCGAGTTAAAATCAGAATATATTTCTTTTTCTGTCTTTGCTGTGCTTTAAATGTATACCTCTCTCAATTTGTAGGTGTTAATCATATGCACTATTTTTTTCTCTTCTGAACTTCAAGATAGCTGTTGATACAAAGCTATGAGATTATGACTCTTTACCGAGCAAGTTGAAAGCTAATAGCTTGATTACTCAGTCATAAATCTTTCTTTTGTTATTTTTTATCCTCTTTTGACAATATGATAATACATCATGAGGCTTACTTAAATATTTTACTTTATCATCTTTTTCTCTGTCTCTCTCTTTCTATACACGCACACACACACATGCACACAAATATATACACATACACACACATGCCTATTCTATACTAAAATGTAGGTTTGGCCCCAATAATTAGACAATTGCATGTCACAGTTGCCACTCCCACATCATGGCTTCCTGCTAATGTAGTTGCAATATGATGATATTAGTATAATCCTCTGAAAGACCTCTCCTTAATTACGTAGAGAAAGTATGAAGATTAGCTAGTTGAAGCAGGCTCGGCTTTCTGGAAAGTAGATGCTAAGATGAAGTTAGGTGTGAAAGATTTATTTCTCATAGGTGAGAAATACCTGGGAAAAGAAAGAGAAGGAGGCAGGTTTGGGTATGGGTAGTTGTCAGACCTTGTTGCTGATCCTACAAAGTCTTTGCTAAACCAGTGTGGAGTAACAGAGCAAAGATTATGCATTGAAGGAGTCCTGTGTGGAGAAAGAATGGCTACAGAATTACCCAAGACCTTGCACAATCATTGATTGAAGGCCACTCTGAAACATAAAGGACTTTGCCTTAAAATCTGAGGTGAACCTTGTATGAGCAAACAGCTAGAGGCTGTCAGTTAGTCACACTCATCACAAGTGGGAAGCAAATTCTCTCTTGTAGGTGAATCTGCATGTCTCATCCCCATGTCTGCACAGTCCACCCTTTGAACCATGTAGCTTCACTTTACCACACATGTTCAGGGGACAGCTCCTTTAAACATTGGTGGGGCCTCTTTATGAGAAGAAACCTGGAAGTGGGAGGAGATCAGAGACCTCATTACAGTTGGTCCTGAGGCTGCTGTTGGTATTCATCATTATCCTCAATAAATTTCCTTCAACCTGAGGTATCACCTTTACTGATCTTGGTGGATTACCTCATAGAATGACCCAAATTCTCATTCCTTAAGATTCTGAGCTCTTGGTAGCCATATATTTTTAAGGCCAGAATTTCTGTACTTGTTCATTCACAATTATAATTGTTTACCCAATTCATTCGGGTATTGACCTTGACGTATTACTTTAGCTACACCTATACCAGGCCATTCTGATGTTCTAAGAGGTTCCATCTTGTTGATGGTGAATGTAGCCTGTGGATTCCATATTCAGGGAGCTCCTTCCATGCATCTTTCATTATAAAGTAGGTTCTCTGGTTATTTATAGTCAAACATTTCATCTCTACCAGGGTCTAGCAGTATGCCAAGTAACTCTTTTTTAAGACATATGTAATTCTCTACTAGAGATTACATGGCCTTACTCCAGAAACTGAGGGTCCTGTGATTTTTCCATTGATGCTTGCCATAAAGTCTACATTGCATCTTCTTCCACGCTGTGTCCAAAAATATGGGATGCTGGATTGTCTGAGTGTCAGTACTGTTTGCACTGCAACATGGAGCTGGTGCCAAGAACTTTCTTGCTCCAGTTCTCATTCAAACTTGTGGCCTCCTATATAATCCTGTCTCTGGGTCAGAAGAGCATTCCTAGGTGAGGAGCGTGTTATCTGTAGAATTTAAGAGACTTACCTAGCATTGAGTGTTGTTTTTAGTAGGTAAGGTATGTAAGATGCAGTAATTTATCTTTTACTTTGAATGGGAAGTATTGGCATACCCGGCCATTGGACTTTTTTTTTTTTTTTTTTTTTTTTTTTTTTTTTTTTTGCTGAAGTATCAGGTTTCTAATTCTTCATGGGATTTACCGCCCACCCTTTGAAGCACATGTAATTTGACAAGATCACATAGCTACCTCTTGCTCATCCTGCTTAATCAGCAAGATGCCAGCATGGTAATGAATCAGCGTTATATTCTATGAAATGTTCAGATAATCTACATCTTTGTATGATATATGAAGATAGAGGATAGAATGGTTAGCCATGGGGCAAAACCAAGTTAATATTGTGGTGCATTCTAAATGAATGTGAATGGTTTCTGATTTTCTTTCCTGATTGGGATAGACTAGAAAGCCATAAATCCCTGACGGCGTGTTATGTACCTAGTAATGATACTTTCATCAGGTGTGATAGTTGTGATTGGTCCTACTATTTAATTGAACTTTTGGTAGTCTAAACTGGTTCTCCAAGATCTATCCAATTTTGGCAGGGGCCAGACTGGTAAATTAAATAGGAATACAATAAAAATCACTTCCTTTGTATTCTTGAATGGATCTTAACTGGCATTTATCTTTATTTTTCCTCTCACTCCCAAAAGATAGAACTATTCTCTCCTAACTAGAGAAGCATGCAGTCTTGGGCCAAGACTTAATTTGTTATTTGACAGTTATATGCTCCCACTCTAAAAGGGGACTATGATAATGCTTGAAGTCCGCAAGTATCAATATCAACTGAAATTTGTGTCCGGTGATCCTTGAAATGTCTGTGTATTCCTCTGAACCTAATGTGGAGGTTTTCAAGGAAGTAGCCATAGATCCCTTTGAGGAAGGACTGGGGGAATTATTATATTGGCCATGATATTTCAGCCTTTCCTCTGTGGATCAGGTTGTCTGTTCAGGCAGTAGGTTCTGGTTGAGATTTGAAAATCTGTTTAGATTTGAAAACTGGACAAGGTGTTATAATTTTTATTGGAGTGACTGCTTTCAGCTTTGTGTTCATCATCTACACACACACACACACACACACACACACACACACCACACTACAGTGGTACTTTTGTTAGCTGTCATTTATTTGACCCCTGTGGTCTTTGAAACATCATTCATGATTCTCTATGTATCAAATGCCCTTAGCCAAGGGGACCATTCCAAATTTGTCATTATGGTGATATAACCCCCTGGTTTTTGGTGGCTCAGCACTGCCACCTTCCTCCTATTACTTTGAGACCATATCATCATTCCCATTACTTTCAGCAAGTTCTATGACAGCCTCTCCACCATCAGCCGTGACCTGACCTGACTATGAAAAGCCATAACTGAAGTTCTTAATGATGCCTGTCACAAAGCATTTTTCTCACGAGAGTATTTCTGATAGCCTTGGGTGAATGGTGTGTCTTTAAGGTCATGGAACATAATTCTCTGAATGTTCTCATAATTCTCTGAGTGACCTCACATAATCTTTAGGCCTCACTTAATATATCCATTCCAGTGTGCCCACTTTCCCTGGCCTTTAATCCCTTATTTTCTGCTCTAGCAATTTAGGCATTTTAATCTCATTCACTGTGGCCATTATGTAGTCTAAGCTTCTAGATCTGGTCTTAGCAGTAAGTTTGCACCATGCCTGGGGGTCTTGTCAGGATATGAAATCCTGCACACTGAGCTAGTGCCCCAAGTCAACAAACTGCCCTTTTTCCAGCTTTCTGTTCCAGTTCTTTTGAACCAACTCCTTCAGATTCCTGTCCCACTCTTCCTAGTGATAAATGCTTTCTCATTCCAGCAGTTACTTTAGGGTAATCTCTTTGCTGTCCTATTAGTCCCAGCATGGCTTGGCTGAGATATGCAGTGACTTAACTCTAATTATAGGTTTGCAGGGAAAAAGATGGTGGCTTTTCTGGAAGATAGCAACTGGGACCTTGTGAGAAAAAAATCTCTGTATTCTCTTTCTGAAACAAGCACTAACTCTTAACAGGGGTAGGGGAGGATGGGGCACTTCTTTAGGCTCAAGTGGTCCAGACAAATCCAAAGGGTCAAAATATTCAGAGCCATCTACACAGACATTCCAAAACCATGTGTCAGGTCCTAGGTTTTCCCAAACAGATTCCTAAATTTGGCATAACAGACCCACCTCACTTCAAACATTCAATGATCTTTAATGTTCAGCTACTTGGTAGCTTCTTTTTTTTTTTCCCCCACATTTCATAGTTTATTGAGACTTTTTCAGTTTTGTCTATGGTAGGTACAATTTTGATGGTCATGATCATATCAAAGCTTTCCTATTATAAATAGTAGGTACAAAGTTGGCTGCATGCCTTACACATACACGCACACACGCGCACACACACACACACAGTGTTGTACACCTGCATGCAATATATATTCCTTTTATTAAAAACACAATTACATACAATTAGATTGGAATTTGTTAAGCTACCATTCACCTTTTTCTGTTTGCCTGCTGCATGAGATAAGGCTCCTTTGTGTTTCCAGATTCTCTGGTTCTCACACTAGTTTCCAGTTCTTAGTTATTTGCTTTCAACCTTTCATTATCTATCTAAGGAATCAATGCAATTTAATAACAACATCCAATTCCTCGGTTCTTATGTCTATTATTTATCTTGTATATTCAAATGTTTGAATCATGGCACTGACCAGGATAGTCTTCTTCTCCCCCAGGTCAACCCAACACACTACCAGTGAATATTTCAATAACTGGACTGCCACCTTGTACCAAGAACATCTCTTACCACCAGTCCTACCTTGAATAACATCTGAATGGACTATCCTCCTGTCTGTCACAATAGAGTTTTGAGTTTAAAATATCTGGATTTCTTGCTTCTTTTCTACCTTTCCTTCTATAGAGTATGGAATGTAAGATAAACATAGAAGATGAAGTTGGGAAACATTTTTTTAAAGCCCAGCTGTCATACTATTATCATATCCCTGGACAGGGCTTATAGACAAACATGCAATATTAATTTCCTATGGCTACTCTAACAAGTTACCACAAATTTTGCAGCTTAAAACAATTCAAATTTATTATCTTATAGTTCTAGAGGTCAGAAGTCCTAAAATCAAAGTATCAACATTGCTGTATACCTTTTTGCTCTTTTTTTTACCTTCTGGAGACCACTTGTTTCCTGGCTCATGGCTCCATCTTGCATTTTCATAGACTGATACACAATAGGTTTTGATACCTGAGAACAAATGAGGATTTTATGAATTAGGTAAGACCACGATGGATGAGTTCTGAAAACTCCAGTCCAGATACATCTTTTTGATGTCAGAGCTACATGTAAGGTCCCAGGATTTTGGGTCATATCTGGGAAAGAATGGGAAGAAAAAAGGAAGAAAAGAGGGTTACTGAATTGGTGGAGTTTTTATATAACAGGAAAATGACAGTTTATCTTTGATAAAAAAATATAAATAATATAATTATTTAATAATAAATAAATTAACACTGTTAAACAAAATTAGAAGACTGAGCTCAGCCCCTTATAAAATTTTATAGAAATTTATTTATTTATTTATTTATTTATTTAAGCTGAGTTTTATTTACTAGTACTAGAACACTATTTAATTCACTGAAGGAGACATGATTTTTACTTCAATTGTTACTTTCATTAAAACTTAGAGATGTAATGCAACTGGTGAATAGTGTCAGAAAGCAATTCTCCATCAGTTTTCTGAATTTCCATACATTTTTTAGAGAGGTGTTGATAGTTTTTGTTCTAGACTATTTATTCAAGGATGTTGGTATAGCAAATAGCCTTGGAAGTTAGAAATAGCATTGTCTTCTTCCAGAGCAGAAGGCAGATTTGTTTTCAGACTAGGAGGACAAAGATAATGTCTCCCTACAGGGCGAAGATTAGGCGGGTATTACAACAACCACTCATAAGATAGGGGCCTCCTAAGCTTTCAGTTCCTCACTGTGATACCAAGCATGTTGTGCATGTAGCATCCACGTGGGCCTCTTTGCTTAACACCCATGGTACTTGGGGTCAAGAGGAATTTATGTGAACAGGGAGCTCATGATGTCTGCTATGCCTTGAATGATAAATCTGTTTTTGACTAGAGAGTTTAATCCTTCTGCCAGCATCTGTGACACTGTGTCTAACTTGTTAGCTTACAAGGAGGGTAAAATTTCAGATTCTTCACAGTTCTTGAAAATGGTGGAAGCAATATTAGAATTTGGGCCATTTGACTCTAGAGTCCTCACTTGAAACCAAGAATTTGAATATCACACAATGTCTACTGAAGGAGCCAGCTAAATATAAATTAGTATAAATATAATAAATAAATTTGCTAGTTCCCTTAGTAAGATCAATATTGTTGTTGTTGTTTTCCAAAGTCTAAGTGGCAAAACACTACTCTAGAAGAATGGCCCACAGTACATCCTGGCCAAGTAAATTGTGGGGGAAAAAAGCAATCTTGGCACAACTTATACTTCTTAGAATTTCCCAACACACTAGCAGTTACACTTTCTGAGAAATCCTACAGTAAAGAAAATCATTTGACTTCTTTTACCACAAATATCCCAGACTAATTGATAACAAAACTTCTGCTAGCTTCCTATGGATCTACTGTCCCACTAAACGCATATTGTGAATTATTGATTGGGATGGATGTATCCTCTGGGCCTATTCTTATCCTGTTATCGCAAAGCTTTGAATAACTTCTAGTTTAAATGGTTGTACTTGTACTAGTAGAGATAAGGAAAGATTTGTGAGTCCACACTTCAGTTACAGCAATTATTCTGAACCTTGGATTCACAATAAAATCATCAAAGTGATGCTAAAAAGTTGATATTTTTAAAACTCCATGGGCTCATCTAATGTGCAGTTAGAGTAAAGTACAACTGTGATAGAGCAGTAAAGTAGGAACTCACTCCTGGGGAAATCAAAAGGAACAGAAGTCTAGAGTCTATATATTATTCTGTCAATATGGTAGCTACTGGCTACATGTCACTGTATAAATTTTAGTTTAAATTAAGGTAATTAAACAAAATTAAAAATTCTGTTCTTCTGTCATACTGGCCACATTCCACATACTCAATAGGCACATGAAGCTAGCAGCTACAGTCTCAAAGCACATTTATATAATGTTTGTATCAACACAGAAAATTCTGTTGCACAATGCTGCTATGTAAGGTCAAGAGTTCTCTCCTTGCATGGCTATAGCTGAACTTGAAGGCTGTAGGTTGGGTTTTTTTTTTTAAGGTAGCCAGTAGTATTCACTAGGGGAGAAGTGGGGCATGTGGACGAAAACCTGTATGTAATGTGGGTGATGTATGTATGTATAGGTGTGCACATGTGTGCATGCATGTGGTTTGGAATAATGGTGATTGTCTCATTCCTATACTGCTATGAATTGTATAATGCTCTAAAATTGTGGAGTATTATTATTGAGCTGATGTAAGAAAAAATTTTAATGAAAGACCTAACATCTTCAGAAGCACAACTATAGGAATTTTTCCAATTAATTGGAGCTTATTGTCTTAATATTACTTCTCAGAAGGACTTTCTCTAATGTCTTTACTATTGATTTTCTCCCTGAAGTATCCTGATTTCTCTGGCTCTTGTCCTGAAATGACCCCCTAACGAGGGAAGAAATCATGACCAACAGTTTTGTCGACTGTTTTATAAGATGTTGCTATTAACTTCAAGATTTGAAACTATAATATAGATTTTTTCTCAACATATTCTCTACAGAAGGCTAGGAAATATTTCAGGGAACAAATGAAAATAGGCAAAAGGCATTATTTAGAGTTGTGAAAATATCTCGTCGTTTTGTTACATAAGAAAAAAATTAAGTTTTTGCAATAGTTTTAATATTTAGCTATTCAGTAAAAACTATGAAGATAAAATAGCGTCCTCTATAAAATTTTATGTTTATCAAGCATATGTCATTTAATGGATGACATGAAGTATATGAGAAAAAATGCTTTCTTTATAATTCCTCATATCATTTAAAACAACAGCACTCAGTTATAGGAAAGGATCCTTTGTTATTTCCTTTCTATGGGAAACATGAGAAAGAAAACAATTTGCTGACTCTTAATCCAGGTTTATTAACCACAAACTTTCATCAAACAGGAAAATATGAATATTTGTTGATGAGTGATATAAGGACCATTTTTTAAAAAGATTATTTATTTATTTACTTGAGAGAGAGAGAGAGAGCAGAGCAAGTGAGAAAGAACCTGAGTGGTGGGGGCAGAGGGAGAGGGAGAAGCAGGATCCCTGCAGAGCAGGGAGCCCAACTCGGGGCTTGAACCCAGGACCCTGGGATCATGACCTGAGCCAAAGGCAGACATTTAACCAACTGAGCCACCCAGGTGCCCCATAAGGACAATTCTTAACACCCTAATACTGTGTTCATGTTTCTGTCATTTTATAGAACCAAGGAAAATGACTAAATGCTCTAATTCTTTCTCATATTTTGTGCTTAGTCTGCTTTTATCACTGTAATTTTACAGGTATATATGAGATTAGGGAACAGTATTGGTTAGATTTAATAATTGCTTCTAATAACTGTAAAGACTGTCCTGAAACTAGATGTTTTGAACAATGAAATAGAGAGCATTAGAAGATGATAAAAGAATATGTGATCAACTCTATGCCCACAAATCTGATAACCTGGATAAAACAGAGCAATTTTTTGAAAGACAAAATCTGTCAAAACCCAACAAGAAGAGATAGATGATCTGAATAGTCCTATATCTATTAATGAAATTGAATTAATAATTAACAACCTTCCAAAACACAAAACACCAGGCTCAGGTAGGTTCATTGTGAATCCTACTAAACATTAATGGGAGAAATTATATCAATTCTCTACAATCTCAGCAGAGGGAATATTCCCTACTTCATTCTATGAAGTTAGCATTACGCTAATACCAAAAACAAAGACATTATAAGAAAACTACAGATCAGTATATCTTATGAGCATAGATGCAGGAATCCCCAACAAAACATCAGCAAATCAAATTCAACAATGTATAAAAATTATACACAATGACCAAGTAGGATTTATCTTGGTTAGGCAAGGCTGGTTCAACATTCACAAACCAATGATTACATCAATAGGCTAAAGAAGAAGAAAAATCACATGATCATATCAGTAGGTACACAAAATATTAAAAAAAAAAATCTAACACCTGTTCATGTTAAAGACTCTCAGCAAACTAGGAAAGTGGGGGGAAACTTCCTCAACTTGATAGAGAACATCTACAAAATACTTACAGCTAACGTCTTACTTAATGGAGAGAAACTTGAAACTTTCCCACTAAGATCTGAGAACAGGCAAGTCTGTTCCCTATTACCACTGCTTTTCAACATCCTTCCGGAAGTCCTGGATAATGCAATAAGACAGAAAAAGGAAACAAAAGGTACACTGATTGAGAAGGAAGAAATAAAACTCTTTGTTCTGAGATGACCTGATTGTCTATGTAGAAGATCCAAAAGAATCAACAAAAAACTCCTGGAAGTCAATTTCTTAATACACCAGCAATGAACAGTAGAAATTGAAATTTAAAACACAATGCCATTTACATAAGTACTTGCCCAAAAGAAATACTTAGGTATAAATCTAAGAATACAAGTACAAGATACAAATGAAGAAAACTATAAAACTCTGATAAAAGATATTGAAGAAGAGCTTAATAAGTAGAAAGATATTCTATTTTCATGGGTAAGCAGACTGAAGATATCAATTTTTACCAATTAGATCTATAGATTCAATGCAATGCCAATCAAAATTCCAGCAAGTTATTTTGTGGATGCTGATAACTAATTTTAAAGTTTATATAGAGAAGAAAAAGACCTAGGATAGCCAATACAATATTGAAGAAGAGCAAGGTCAGAGGATTGAAACTACTTGACTTCAAACTTAACATAAAGCTACAGTAATCAAGACAGTATGGTATTGGTGAAAGAATAGGCGAGTGTATCAATGGGGAAGAAGGGAGCCCAGAAGTAGACCCCATAAATACAGTCAACTGATCTTTAACAAGGGAGCAAAGGGAGTATAAAGGAACAAAGATAGTCTTTTCAGCAGATAGTGCTAGAACAACATGTGCATATGAAAAATGAATTTGGACTTATACCCTTCACAAAAACTAACTCAAAATGAATCATAGACTTAAACATAAGATGAAAAACTATAAGACTCCTCGAAGATAACACAGAAGAAAACCTAGATGATCTTGGGTATGCCTTTTTAATGCAAGACCAAAGGCATGATTCATGAAAGAAATAATTGATAAGCTGAACTTAATTAAAATTTATAGCTTGTGCTGGGCAAAACATATTGTCAAAAGAATGACAAGACAAGCCAAAGTTTGAGAGAAAATATTTCCAAAAGACATATCTAATAAAGAACTGATATGCAAAATATACAGAGTTCTTAAAATTCAACAATGAGAAAAGAAACAATCTAATTTTAAAACGAACTAAGATTTGAACAGACAACTCATCAAAAAAGATATATAGATGTCAAATATGCATAGGAAAAGATGTTCAACAGCGTATGTCAATAGGGAATTGAACATTAAAACAACAACGAGATAGCAAGATACCTATTAGAGTGACCAAAATCCAAAACACTAACAACACCAAGCACTGGTAATGTTGGAAATGTAAAATGATACAGCCGATTTGGAAAACAGTTTGGTGATTTCTTATAAAACTAAACATACTCTTACCATACAATGCAGCAATTATTTTCCTTGGTATTTACCCAACAGAGGTGAAAACTTACGTCCACACAAAACTCTCCACACAGAGGTTTATAGTAGCTTTATTCATAGTTGCCAAAACTGGGAAGCAAGCAAGATATCTTTCAGTAGGTGAGTGGATAAATAAACTGTAGCACATCCAGGCAATGGAATATTGTTCAGTGCTAAAATAAATGTGCTTCAAGCCATGAAAAGACATGGAGAATTCATATTATTAAGTATGCGTGTATGTACTTAATACATATTACTAAGTGAAAAAAGTCATTTGGAAAAGAGGACATATTGTATAATTCCAACTTTATGACAAAACTATGGAGACAGTAAAAGAATCAGTGGCTGCCAGGCGTTAGTGGGGAGGGAGGTGTGAACAGACAGGGCACAGAGGATGTTCAGTGTACTGAAACTACTCTGTATGATGCTGTAATGGTTCATACATGTTGTGATACATGTGCCCAAACCCAAAGAATGTACAAAACCAAGAATGAACCCTAATGTAAACTATGGGCTTCGGGTGATAATACGTCAGTGTAGGTTCATCATTTGTACAAATGTACCCCTCTAGTGAGGGATTTGGATAGTGAATGAGCTGTGTATATGTGAAGGCAGGGTTAGATGGAAATCTCTGTACCTTCTGCTTGATTTGGCTGTAAACCCAAAACTGCTATAAAAAATAGTCAATCGGGGGCACCTGGGAGGCTCAGTCGTTAAGTGTCTGCCTTTGGCTCAGGGCGTGATCCCTCGGTCCTGGGATAGAGCTCTGCATTGGGCCCCCAGCTCTGCTGGTGGTCTGCTTCTTCCTCTCCCACTCCCCCTGATTGTGTTCCTTCTATCGCTGGATGTCTCTCCCTCTGTCAAATAAATAAATAAAATCTTAAAAAAAAACGTCAATCAAAATGTTTTCACATAATTTTTTATCTTCATCTTCATTAGAATCACACAAATTCAGTAAGGTAGGGGATTACTGATGGTAGAGATATAGCAAATTCAGTTTTATATGTAATTAAATATAATATTAATATATATTAATTTACATTTAGATTAAATTTATATATATATATATATATTTAGGCAGCTAGCAGGCAAAAAGATGACTTTAGGAAATAGTAAATCAATGCCTTTCTTTGTAATACATATAAAACTCTACACTTAATAATAAATAGAAATAGGATTTAGAAAATAACAGTAGACTGGTATGAGTTAAGAACACAGAATTGGTTGGGGCATCTGGATGGCTCAGTCATTAAGCATCTGACTCTTAATTTTGGTTCAGGTCATGATACAGGGTCTTGAGACTAAGCCCTCCATCAGGCTCTGCACTATGCAGGGAGTCAGCTCCAGATTCTCTTTCCCTCTGCCCCTCTCCCCCTTTCTCTCTCTCTCTCTCAAATAAATAAATAAATAAATAAATCCTAAAAAGAAAAAAAAGAACACAGACCTGGCATGCAAAATTGATAAAACTTTATTTATGTATATATGTATTTATTTATATCTTTTAAGTAGGTTCCATGTCCAGTGTAGAGCCCAAAGTAAGGCTGGAACTCACAACCCTGAGATCAAGACCCCAGCCAACATCAAGGGTCAGATGCCCAACCGACTGAGCCATCCAGATGCCCCAACACAACTTTAACTATACAACGTTAATATCACAATGTAGTAAACAATGTCTCAAACTTATGTATTTTTTAGGAGTTTCCAGATAAAAAGACCACAGCCTGAAGCAGAAGCAGTTGAATTAAACATCTCTCTCAGAAGTGCTCTAGTAGATAAAATTCCTCACCAAAATATCATTGACAAGTAACCATGTGAGGGAAAACATTTCATTAGATATTAAATGATGCTGCACTTCTAAGCCCAGCATAGTAACAATAACAAAATTACTATATTTGAAAGCAAATGGATGTAGCACATGCCTGACAAAACAATCTATCTAGTACAGGCTATTTTTTTTTCTGGAAAGTAACTAAACTTTGTTAATCTATGTATGTGCAGATATGCACTTTAAATCCCCACTAGCTCAAATTATCGATATTCCTTATTGTGAATATTTCTGCTGCTTGTAATATATTGATCCATCCACTAAAGAAAAAAAGGATATCTAACCGAAAGATTTTTGTCTCGGTTCTGTTTTTCTTAGCCCAGGGAGTGCGGTTTCAAGGGTTACATTTCCTTGCTGGACGCTGTGCAGCTGTAGGCATTTTGTAGATAAACGTGCACTTCCTCCAGTCCTCTGCTGTCCTGAAAGCTGCACGCTCCATCTCCTTAAGCCACAAACTCCAGCTGACCAGCATCTTCTCCAAGTCCTCCCACCATCCTGTCTTCTTAAACAGCCCTCTTCTTTCTCAGGCTCCCCACCCTCCACTTACTTTACCACCCCCACTAAACCACAGTCTTCATTTTTCATAAACATTAAATTCAAAAGAGGTGCCTATCTGTGATTTTGCTCCTGCATCAACATTAAGCCCACACATTGAGTATGATATAAAGAACTCAAAGTGAATTTATTTATTCTATTGTTCTTTCAAAATAGGTCTGTTGCTAACAGGTCTCTAGGTATGCATATGAAATTCGCACAGCTATAAAAGGAAAGAAACAAATGCCAGGCACACAGCACCAAGCTGAGAAACCAAATGTTAAGCAGGGACAATGAAGGATCTGAGCTTGGAGGTTAGCAGTGAGACCCAGTACCGACTGCTATTTGGAATACCAAACATTTTAATAAATATGAGGCACTGTAAGATTCCCAAGTAATAAAGAAGGTTGGCATCAGTGCCCACATTGTAGCCACATTGTGGCTAACAATTTAAGGATGAGATGAATAAGACAAAAAGGCAATTCATAGTCTCCATCAAAGAAAAGGAATAAAGGGGTAGTATTTTATTTCTTCCCTGCTGAAGTCTAACAAATCAATAATATAACTAATAATAATTTGTGCAAAACATAGTAAATGTACAGTTTGGTCTAAAGAGAAGATGATCCTCCTGTTGGAGGTGATGTAAGTGTACCAAAAGGACCAAAACCATCCTTACTGGTCTTCAGTCAGCAGATGCTTTGTAACGGGTTTCAGTGAGGTTCTGTTCCAGGATTAAAGGCATGCTGCCTGTTGCTGTAATTCAAACCGCTGCCCCTAAGGGATGTTCGGTGACTTACCAAACCACCTCCCCTGGGGACCAATTTGCCTCTAGCTAGGAAACTGGAGGTCCAGTCTTGGGAAAAACCACCCTCTGGGTCAGCAATTGCATCTTGGGACATCAAGAATGATAAATTACGTACTGACGCCCCCTTACTTTCACCAATTTGGAGCTCATGAAGAAAAGGGAGGAAAAAGGTAAGGATCAGAATTCCTGCCTGTCTTGTTCCTCAAGCCTCTGCCAAAGATGCTATCTTTAATTCAGGCAAAAGGTTTGGACCTGAGATTTCCAGGTTTTACCTGACACTTCCTTCTTGTTCACAATTTGAGTTCCCATCCCCATCACTCTATCTCCAAATATTGTAATAGGAGTTGTGATCACTTTGGCATTTTGAAAACAGTATTCCTGAATTAGGGTTCAAGTCCCTATATAAGTTTTTGAACAATTTTGTTTCTAGTTAGATAGGGAGAATTTATTAACAAAAATGTTATTGGATATTTAGTGACTTAATGAGCCAGGCTAATCATATATCTTTATGTACTGATCATCAGAGAAAAGCCTATTTTAATAAATCATTGCTATATTCTTTCATTTTTGTTTCCCTGCTGTACATTCAGTATAATTTTAAATATAAGGGTATTTGAAAAACAAAGACTTAGGTGTTTTGTTCATGGCAAATTATGCTCAGAGACTGAGACTGTCATTGCCAATAATTTATTTAATACAGATTCACTGCATGAATTAAAATTTATAATAATAATATTTCGCATGCTGGTAGCATACAGGATAATATCTCTTAATAAGCTGATAATATACTTCAAGCCAATGATAAATTAATTATGCTATTGTTCCAGGCATAGGGATGATGAAAAAAATAAATAAAGTCCAAATTTAGTTGAGATACACTTTTCTCAGTTCCCAGAAGAGTCGGCTTTGCTGACCAACAGCTGATGTTCAGCTTCCAGAACAAATAGAAAGTCCCTTATTACCAGAGCACAATGCTAGCTGAACAAAGGGATTGTTCAGGCAAGTTGCTCTTCTTCATATGACCAGAGCACAATGCTAGCTGAACAAAGGGATTGTTCAGGCAAGTTGCTCTTCTTCATATGACCATTGCATGGTTTTCCCCACTTCTGGAAGGCGTAGGCTTGCTGCAGCAGTAGTTTACGTCCATAGGTCTTTGGAGACCTATTTAGATCAGCAAAGTGTAGCTCTTCCGAGACTTCACACTCTCACTAAGTTCTCACAGATTCTTGGTATTCAAAGTTTCGATGTCCATTACATCATAGTTGCTCTCTCATGTGTTCATATTGATAAGCATGCAGTAACACAATTTTGATGATATCATCCTGACACAGCCTCCTTAATATAAAGTTCACCCTTATATCTAAATTACTTCACTTAAGCCATAAAGAAGTGGATTTGAACCCAAACCACCAAAGAAATTGAATCAGCAATGAAAAATCTCCCAGCAAATAAGAGTCCAGGGCTGGATGGCCTCCCAGCAGAATTCTACCAAATATTTAAAGAAGAATTAATACATATTCTTCTGAAACTGTTTCAAAAAGTAGAAATGGAAGGAAAATTTCCAAAAATCATTCTGAGGCCAGCATTACCTTGATCCCAAAACCAGACAAAGACCCCACTACAAAGAAGAATTATAGACCAATATCCCTTATGATGCGTAAGTTCTCACCAAGATTCTAGCTAATAGGATCCAACAGTACATTAAAAGGATTATTCACCATTACCAAGTGGAATTTATTCCTGGGCTGCAAGAGTGGTTCAACATCCACAAATCAGTGTGATACACTACATAAATAAAAGGACAAGAACCATATGATCCTATCAATAGATGCACAGAGAAAGCATTTGACAAAATACAGCATCCGTTCTTGATTAAAACTCTTTTCCATGTTGGGATAGAGGGAACATACCTCAATATCATAAAAGCCATTTACAAAAAAAAACCCCAAAGTGAATATCATTCCAATTCAGAAAAACTAAGAACTAAGGTCCTGAACATGACAGAGGTGTCTACTCTCAGCACTGCTGTTCAACATGGTACTGGAAGTCCTAGCCTCAGCAGTCAGACAACAAAAAGAAATAAAAGCCATTCAAATTGGCACAGAAGAAGTCAAACTTTCACTCTTCACAGATGGCATAATACTCTATGTAGAAAATCCAAAAGACTCAGCAAAAAAATTGCTAGAGCCAATACAGGAATTCAGCAACATGGCAGGATATGAAATTAATCCACAGAAGTCAGTTACATTTCTTTTTAAAAAAAAAAAAGTTTTTATTTATTCATTTGACAGAGAGATAGACAGCTGGCGAGAGAGGGAACACAAGCAGGGGGAGTGGGAGAGGAAGAAGAATGTTTCCAGTGGAGGAGCCCAATGTGGGGCTCGATCCCAGGATTCTGGGATCACACCCTGAGCCGAAGGCAGGTGCTTAACGACTGAGCCACCCAGGCACTCCGTCAGTTACATTTCTATACACTAACGATGAGGTAGAAGAAAGAGAAAGCAAATAATCAATCCCATTTACAATTGCACTAAAAACCATAAGATATTTAGGAAGAAAACTAATCTAAGAGGTAAAGGATCTATACTCTGAAAATTATAGAACTTATGAAAGAAATTGAGGAAGACACAAGCGAATGGAAAAACAATCCATGCTCATGGATTGGAAGAACAAATATTGTTAAAATGTCCATACTACCCAAAACAATTTACACATTTAATGCAATCACTATCAAAACATCAATAGCATTTTTCACAGAGGTAGAACACACAATTCTAAAATTTGTATGGAACCGCAAAAGACCCTGAATTATCAAAGCAACCTTGAAAAAGAAAAGCATTGCTGGAGGCATCACAATTCCAGGCTTCAAGTTATATTACAAAGCTGAAGTGATCAAATCAGTATGGTACTGACACAGAAACAGACTCATAGATCAATAGAACAGAGTAGAAAACCAGAGTGAACCTACAACTGTATGGTCAATTAATCTTTGGCAAAGCAGGAAAGAATATACAATGAGAAAAAGGCAGTCTTTCAGCAAATGGTTTTGGGAAAACTGGACAACAACATGCAGAAGAATGAAACTGGACCACTTTCTTATACCACACACAAAAATAAATTCAAAATGGATGAAACACCTATGTGTGAGACTTGAATCCATCAAAATCCTAGAGGAGAAGGCAGGCAGAAACCTCTTTGACCTCAGCCATAGCAACTTCTTAGTAGACACATTGCCAGAGGCAAGAAAAACGACAGCAAAAATGAACTATTGTGACTTTATCAAGATGAAAAGCTTCTGCGCAGTGAAAGAAAGAATCAACAAAGCTAAAAGGCAGCCTACGGAATGGGAGAAGATATTTCCAAACAACATATCTGATAAAGGATTAGTATTTAAAATCTACAAAGGATTTATCAAACTCGACAGCCAAAAGCCAAATAATCCAGTTAAGAAATGGGCAGAAAACATGAATAGACATTTTTCCAAAGAAAACATCCAGATGATCAACAGACAAATGAAAAAATATTCACCATCACTCATCTTCATGGAAATACATAGCAAAACTGCAATGAGATGTCACCTCACACCAGTCAGAGTGGCTAAAATTAACAACACAGGAAACAACAGGTATTGGCAAGGATGGGGAGAAAAGGGAACCCTCTTACACTGTTGGTGGGAATGCAAACTTGTGCAGCCACTCTGGAAAACAGTATAGAGGTTCCTCAAAAAGTTAGAAATAGAACTACCCTATGATCCAACAATTGCACTACTAGGTATTTACCCAAAGGATATAAACATACTGATTTGAAGAGATACATATACCCTGATGTTTATAGCAGCATTATCAACTGTAGCCAATTATGGAAATTTCCCAAATCTCCATGGACTAATGAATGGATAAAGAAGATGTGGTATATATATACACAGACATTATATACTCAACCATAAAAAAGAATGAAATCTTGCCATTTGCAATGACACGGATGGAGCTAGAGAGTATCATGCTAAGCAAAATAGTCAGAGAAAGACATACCATATATTTTCAGTCATGTGTGGGATTTAAGAAACAAAAGAGATGAACATGGGGGAGAAAGAGAGAGAGGCAGTTCAGAAAACAGACTCTTAACTATAGAGAACAAGCTGAGGGTTACTGGAGGGGAGTGGAAGGGGGGTGGGTTAAATGGGTGATGGGTATTAAGGAGGGCACTTGTTGTAATGAGCACTGGGTGTTGTATGTAATTGAAGAATCACTAAATTCTACACCTGAAACTACACCTGAAACAGTGTATATTAACTAACTGGAATTTAAAGAAAAACTTGAAAAAAAAGAAGTGGATTTGAAATCATAACAAACTAGTACACGGTCCACCCTGTGATTTCAAATCACTTAAACACTAATTAATCCTAAGGGCCTAATGCCCTATACAAATCTAAGTTCCCCAAAATATCATATACCTTGTAAGTCTACATCACTAACAGTCTAATTGTCCTTTAAAATCTATAGTTTTGTTACTACAGACTATATTAAATCAACGTCCAGTATTATTAGCAAAAACATAGCAAAGAATTCTTTAATATACCAGATTAAATTTCCAAAAGACCAGAAATTAATGTTCTTAAACCATTCAGTTCAGTTAGCATCCTTGACAATTGTGTTTCCATGTAAAAGTCATGTTTATGAATCCCCAGGAAGTACAAACTTGCACAGCACTATCAAGCATGCGTGTGATTGCCATAACATCAGAATTCAAGGCTGTCATTAATCTTAGGGAAGGCATGTTTTTGTTCTTTTGCCAATTCCTACAAAGTCCTTTTCACTTTATTAGTCTTATCTTCTAGACATTTTTTTATTTGTCTTAATTTTTCTAATGTATGATTTATGTTTATTAAATTAATTTTAGAAGACTCAGTCTGGAATATTTCTCTGGTTATTGTAATAGTTATTCTATCTTCTACTGATCTCAAATAATACCATTTTCCTTTTATCGCCACATTCATTACCTGTTCTATTTTTACACATCCCATCATGTTGTGTTTCTTATTTGCCCCTGATTCCAATGTGATAAGATAAGGTTTGGTCGGGGGTGGGGGGGACGATAAGGTTTGGCTTAGAGCAGAGAATCATGGTCCCATTTCCCATATTATACTATTTGAGGAGGCATCAAGGGTATAGTCATGGGTACTTGTACCAAGAGTATATCTAAAGGTGTAGAGGTGATGAAGATATTTTGGTTCCATCTACCAACATATGCTTAGGAACATATTTTCCTTCTATCATTGGTAGCTTTTTATGGCTTGTAACTTTCACTCTCCCTTTTGATATTGGGGAACCACAAAAGTTGATAACCTGATGTCATATTTCCTGCTTTAAGTGCCAATATTCTAATTTCACAGTTGCCCAGGGAATCACAGACATTTGGATGTGTGGTATCTACTCTGGTTCTAATCAGATTATCTGCAATTTCAGGTGACCGATATTGTCCAGAGATCATGGCTGTTCTAAGTGTATTCCACGTATTTACCAACCTTAACTGTAATAATTGACGATCAACCTTTAAAAAAAATCCCTTATATTTTTTAGGATCTTATTATTTTTATAATTATCCTCCAATGCTTTCTTCAGAATATCCAGTGCCCTATCTGTTTCTCTCTGAAAATCATTTATGTTTCACAAGATGCTACTAATGGTATCCATCTAGACACCCAGTGATGATAAAGCTGTGACAGCATGTGGAACAAGTTATTTTCAAAACTTTTCAAGTCCAAATTAATTTGATCAAATTGAAAATATGAAAAGGCTGCTGCCATTGCACCTCCAATTAGTCCTCCCTCAAATCCAACAAGGAACTGTAGGGGTTTTCTTACCTTTAATGAATCAATCTTTGGCATAGGTTGTAGTTAGGCATAAAATTGGATGGATAAAATTGAGCACAATTAGGGGATCTGTATCTGGCCTTAAAATCCTGTGTATTGAATTTTAAACTATATGCTACTATGGTGACCTCTGTTATTACAGTAAGGGATTTAACGGGTTTGGGTTCCCAAATTTGGGGTGTTGAGACATTAGGGTGATAAGCATCATATATTAGATTTCCAGTGTGTCCTTTATATATTTTACATGGTTTTCCTGTTCTCTTGAAGTAATAGTGTCCATGGATCTTCAGTTAACTTTCTAGTGAGTGAATATGGGTTATAAAATGTAAGCTGGGGGTGTTGTAAGTGGTCTAATGTCAGCTTATGAATATTCAATGATATAATGGCCCATGTATCATTGTGAGGGTGTGCCGTAACTGTCTCTGTCCCGGAGGCATCATCATTGCCCATGGTTACAGTAAAATACTTAGAATTCCAAATGGTAAATTCTTATTGGCATGATCTTAATATTGCTTGCAAGTTGTCCCACATACTTGATCTCAACATTTTACTTCCAACCTTGGGTTTCTACAAGTCATCTATAGACTCCTTGTGTGTTCTGTTCCATAAATAAACTACTATTTTAGACCAGTAGTAATCTTTGGGATGTTGTTAGTATAGCAGAGATTTTCTCATTGAAAACTCCAGGCTCCTGCTTCACATCTGGTTGTGTTTATGTCTGTGTTAGATTTCACGCATCCTAATGCGTGTACTTGTTCTGTGAAACTGGTTTCATAACTATTATAACAATCAGCCTGTGGCTTATATTCATAATACCTATACGCCACATCACATTTTCTTTTAACGAAAATATTGGTAAAGTTCAAAGTAGAGTAAGTAATTTTTGGCATGGGCCACCATACTATTTGGTTCATGGTTATGTTATTTAGCACCTCATCACTTGAACTTTTAGTATAATTTAATAAATTGAAGCTTAGATTATAATCTATTTATGACACTGCTATTTTGCTGTAGCACCAAACTGATAATTTGTATTCCTTTAATATGGGTATGAATGGTTCTATACTATCAGGCCCAGAGGAAACATTAAGTATAGATTTTGCCCACACTTAATATGGGCATATAGCTACTTGTTCAGTTTTACCTGGCCATGTCTCATTACTCATTGTTGTACCATTGTTATTTTGTCCAGGAACCACTGGTCTTTGCCTCAGATTGCTCATGTTCTTAGATCCAGCCATCTTGCCAGGTTTGCAGTCATCTCTGTAACATTTATAGAGCAGAAATTTTCTTTAAGTTACACACTGAGACATAATTTTACTATTTGAGTAACATGTTGGGTACTTACATATATGAGATAAACCATGTTTATATGTTTCATAATTTAAATTTCTTAGTACCAATGGGAAAATTAGGTGTTTCTAATTGAGTTCAGAATATGAAAGAGAATCAGTGTAGGATTTGAAAAATACATCAGAGTTATAGAATTCTGTACTGGATATGCCAATGGTTGTCTCACATATAACTAAATTACCAGAATGGCATAAGTTAGGCCATTCTGTAACGTAAAGTCTAACCTCTTTGCCATCACTGGTACTGTATTCCCATGGGACTCCTAAGTACAGATGTTTTTTTGTTTGGAAATGGAGATGGTTTGTAGTTTATTTTAGGTACCTTTTTGGCAGAATCAGTAATTGTCTCATTAAATACATCAATTGATATGGCGGATGTTTGTGTTATAGTAGTACTTTGTGTGGTCTGTGTGGTGTTTTCTGTTTCCTCTATGGTTTTCTTTATTTCCTCTTTCTTCATAATCATAATGGACTTCTTCATAATCTCCTGCTTTGTCCCATGCTGATATCCATTGCTGATGGCCAGATAATGTAGTCCTTTAGATGAGACCTCTAAGTACCAAGTTCATGATCTATGTGTTTCAAACTGTGGTTCCATATGTGTCATTAGAATTGTCATCTTTTGTTCTGTTAGTTGGTAAAATGAGTTCAAAGAGCATCCTGTAATGGTGAAACATTGCTGCATTTCTACAAAAGCACTTTTTTGGGGTCTGTGCTCAGAGAGCACATATAACCTCTCTCTCTCTTTTATATTTAGAGTATCTGCAATAGTCTCACCAGTGTGGTAAATGGAAGTTTCTGCTCACTACATGTTTGATTCTTTCATAGCATGAGGTATTAAATTGGATGTTTCACATTTTTCTACAAAAGTATTTGAATGTTTTTTCTAATAATGCCTTATTAACATGTATATATCAGGGTATTTGGGTGATACCTTGTAGCCATGCTTGATCTATTGCTAAAGCCAAATATTTGCCTTTATATTGCATGAGATTTTGATCTACCAGGTAAGGATCAGTGTATAGGGCTAACTTGAGATGTTTCATTTACACATAAAGTATGCGTAGGAGATGCAGCTGCACAAAAACTGGGGGCTAAGGGTGCAGAATATAAAACAGAGATATTTGTGCCACCAACATGTAGGGTTTTTTTCCCATTAAATGACTATAATAAGCAATTTAAACAACACACAATATCTGGGAATACCAAATGGATGGATAATTAGTCTCCAGATTCTGAATGAGCAAGAGCAGCAAGTTGACCTAACATATAAGTGGTGATAAGATTTGGAAGGGGTCTTGGCTGTTGGAGTCATCCAAAAGCCCATTCTGCATGTTCAGCAGCTGCTCCTTTACAATAAAATGCTAGCACATAACGTAAATCAAGAATTAAATCAGACTTATTTTCAGAGTCCCTGCAATGTATCAAATAATGCATTTAATTCAGTAAGCCAGTATAGAGATAAAGAGCAGGGTAAGTACTGGGTTGCCTTGGTATATACTCTGGGTTATAATAGCAAGAGTCAGTCAAGAGCTCTCAGGCCAATCCTCATTTTCCACGTTGGTATCCATAGAAGGTGTTGTTCAGGATCCGTTTTGGTTCCTGTAGAGATTGAAATGGAGATCACCATTGCTTCATCAGTTTCCCTCAGTATTTGGTTTCTCCATCAGTCAAAGGTTTCTCAGTGGGTAGACAGTGCTGATGGTGAAAACTGGGGTGGAGAGGTTGATGCTGGTCATGCTGGTGAATTCTCAGTTATAATAAAGTAGACAGGACGATGACCTGTGGAGGAAGTGGAGGATGTCACAAATGGTGGAACTGTATCCTGACCAGAGAGTGGCATTTCAGTTTGGAGTGGTTGCTGTGGAGTATCCATAGCTGCAATGAGTATGGCATCCGGTAGTGGGTAATAGGCAAAATAGTGTGGCCAATAGGCAGCATGTCACACTGACCCCCTTGGCAATAATTATAGGATTCAAGATGCTTAGAGAGTTCATGCCTGCAAAATAAAGTTTTCTGTACATTTCTAATTCTTTCTTGTTTTTCTTTCCACTCAAGGAAATCTATAACTGTTATGGCCATTACTGACAATGTTTCTCCCAGCATAATAGCCCTGCACCATGGTAGGCTAAGTATTAGGCATCCAGTAATGATGTGTATGAAAATGTGTCCACTACTTAGATGCTCTGCCGTCATTAACAGAATAAATATCAACGTTTTTAGCACCTGCATCCTCTGTTGGCACAATATAAGATGGTGTTCTTCATGCTTGAGAATTTCATAGAAGCATTATATTATTTTCTTTAATTTGATGTAATTTGCCTTTTTCTTTGGTCACCCAGTAGGTTTTCAATTAGTGGCAGGTGCTATAATTTCTAGTAATATATACATTATTACAATTTTTAATTAATACTTTTTCGTTTAGATTCTGGGGTGTTGTTAGTTATAATTCTTTGTGAGTTACTGCAATATTGATTTAATAGGAATTTTTCTATGCCTTTTATATCTATTTTTAAGAGAACTTACTACCTCCCTGATTGCTTTAGTCTATGCTTTCATATCTAGATTGTTAGTAAGCAACTGAAACTTTTGCTTGAGCAAGTCATTATACCTTTCAGTTGATCCAGAGGCAGTTAGGTTATAGAATTAAGTAGAAGTTCTACATTATGCTCTGTTTTTGGCCCAATTTTCTATTGTATTCTCTGTGAAGCAGGTTCCCTGGTCAGATTCTATGATGATTAGGATACCATAGGAGGCAATCCTGATTTTCAATGCTCTGATGGTGGATTTTTGGTCACTTTTCCTGCAGGGGTAGGCTAATCCTGTTCCTGACCACCTGTCTTCAGTGGTCCATGCGTATAGTTTATTTTATGACATAGGCATGGATCATATATAATTGGTATGTATAATTTGGAAGGGTCTGTCAGTTTTGATCCTATGTGCAGTATTCATTAAATGACCTTCAAGCTTTAAACTTTTGGCAATTCTCATATCTCTTAATTTGAAATTGGAGATATTTGCTAGGTATATGCATGTTTCTTGTTTCTAACCATGTACTGGTGCTGTTGTGTACCTGCATGACCTTTTGGTGATATGCCTGTGTAATAATCCTATCAATTGGCATACCTTTTTGTTCAGATTTTATATTCCATTGTCCTTCTTGTTTATGTATGGTTATGTTTGCATTGGTTTCTTCTTTACCCATGAATCATTGTGTTTCTTAAGATAAATCTTAGGAATCCTTGTTTCATAGTTTTCCTACTGAGTTTGTCCACCTGGTATTAGATTTGGTTCCTTTGAAATTGTACTTCTGATGTGCAGAGACATGTGTGATGAATGTTGAGATGTCAGCCAGTGCTGTTTTCTGCCATATGTCCTTATTTCCTGTATCCGGGTAGGAAATAAGCATTCCATTCCAAATAGTTATTCCATTAGCTATTGACCATGAGTCTGAGAAAAGATATACCTCATTCTGATTTTCCTTAATAGGTTGTTCAATCACCAATTTTATGGCTATTAGATCAGCATGTTGTCCTGATTCTCCAGAGTTCGATTTTGTCAGTTAGACCATCACTACTCCTCTAGGCCACAGGCTACCAGCATACTCTGATTAGTGTCATGGAGGCTGATCCATCTGTAAACCATGAATTATTGAGTGCTTTGGACTGATGATGGTCCTCATTGCCCAACTGCTTGATCTTGGATAGGCTTGCCCTTTGGAAACACTGCCAAGTGTACCATAGGCAGTGCTGAGATCCTCAGATAATGCAGAAGGTTGACCATCCATTCAAATGTCCCATTCTGAATTATACTATTTCCTTGTTAGGACTTTGCGGTCAGGGATAATTTCCCTTTGTTTATCAGGATCTGTTTTATCCAATCCAGAATAGGCTGTTGGAGTTTAAGTATAACTAGTTTATTTTCTCTTAGTGGCTCTGTGTTTTGTAGGGCCTTATAGAATGCCCAGGTAAGCCTTTCAAGTTGGTTGGTGTCTATTCTCATACCACAAGAACTTTTTAGTTCAAAATCCAATTGAGCAAAATTTGTGGTCTTGTGGTGTTTTAGTCGACAGTGACCATGTTGCAAACCCTTGTGAAAACAGGCACTCTAGTTTATATTTGGAGTCCTCATGTCTTATATTTCTAGTAGCATTTTTTCAAATAAGTAAAAGCTGCTTCTTGAGTCTCTGTCCCCTAAATTCCCTGCTCTTCTTAGTTATTTCTAGGATGGGTTTTAATACTTTCTCATATATAGTGTGTGTTATATACAACATCTAAACAGTACTATCAGTTTCTGAGCTGCTTCTTTTGTGGTAGAAGTTGGTATGAAATCTGTCTTGTTTATGACTGGCTCTGGCATTTTCCTATGTTCAGAGGGCCAAATTATGCCTAGAAATTTTACTGTAGTTTGGGGTCTTTGCACCTTACCTAGGTTGATCATCCATCTTCTGAGTGTAAGAAATTCAATTAACTCTCTCTTGACCCTAGTCTATTCTTCCAAGTTATCATCATAAATAATGATGTCATCAATATAGGAAATAATGGTTTGTGTGTGTTGTGTTTTCCTGAAAGGCTTGGATGTCTTGTATGAGAAGATTGTGGGCCATTACTGGACTGTTAAGGTGTCCTTGTGATAACCTACTAAACTGATATTGTCTACCTTACCATATGAATTCAGTCATGAGTTGGCTCTCCTCATCAATTGGTATAGCAAAGAATATGTCAGATAAGTCTATTATTATATAATAAGTTCAGGATCCAGTGGTGATATTGTTTTTGATAGTGCCTGTATCTTGGAGTGCTCCCTCATTTTGGGAGAGTGTTTATTTAAATTCCTAAAATCTACCATAAATCTATATACTGTCTAGGTTTTTAATAGGCCAGGTTGGGTTATAATATGGTAAAATAGTAGACACAATAGTTTGTTCTTTTAGGAGTTTCTGAATTTTCCCCTTAATTTGAATATGTCCTCCCTTAATATTGTATTGGGTTACATCTGTTGTTTAGATGGGGTAGATCATTTAATTGCAGTCCATTTTGCTATAGCTAAATTAGTTTTAGGAATTGTTAAATCCTTATTTGTTATATGATGTCTATCACATCCATTCTAGGAATGTTTTCTAAATTGGGACCTTTAACTGATTTAGCCTTAACAGGAAGGTCTATCATCAAGTGTTAGAAATCTATGTACTGATGTCCCTGGAGTTAATTTCCTTCCTATTCCCTCAATTAGTCCTGTTTTATTTTAAGGTTTTCTCTATTAGTAGGATGCCCTTGTATCATTGCTACTCGTGATCCAGTATCTAACAATATAGTATCATATGTAGTATTTTTATTTACAAATGGGGTTTCTATTGACATGGCCCCTGTGACATATGGGTGATTTTCTCAGGCCTTGGCCAGAAGACAGAAACTGCAGAGTTCCTATAGAAGGTTCATCTGGCTTTCTCTTTTTCATCTATCATCAGATCATCTATTAATGGGATTAAGTTGTGAAAAGGGGTTATTATTTAAAGCAAACAGGTTATTGAGTGTATATGTGGTTTTGTTTCCCCTAAAAAGTTAGTTATTTCCATTTCTTTGCCATTGTAATTACCTTCTATTATTATCCTTATTCATTGTTTTTATTTCCATAATTAGTATTAACAGGTACTGGTCTAAATGGCCAAGGTCAAGAGGTCTTATGGGTTTTGTTCTATTAGGTCTATTTACATTAGGTATAAGTCTTTGCTACTTTTCCAGGTGAGCAGGCCAAAAAGCCAATTCAACAAACATTTGTAGAGGACTTGTTAAACTTAAATCAATGGCAGTAAGCACTGTGAAACTCACAGATGTAAAAGAAAGTGATGGATCCTGATGTCAAGGAACATACAATATTCCTTGTAACATAGTACAGAGTGAGATAGGCAGCATTGCTGAAGCATCAACAAAATGCTTGGGTGGGGCACCTGGGTGGCTCAGCCGTTAAGCATTTGCCTTTGGCTCAGGTCATGATCCCAGTGTCCTGGGATTGAGCCCTGGCATCAGGCTCCCTGCTCAGCCGGAAGCCTGCTTCTCCCACTCCCACTCCCCCTGCTTGTGTTCCCTCTCTCGCTGTGTCTCTCTGTCAAATAAATAAAATCTTTAAAAAAAAAAAAATGCTTGGGGAAACTGGAGGAGGGAATGATCAATGAGAAGAGAAAGTTGATTGAATAAATGCTAATTGATGTGGACTTAAACAATGAACTAAATTTATGTAAGCAAAGAAGAGAAGAATTCACTATAGACACAAGTTTATATGGAGATAAGAAAGTAGTTCCTTTTGCACAAAATCAAGATCAAATCTAGCAATATGGTGAACAGCGTTTTGTTCCCAGTGTTCAGTCTATCATGGATTAGACATTCGCCATCTCTCTTCTTAACTTTGTTTTTTTCCATAGCACATTTTTGTACTCTAATATACTTGATAATATGCACATTTATATTCATCATTTGACTATCAATGACAGCATTGCTAGTTGTGTACATACATACACACACACACAGACACACACACACACAAATACTCCCTATTTCCTCCTTGACTTATAGCTAGACTACATTTTCCATTCTTTGATGTGTCCATGTGAATGAATTCTAGTCTTGTCCACCCTTGGGGTATGCAGAGACCCAGGAAAATATTTTTGTGGGATCTTCATTTATTTAAACTATTTGATTAAAAATATAATACAGAATTCATGAGTCCATTTGAGATACAGTGACTTATCAGTGAGCACTTAGAATAATGGGCACAGAAGAGTTAGTTCTGTAGCGGTTTATTATCCAACAAACGCATGCAAATGTTCTCTACGGTATCCAGGTACTAGCTCCTCCTGTTAAGATTAAGAAACCTCTGTGGGTATTTTATTGGCAAATGTGACATTTCTGGATAATTTCTTATCTTCCACTATGAGAAAAAAGTAGCAATGCTATTATTACTAGTAATGCCATGTTTTTTTTTGGAAACTGTATTAAACCATATATATCTTTTTTCTTCTGTGTGTCAGAATGCCATTTATTTAATGCTGATTGCATCATTACTCAAGACACTGCATTATCCATCATGCTGTTTAAGAGTACCAGCTTTCAATGACTTTTTCAGAGATTCTTATTGTGCTTTATTAGTGATGACCAAAAATGCAAGTGTTATCCAGAGAATGCAGAATAGTGTGAAAGATGATTCATTTTCTTATCACCTTACAGTTACCATTTGGAAAGAATAATAGTGCATCTTCCAGCTAGGTATTCTCTTGAACTCTTAAAACCATAATCACTATATTCTGGAATGTGATCTCTTTCAGTGTTGATTGTATCACTGCCTTACACACACTACCACCAGTGGAAAGGATAAATAAGGGGTCTATGGGTGGAGCAAGAAGAGTGGTTGTGTCTACATAAGAAATGTCCATCTGCCCTCTGGCACTGGTTTAACACTGACTTGGATGAGCATAGTGCTGCTACATCTAATGGAGGCAAGAAAACAACAATCCAAAGACCCTTTGTCATTGTGGAGCAGTAATCTCAAAATCCTAGGAAAGAAAGAAGTGTAGCCACTCTTGGAGGACAGCCTGACATGGGGTGCTTTCTGCTACTAGCTAGCACAGTGGGTACTGCAGACCAGACTTCGCTCAGAACTTGGGCCATTGAGAGCTGATGGATATAAAAGGGCTAATGTATGGGTTCATACCTGTGGCTCAAGCTCAAGTGCTGGAGCTAGTCATAGGTAGTCTAGACCTCTAAACTCAGCAAATGTCCAACCTGAGTGAGTCAGTCAACATCAGCATGCCAACCAACTAAGGCACCCTAATCTCAGGCAATCCTGAAAAAATAAGAACATAAATCAGAGAGGGAGACAAACCATAAGATACTCTTAACTCTAGGAAACAAACTGAGGGTTGCTGGAGGAGAGGTGGGTGGGGGGATGGGTAACTGGATGATGGGCATTAAGGAGGGCACTTGATGTAATGAGTGTTATATGCAAATAAGTCTACCTCTGAAACTAAAAAAAAAAGGTGTTAAAAATTTTTCTATGATATAGATATATGATATATATATCATACTTCTATGATATATATATATAAGTGGGAGTGACTTACTCATTAAGCCACCCTCTTGGAGCCAATGCCTGGGCACAGGATCTCAGGGTAACCTTGCAGACTTAAGTCCAGGAGCATCTTGAAGCATCTGGTTGACCCCACACATGAGGTAGAGGATCACAGAGTAACCCCAGGTGAGAAATGGAGGTGGGAGTCCACAGAGGACTTAGTCTGGGATCCAGGTGTCCTACTTGGACAGTACTTCTTACCAAACCCAAGCCAGTGCCAGGGGACTTAGAAACTTTCAGATAAAGCACCCTAAAGCACGGGTCTCCAGAGGTGCAAGGCATAAGACAGGGGCCCTATGTGCCCATGTCTAAGGGCATTACTTGTTCTAGCCGTGGAATATAAGCAGAAGTAAAGAGTATTACTTCCAGCCCTGGAATATAAAGACATACAAAGATTCCACACGCACTCCTTTACTTATTTGTTTGCGTGTTTGTTTTCTTCTGTCTACATCTTGTATCCCAGTACTATCTTAAAGCCACATGTGTGGGGCAAAGCAACCCTTCCTCCACCTTGACCCAAAGAAGCAGTTTTGACCATTTTTCTGAATGAGAAATGAGCCATTATTTGAACCATTATATAGTTTGAGCCATTATATAGTTTGTGGTTTATTTGTTTTTGTAGCTGCCTGCTCTAACTAATACAGTCTCTTTCTAAAATATAAATTTAACAAGTGTTGGGATTTTTGTTTACTTTGTAGTCCATTTTATCTTTAGTGTCTGGAAAAATATCAGACATGGTAGTGATCGATTGTGATTTGTAATATTTGATACGCATAGTCAATATGATAAGCATAGTCTTCAATACTCAATATCTAATGGTACCTTGTTCTAAGAGCTGAGTGATAAAATGGGAGCTGCCAGACAAAATGGGAGGAAGAGCCAACTTACCTAAACTTGGATGTTTAATGCTTATTCCAGAGACATCAGATGAGAAGCTTTAGGTCACATGTGACTCTCAGAACAAAGCTGAGGAGTATATTAATGTGTCTCATTCCTTGGTAACAGGAAACGTGATAAACTGAATCTACCAGTGAAAGACCTCAATGGTTAGAACTGAGGGTAATACAAAGTCCGGAACCGGTACAGGGAGCTTGTAGAATTTTACCCCAACTTGAAAGACCTTAGTTCTTCCTGGGAAATGCATACATTTCCAGAATGCATGGGTCTATTATATGAGGAATTTCAAACTTTATTTAAGAGAATCTATACTGGATTTACCATTGTGGACAAGCTGTGTACATCATAATTGCTAATAGGTCATGTTAGCAAAAATAAGAGTATTGACACATAGGGCAGAGCAGATAGAATAGCTTTATAGAAGAAGCGGCTGAGTCAGTAGCACAGAATCATTACCCAAGCCTCAAATTTCAGTTTTTAATTCAAATCAAATAAATATCATCAAGGGCTACAGAGATGTTTGGAAGCACAGAAATAGTCATCTAGTTGTGATTGGCCAAAGCAGACTAGCTCTACTGCAACCTTAAATTAAAACAAAACACAGTAAATATTGAGAGGTAGAAGTAATTGGGTAATCCAGATTTTTGTTCTAATGGGGCTAGGTCAGGGTTGAACTCTCTTTGCTCCTTCTCCATTCTGTCCTCTGCTTGGCCTGTCCCTGTTCATCAGCCCACTGGCTTGAATAACAGCTAGTACAACGGTTGAACCCAGAGCAGCCTGCAGTGTCTCCTTCCTAATCAAGCAACGCCGAAGTGTGCCAAGTTTTAGAACATTGATAATGAGCAGGAGGTGGGAATGGTTAACTATTAAGGAAAACAAACTTTTGATAGGTTTCCTCATAATTTTACACATATAATGTGAAAATTAATTTAAAGTCCAAAAGAGTAGAGTAGCTTTTAGTAGTAGCATAGCATGGCGTAAAGAGTTTAAATTCTGAAGCCAGCTGCCTGGGTTTAACTTTCAACTTTCCTACCTACTAGATTTGCATCTTTGGGCAAGTGGCTTAATCTTTCTGTGCCTCAGTTTCCTGATATTTAAAAATTGAGGTAGAAATAGTTCTTACTTTATGGAGGCTAAATGAATTGATATTTGGAAAGTTGGTGGACTGAGCCATACATTATGTAAGAGTTCCATAAAATAAAATAATTGTGTTTGAAATTATTTTATAAAGTCCATTAAATGATACACTTGTATGTGTGTGCTTCTCAGGCCACTTTTATTGATCATCTTATGGTTCACTAAATATCACACCTGAAAGTGAGAAAAATTCCTTTGACAGTTGGGAACTGGTCTGGCACTACAGCTGCTTGTCATGGTGTTGTCAAATCTTGTGAGACATAAAGGATCTCACAGAACACTGACATCAAACAAGGCCACTTTGTGACGTTGATAAAATGAGACCAAAAAAAAAAAAAAAACAAAAGAAGATGACGATTTTGTCTAAGTACCTCCCTCCCACACAGGCTTCACTCCCAGGTAACATGGGCGTTCTCTGCTTCTTTACACAACTTTAGTCTCACTCCAGTCTTCTCTCCTTCTAGTTGAGATTTATTAAGATATACAGTTGTAGAATTCTCCCTATTTTCTGACCTCACTCACTTTAGAGTGAACTGCTTTCTCGAACCCTCCCCCCTCCCAGTCAGCTAACCAAAGCACACAGCCTGTAACAAGTTTTCTCTAAAACCCTCCTACTGGGGCACCTGGGTGGTTCAGTCCATTAAGTGGCTGCCTTTGGCTCAGGTCATGATCCTGGGAACCTGGTCTCAAGTCAGGGTTGGGCTCCCTGCTCAGCGGGGAATCTGTTTCTCCTTCTCCCTTTGCCCCTCCCCCCTGCTCACGCTTGTTTTCTCTCTCTGAAATAAATAAAATCTTTTAAAAAAAAATAAAGAAAAATAGGGGCACTTGGCTGGCTCAGTTGGTTAAGCGTCTGACTCTTGGTTTTATTTGGCTTGGGTCACGATCTCAGAGTTGTGGGACCGAGCCCTGCATCAGGCTCCACACTCCAGCACAGAGTCTACTTGTCCCTCTCCTGCTCCATCTGCCCCTCTTCCTGCCCTCTCCCTCTCGCTCTCTCAAGCAAATAAAGTCTTTAAAAATTTTTCAAAAAATAAAGAAAAATAAAACCATCTTACTGACACCTCATAGTTCCCAATGGTGTGTGGTCTTCCTCACTGCAGCTTGTCCAACCACAGGTGGATTCTCGGTGGTCTTTGGCTAGAGGTCATTAAAACACCATGCACTATGTAGATATTATTATTCATATAGAATGCACATTTTTAACATCTGTGCAAGTCAGTCTTGGCTATTGAAAAGGCTTTGAAAAGTGTTAAATCTGAAATCACTTCAATTTTTACAACTATCTCAAATACAGTAAAATAATGTGGATTAAAAAAAAAAACCTCTGTATTTGAATCCAATTCTATAAGCTACCGTCAGGGTTTTGTGCACTTTTTGCATGTAATATTATTGTTATTCATGTTATATTTCTGTTCCGAGAGAGATTATTCATTGTTTGATTTGCGGGGGGCTGGGTTTTCTGAGGTATTTGTTCCTCTTTTGTTTCCTCAGATTTATGAGCCTGGCAAGCTTTTCTGTCTGTTGCTGAAAAGACTATTGTGCCCGTATGCATACAATCCCAGCAAAAAATTTATTTCAGACCTCAAGAACAGTCTTTTTTCACCCTCAAAACAGGGATTTTTTCATTTCAGTCATCTGTCCAATCTTAGTAGTGATTCTATAATGTCAGCATTCATTTTCAATAAAAAGGAGAAAAAAGTTATAGTTGAGAGGGCTTTGACCTGGATCAATGCAATAGTGGTAAAAATGATCCTAGATTTCATGCTACCATCACAAAAATTTTGTTCAGGGATAAACTTTTAATATTTAAAACTTCTTTGTTTTGTTTTCTGTTTCTTTTGTTCTCACTTCAAATGTTATGAAAATAAATATATTCAATTTTACAAGAACCACATTGGAATGGTTAATTAATGTTCCCATTAATGCAAAGAACAACATATTTTATTTTAGTTAAAAAGAAAAATCCTTTGCCTTGACTTACCCGGGTGCTTATCTGTGTTGTGTAGAGGTGTATCTTTATCGACAGAGTTATATTATGATTTTTCCACTTCACTTTTGTGGCTTTGATAATCGTGCCTTAAATTTATGATTCTATTGCCTGTTAATCTGGGCCTTTTTCTCCATTACAGAACATTATGATCTTGTCACATTATATGCATATAATTACATATCTTGTCACCTTATTCTATTGTAGAGCTCGAGGAGACTGGGAGTTTGTGTAGCTCATTCTCTGAGGTACAGAACAAACTTTGCTGCAAGTATCCTTAAAAATAGTCTTTTCTTAAAATTCCCCAAAGAAGAAGATGATTCTTCAACCTTTCATTCTAAAAAGAAACCTGACTTTTAAAGAAATGACCAGAGAGACCTTGACCATAACCCATACCAACTTGACAAAGGTACACATTTATCATCTGGTTTCGAAGGTCTCATACTAAGCCTTGTGATACTGACATTTCACAGAGTCTGTAGATGCCATGTTCTCTTCCTCCCCGTCCTGATCATCCCTTTGTCTACTTGAACATGGGCTATGCTGGGAGTAAATGCCTGGATTGTTGAACAGCAAAAGATGAGTCTCATTTTAGCTACAGTGTTGACAGCAGAACTATTTCCAAACCATTCTTTTTGCAACCTTTCTGAAAACTGCTACAGGTCTCATGTGAGGGCAAAAATTAGCATGCATTCGGAAGATTTGTAGTCACATTTTCATCAGCTAAGAAATGACAGTTTTGACTCAAAGCTGCTCAGGAATAGTTTTGCCAACATTTGTAAAACACGATATAAATTTACTCATCAAGGAGTCTTTATTAGTGATCGTGGGAAAATCAGTCTCTCTCTTACTTTTTTTTTCCATCTCAAAATTGACAATATTTACCTCTGTTAAACTCACATAAAACATGTGTTGACATTGAGCAAAACACTCCCATTCTGTATACATTTAGGGAATAATTTAACATTTTGGGAAAAAGGGGGGAAAAAGGACTGTCAGCATGTGAAGAACCAGGAAATATTTTATGCTGTACTATTTTCAGAAAGCTGAAGTAGTACTTCTCACAACCATTACAGAAAGTAAAATATACTGGTGTTGATAAATCAAAATATACTTTCGTAGTCATTAATTAGGAGGAAGTCATTTTTGTATTTCACACTTAATACATACTTTTTCCTGTTTCCTTGTTTCTCTACAAGATATACATTTTATTTTATTTTGGCATTAGACAACAGCCCAACTTCTCATATACTTTTGGCTAAAGATAAATATTCTTTATCTTGGAAACTTGTTCCCTTTGACCATGGAGTCTTGTATGTATTTATAGTGATCAAAATTTTACATATAATGCTTGGATATATGGTCTAAATAATAGGAATAGTTAGAACTTTTTAAAAATAATGTCGCTCCTGAAAATCTCAAGTTTATGGTTACTTTAAATAAGAAGAGATAAGGATAATCTAAACAAAATCATGCATTTAAGAAAAAGTCATGGGATTACATGGATGTCTGACATATGTTGCATTAGTGTTATCCTTACATGCAGGCTAGAAAGGAAGTAGCCTGTAATATATCTCTAAATCAGTTGTGGACTTTCAGAATTAGGAGGAATATTAGAGATCATGGTTGATCCCTTTATTTCATAAGAGGAAGATAAGACTCAGAAAGGCAAGCAAGGACTAGAACCTGGATTTCTTTTGATCACACCGCTGTCCTTCCCAGGGGTGAGCCCCTTTTCCATACCTTCCCTCATGTCTAACATCTTCCACTGCATTCCTCATCTCAAGCAGATAATTCATATGATAAATGACCCCATTCCACCTTTATGACTACAGTCACTTCTAGGACCTGGCCAATCTAAAGGACGCTCATATAGAGTTGCTTCATTAGCTGCGTTCCCTCCACCCAGGGCCACCAGCACTTTCACAGTTCAAGCAGAGACATGGGCAGTTACTCATTCTAACATGTGAGACTGAGACTCTGGGTCTTTCAACATCCACAGGGCAGCCGTTTGCTGACATATCCTGCAGAAACCTAATGACTGAGATCTCTAAACCTCTCTTCATATAGGAACTGTCATCAGTAAGAAATCTGGTCTTAACTCTAAAAGGTTATACTAAAATATATCTAAAATTGTTTCTTTTTCATATATCAAGTACTACCCTACTGGTTCTCATGAAGTTAGACTTGTGTTCTCTCTTATCCTATGTCTTATATATGAAAATGATGAGGCTGTAGGTAAATAGTGTTTGATCTCTAGGCATTTACCTAAAATGCAGTGCTAGGCTTCAAGCTTAACCCACAGAAGCCAGCGTGGACCTCATTGTCCATTAATGAGGTAATTAATTTATTTTGAAAATCTCAACCATTCCTGACTCTTTATTTACCTTTGCTTTTTCTGCATATAGTTTTGTTTAGTCTGTGGTAGATTAAAGATGACTGAAAGTTCTTTGCTATTCCTCTCATTGAGAGACAACATTCTTCCCTTTGTCAGGACTGGCTTTAGTAAGTTTGACGGACAAAATCCAGTGGAAATGACGTGCTGGAATCTCTGTGGCTATCTCATTAGACACTTGACAGCTTCCATGCAGGTCCCCTGGAATGCTCTCTGTGGGTCAAGTTGGTTATCTTGTAAGCAGTCTGACTCTCATTAGACAGCTAGGCAATGAGGAAGCCCAAACATGAGGAAGACCACATTGAGAGGCTGCATGGAAAGAGGGAAAAGCTCAGAGAGAAAGAAGCCCAGTCAGCTATTAGCTTTTGTATCTATTCTAGCCCAGGTACTAAGCAAATGATTGAAGTGGTTCTCTCAAATATTCCAGGCCCCCACAATGATAGTATGGAGAACTATGGAGTCCAGATGTGAGTCAGAACCAAGGTCCAAGACATAATCTATTCAACCATCGCAGGCATATCCAGCCTTTTGAGCTACTCCACCTGCGTCCCAGTCATCATAGTATTAAGACAAGCTGTCCCCACTGTGCCCTGCCCAAACTCCTGAACCACAAACTTGTGAACACAATTGCATGGTTGTTGTTTTATGCCATTGAGTATTGGGGTGGCTTGCTATTCAGCAGTCCAATACCAGAAAATGATTGAATTCTAAAACTGAGGTTCTACCTTAACATAAACCTGAAACGTGTGGCATAGGCTTTGGGACCAGGTAGAGGATATTAGCTAGGTGTGAAGAGGGAGAGATTAAGGACAGCATGCATGAGCAGAAACAGCACTTGGTGCCCTATACTAACCTTGAAAGCATAATGCCAGTTGCTTTTAATGGAAATTTCTCTGTGGCCTACCTAATCTGGAAGGACACAGGGAAAGGAATGACACTGGGAAATGTTATTTCTGCTTAACTAAGCTGATTCAAAACCATCACACTCTATTGGTCATGACTTGAAAAATATGGCCACAGCCATAATCATTGTCTTAAAATAACTCCCAAACTCAGTCACAATGCTGATTTGGGACCTGCTTGTTTTCACTGTTCCTCTGCTCTAGGAAATCTCTAGAATGACCACCATCAGCCTTCAAAATAGCTGAATAAATTATGAGTTATTCCAAATAAAAGTTTGATTCTTTCACTGCATACTCTGCAGGTTAAAATCCATAGTCATCATCACATATAAGTATATTCAAAATTTGACTCTAGCCACCTTGCTGCTAATACAGCCCCAGGTTTCCTGGGCTTTTGGACATTATGTTCCTTGTATTTTTTTGAACGAGCTATACACTTTCATGTTTTTATATTTATCTCCCTTGTAAATGCTTGCGTATTTTTTAGGTCAAATTCAAACATCACCTTTGTTCTTTCTCATAGACTCTGTTGCATTTCCCACTAAACAATAAAAATTGTTCTTTTTATGGACATCCTGATACACTGGTTCTTGTTTTCACTATAGGGGTTATTGTTTACAAAATACTGTTTAGATGCCCTGTCTCTAATCTTCAAAAGACTTTGAAATCTTTAAAGACGTAAACTTGTTGCCTTATTTATTTGCATATCTTCAGCATTTACAAAGGTTCTGAGAGTTACCAAGAGCTTAATACATATTTGTTGAAAAAAATGACAATATTCCCATAGGCAGTGGAAGTATATTTAAAGAACATTCCATGATACTCTAGTATACAATAAAGTTTATCTTCATTTTAGTCTTTAGTTCCTTCTTATTTTATGGAAATGGAAATGTTTAACTTGAATATATAGGGTGTATAATAAAATGTATTGGTTAACTCTAATGATTTATTTGTGTCTGTATTTATGTGATATGTACCTAGAAGGAAAGGAGTATTAATTTGACTTAGAATCTGTATGGTTCCTCTAAAAATCAAACAGATTCACATTTATAGCTCCAGCCATTAATTAGATACAATTAGCAATTTTGTAGTAATTAAATTACATTATAAATTGCTGTATAGTTCCTGAATTATATGTTTAAATTATTCTCATGTAAACTGATCACTTATACCTTTGTATTGAATTATGTAATTTACTTTATTTACTTTATTACTGATTTTACCAAAATGATTTATGAGTGATGTAATAATTACAAATGAAAGTAGTTCTAACATAAACTCAAAATATCATCAAACTATTCCTAGAAGACTAGAAAGCTTTTAGATATTTTCTTTCTTTCCGGAATGCAAACTAAAACCAAGGTATTTCAGTCTATAAATGAACTTAATGCGTAGGACACCTATTATCATTTGGAGAGTAAAATACTTTTTCACTACTCTTGAAAACTTCTACCCAGATTATGCTGGACTATTCAGTGACAGTGAAATAACCGCTTCTCATTCTACTTCCTCTATGTTGGGGGGAGTAATGACTATTACATTTTTTTTCTTTAAATTAAATTGTTTTGCTCTGTTTTCTTTCTACCACTAGCATACAGAGTAAATCTAATCTTCCACAGAAAAATTCTTGAATTATTTCAGGACAGCTGTCCTGGATCCCCATATATTGATTGTCTATGCAGAGAAATTTAATTTTGTTAAGTCTATCAGAAAATATATGATGACCTGCTCTGTGGCAGGTATCATGTTAGGCACTTGAGATACAGTCTTAGACTGGAGAGCTCTGGACCTGTGCTCATGAATTCACCATCCGGTGGAGGAGGTGGACCACAAACAAACAAGTAACATCAACTTTTTTTTTTTAAGCTTTCACTGTTTTGATATCACTTCGTTAAATATACTGAGCTTCCACTGTATTCCTGCCAAGCTGTTATTCCCAAACTGATGCAGTATTCCAAAAATGATCTGATTAAGGATAACTTTATGCATTACCCTTGTTGCCTATTAATGATATAAGAAGCAATGTACATCTTTAATTGCAAGTTTTAAATAAAATAACAAATAAAGAATTTAATATAATGTTTATTGCTTTGAAAATGCTCTATAAATGTTAGCAATTATTAGTGCATACAGGGAAATGATAACTAGCTTCCTTCTTTTTCACATTAGCTAGTGTAATGAACACATTGTACTACTACTGGGACTTGTCCACTCATCCTGCTTCTTATTTATGACTGACTCATCATGTAAATTTTGAAGGTTTTATTTTTCAAATATGGTTTTCACCTATTTTAAGTTTTATCTTCATAGAAAATGCCCACCTTTCCAAAAGCTGTCTATATTTCTAGATCCTAATTATGTTACACAATATAGTTCCTACTCACCCATTTTGTGCATTCTGCATTTAATTAACATGTCTACTATTTTGAACATTGTGTAATACAAGTCCAAAGCCAAAATCTTGTGATAAGTCACTGACCCACCTAGAAGACAGATATTGTGAGAAGAATTACCTTTTTAGTGTTTCAGAGATGAGACTTTATATATAACAAGAAGAGGATAAAACTCCAAAGTTTCCTTTGCAAGCACAAACATATTATAAGTTCTTCTTAAGTCTTACCCTAATTAGTTAAAAATGCTGTTCTAGTTACACTGAACCTTGTTTGGCTCTGGGAGTGATGGCTTGAGATGAATTTACTGTACAAATATAGACTGTCAAACCAACAAAATCATCAATTTACAGACCAGAGGGACAAATTCTAAGTAATCATAATCATATCCATAACAACAATAATAATATTTATATGATTGGTTAATTGAGATGTACAATGGTAATTACAAAAAAAAAAAAGCAGGGAAGAAAAGAAAAAGCAGACTTAAACAAAGCAGCAGATGCCTCTATTACAGCGGCCAAGAGACACAAGTCCTTTTTATGCAGACCATCTGAAATTTATTGTAAAACTTTTGTCAGCTGAAAGCTATCCATACCTACCAGACGTGCCATTAAGGGAGAAGTGCCATCTCTTTAACATAAATGATACAATGCCCAGAACAAGTCATCTGTGGAATAACGATATCACTTTTGATATCCCTGAAAATGGTATCAAATAAGTAGTAGACAGATTTATTTTACTTGTAAATGCATACTTGTCTAGCACCCACTCGTACAGATATTTGTTTAAAGGGTTATATCTTATTATGCTCTCCTGAAGTACTGCAGGGGCATTTAATCTCATCTGCAGGGAGCAGACAAGACTAGAATCACCATTATTTCACATATTTTTGAATAGCTGTCCATTTAGACCTTTGGGACAGTGACTCCTTTGTGCTACATTGCAAGCACTTGGTTATGCTGCAAGCCAGTTATAATTACAACTGCAAATTAAAAATCCACCCAAACTCCTTAATTATCTGAATTTATTATTATTTAGAAAAAAATTTTTTTGCATGTTTCTGAGTGGCTCATCAATACTGACAAAGTAGGGAAAGAGAATGTTATCTAGGGCTTTCAGCTATTCTTAAAGGACTTATTCACTTGTTTTTAGGGCAAGAGCACTTTCTAAAAGTTTTATGGCCATTAGAAGCAACTACAGATTACTGATTCCTAAGGATACCAGTTTACCAGGATACCTAAGGATATTGGGCAAACAGTAGGCCAGCAAACTGGTGGCATGTTCTTTTGCTTCTAGGTCTTGGTGGCCACTCAGTTGAGATTACTTAACCCCCTGAAGACTCAGTAGTGCTGTGTGTATGTGTATGGGTGTGTGCGGGGGGAGGGGACCCAAGGTTTATACACGCTTTCTTCTTAATACTGACAGCATTTGATACCTTCTCTTTGACCCCATCATTGAGTCATTTCAACCTGTTGTCATTTATCACATTTCTTATTGCCGCAGACTCTTAGCTGGTTTTCTGGCCTCCAGTCTGATGTATTCAGCTCTAAAGAAAATCTGGAGTCTGAGGAAGGAACTTAGAGTCAGAGAATTTTGGATCCCAAGGCCAAAGAGCACCTAACAAAGGGGGCCAATGACAGCAAGAGAAACCAAATTTGTTGTCAGAGCTAAACAGATGTGTGGTGCAGCTTATGGCTAAAGTGGCTTATTTTTTTTAAAAAATGTGTGAAGTCGGGTTCATAAGTTTTCATTACCTCATTTTATTTTTACTCACAAGCTGATCATGACAGCCTCCTGCTAAAGAATATTAATTGTATTTGGACATGAGTTGGACATGAGAGGATGAAGATTTTATATATATTATATATATATATATAAATTATATATATATAAATTAATATATATATATGAATGAAATATATGTATGTATTTCATATTGGATCCCACCTTGTCTTAGTTCATTTGGGCTGCAATAGCAAAATACCACAAACTGGGTGGCTTATAGACACCAGAAATTTACTTCGCATAAGTGTTTCAGGTTGGAAGTCCGAGATGAGGGTTCCAGCAAGCTTGAGTTAGGGCCTTCTGGGTTGCAAACTTCTTATATCCTCACATGGTGGAAGGAGCTAATGAGATTTATGGGATCTTTTTGTAAGAGTGCTTATCCCGTTCATTAAGGCTCCGGTAATCCCCCAGAGGCCTAACCTCCAAATACTATCATATCGTGCACTAGGATTTCAACATTAATTTTGATAGAGAACAAACACTCGGCCATTGCACACACACACACGTAGCATGCATTTATTATTTTAATTTAAATTAATTTTGAAAGACAACTGAGAAAATAATAAATAAATGACTTTTCTGGTTTTTTTCACCATTTGCAAAAATGGAAAAGTTATAGTAAGGCATTTCTGAAACCCTTAAGTTTTAACAATTTATAATGATCCATAGGAAGAATAGCAAATACTAATTTAATAGTTTTTGAATCAAAATTATTTATTCTTTCTCTAGATGGTCCTGTTTCCTATTTTGGTTAGCATTACATTTTTTTTTTAACTTTCTATTTTTTATGCCTTTTTATGGCACCCAAAAGTTTGGAGTGGAAAAGCAACTTGAGGAAATGACTAGAAACAGGTATCTTCTTTAATAATGTTGATCCAGGAAAACAGACAAAAGAGCAAGAAGGGCGGGCATGATATTCTTTGGACATCAACTGTATTTGAGACATATTTTAGCTAGAGTTCAAGATTTTATTGGTAAATAAAAGGAAGAGCCTGGATTCCATCCAGATCTGTTCCAAATTAAAGCATGGATCGTAACTTAACAACTGAGATAAAGGAGAGAAACATAGCAAATATGTATAGTTCTTGAACCTCTACTTACTGTTTTTTCTTTCTAACAGTATACTTAACCAAGCTTATACGGTTAAGAGGAAGGAAAGCTACACATACAAATGGAAATAACACTTGGACTTTGGCAAGACATGTATCTTATCACTTCTAAGAATCTGAAATTCTAATTATTAACAACCGTCAATTAAACCTGTTTTAATCTTCTTATCATTTATAGAAAATATCAATTTGATACTGATCTCAGATGTATTAGAGCAGTTGGTTAGATAGCTATGTAATAGTCAGTGGGAAATATAGTATATGCTTCTGGAAAGGGGTTTTGGAGAGTAAAGAATGATGTTCTGCGGATTCTGAGTGCTTGATGCACATTTTCTCTGACTTCACACAGTAAAATTTTCAGCATTATTTTCAACCATAACAAGAAGCAGACAGACTGAAAATTCATTTTTATAAAGTAAATGGACTGGAGAGAATATATAAGCCTAAAATATTAATTAATACCTCCAATACAACTATTGCTGACAATTTTTAAAAGAATTAAATGCACATGTTGTAATTAATATTCGCTATGAATTGAAACTCCCTCTGTAATGAGTGGAGGTAACTTCCTCATGTAAAATATTACCTGAAATTGGAGTCTTCCAGCTAACCATCTAATGCAGTTTTCTTTTTGAGGCATCATTATGTATAAGAGACATATGTTGCTAATATAGACTTGAATAAAGGAATAAAGAATTTCCTAAGGCCAACTTAACGACTCCATGAAAAGTGATTTCTTATGAAGGTGATTCCCTGTCCCTAGTTTCAAACTAGATGATATTTTATGAGAAAATTTGTAGAATATATTACTTTAGATCCTGAAAAGAGAAACACACATTGAAAAGACTTATTTGATAATCTATCTTCTGCTGAAAAGCAGACTTTAAAATGCCTATTTATGTTTCCAATTATAATGGAATACCTACTCAAATCATAAGTAAGTATTTTATCTATTATTGCATCCCTTTATTACTAAACACTGGAAGAACAATCTAATTTCAGCTGTTCTGATTCATTTACACTTAAGCCATCAAATTTTTATGTTTGCAAAATGTTTTTAATGCACAAAAAGCTGTAATGATATCTTTAATAGCATTTTCATTTCTGCATCATAGATATCATATTTTCTTGATGTCTTATGAGTCTTATTTAATAAAAAAACAAAAGGGAAATGGAAATGAAGAGGAACTGGTTTTACTTGATTTGAATTACTTCTATGTGACATTACTAAAATCATTTTAAAATGAAAGAGTCATATAAAAATTCAACTAGATTTTGCAGCCATATAATGGCAAAGAGATGGTCAATATTACTGAAAGCTCTGTGTATATAAAACCCATTTATGAGTGAGAAAATATGGTAACTTTTGAGTCTTCCGGGGAAAACCATTTTGGTTTGACCACTCACAATTCTATCATTGTCTCTAAATTTCTGAAACCATGTTATATGACAAAATGAATCCAATTACATTTTTCTTGGTTATAGTTATACAGATAATACTAAACTGGGTTGTGTAGAAGGTATGAGTTACTGTCAGCATCAAGATTTAGTCATATCTTGAAAGAGATTTAACCTGAGTTATTTCGAAAGACGAACTACTTATGACCATTCTGATGTGGTCCAGAAAATGATCTGAGACTAAGATAAGAAACAGACATAGACTTGTGAGGACTCACAAGTTCTGTGTCATATTTCACCCTGGAGTATCCTAGTGACAAGTTATTTGCATTGATAGTACGCTAATAATAATGGCCGAAGAAATAAAAACAATAAAACCATATTTTTATTTTTTGTTACTTTGTACCTAAATTACAAACCTCGTATTATTATGTTCATCAATAGTTTGAGCAGAATTGTTTAATTTGGCATGCCGGGAATGGCCAGCAATCCCTGTACTGACAGATGAAAGATGACTCCAGACTTTGCTGTGAAAGAGAGGAGAAGGCAAGAGGGTCAACGCTCAGAGACAAAGACCCTTAGCTCTTCTGTGCTCTCACCTTTATTGGTGCTTCAGGTTAATCATCAATCTATTACTCTGTTTCTCAAGCAAGTGATGTGTGGCAAGGGTCTTACAGAAAATAGATGAGTCTGATTATGGGAAAGATACAATGTGCTGATCAGCGTGTTCTGTGAGTTCAGCTAAACATAGCTTAGGGGACAATGCATACATCTCTTAGATTACAGGGCAGCTGTTTGGGCTAAGAAAGCTTTGGGGAAGGCAGCTCCCCACGGCATTCCTAAGGCAGAGTGGTCCCACAGGCCTCAGCATTCCAAAGGCCTACGCCCTCCTCTGAAACGTTCCATTGCCCCCAGTGGCCTCCGTGCTACATTTTAGCAAGCCAGGTATTATGGACGATTTCATACTCTACATTAACCCCAACATTGGCAGTTAAACAGTGACTCAGGATAAATTTATGAAATCTTGGAAACATTCAATGCATTCATTTTTTTTTCATTTATAATTCACTCATTTAATCAACAAGAGTTCACTGAGTGCCTGCTATGGCATGCCATTCGCCGTTCTAGGTACTGACAATAGAACAGTAACGAAACAGCTAAGATTCCTGTTTTCGTGGTGTTTTCATTCTGGTCCAGAGAAACACAGAGTAAACAAATAATAAACATATCATATACTATATGGTGAAAACTGCTGTGAATAAAAACAAGGCAGGATGAATATGAGGTGATTTTAGTGAAGGCCATTTGGGAGGCCTCTTTGATACCATTGTTTGGTAGAGACCTACAAACTATGTGCATATTTGGGGGAGGATTGTGCTGATCTAGAGGGAAGAGTAAGGGCAGTGTCCCCCAGGGAGGATCATGCTTGTCATCGACAAGGAATAGCACGAAAGTCAGTGTGGCTGGAGCTGAGGGAGGAATCATAGAGGGCTAGGACCCGAGGCCAGACAGGTGTCATCCAGAGCCATCTTTACAGTCAGTATGAGCCAATACTAGAGGGAGCATGGAAATACAACCTAGGGTTTCTACTCTTACAAAGCTTTTATTCTGGAAGGGGCTTTAAAACTAATTTACATAGAGAACAACATAATGCTTAACATAGCTAAATTATTGTGTAGAGCAGATTTTATGATAAAAACTAATTGTTCTAAAATTAATTAAAATCCCCTGAACTTGCAGGAATGGTGTTAACTTATAATTACCTGCAAACTGTTTTTTTTTTTTTTTGTCATACTTGAATCATCCTACAAAATGATTTGAAATGCACAACAGTAGTTTTCAAAAATAGACCTAATTGTATTCTGTAAAATAAAGAATGGCTCATTTAACATAGGCGAGGCATCTATTTCTCAAATATTTATTATGTTCTGATTTATGGGCATTTGAAACAAAAACAGTAATCACCAGGAGTCAATATTGTTTCACTTAGCATAAGCTATTTAGACTTAAATTTTCTTCCTTTTTTTTTTTCTTTAAGGATTGTTATTCTGGTAGACCAGAGAAATGTGTTAGGCACTGATAATCATTAATGTTAGCTGAATCTAGATGCCATAAATTATTTGTTAAGGCTTTGTGGAATACGTTAGACATAAGGAAGAAATACAAATGTGATTATTATGCCACAGGTTGAACAACTTCATTGCAGGCTGTTTGTGGATTATATGACTCTTGTATTCATTCAGTTAATTTTTAAGTATTAACCAAGTGGCAAATGCATTGTTACCGTGCATTGTGAATAGATTGATGAGCAAACATATTTCTTGCCTCATGCAACTTATAATCAGCAGAGAAGACATAATACATACAATTTCAAGTGTGTCTTATGCTCAACAAGGTATCTACTGGACCATACACATGAAAACACTAACTCAGACTAGGGTTTAGACATAGGACATGTTTGCATGTGGTGGCAATTTAATTATTTAAGATGTGTCTAGAAGATAAGTTTTGGCTAAGTGAATAAATAGATGACTGTAGCAGAGAGGACTCTACGTGGAGAGAACAGTGAATGTGAAGCTATTCTGGTGCTAACACATCGTGTCAGAAAAATTTAAGAAGAGAAGTATAAATGAAATCCAAAGAGCAAAGAGTGATTTGAAGAGAGAGGATACAGGCAGGGGTCAGATGATGCAGGGTTTTTCCTGAATATATCGATATACTGGATTTTATTCAAATTGCAATCGGAAACCATTAAGAGGTATTGTATAATTAAATAAAAGGAGTGTGTAAGAAAAAGAAAATATGTTTGTTTTCTGTTATGGGTTGAATTCTGTCCTACTACAATTCATATGGCTAAGTCTTAACCCTTAGGTCCTCAGAACGTGACCTTCTTTGGAAGCAGAATCGTAGCAGATGTAATTAGTTAAGATGAAGTCGTACTGGAGTAGGGTGGGCCCTTTAACCATAGTGACTGGTATCCTTATAAGAGGGGAAATTTGGATAGACACACAGGAGAATGAACGCAGAGATTAGAAACCCAAGATTGCCAGCAGACCACCAGAGGCATGGCACACATTTCCCTCAGAAGGAAGCAATTTTGCTCAAACTTTGATCTGGAACTTCTAGCCTCCAAAACTGTGAGACAAGAACTTTCCATTATTAAGACATCCAGTTTGGGTACTTTGGTACAGCAGCCCTAACAGTGTCAGAATCAGAATTTATAATAAGCACTAAATTTGTAGCAATGGGGTGAATCTGGAAAAGATGAAATTTTGTAGAGTTCAATGTAAAATCCTCTCCTGGGTCAAAGCCTTTACTGTACAAGTAAATGGCAGCAGAGATATTGTTAGCAGTTGCATGAGATTTTTTAAAAAGACATCATGTATTTAGTTCACATGTATGCCTACTGTGAATCATTGGTATAAGGTGCAGTTCAGTCAATACCATTTCAAAGTGCATTTAAAAATATGATATTCTGTGTATTAAGAACCTATCTTGAGCTATTTGTCAGTATGCTTTTCTCCGAATACTTCCTGGACTCTTTTATATATCAACCAGGAATATGTAAACTGCACTGAGAATTAATTTTGTTACACTAAATGAAATAGATGAAGAAAATGGAGTTTTTCTTTTCTAAATCCAAGGCATGCTCAGTATGTCTTGTTAGAAATAAGTTTTGAAATCTAAAACTTTTTATTTGCAATAACCAGAGGTTTTGCATGTTTTGGTATTTGTTTGCTTCTCTTTGAGAGGAGAGTAACAGAAACGGTCCCAAAGAGAGAAGGGAGGATGCAGTCTTGTGATCTAAATTTGTGAGCAAATTTCTTTTCCAAGAACTTCAGATCTTTATCATTTGCACTCTTTTTTCCCCTGGTTTCTTAAGGTAGACGCTTAGATAATTGATTCAGTAACTTCCTTCTTCTCTAATAAAAGTATTTAGTGATATCCATTTCCTTGTAAGCATTGGTTTTGTTGTTTCCTCCAAATTTTGATGTGCTGGGTTCTTATTTTCACTAAATTCAAAATGTTTCCAAATTTTATTTCAGATTTCTTTTTACTGTAGGCTATTTAGAAACACATTGTTTAGTCTCCAAATAGTTGGAAAATTTTCCAGATATCCCCCAGTTATTGTTTTCCAGTTAAATTTTACAATAGTAGAGAGGCGGGACCTTCGAGGCGAGGGAAGTGCGGAAGGAAATATGGAGGACGAGGAGCATGTACTCCGCAAAAATCCACACAGTGGGGAACTCTACAGGTCAAGTGGCCTGTATTCTTCAACAGATTCGTTGAAGGTGACTGGCTGGGGTCTGTGACCTTGCCCTAGGATCTCTGATGGTGCAGTTCATTGACATGGCAGCTGTCTTCTATCAGAGGGAGCAAAAGGGAGAACAAGCGATGATAGCTTGGAGGAGTTAAGATGGCGGAGGAGTAGGAGACACCGTTTTCAGCCGGTCCTCCGAGTCGAGCTGGAGAGGTACCAGACCAGCCTAAACAACCACGGAACCAGCCTGAGACGCAGGAAGACGCATCTGGATCTCTACAAATGAACATCTCCAGCGCTGAGTATTGAGGTACGAAGCGGGGAGCCATGAAACCGTGCACAGATATCGGAAGATAAACGGAAGGGGGAGGGAGCCGCCGCGTTCGGGTGCCGGGAAGCGGTAGCCACTTGCACGGGAGAGCGGGCGGGGCTCGCGGTCGGCACCCGCAAAACAGCAGACTGAGACCGTGAGCCGGGTGCGCGCGCCACCAGGCATCTCGCGGAACACCGGAATCCCGGTGCGCTCACTGGATCCAGACTGAGACCGGGAGATCCGGGAGTGCGCGTGGGGCGGCTGGCGGCTGGCGGCATTAGAAACACAAAGGACAGGGGTGCCTGGGTGACACAGCGGTTAAGAGTCTACCTTCGGCTCAGGGCGTGATCCCAGCGTTATGGGATCGAGCCCCACATCAGGCTCCTCCGCTATGAGCCTGCTTCTTCCTCTCCCACTCCCCCTGCTTGTGTTCCCTCTCTCGCTGGCTATCTCTATCTCTGTCAAATAAATAAAATCTTTAAAAAAAAAAAAAAAAACCACAAAGGACAGAGACGCGCCGGCCCTGGAAGTGAGGGCTGGGACGCCGGGTGTGGGGCGCACATCCCGGGACGCTGCAGGGTTGAGCAGCACCAACAGAAACAGAGTTAAAGTGGCCAGAACATTAGTAGAGAACGGGCCGCAATCCTCTGTTCCGTGACAGAGGCTGAAATTTGGCCGCTGCTGCTCTGACTCTCAGAAGAGGCACAGCAAACAGCCAGGGAAAGCCGCCAGAGAACAAAAGCCTGGAAATACCGGCTCAGGGAGTGCCCATCCCCATCCCCCCTCACAGGGGACACGGAGACTCTACCCAAACAGGGCTGCCTGAGTATCGGCGCGGCAGGCCCCTCCCCCAGAAGGCAGGCTGAAAAATCAAGAAGCCCACAACCCGGGCACCTGGGTGGCGCAGTCATTGAGCGCCTGCCTTCGGCTTAGGGCGTGATCCCGGCGTTCCGGAAAGGAGTCCCTCATCGGGCTCCTCCGCTGGGAGCCTGCTTCTTCCTCTCCCACTCCCCTGCTTCTGTTCCCTCTCTCGCTGGTTGGCTGCCACATAAATAAATAAATAAAATCTTTAAAGAAGAAGCCCACATCCCTAAGATCCCTATAAAACAAGGGGCACGGCCTGGGACCCAGTCAATAATTTGGGCTCTGGAAACCCCGCAACCTCTCTTCATCAGAATGACAAGAAGGAGAAGCCCCCCCCAGCAAAGAAAAGACAGTGAGTCTGTGGCCTCTGCCACAGAAATAATGGATATGGATGTAACCAAATTATCAGAAATGGAATTCAGAGTAACGATGGTCAAAATGATGAGTAGAATTGAAAAAACTATTAAGGAAAAGGTTACTGAGAATATAGAATCCCTAAGGACAGAAATGAGAGCGAATCTGACAGAAATTAAAAATTCTATGAGCCAAATGCAGGCAAAACTAGAGGCTCTGACGGCCAGGGTCGCAGAAGCAGAGGAACGGGTTAGTGAATTGGAGGATGGGTTAATAGAGGAAAAAATGAAAATAGAAGATGGTCTTAAAAAAATCCACGCCCACAAATGTAGGTTACGGGAGATTACTGACTCAATGAAACGATCCAATGTTAGAATCATCGGCATCCCCGAGGGGGTGGAGAAAAACAGAGGTCTAAAAGAGATATTTGAACAAATTGTAGCTGAAAACTTCCCTAATCTAGCAAGGGAAACAAAAATTCGTGTCCAAGAGGCAAAGAGGACCCCTCCCAAGCTCAACCACGACAAACCTACGCCGCGTCACGTCATAGTGCACTTCGCAAATATTAGATGCAAGGATACAGTATTGAAAGCGGCCAGGGCAAAGAAATTTCTCACGTACCAAGGCAAAAGCATCAGAATTACGTCAGACCTGTCTACACAGACCTGGAATGAGAGAAAGGGTTGGGGGAGCATATTTAAAGCTCTTTCAGAGAAAAACATGCAGCCAAGGATCCTTTATCCAGCAAGGCTGTCATTCAGAATTGATGGAGAAATAAAGACATTTCAGAATCGCCGGTCACTAACCAATTTTGTAACCACGAAACCAGCCCTACAGGAGATATTACGGGGGGTTCTATAAAAGTAAAAAGGCCCCAAGAGTGATACAGAAGAGAAAGTCACAGCCAATACAAACAAAGACTTTACTGGCAACATGGCAACATTAAAATCATATCTCTCAATAATCAGTCTTAATGTAAATGGTTTGAACCATCCCATAAAGCGCCACAGGGTTGCAGATTGGATAAAAAGAAATGACCCATCCATTTGCTGTCTACAAGAGACTCATTTCAAACCCAAAGATGCATTCAGACTGAGAGTAAGGGGATGGAGTACCATCTTTCACGCAAATGGACCTCAAAAGAAAGCTGGGGTAGCAATTCTCATATCAGATAAATTGGATTTTAAACTACAGACTATAGTTAGAGACGCAGAAGGGCACTATATTATTCTTAAGGGAAGTATTCAACAAGTGGATATGACAATTATAAATATATATGCCCCCAACAGGGGAGCAGCAAGATACACAAGCCAACTCTTAACCAGAATAAAGAGGCATATAAATAAAAATACATTAATAGTAGGGGTCCTCAACACTCCACTATCAGAAATAGACAGAACACCCTGGCAAAAACTAAGCAAAGAATCAAAGGCTTTGAATGCCATACTCGACGAGTTGGACCTCATTGATATATATAGAACACTACACCCCAGAACCAAAGAATACTCATTCTATTCTAATGCCCATGGAACATTCTCAAGAATAGACCATGTTCTGGGACACAAAACAGGTCTCAACCGATACCAAAAGATTGAAATTATCCCCTGCATATTCTCAGACCACAACGCTCTGAAATTGGATCTCAACCACAAGGAAAAATTTGGAAGAAACTCAAACACTTGGAGACTAAGAACCGTACTGCTCAGGAATGACTCAATAAACCAGGAAATCAAAAATCAAATTAAACAATTTATGGAGACCAATGAGAATGAAAATACAACAGTCCAAAACCTATGGGATACTGCAAAGGCAGTCCTAAGGGGGAAATACATAGCCATCCAAGCCTCACTCAAAAGAATAGAAAAATCTAAAATGCAGTTTTTATATTCTCAACTCAAGAAGCTGGAACAGTAACAGAGGGACAGGCCTAATCCACGCACGAGGAAGCAGTTGACCAAAATTAGAGCTAAAATCAATCAATCAGAAACCAGAAGTACAGTAGAGCAGATCAACAGGACTAGAAGCTGGTTCTTTGAGAGAATCAATAAAATTGACAGACCACTGGCAAGACTTATCCAAAAGAAAAGAGAAAGGACCCGGATTATTAAAATTATGAATGAAAAAGGAGAGGTCACGAAGAGCACCATTGAAATTGGAAGGATTATTAGAAATTTTTATCAACAGCTATATGCCAATAAACTAAGCAATCTGGAAGAGATGGAATCCTTCCTGGAAACCTATAAACTACCAAGATTGAAACCGGAAGAAATTGATTCCTTAAACAGGCCAATTAATTATAAAGAAATTGAGTCAGTGATAAACAACCTTCCAAATAACAAAACTCCAGGCCCGGACGGTTTTCCTGGGGAATTCTACCAAACATTCAAAGAAGAAATAATACCTATTCTCCTAAAGCTATTTCAAAAAATAGAAACAGAAGGAAAGCTACCAAACTCATTCTATGAGGCCAATATTACCTTGATCCCCAAACCAGGCAAAGACCCCATCAAAAAGGAGAATTACAGACCGATTTCCCTAATGAATATGGGCGCCAAAATCCTCAACAAGATACTTGCTAATAGAATCCAACAGTACATTAAAAGGATTATCCATCACGATCAAGTGGGATTCATACCTGGGATGCAAGCGTGGTTCAATATTCGCAAATCAATCAGCGTGATACATCATATCAACAAGAAAAGACTCAGGAACCATATGATCCTCTCAATCGATGCCGAAAAAGCATTTGACAAAATACAGCATCCTTTCCCTTCAGAGTGTAGGAATAGAAGGTACATTTCTCAATCTCATAAAAGCCATCTATGAAAAGCCTACTGCAAATATTATTCTCAATGGAGAAAAGCTGGAAGCCTTTCCCTTAAGATCAGGAACTTGACAAGGATGCCCACTTTCGCCACTATTATTCAACATAATACTAGAAGTCCTTGCAACAGCAATCAGACGACAAAAAGGGATCAAAGGTATTCAAATCGGCAAAGAAGAAGTCAAAATGTCTCTCTTCACAGATGACATGATACTCTACATGGAAAACCCAAAAGAAGCCACTCGCAAACTATTAGAAGTTATAGAGCAATTCAGTAATGTGGCGGGATACAAAATCAATGCTCAGAAATCAGTTGCATTTCTGTACACGAATAATGAGACCGAAGAAAGAGAAATTAGGGAATCCATCCCATTTACAATAGCACCAAAAACCATACGTTACCTTGGAATTAACTTAACCAGAGACGTAAAGGACCTATATTCTAGAAACTATAAATCACTCTTGAAAGACATTGAGGAAGACATAAAAAGATGGAAAGATATTCCATGCTCATGGATCGGAAGAATTAACATAGTTAAAATGTCCATGCTACCCAGAGCAATCTACACTTTCAATGCTATCCCGATCAAAATACCGAGGACATTTTTCAAAGAACTGGAACAAACAGTCCTTAAATTTGTATGGAAACAGAAAAGGCCCCGAATCGCCAAGGAACTGTTGAAAAGGAAAAACAAAGCTGGGGGCATCACAATGCCGGATTTCGAGCTGTACTACAAAGCTGTGATCACAAAGACAGTATGGTACTGGCACAAAAACAGACACATAGACCAATGGAACAGAATAGAGAGCCCAGAAATGGACCCTCGGCTCTTTGGGCAACTAATATTTGATAAAGCAGGAAAAAACATCCAGTGGGAAAAAGACAGTCTCTTCAATAAATGGTGCTGGGAAAATTGGACAGCTACATGCAAGAGAATGAAACTTGACCACTATCTCACACCATACACAAAGATAAACTCCAAATGGATGAAAGACCTCGATGTGAGACAGGAATCCATCAAAATTCTAGAGGAGAACATAGGCAACAACCTCTACGACATCGGCCAAAGCAACCTTTTTCATGACACATCCCCAAAGGCAAGAGAAACAAAAGATAAAATGAATTTATGGGACTTCATCAAGATTAAAAGTTTCTGCACAGCCAAGGAAACAGTCAGAAAAACTAAGAGGCAGCCCACGGAATGGGAGAATATATTTGCAAATGACACTACAGATAAAGGACTGGTATCCAAGATCTACAAAGAACTTCTCAAACTCAATACACGAGAAACAAATAAACAAATCAAAAAATGGGCAGAAGATATGAACAGACACTTTTTCAATGAAGACATACAAATGGCTAACAGACACATGAAAAAATGTTCAAAATCATTAGCCATCAAGGAAATTCAAATCAAAACCACACTGAGATACCACCTTACGCCAGTTAGAATGGCAAAAATAGACAAGGCAAGAAACAACAATTGTTGGAGAGGATGTGGAGAAAGGGGATCCCTCCTACATTGTTGGTGGGAATGCAAGTTGGTACAGCCACTCTGGAAAACAGTGTGGAGGTCCCTTAAAAAGTTAAAAATTGAGCTACCCTATGATCCAGCCATTGCACTACTGGGTATTTACCCCAAAGATACAGACGTAGTGAAGAGAAGGGCCATATGCACCCCAATGTTCATAGCAGCAATGTCCACAATAGCTAAATCGTGGAAGGAGCCGAGATGCCCTTCAACAGATGACTGGATTAAGAAGTTGTGGTCCATATATACAATGGAATATTACTCAGCTATCAGAAAGAACAAGTTCTCAACATTTGCTGCAACATGGACAGCACTGGAGGAGATAATGCTAAGTGAAATAAGTCAAGCAGGGAAAGACAACTATCATATGATTTCTCTCATCTATGGAACATAAGAACTAGGATGATCGGTAGGGGAAGAAAGGGATAAAGAAAGGGGGGGTAATCAGAAGGGGGAATGAAACATGAGAGACTATGGACTATGAGAAACAAACTGAGGACTTCAGAGGGGAGGGGGGTGGGGGAATGGGATAGACCGGTGATGGGTAGTAAGGAGGGCACGTATTACATGGTGCACTGGGTGTTATACACAACTAATGAATCATCCAGCCTTACATCGGAAACCGGGGATGTACTGTATGGTGACTAACATAATATAATAAAAAATCATTAAAATTTTTACAATAGTAAGAGAATATACTTTATATGATAAGGGTCCTTTGAAATTTATTTAGCATATTTTATGGCTAAAGATTCTAATTTAGTGAATGTTTTATGTGCACTGGAAAAAAATCTGTGTTTCAATCTTAAGTCATCTAGGTCAAGTATAAATTAAGTCAAGTTGTTCAGTAGTATTGATCAAGCAGTTTATATGCTTTCCAATTTCCTATCTATATATTTAATATTGAAAGAAGATTGGTAAACTCTCCAATTCTGGTTATGGTTTTGCCTATTTCTTCATATAGTTTATAAATTATTGCTTCAAGTATTTTGAAGTTCTGTTACTAAGTGCATACACATTTAAAGCTGTTATGTCTTCTTAGGTAATTGACACCATTATTATGTATTGTCCTTCTTTATTCATGATAGTATTCATTTTTCTGAAATCTACCTTATCTGATGTTAATTTAGCCACTACAGTGTACCTTTGATTAGTATTTTTATGGTACATTTTTTTCACATTCTTTTTGTTTTTAATCTACAATATAGTTTTTCTATTTCAAAAAATATATGTTTATATACTGTATATTATATTTATGAAAATGAATATTTATGATTATTTTAATAACACTATTCTTCCAGGCAACATTTAATTGAATTTTGCCATTTTATCCAGTTTCATAAACTCTGTCTTATAATTGGAACATTTAGGTATTTTACTTTGAATTCATTATCAATATGATAATGTTTAAATTTATGATCTTATTATGTATTTTGTATCTGTCCTATCTTTTCATGTTCCTTCTTTTTTTCTTTTCCTGCTTTCTTTTTGATTACTTGATTTTTAAAAAATAATTCCATTTTATCCTCAATCATCAGTTACATAACTCATTGTTTTATTTTTAATGATTGTACTAGCCAATGCTTTGAATTTTAGCATGCATCGGAATCACTAGGAGGGTTTTTAAAAACAAAAATTGCTGAGCACCACTCTGAGAATTTTTGAGTAGTTTGAATTTGTATATATAAATTTCACATATACAGTGTCAGAGTGCCTGATATATATTCGAATATATTGATTCTACTTATAAGGCAATGGGATGCTTCATTTTTAATTTATTATTTTAGTTGCCTTCACAGACTATCACTGGAGACCAGTATTCGAGCCCTTTATGAGTTCATCAGATTCGATGTCAGGTTTAGCCTATAATGAGATTCATGAAGTTAAACAAATGTAGTTTACAGTTTTATTTATAGAAATGAATTAGTGAGACCATATGGACAAAACACTGTGCACATTAAAAATATTTAATTGAGTTAACAGCTTTAATAATTTCATTAATCCAGTCTTTAGGAAAGGCAATAAAGGAGAAGGTGAAAACTAGTACTTGACATATTTTTAAATCCCTGTCTGACGTTGTCCTCTTTTATTTGACTCTAGTCAAAGATGTGCATATTTTATATAATGTTATTGAGGAGCATCCCCGTGACAAATAAAAGGTTAGGGTATCCGTGCACTAAATCCTAATTCAGTTAGGCAGTAATATCTATTTGGAATATAATAGTGCAAAATGAGACCAAAATGAGATGGAAGATAATTATATGAAAATCACTATGATAATTTCTTAACTTTCATTAATAGATTAATACTTATTTTTAAACTAGATGTGTTAATCTGTTTCTTCAGAGAAACAGAACCAACAGGATATGTGTATATGAGTATACACAAAGAAATTTATATACATAAATTGGCTCGTGTAATTATGGAGGCTGGCAAATCCAGATTTGTAGAGTGGGCCTGCAGACTAGAGACCCAGGAGAACTGATGGCCGAGTTCCAGTCCTAAAGAAGTCTGCTAGGGGAGGCTATCTTGATCAGGGAGGTGTTTTGTTTTGTTTTGCTTCCTAGTAAAGTCTTCAACTGATTAGATGAGGCCCACCCACATTATGGAGAGCAATCTGCTTTAACCAAAGTTTACTGATTTAAATGTTAATCTCATCCAAAAATACCTCTAAGTTGGTGTATAAAATTAACCATTAAACCAGGTATATATTCTATTTCCTCTCATCTTAAATTACAGCCAAAAACCAACATGAAAAATAGTCATAAAGAAATATATCTGCAGTGTTCCAAAAGACTCCATTATATGGCTGAATTATACAAGTTTTCCTGATAAGTAAGTTTTATATGAATAGCTATTGTGAAACAGTCTGTGGTTATAGATTGCTGGTATTTTCTGAAGGATTTTTGTTATGTTATTTATTCAGATAAAGGGATGGAATGAACACTATGCTTCCCTCACTTTTAGGACTGAGGCATTAGTTTTTCTGGCTTCTAGGAATATTGCCTATAGACAGCTCATTGCTGAGTCTCTCCCCAGAAATTACTCTAGGCTTAAGACAACTGCTTCACCCACAGCTAAGCTAAGCCTCTTCCTCAGGGCTTCATCCAAAAACTGGTCAAAATGGAGATAGAAAAACAAAGCCCCTTGGCTCAGTGTTGGAGGGGAGGGCAACTCAGAAGTCATGTTCTAGCTATAAAGCTGCCCATGGGATCACCTAAGGCCTTTGTTGCAAATATTTCACAGTTCAATTCCTCTCTGTGCCCAATCCTGCTTGCCTTCCTCCGTCACTCGTGATTATTTCAAGAGCCCTCCCTAGTAGAGCAACTGCATGCAAATCTTCATCACTGAGTCTATTTCTGACCTAGTTAAGGGTATAAAGGTATTATTCACAAGGTAGCTAAATCTGCAGTGAAAGGAGTGGTGATTATAAAAATTAGTGATATTAATTTTTAGTAGTATTTATTTATTTATTCCCTTTCTAGTTTGACTTTTTTTTGTTGTTTATTCAAGCATAACTAGCATACAGTTTTATATTAGTTTTAGGTATACAATATAATGATTGAATAATTTTATACATTTCTCAGTGCTCATCAAGGTAAGTGTACTCTTAATCCCCTTTATCTATTTCACCCACTCTCCCACCTGCCTCCCCTCTGGAAACCACCAGTTTTTTTCTCTGTATTTATGGGGTTTTTGTTTGTCTTTTTTTTCCCTTTGTTCATTTGTTTTGTTTCTTAAATTCCACATATGAGTGGTATCATATGGTATTTTTCTCTCTCTGACTGACTTATTACACTTAGCATTATACTCTTTAGATCCATCTATGTTGTTGCTAATTGCAAGATTTCATTATTTTTATCGCTGATATTCCATTGTGTGTATATATATATATATATATATATATATATATATATATATATACCCATTCTTTACCCATTCACTTATTGGTGGACACTTGGGCTGCTTCCATATCTTGGCTATTGTAAATAATGCTGCAACAAACATAGGCGTGCAGATTTCTTTTTGAAATAATGTTTTCATTTACTTTGGGTAAATACCCAGTAATGGGATTGCTGGATCATATGGTAATTTTATTTTTAATTTTTTAAAGACCTCCATAATATTTTCCACAGTGACTGCACCAATTTGCATTCCCACAAACAGTGCTTGAGGGTACTTTTTTTCCTCCACATCCTCACCAATATTTGTAATTCCTGTGTTTTTGATTTTAGCAATTCTGACAGATATGAGGTGATATCTCATTGTTGCTTTGATTTGCATTCCCCTGATAATTAGTGATGTTGAGCATCTTTTCATGTACCTGTTGGCCATCTGTATGTCTTCTTTGGGAAAATGTCTATTCAGATCTTCTGCCCATTTTTGATTGGGTTATTCATGGGTTCTTTTGTGTTGAGTTGTATAAGGTCTTTATGTATTTTGTTTATTAACCCCTACCAGAGTTATCATTTGCAAATATCTTCTCCTGTTCAGTAGGTTGCCTTGTTGTTTTGTTGATGATTTCCTTCACTGCGCAAAAATTTTATTTTGACGTAGTCCCAATAGTTTATTTTTGCTTTTGTTTCCCATTCCAAGGAAACATCTCTAGAAAAATATTTCTGTGGCCAATCTCAAGGAAATTACTGCTTATGTTTTCTCTGAGGAATTTTATGGTTTCAGGACTCACATTTAGGTCTTTAATTTACTTTGAGTTTGTGTGTGGCTTAAGAAAGAATGGTGGTTGCTAAGGGATGAAGGGGAGAGGGAAATGGGGAGTTTGGTTTTTGGGTATGGAGTTTCAACTTTGTAAAATGAAAAGAGTCCTGGAGATGGATGGGGGTGATGGTTGCACAAAAGTGTACATAATTGTGCCTAATAGCACTGTGCTCTATACAATTAAAATGGTTAATATCGCCAAAAAAAAAAAAAAAAAGTAAGTGGTCCAGTTTCATTCTTTTGCTTATAACTGTTCAGTTTTCCCAAAAACATTGATTGAAGAGACTGTCTTTTTCCCATTGGGTATTCTTGCCCCTCTTGTCACATATTAATTGACCATAAAAACTTGGGTTTATTTCTGTACTCTCTATTCTGTTCTATTGATCTATGTGTCTGTTTTTGTGCCAGTACCATTCTGTTTTGATTACTACATCTTTGTAGTATGTCTTGAAATGTGGAATTGTGATACTTTCAGTGTTTTCAAAATTACTCTGGTTATTTGGGGTTTTCTTTGTGATTTCATGCAAATTTTAGGATTATTTGTTCTAGATCTGTGGAAAATGCTATTGGTATTTGGATGGGGATTGCATTAAAACTGTAGATTGCTTTGGGTAGTATGGACATTTTAAGAATATTCTTCCTGGGGCGCCTGGGTGGCACAGTGGTTAAGCGTCTGCCTTCGGCTCAGGGCGTGGTCCTGGCGTTATGGGATCGAGCCCCACATCAGGCTCTTCCGCTATGAGCCCGCTTCTTCCTCTCCCACTCCCCCTGCTTGTGTTCCCTCTCTCGCTGGCTGTCTCTATCTCTGTCAAATAAATAAATAAAATCTTTAAAAAAAAAAAAAGAATATTCTTCCTATCCATGTGCATGCAAGTTTCCGTATGTCTGTGTCATCTTCAATTTCTTTCATCAGTGTTTTTTAGTTTTCAGAATATAGGTCTTTCACCTTCTTGGTTGTTTATTCCTAGGTATTTTAATATTTTTGGTGCAACTGTAGATGGGATTGTTTTCTTACCTTTTCTTCTGCTACTTTGTTATTAGTGTATAGAAATGTAACAGATTTCTGTACATTAATTTTGTATCCTCTGCCCTTATTAAATTCACTTATCAGTTCTAGTAGTCTTTGGGTGTCTTTAGGGTTTTCTATATATAGCACCACGCAATCTACAAATAGTGAAAATTTTACTTCTTCCTTACCAATTTGGATGCTTTTTGTTTCTTCTTGTCTGGTGTTGTGGCTAGGACTTCCAGTACTATGTTTGAAAGTGAAGAGAGTGGACATCCTTGTCTTATTCCTGATCTTAGAGGAAAAGCTCTTAGTTTTTCATCATTAAGTATGATTTTAGTCATGGGTTTTTCATATATGGTTTTATTATGTTGAGGTATGTTCCCTCTAAATCTATTTTGTTGAGAAATTTTTTTATCACAGATGAGTTTTGTACTTTGTTAAATCCTTTTTCTGCATCTATTGAGATAATCATATGGCTTTTATCCTGTTTCTTGTTAATGTAATGTATCACTACTTGATCATGGTGAATGATTTTTTTAAATATATTGTTGGATTTGGTTTGCTAATATTTCGTTGAGAATTTTTGCATCTGTATTCATTAGAGACATTGGCCTGTAGTTTCCTTTTTTGTAGTGTCTTGATATCAGGGTAGTGCTGGCCTTGGAGAATGAATTTAGAAGTTTTCCTTTCTCTTCAATTTTTGTAATAGTTTGAGGATCATAGGTATTCACTTTCCTTAAATGTTTGAATTCATCTGTGAAGCCATCTTCAGTCCTGGGCTTCTAATTGTTGGGTGTTTTTTGATTATCAATTCATTTTCTGGTTATCAGTCTCTTCAAGTTTTCTATTTATTCCTGTTTTAGTTTTGGTAAGTTACATGTTTCTAGGAATTTATCCGTATCTTCCAGGTTGTCTAATTTGTTAGCATATAGTTTTCCATAATATTCTCTCATAATTGTTTGTATTTCTGTGGTGTCAGTTGTTATTTCTCCTTCATTTCTGATTTTATTTATCTGAGTTCTATCTCTTTCTTTTTTTTTTTTTTTTTTTTTGGAGCTTATCAATTTTGATCTTTTCTAAGAATCAGCTCCTGGTTTTATTGATCTGTTTATTATTTTTGTTTGTTTAGTCTCTATTTCACTTATTTCTGCTCTAATTTTTATTATTTCCTTTCTTCTCCTGACTCTGGGCTTTGTTTGTTCTTCTTTTTCTAGCTTCTTTGGGTGTAAGACTATGTTGTCTCTTTGAGATTTTTCTTACTTCTTGAGGTAAGCCTGTATTGCTATAATCTTCCCTTCTAGAAGAGCTTTTGCTGCATCCCAAAGATTTTGGACCATTGAGTTTTCATTTTCATCTCTTTCCTTGTGTTTTTATTTTTTTTTAAATTTTTTTTAAATATTTTATTTATTTATTTGACAGAAATAGAGACAGCCAGCGAGAGAGGGAACACAAGCAGGGGGAGTGGGAGAGGAAGAAGCAGGCTCATAGTGGAGGAGCCTGATGTGGGACTCGATCCCGTAACGCCGTGATCACACCCTGAGCCGAAGGCAGACGCTTAACCACTGTGCCACCCAGGCGCCCCCCTCCTTGTGTTTTTAAATATCCTCTTTGATTTCATGATTTATCATTCATTGTTTAGTAGATCCTGTTTAACCTCCATGTTTAACCTCCAAATATTCTCTTGTGATTGATTTTTAGTTTTATATCATTGTGTTTGGAAAAGATGCATGATATAATTTCAATCTTTTGATTTTATTTTGACTCGTTTTGTAGCCTAGCGCATGATCTATTCTGGAGAATGTTCCATGTGCACTTGAAAAGAATGTATTTTCTATCGTTATTGGATGGAATTTTCTCTTTATCATTACTTTTGCCATTTTAATTATTATGTGTCATAGTCTGAACTTCCTTGGGTTGATTTTGTTGGGGATTCTCTATGCCCCCTGATCTGGATTTCTGTTTCCTTCCCCAGATTTTGGAAGTTTTCAGCCATTATTTTTTTTCAAATGAATTTTCTAACACCCCCCCACCCCCCACCCCCCGGTCTGTCTCTCCTCTCTCTGGAATTCCTATAATGTGAGTGTTATGTTCGATGATGTCACTGAGTTCCCTTAACCTATTTCCTTTTTTTTTTTTTTACTATTTTCTTTTTGCTCTTCTGCTTGGTGCTTTCCATCACTCTGTCTTCTAGATCACTGATCCTGTCTTCTCCCTCCTTTAATCTATATTGATTCCCTCTAGTGGATTTTTAATTTCAATTATTGAGTTCTTCATCTCTGATTGGTTCTTTTTTACATTCTCTCTTTGTTGAAGGTCTCACTGAGATCCTATACTCCTTTGTCAAGTACAGTAAATATCTTTATGACCATTACTTTAAGTTATTTATCAGGTATATTGCTTATCTCCACTTCCTTTAGCTCTTTTGCTGTGGATTTGTCCTGTTCTTTCATTTGGGACATATTTCTCTGTTGCCTCATTTTGTCTAGCTCTCTGTGTCTGTTTCTATGTATTAGGAAATCAGCTATGTCTCCTGATTGTGAAAGTAGTGGCTTTTAGAAGAAGAGTTCTTGTGGTGTCCTGTAATACACTGTCTGCTGTTTATCAGAATTAGGTGCTTCAATGTATCTCTTATTTTATTTTATTATTTTATTATTTTAGAGAGGTAGAGAGAGAGAGAGAAAGAGTGGGAAGTGGTAAAGGGAGAGGGAAACAGAGAGTCTCAAGCAGGCTTCACACCTAACGTGGAGCCCAACATGGGGCTCGATCTCACAACCCTGAGACTGTGACCTTAGCCAAAATCAAGAGTCAGACACTTAACCGACTGAGGGTTATCTCTTCAGGGGTATCTCTTATGTGAGTTGCATGTGCCCTATTATTGTGACTGAACCATATTTGCCTTTAATCTAGTTGGCCCCTCACCTGTTATGGCAGAGTTTGGTCCCTTTGCTGTTAGGGTGCCATCCAGAGGCTGCTGTGGCTTGTAGTTGGCTGGTGTCAGTAGTCAGACCACAGCCTGTCTCAGCCCATCTGCCAGGGATATGGTCACAGTAAGCTGCAGATGTTCTCCCTGCATTGTCCCCTGAGAGGGTTTCATTTGAGGTCTGACTAGAACTCAGACCAGATATCTGCCCCCAGTCTGTCTGCTGGGGCTGTAGTTGAGCTAATGTGTGTGGTTATCTTCCTCTCTCCCCAGGAGTCACTTTGGAGTGACCCTGGTCCCTATTGGGGCTGTTTGCAGGATGTGATGCAGTAGGAGCTGCTTTGGAGGGGCTCCTGCCTAGTGGCATGAGTTGGATAGGGCTAATCCACAGGAGAATGCAGGGGCAAGGTGGCATGATGTTATCAGTGTAGGTGGAGAGTGTTCGAACTGGTTCTCACAAATCTGTCTTTCTAGGCTGGAAGTGGGGTAGATAAATGGAACTCTGCTAGCTCTGTTGTTCTTAGAGAAGTCTCCTAAAGATCCCTCTTCCTCCAGCACACATTCTGAGATTAATAAATAAATCTCCAAAAATACCACAGGCACTTTTCAAACTGCTGCATCTTGATGGGGTTGATTGTTGAAGTACCCAGAGTTAAGCCCTATGTACTATAAATACTCAGGAAGTTAAACCCCACTGGTTTTCAAAGCCAAATATTGTAAGGACCTGTATACCCAGTAGAGGTCAGGTCCCCCTTTTTGGGGTTCCTGGTGTGGGGTCTGCTCTCCTTTCTCCATACTTGTAGTACCTCTTGCATTTGTGGTTGGTCTTGCCAGAAGTTTGATTTCCAACCATATCTCCGCCCCTCCCTCCCTTTTTTGATGTGGCCTCCTCTCTATGATTAACTGTGGAAAGTCTGTTTTTCTAGTCTCCAAGTCATTTTTTGGGTGAGTTGCATTGATGTGGTTGTTATCTAAGTATGTCTGATGAAGTGGGCGTAGGGTCCTCCTACTCTGCCATCTTCCCAGAAGTCTCAGCACTTATTCATTTTTAACCTGAGAAGGACTTTATAAGAATTCCTGTCATTACCATTACAAATTTATTATTAACTCTACATATCTATTTTGATGTGAATTACTTATTATGCTTTCATTATTCCCTTCTTAGCCATTATTATTAATTAGGGTCAATTACTAAGACCTGTTTGGCTATCTGCTCAAATTATTGTGCAATAACCTTACCAAATAAAGTATGATTAATGTACTTATAAGGGTATTACCCCTGCTTTACTTTCATTCATAAGATATGGTGGCAGTTGTTTTTTGTTTTTTGTTTTTTAAAGAGAGAGCATGCCCCAGGGGTGGAGGACAAATGAAGAGGGAGAGAGAGAATCCCAAACAGGCTCCACACCAGCACAGAGCCCAATGTGGGACATGGTCTCATGACCCTGAGATCATAACCTGATCCAAAATCAAGACTTGGAGGCTTAACTGACTGAGCCACCCAGGCTCCCTGGAATGATGGCACTTAAAATCTGAGATACATGTTTTATTTCTGTCACAATTTTTAAATCTTTTCCCAAAATATTGAGCTCTCATCTTGCTTACTGACCTTGTGTTTCAGCACTTGGCATTTAAGATTGAACGATAGATTTTATTTTTCTGGATTATAATAAGATCTGATTATTTTGGCAACTATCTGGTTGATGGGAAATCACGAGATCAAGAAAGACTATATGACCAGTTGCAATCTGACAGAATATCATGAGAAGGAAAAATTTAGAAATATTTTATATAAAACACTTTACACATATCATCAGACATATGTGAACAATTATTATGTACCCACCTGAAACATAATAGTTAAAGAAGCTATCTGAATTGTAGTTTTAGTTTTACACATTCTTCCATTTCTTCACAATGAAATCCAACATAATGCCTATCACAAATACAAGATCATGTAATTCTTAATGGGGAGTAGTAAGACATTCATTAACTTAACATTATCTACTGAATACATAAAACATACATTATTATGTTGTGAATCAGTCACAAATAAAAAGCATTTCATCTGGTTCCTGCTTTTCAAGATCTCCATTAGAGACTTTCCCAATTTCCTGACATTTAATAATATGCTTCTGATACATTATTGAGAAAAAGAGAAGATGATTTATATTTGGCAGCTACTTCAGACAAGCATTTGGGGAAGGATGAAAATCTGCTTCTATAGACCAATCATGTGAAAACTGTATTTTCTCCTTCAGACATAATAATTTTGTTCTTAGGGGCAATTTAAGAGTCATGTTATGTTCAAGAATGCTATTCCTTCACTGCTTTAATTCTCTTGTGACAAGATTTTAATACCATGTAGGGTATCCACCCACACAAAGTACGTTAACCTTATGATTTAGGTATAAGTTGTATTTTATTAACTGTATCATTTTATGTTTAATTGTTTTGTATTATTTTTTTAAAAAATTAAAATCAACATATATTATTCTCAAGGAAGTGATAGCAGAAGGTTCTCAATCATTTTAGTGGCTACTAACCTGGTAAATATAATAAAATTTATTAATTTGTGCATTTCCATTATGTTTTTTAGTACCCTGGTTGAAATCATAGAGTAATATTTAGTACCCTGATTTAAGATCGTAAGTAATATTCACCAAGGAAACATACAGTAAATTAGGGCAATTTCAATAACGAAAACAAAACATAACACTGAAAAAGTTCTTCACAGGGAGGTGATAGTAACTTAACTTTATATATCTATTAGGGTAGATATAGATAGATTTGTGAAATAGGCAAATATTCTCCTAAGTGACTTCCTTCCTCTTTCCCAAATCCTCATTTTGGTGTTTTATCTGCTAGGCAACCTATTTCTCCTTTTATCACCAACTTCTATTACTTCACCTGGTTCTCTTTCCCATTCAGTAATGTTTGGGAGAAAATGATTAGCAATGGGCATTCCATCCATTCTTTCCTTTTATAAGGGCAGATGCTCTAATCAAAGAAAGCCCTTCAACCCTCCCTGTAAACCTTCAAAGACAGACCACCCTGAAAACTAACTAGTAGTATTTTTAAGCCAGGGAGACCTTAGCTATGCAATCCTTTTATCAGAGTATACCTAGTCTGTCTAGGATTGCTTGTTTTAAACAAACCTGGAAATTATAAATGAGTTTATGGGGCATGGTTTTACTGAAAATGTCACATAAACTATGGAATTAATCTGAGTATAGAATAAAGATGCTTCATGCTGAAATCGTTCCCTCCTGTGTAAATAATATAGCCACAGAATTACTTAGAATTTTCTTACGTTAATCTGAGCCAGAGAGCATTCTAATGAAGCAAGGAAGGACCAGACTGCACTTGTGGACCCAGACCTACGTCACCTTGCTTTTTCTATGCCGTATAATCACTTCAATTTTCTTCTCATAAATCTGATTTCTCAATCTGATCCTTTGTGTTACCTTAGCGTCCTGAACAGAGTTTCCTTCCAGGATTCACGTCAAGTTATCTCCAGAGTTGTCATCCAGTAGTTAGAATAGATTGTTATAAAAAAAAATCAACCACAGATTAACATGACAAAGCGGTTATTAATGCATTATTATGTCACATGTTATCATCATTCTAAAAAAGAGGGCTGAAATTTAAAGACTTGACTCCAATGAAATAAAGTAGACTCCAAGACAACCCAAATATATTAGAAAGCAGGTCTCTGGCTACACTACAAATCACATATATTTGAAGAAAATTGGACCATGATTCAAAGAAACATATTTTAATAGTTTTCCTCCTTGTTAAAAGAACTAATTATCAACATGATACAAAAACAGTGGAAGGAAAAAGTGCTTAGGAAAAGCTTTACCAAGCCTAGCAGAATTTCTTATCTTTATTCTAAAGGAAACTATTTGATATGGATTTTTAGGGAGGCCTCAATAAGAATTTCATAAAAGAGCACACATAAATAGGAGTCTTGCTACTTGCTGATGCAGGTTTGAACAAATTTGAGAAGAGATTAAAACACTTTCTTTTATATCAATTTTAGGGGTTTTTGTTCACTTGAAAATAGAAAGGTTGTGTTGACAAAATGAAGGCAGACATGTGTTTAATTATGAAGAGCTTTATTTCCATTTTGAATTTAATATAAAAATGAAGGTCTGTGAAATAAACTATGTTTCATTCAGGCATTTCTTCATGAATTATAATATTCCAGACAAACTCCCACAGGGGTAAATATGTTTTCATCTTCCGCAGGTGTAAAAAATCTTCTAAGGAGCACTATTTCCCAACAAATGAAAATATTTCCATCTCCAACCAGCCTTGAAAATGTTACTCCTAGGAATAAATAAATTTTCTGTGATGCTGAGGCCCTTGTTCAGGATCCATTATGTCAAAGGCAGATTAAAATATATCATTTTCCCAGCTGTGAATTTTGTATTTCACTCCTTATGCTAGCTCTTCCTCTTCTTTTCTAAGAAATAGAGATATTTCATTTTAATGATGATTATAGCCTATTATTATTCTCATGTGACTAAAAAGCTAATAACAAGAATGTTGCATTTATCATTCAGAAATTATGCCTAGAACACATTATCAGTATGCACTCTTAGAAATCAAATGCTACACTATTTGTTGCTATAATTAATTAAGAAATTAGTTTTAATTTTTGTATATACTAAAATTTAATTCAACGTGTTTGCTATAGCTTGAATTCATAAAAACCGTAAGTCAAATTATGTCCCTCAATGTATCTAGTGATTATAATCAATAAAAGCCTGAGTATTATGGCCTAACAAGTGAATATTCTGTCTGCATATATTAGTATGTGTGATGCCAAATTAATGTTAATAATAGTAAGACAGAGGGTTGATTAACAACTTTATCACACCCATATGGTGATAATTGGAATTAACTCTTACTGTTAATAAAAAGAAAGTATCCAAAAAAAAAAAAAAGTAATGTTTGTAAAAATGGGACACTAATTTAAACTTTTTTATTTCTAGAACAACTTTTTAAATTGATATTAATATGTGGCTAAATTTTAACAGAAATTAGATGGAAAATATATCACATTTCCTATGTGGAGAGCCAGTTTTCTAATTTTGTTGAACAATGCACATAAGAAATCAGACAGCAAAACATTAGGATTGAGCTTAACTACTTATATATCTAAATATTTAAGCAAACATGTGTTTACATGAGCACATACACTCACCGGCACACAAAAACATTATATAGTGTCAATTTTGGTACTCAAATTTGAATTTAAACAATATAATATCATATGGGGGAAAAAGTGAATCTCAACAGCCATTACATACACAGCATAGTATCCTTTTATAAAGTTAAAAATAATAATTCCATGTATTCCTAAAAATACTTTTTGGGAGTGAATAGATATGCAAAAAAAAAAAAAAAAGCCCTATGAAAAGGAATGCTAACATAGGATTCTGGATAGTGAATACCTCTGCTGGTGAGAGGCAGAAAAACAGGTTGGGTGAATGCATGTGGTTAGAGGTTTGCTAGTCCTAGCTTTCTTTATTTCCTTCAACTTTGTATTGAAGTGTAACATTTTTATAGAAAAGTACATTCTTCGCAAATGGATAGCCCAGTGAGTTTTTACAAACTAAACACACCCTTTTAACTGACATTCAGGTCAAAGACTAGGGCATTAAGAGTGAGAAATACACCCTTTTGGCTTTCTTTCAGTCATTACTTCGTACTCCCATCCAGGGTGACCATTTATCCTACCTGTTAATGTCATATATTAGTTTTTGCTTATTTCTGTAACTTATATAACTGAAATCAGATGGTATATACTCTGTCTGGTTCCTTTGTTCAACATTGTGGCTGTGAAATGAATCCATATTTTCAAGGTATAGTTATAAAGCATTCATTCTTGCTGTATAATTTCTTTGTGAGAATATATCAAACTTTATTTTTCCAATTTGAGGTTATTATAAATAACGCCCGTACAAATAGTGCTAGTATTAGCTTTTGGTGAACATGTGTACATGTATAGATGGTGAACAGATATCTAGAAGAGCAATTGCTGGGACAGAGGTCTGCAGATGTTCAACTTTAGTAGATCTTTCCAAGTAGTTTCCCAAAATTGTTATAGCAAATTGAACTATCACGTTCCACTATTAACGCTATCATACTCCATATCTGTGCCAACATTAATTAGGTTTTTTTTTTCCTTCTCCTCCTTCTTCTTTTTCTTCTTCTCACTTTAGCCTTTCTTATATGTGTTTAGTGGGTATCACTTTGTGGCTTAAATTTGTATTCTCTCTATTACTAATGAAGTTGAATTTCTTTACATAAATTTATTGTCAATTTGATATACTCTTATGAAATGCGTATGCAACTTTTCTGCCATTTTTCTATTGAGTTTCTTTTTTTTTTGGTCAGTTCTCTTTCTATATTTAGATATGAATCTTTTGTCAACATATTGGAAAAACTTGCTTTCACTCCATGTGTTGCCTGTTTACACTTTTAGCGGTGTTTTTAGCAATCAAATATCTGATTTTTACTACAGACCAATTTGCAAAATTTCTTTTATGGTTGCTAATCTTTCTTTCTTGTTGAAGAAATATTTTTCACCTCCAAACTCATAATAATTTATTATGATTTCTTTGAAATATTTCCTTTCACTTTAGACTTATATCTGTGATTGTATATGGTATGAGGTAGAAATCAAGACACACGTTTCCTCACATGCATATCCACCTGACTTGCTGCCATGTATTAAAAATACCAGCCACGTCCCCACTGCACTCTACTACCTTTAATTTGGTGCTAATTACATCGTTGAAAATAATTAAATTAAAAAAACAACTAAATGAAAATAGAGTTCAAATAGACCAATGGTGGTAGTATATAAAGAACCAATGATTATGTTCAATTCAATTCTGATTATCTTGTGTGAAAGGAAGAAAGAAAGAAAGAAAGAAAGAAAGAAAGAAAGAAAGAAAGAAAGAAAGAAAGAAAAAAGCAAGCAAGCATAAAGAATATGGGGGAGTCAGACCATAAAAAGATGATTCTTAGTGTCTAGTCTAGAGAACAAAAATCACACTAGATATCTGGATAGAGGGAATTTAATGTAGGAATACTATTACACAAGCATGTGGAAGTGAAAGAGCCACAAGGCTCTTACTATCTGGGTTGTATTATACCCAAAATTATTAACTTCAGAAAACAGCTTCCACCCATAGGACTGAGGAACAAAGGTGCTGGAGTTCAGGGTGATTAGCAGCCTATAACCTAATCATTGTGGCACCTCATGGGCCCAAGGCGGCTGGTTGAGTGTGCCATAAAGAAGCAGGAAGCTGTGAGGAATTGCTGAAACTCTGGTAAAGTTGCAGTAAGAAAACAGAAATACAGAAGTTTCTTCTTTTCTGCTCCTGCTTCCAATATGTCTTTAGTGCTCCTATTGGCAGAATATAACAGAAGGCCAACTGGCAAAGAATTGGTATTTGTAGAGTTCTTACCCTCAGTATGAGAAAGCAAAATACAGCAAAACAGATTTGGAATTCAGAGATAATAGGCTAATAATGACAAATGATAAAACAAATTTAAATATTAAAGATAGTATATTATTATATCCACATTTTGATTTGGATTTAAATTTAAATTAAATACTTGATGTATACTAAGCATAAATCAAAATTATAAGTTACTTCATTCAGAGTATGTTTACATTTATTTATATGGCACTGCACTTCACATATTTTCGAAGGTTACATTGTTAAGTAAGCCATTTTTCATTTTTTTTTTAATCTTATGGATTCCTATAACACAGATTTATCAGTTAAGTGTGATGAACTACCTTGGTTAATGTTTATAATCTAAAATGTTTCCATTTTCTCAGTACATTATTTTTCATTACCTAAATATTGCCCTGTGTGCATTGTCTTCTTCTGGTGTCTACTATGGTTCAAACTCTGTGAAAATGTCATTCACACCATCCCAGTGTGTCAAAATAATTTGTCATGTCTTTTAAAACTTATTTACTTCCTTTAAAATCATATTCTCACATGTATTTCCCATTATAGATAAACAACGTACAAAACCTTGTGATAATTTGCAAATCAAAAAATGGACATTTCAACCTATGTAGGGAATGGTATAGGAAAAGATAAAAATCCTCATTTGAGTTGCGTTGTTTTTATGTGGTAGCCATAGAAAATGATTAAGAGGTTATTTAAAAATGTGTTACAAGCTTATGGAGTTGCACATAGCCATCTGGCGGGAATGTAAACATACAACAGAAGAACGTAATTCCAGCCTATATATACTTATTGATTATGTTGACTCCCTACCAGAAGAATGAGTTAATTCAATGAAAAAACATTCATAAAAGAAGGTGGTTGACTTTATGTAGGTCAGGAAAATATCATCATTAACTATATTCCCTCCTCCATGTATTGATTTTACTGTGTCATAGAAATGTATAAGCACAAATTAAGCTTTAGGAAGAGATAAGGAGAGAAAAAGAACAGAGAATGTAACTTAAAGCAATAGACTCGTTTCCCTAAACTAGTCTGAAAAGGTGGCAGCTCCCAAATTTCCATGGAATAAAGTTAGCTCTGATTATAATGTCCCAAAGATTTCAGATCTCATTAAGTGAGGTAATAAAGAATTAACGAATTAATTATTAATAAATTAACAAGTTAATAATGAGAATCTAAGCCACTGTAAGATGTTAAAAATCAACATTGTTAGAAAATACTAGTTTTTTTCTCTTTGTTTCTATGACTGTATGCACAAATATTTCTTTCAAAGTTAAGTTAAAAGAAAATATATTAAACTATTTGACATAAACAAAAAAAGAAGATATTTCTAATGTCCTTTAATATTTTATTTGTTGAATTTGTACTGATGCCCCACTGTAACAGATGATACAGATGACCAATATGCTAGTTAAGATCACAAAGGAGGGTTAACCATAAATTCTAGTGTACTTTACCAAAAACACTTTTATCAACGAGACTAATAAGCCAATAAATGAAATCTCCTTTTTGTTTCTTTTCTGCTTCTCTTTCTTCACTATTGGAATGGCTGTTCACAGTCAAAGGTTGGCAGAATCAGGAAGAAGGGAAATGATATGACTGGGAGGTTAGATGGCACCTGCCATTCACACTCCCTGGGTGGCTGACGGCCAGCGAGAGTTCTCAAGCACAGAACACCACAAAGCTGCTGCCTTGACATCCTTGCCAATTTGGGGAAGAATAAAAAACACAGGCAAATGAATATAATTTCCAAAAATAGATCAATTCTTGAGATAAGTCAGAATTTGAGGAAATGGTAATGGACTCCATTTTTTTTCTAAAAGTTGCTGCTTCAACTTAAATTCGATGTTCAGTAATGAAGACAGAGTTATAATAAGTTAATGATAAACACACACACATGCACATTCATAAACATAAATGTATGTAATTTAATATGTAATGTGCATACATAATAAATTAAGAGGTAACATGGATTTAAAATTCCCACTTACTAAAGCCTTTTTCATCATACTGTGGTCTCTGCATCAAATATTATCAGACAATTTTCTGAACTAGTTGAAGTAAATAGCCATTCAACAAACTGTTCAGACACCTTGACTTAATCTACTCCTTCTCTGCTATTCCCTTCTTTGGTCAAGTAGCTATACTCTCAATATTATTTAACTCTTTGTGTACCTAAATACACTAATTGACAGAAAGTGATGTTAGCATTTAAGCTACTAACAATAGCAAGAAATGAAAACTAAGAGACTGAAGAGAAAACTAAGATATTAATTAAAAATAAGTGATAAGAGACTTTAGGAAAACTTAGATCAGAAGTTAGCAATATCAAGGTCTCTAAGATATGACTTAACACAATATAGTTAATTTGCTTGAATAATAAATATTTTTGAATCATCAAATCCATTGAATCCATATCATCATCACCATCATCTTAATTAACATTTATTGACTGATTATAAAATGTCAGGCACTGTTCTGAATGCTAATTGACCTATTAAGAGATTCAGTGGTAATTAAAAAAGAACACAGAGACTGTGACTCAATCTTCAACCATGGTAACAACTCTTTGTAGGAAGTTTATTAACATTCCTATTTGTAGTTTAGGGAATTAATATAAATAAAAGTGAAGTAAATTGCCAAGAACACATCACTTCTGGGTGGAAAAGCAAGGTTTTGAATCAAAAGAACATAGCTTGAAAGGCAAAATATTTAATCCCTGCATTCAATTGGGAAATGAGATACAGTAAAATAAAATCTAGAATTTATTTAATTTTTCTCAAAACTAACTTAAATGAAAGTGCTCACATACCATTAAAAAATGCATTACTCTGTTTGCATGATTGGCACTGCCCCCCACCACACACATGCACACACAAATGCCTGCTCTGCTGAATCACTTTAAAAAGGAAAGTTCATAAAACATATTGTAGTTACAAATACAATCTTAATTAGAGTTGTGGGACTCATTTTAGGTATTTTCAGTCTATAAATATAGCTAATATAAGCCTTTAGAGGGATATATATTATCACTTCTGCTCTTGCTATTTATTTATGAAGGCATTCTTTCATTCATAACTCATTATTTAATTATCAAACAATTATATGCACCAGGTGCTGTGCTAGGAACTGGGTAGATGAAAAAATTAATGCCATAATCTCTATCATTAAAGATTTCAGAGTCTAGTCTAGAAAGACAAATTAACAGATTTACTTCTGGAGGGACAATGCATTAATTAGTATGAAATACGAAGGGAAACAAGAAAAAAGATATGATCAGGCCTGAAAATGTAGGGGAGGCAATGAAAAAGCCATCCTCTAGGATCTGATATTTGACTTCAATCAGAAAGGATAAACAGAGTTAGACAGACCAAATATGCCTGGAAGGAAGAAAGGCTTTCTGGGGAAAAGGGGTACAAAGGCATGGAAGCAATACAACTTTTATTTGTATTTCCCCTGGTAATTTCCTCCTGTCCTCTTTACAAAGTAATCTGATGGAGATCTTGGGGTAATTTACATGAAGAGACAAGAGGAAGAAGGAGATGTGTTGACTAAAGCAAGAGGTTGGAATTGTTTGAGGAAGAAGTCATGAGGCAAGGAAGGCAGGTGGCCCAGTAGCTAGAAAAGGCAAAGAAACAGGTTCTCCCCTGAGCCTCCAGAATGAAACTGATGTTGGACTTCTAGCTTCCAGAACCATATGATGATACATTTGTATTTTCTAAGCCACCAAGTTTGTAGTAATTTGTTACAACAGCTACAGGAAACTAATACAATCATCCAAGTTTTTCTCCTTTACATACCAAATAAACCAACTGAACAGACTACATTAAGGAAGAAAGAAAGGTTACATGGTAACTATAAAGAAACCGAATAACAACATACTGCAAAGGAAAGAAACATAAAGGCATTAGAGAAAGTCCACTGACTGGGCTATAACACTGTTTCAGGTTTTCTTATTTTCATGTACAATCTATCATCTTAATCCCCGAGATGCGTCCTATCTTCCTAAACCTTCCTTTCATAGTCCTTTCTTCTCCCAGTCTTGAGACTCTATCCAGGTTTCACATCGTTGGAACTATTGACCACAATCTACCCACTACTTACTGAATATAATCTGCCTGATAAAGACTTGGCCTGGCCTGATTTTAATGGAACACAGACGTTTTCCTTGGCTGTCTTAGTCATGGTTCATTTTTCCCAATAGAGAAAATTAAAATGTAACTGACACACCCTTAAGATATTACAAATTTACATTTTGAAAATCTAGATCAAGGATTCTTAAACTATTCTGATGTGAAGCACCAAGTGATTCCGTAGACACACACTTATGCCCAAATCATTGGAGAGACATATGAATGGAAGTTCCAGCACTATTCAAACCAAACTCTGCTTTAATTTGTTGTACATACTGGTCTTGCTACATGCAATTTTACTTTTGCATTGAGATCCTCAGCTCGCAAATTTTGAAATAATATATGTTAGGTGTATGCCAGCACTCTCCTGCATAATATCCAGAAGAAACCTACATAATATTTGTTTTTTTATTGGACAAGTAGGTATTCTTACTTTTTAAAAAATAATCGTTATTGCTGAAGAGATTATTTTTGCATGGGAAGGGCTCAATGGCTTTTAACTTCAACAAAAACCGGTCTGGATCCATCCTCTACCAAACAGAGAGGGGGAGTAAAAAGCACATTTTTTTTTCTCTTAACAGATTCTCATATTCCACTGGAAAGCCAAATTGACGTCCATCTGGGTTAATTTGTTAGGACATCTCTCCCTTAGGGTTTTGGTCCCTGAACCATGTTCTCTCTTCAGGTTTGGTGCCTCGCACTTTCAGGACAGTGAAAAAAACTGTAGGTAGTATGGTTGGAGGCACGGCGGTATCATGCTTAGAAGAGTTGTTGACTTCAGACAAAACTGGGTTTTCCTTCAAGTGTCTGACTTCCAACAATTTTTTAAGAAATATCTTTAAGCCTCAATTTCTTCATCTGTAAAACAGGGAAAATAGTTCCCATGTTTCCAGGTTGGGTACAGTCATTGTCTAGCACCATATACATGTTGCATAAATTACAGCAGTTAGTACTCAGCTACACAATAACAAATAAGTATTCAGGTATTTTATTTGTTTTTGGTTTAGAAATAATACATGTTAGTTTTCAACAACAAATTGCTCGTATTTTCAAAATGTGCATTGTGGTTTTTGAGGGACTAAATGGAAGATGGTGTTTGTTTAAAAAACAATTAGTAGCCTTAAGAAAATGCATTTTTGCATATGCCATGAAAATTAAAGAATGAATCCAACTATTCAAATGTAATTTATTTTCTATTTTGTAAGAAAATCTAGAGCCAAATAGGACAGTAATAAGTACCAGACAGAGACAGAGTTTATAAGATAATGTTAGGAATATATTTTAAGTTGCCTTAAACGTTAATTTTTTTTTGAAGTTGGAATTCAAATGCAATTCAAAATGCAAGCACCATATTAATTGGTAGCTTCAGGTTGGAAAGAATGCAGCAACGTACTCTATTTTCTTTAGAAGCATTAAAAATGAACTTAAAAGTCACTTAAAGTAGCATCATCAATGAATTGGTTATTACCAAACCTATTCCCCTCTCATTTTGACTATCATACTAAAGTCTAGATCTATAATCTTAGCTCCTTCCCTCTAAATAATGACCACATCATATTGGGCTGTTAATTTTAATTAAATGCACTGGGCTAAATTTTGCTGTCAAGAAATTATTTTGTACTCTCGTAGTAATCACAGATAATTTTACCTGAATATATAAAAGCAGAATGTGGCCCTTTTTGATTAGAGACATTATATATTAGTGGTTTTATTACAAAGAAGTGTTAGGTCAAATATTTTTGGCTTAGCCCAGTGTGTGTGTGTAATGCTTCATTTTCTTAATTATTTCAGATCCAGCTTTACAACCTAAGAATTGAATTAAACCCCACAAATTCACTAAAACAAAAAATATTTGTTTGGTATTGAATTCTCTACTTTGCCGGCCACATTAATCTGGAATGACTAAGATTTTCCTTCATTTTTGTTATCTGGAGAAATACATACAGAATATCTGTTGAGTTCCAATTATCCGGTACAATATGTAAAAGATGGAAATTCTTGCCATTAATTAATTTAGAGTTAAATGGGAACTTTCTAGTAAAAGACAAATTGTACTCAGAATAGGCCATATTATACCTGGAATAATTTTAGGGCCCCCAAAAAGGAATCATCCTATGTGAAAACTAAAAAATGTTGCAGCCTTTGATTTAATGCTAAAAATTCTACCTCAAAGATGGTTTTCTGAGAAGATGGAGTTATAAAACTTTGTACCTTGGGAGGTTATTTGCTTGTTATTTAGCAAATTTAATTTAATAAAAATGTTAAGCAATATTTTAATCATCAATCATAAGCAAGTTTATCAGGTTGCTCTCAAGAGACAATTCATTGAAAGGGAGCCCACATATGACTAAATAAGAGTCTGATGGCATGGAAGGTAAACATCAGCAACTTAAATTTAAACTGTTCTTGCCAGAGATGAATACTCCTAAAAATCTTCTTCCAGATTGTTCAAAGTGAACATTTTTCTTAAAAGGAGTAAAAGAGGGGAAAACCAAAGATATTGAATTTTGTAACAAATGCAATCAGCAAATAATTATAGCTTCCAAAGACATCCTTAAAATATCCTATTTCTAAAGAAATTATATTAAATATTGGCTGAAATAAAAATAAAAAATATTATTTTCACAAGTTTTTTCATGTATAAGCTTTTGATATATACAGATCATTCTGGTCCTTCTAAGAGAGAAAAGAAAGACATTATCTCATTACTCTGAAATAAAGTTCACTGAAGGAAAATATTCCCCATAGAGCAGCCAAATTGAGACTGAAATAATCATATTCCTTAGAATATTGTTCATTTGTATACTAATGCTATAATGACATTATTCATTTGTGACTTTTATAAAGAAAGCACTTCTTCTGCACAAGATGAGATTAATGCACAAAGACGTGCAAAAATATCATCTATCAACCACTATAGGAATGCACTTGGAGCAAGGCGGGCAGGGGTTGCTAACTGACAACACAGAGCATTTACAGAGTTGTGAGGCATGAACTCCTGTACTAATCCTGCTGCAGAACGTACCTATGTGAATTTCACACCTAGAGGGTGGAGCCAATGCAATTATTATAAAGCAAAATGTTTCCTTTCTCTTAATGAGTTTTCTAGTTGCAATCAGTGATTTTATTTACAAACTGAACTTAATCACTCTTTGTAAATTATGACCACTTGTACATATTTCGAAGGAGAAAAATATGTTCAATTTAATGCTAGCAAAAATATTTTGTGGATGCTGTTCATGATGGGCACAGATTGCAAAGGTAATTTTGTGGACCAAAGGGAAAGAATTTCAACCTCTTCTTACGATCCTGAACTTAAAGGATTATATTGTCCCAATTTTCAGTAGTACAGGGGAGGGTAAGAACTTAAAGAAGACAGAGGCTGATAGCATTACCAGTATGGAATGCCATCAAAGCCTTAAGAAGGGGAGATTTCCATCAAATATCAATAGACTTTCTCTACAAAGAATCTACACATTACCCCATGTCTCTGGATAAATTTGAAACAATAGGTTTAAGACCAAAACTGTGTGAAAAACTTTCTCACACATCAGAACTTCCTGGCCATCCTTGTATTTTATGTAATTTATGTGGACTCCAGGATCTTCAAGTCCTTTTCCACTTGAAAAGCATATTTAAAAAGTAGTTTTATATGTTAGCTAGGGGAAACAGCGCTTGAGCCAAGATTTTCTCATTTGTGGCCCCAGTGGCCTTCCCCTGCACAGTCTTAAAACCTTCGGATCTCACTTGGACAAAGACACACATAAGCTATAATGCTGTAGGACAGAACATCATTTTTATTTTTCAATATTCACTGAGAAACAGGGCTTATTTGCTTAACCCGCATTTACCTTTCCAACATTGGTTCCCACTAAACTGAAATAACTAGTTAAGAAACTATTTATCTGCACCCTGTTCGTTCTGATGATCATTTCGTTGGGAAGAAATATTTTGTAGTAGGTCTTATGTTCTAACTACCTTGAAGTCACCAATGCAGTGAATTGGACGGTTCATCAAACACTGAAATCTTCAGCTTATATGAATCCAAGATGAACTAAAATCAAATGCACTCTAAAAATGATATCCACCTCTTGCTAGCTTTTTTAAATTAAGAAGCTGGAAGCATTTTTCAGAGCAATAGTCAAAACAGTCTCTCACCTCCCCCACCACCTTCTCCTTACAACCTGTTAAAATAACACTGTCTACAATTACGGCATCATTTGTTATGCATGATATAATAGACTGCAAATATAAAGAGGTATTATCATTACTTTTGTCCTTTGTTCTTTCAGGCCAGAATATTGCATACTTCTTTACTTTGACATTTATTGCTTTTAGATTGGTAATAGAATGGTTTGTGTTGCTCATTATCTTGAATGATGATAATATTAGAGGTTGGGGAGTCTGTGTTCTCTGTTAAGGAAAGTAAAGACTTCGTATAATTTAGCAAAGGTTATTACTGGACAATTACCCAGAATACAGTTCAAGTCTAATAAAGTTTAGTCATATCCAGTCTTAAATAGAACATTTACTATGGTTTCTAGGAAATTGGATCAGGTAGTGTTCATATATACTTTTTGCTGCTCCTTTTCACCTGTTCACCCAGACTGTTTCACCTGTAAAAATTACAGTAACGCAATTTGCCTCTATTAGTGGATGAAACGAAACTTATTAGGTTTTGAATTATGAAGCTTTATTTCATTTGGCACAGGTATATATTGGTAAATTTTAGTCTCTTACAGTACTAGGAGCAAATTTCCTATACTGCATCCTGACATACAACTTTGTTCTCTGTGAGGCATCTCCAAGTCCTTCAGAGTTATATCCAAGCATTCCATAAAGTTCAAATGAAAAAGAAAAGAATTCAGCCAGAAAGATCATTTTCCCACAGGGAGCCCAAATGGTCATGTCTGCAAAGGACGTATTTTTCTACATATGATTGGGAAATGGTATAAAAAGAAATATAAGAAAAAAAACTCCTAAAAATAATCAACAACTTCAATATTAGGGATTCAAGGCATAATACAAATTTAAATAGTGACACATATTAAAGTATGCCAGGGGTCTGGCATGGGGCTAGTCCTCCTCAAGTGAGGCACAAAATTTTCGTGGATTTGATGCTAATATAATTATTTGTTTGAACAGGTAGTTTAAAGGTACATTCCTTTTTAGTCTATGCAGTAGCATAAAGAATTTGGAAAAACCTCAATCCGAAACTTCTGGAAGGAAGGAAGGCATGCATAGTGACTGTTAAAGCACCAGAACTCTTAGTCCAAAGTTGTCTACCAGTGTAACCAAATATAAGTAAAAATATATATATTTAAATTTAAAATCAGTAATGATGAAGAGAAGTAAAATTCCAATCACCGATATGCCAACAATTTCACATTTGTCAGTGATTCTATTATTTCAATAGAACATTATCCATTTGGCATATTGGTTAATTTATAGATATTTCATTAAATTTGCTTTCTTTAGTTCACTGATGAGATGCTTTCTTCTTAATATTCATACTAAAATATAATATTGTCCATATTACTTTTGTTGAAATAGAAATTTTTCTTACATCCTAGTAAGATGATTTGCTACATGTAATACTTCAGTAAAGTGGCTTATTCTGTCATGAGGAAATCTTACTCAAAAAAGAATCTATGAAAGAAGATAAATCATTTTGGTTGAATTCAACAGATACATACTGAGTACCTACGATATGCTAACTGCTATAGCTATTGTTGGACATAACTTGCCATCAAGATACAGAACCAGATGGAGAATGTCAAAATTTTAAACTGCTATTCAAATTACATGTGGAATTGTTTTATCAAAAATTATTTATGCTTATCAAGCACACTTTGGGTAGCTGAGCTTGTGATTTTCTTTCCTTAAGCAATGCTGTAACAATTGAGATTTAATGTACCAAATCCCTATGTGTATGGGAGATTTTGTGCAATAGTAGCAGGACTTAATTACTATTGAACAAAAATATTTAAGACACACTAAGAAAGAAGTTGTATATTGATTTGAGTTAAGTCGCATGCCATCTGGATCGCTGCATCTTGTTCACTGTGCATTCAACCAATGTAAATAGAAAACATTTTTCATGGCATGCCTCCATAACAGATGTTTTGTGAAGCATCAGCAAATGGAAAATGCTCTAGAAATTGAGCTGTATGATGTATCTGGGGGTAGTTTAGGTACTTTGGGTAAAGATAGAATAAACCAGTGTTACAACAACCATTCATACATTCATCAAAATATCCATCAAACCAATATTAATAGAACAAATAAGAAATGTTGATCTAGATAAAAGTGAAAAGATAGATTATGTACTTTAATTATTCACAGATTTGTGTAGTAGACAAAATAAATACTGCATGCCAACTGGTACTAATTAGCACAAGACCAAAAACTTATAAACATTGTTTAGTTATCTCCTGCAGCACAGTAAATTACTCTAAAATATCACTTAAAAAACACACACACTCATTATCTCACAGATTCTGTGTCAGAAATCTGGGCACAGTTTAGCTTGGCCCTCTGCTTCATGGTCTCTCATAAGCTTTGGTCAAGATGTCATCTAGTGCTGAGGAGTGATCTTCCAATCTTACTTACTTGGATGTTGGTGGAATTCAGTTCCTAATAGTTCTTGGATTGAGGGCCTTAGTCTCTTTCTTATTGGCTGTCAACTGAAGACAGTTCTGATTCACTGCCATGTAGAGCCTTCTAACATGGTAGCTTGCTTCGTCAAAGCCAATGGGAATTAGACGGGGGAGATTGCTTGCAAGGTGTAAATAACTGTGTTTTCTAACTTAATCATAGGAAATTTCATCCCCTCGATGTTGCCATATCCTATTGTTTAAAAGCAAGTTACACAAAGGGAAGGGATTACATAAGGTTGTTGATAATAAAAGGTGAAGATCATTTGGGGATATCTTAGAAGCTGCCTGCCACAGAAGCTTAGAGGAGTATGTGACTAAGATAACTTTTTTTTCCATGATGATGAATTATACTTCAAAGGCTTCTTGGAAAGGATTTCTATACTTAATAATTATTTTTGTGTCAATCGCTGGACTAAAAACATTGTCAAACTCATCTAATTTACCCTTCAGAGAAATGATGGAATTTGGATTTTACTGTCCCATTATGTAGATGAGAAAAATTAAAACAGACATATTTAGTAATTTATCCAAGAGTATATGGTCAATGATTGACACATTCAATACTCAAATCCAGATAATGATTACACAATCAATTATATTAATCACTACACTATATAACTTTATGAAGGAGGTTGCATTTGAACTATGATTTCATACTTTGTAACCAGCACAAAAACAGACATAGAGGAAAGAAAAATTAAAGGTGTAAAGTGAGAGAAAAAAGCTTTCTTTGCGTGAATAAGAACTAGGTCTTAAATTGGGGTATTAAAATGAGCATGGAGAAAATGGAACAAATATATGTTAAATAAAGAAGCATAGAGGTGCCTGGGTGGCTCAGTCAGTTAAGCAACTGACTCTTGATCTCAGCTCAGGTCTTGATCTCAGGGTCATGAGTTCAAGTCCCCCGTTGGGCTCCATGCTGAATGTGGAGCCTACAGAAAGCAAGCAAGCAAGCAGGCACAGAATGGTCAAGATTTCTGATTATAGTTAGACCAAATTTAAATCTTCGGCTCCTTTTTTAGCTGTATGACCTTTGGTCAATTATGCTATCATTCTGAACCTCTGTTTCCTCACCTGTAGAGTATAGATAGCAAAGTTCAACCCATAGAATAGCTCTATTGTTCTGAGCTAATTTTGAGTTAATTTCTTTGACAAAATCCTTTGTTCAGAGTTAGCACTCAGTAAATATTTCCTAGAAATATTATTAGCTTTATTTCAACAGAACTTGGAGTAAAGCAGAAACAACATAGAAAAAATAATCAAAGACTATTGGCATAAAGAGAAATCATAAACAAGAAATAAAAATGTACGATAAATACAATCACCAAATAATTACAAATTAACGTAATTCCATTTTTAATAATTACATTGGAAAAATAAACAAGTAGCTCATTTTAGTGAGGAAGCTTTGAGACAATATTCTCATATCATATTTTAGAACGATTACTTTTATATAGAATACAGTGAACTTTATTTTACATTTTATTATGGAAAATGTCAAATATTTGCAAAAGTAAAGAGAATGCATAATGAATCCAATATAATACCACTCAGCTTCAACAATTATTAATTTATGGCCAAATATTTACATCTTTACATATTGATCTATCCATCATTTTTATTGTGTTTCTCATTATAAAACCCAAAATAGTTAAAAGTAATTCTTCAATATTATTTAATATCTAGTCTGTGTTCAGATTTTCCCAGTAGCTTCATAGTTACTTTATATTGCTGAAGAGTAATCCATGTTATGGTATATCAGAATTTATGGAATCATTCACCAGTAGATGAACATTTATATTGTTTCCAGTGAGAGGGGGTTGTAAAATATGTAAAGTGAGTATAAACATTCATATACAAGCCTTTTTGTGGATACAGATTTTCATTTTTTTTTTTTAGTAAATACCTAGGAGTGGAATTGCTGAGTTCCTTAGTAAGTGTATGCGTAAGTCTAAAACAAAACTGCGCAACTGTTTTTCAAAGTTACTGAGTCATTTTGACTTCTCACTTATAATATATAAAAGTTCCAGTTGCTCTACATTTTCTCCAACATTTGGTGTTGTCAGTTATTTTAATTTTAGCCATTCTAGTGAGTGTGTAACAGCATCTCATTATAGTTGTTAATTTGTATTTTCTAATGACAGTTATGTTGAGCATGTTTTCATATGATTATGTACATTCGTATAACTTTTCTTGAAGTATCTGTACAATTTTTTGCCCATTTTTAATTCAACTTTTCATTCTTGAGTTGTAAGAATTTTATGTATATTCTGAATATAAATCCATTATCAAATATGTGTTTTGAAATTATTTTCTCCCAATCTCTTCCTTTCCTTTTTAAAATTTTCTTCATAGTATCCTTTGAAGAGCAAATTTGAAAAATTTTAATCAAGTCTAATTAATTTTTTTATTTTATGGTTACAAGTTTTCTGTGCCCTACCTAAGAAAATTTTACTTAACCCATGGTCACAAACATTTTCTTTATATTTTCTTCTGGAATTTTTAGTTTTATCTAAACATTTAGGTAAACTACACATTTCAAGTTAATGTATGTAGTGTATATAATAATGTATGTGCATATACTTACATATAGTTTAAGTCCAGGATCAATATTCATTTTTTCCATGTGAATATCTAATTGTTCCAATACCGTATTGAAAAGACCATCTTTTTCCTTTTGATATCTTTCAGTTTTATCAAAAATGAATTGAAAATATATGTGTGAAATATTTCTAGACTCTGTGCTTTTCAATTGGTCTGTATGTGTATGCATAAAGACCAATACCACATTGTCTTAGCTATTGTATTGTTAACTGAAGACTTTACATTAGGTAAACTAAAGTTAACTCTTCTTACTTTGTTCTTTATCAAGATTGCTTTAAGTATTTCTGGTTCCTTGCATTTGCATATACAGTTTAGAATCAGTTGATCAATGTCCACAAAGAAGCCATCCTAAATTTTAATTAGGACTGCAGTTATTTTATAGATCAATTTAGTGAGAATTGGCATCTGAACACTGCTGAGCTTTCTGATCCTTGATTATGGTGTATCTTTCTATTTATTTATCTTCTTTAATATTCTCAACAATATATTGTTGACTAATCCAAAAGTGTTGTGCATTTCTTTATGCTATTGTAAACAGTTATTTTAAAATTTCAACTTCCAATTGTTCATTGCTAAAATTATTCATTTTCAAAATACATTCAATTTTAGTAAATTTAACTTTGCTTCTCTGAATTTGCTAAGCTCACTTAATAGTTCTAGTAGATTTTTGGTAGATTCTCTAGGATTTTTTTGCATAGAAATGATATGTATACCATTTATTTCTTTTTCTTGCACTTTTCCACAGGCAAGGACTCACGGGTTGAATAGATGTGCTAAATTGGCTTATTCATGATCTTAGGAGAAGGGAGGCTTTCAGACATTTACTATTAGATGGGATGTTAGCTGGAAGTTCTATAGGTTCCCTTTATCAGTTTGAAAATGTTGCCCTCTATTTCCTGTTTGCTGAGAGTGATTTCTTTTTTAATCCTAAGTGGTTGTGGAATTTTGTAATAATTGTTTTGTGCTTTTTGAGATAATTATGTTATTGTTTTTGTATTTTTTAGTTTGTTAATATCAATCATGATCTCATTTTTGTTTTGTTTTATTTTACTATTACAAGAAACCTGCATTCCTAAGATAAAGTACACGTGATTATGATGCTTTTTATATATTATTTGGTTTGATTTTTCAACATTATGCAATTGATTTTTGCATTCATATTAAAGAGAAATATTATTATGTAGCAATTTTTTATTGTGTTTTTCTGGTTTTGGTATCAGGGTAATGCTGGTCTCATAAAGTTCATTAGGAAGTATTTCCTTCTCTTCTGTTTTCTGGGTTTGTGGAAAATTCACCAGTGAAGGCATCTAAGCCTCGAATTCTCTTTGTGGAAAGATGTTTGGCTACAAACTTAGTTCCTATAATGGCCATAGGACTATTCATATAATCTATTATTCTCTTTAGTGAGTTTTGAAGGGGCGCCTGGGTGGCACAGTTGTTAAGTGTCTGTCTTCAGCTCAGGGCGTGATCCCGGCGTTCTGGGATCGAGCCCCACATCAGGCTCCACCACTGGGAGCCTGCTTCTTCCTCTCCCACTCCCCCTGCTTGTGTTCCCTGTCTCTCTGGCTGTTTCTCTCTGTCAAATTAATAAATAAAATCTTTAAAAAAAAATGAAGGCATATTTTCAAGAAATTTAACCATTTCAAGTTACTAAAAGTGATAATAAATATTTATTATTAGTTAATATATATTGAATACGTTCTTAAATTTCACTTGTTGAGTTTATTGGCCCAAGAACATTCCATATCATCCTTTTAATGTCTGGAGGATTTGTAGTGATGTTCTGTTTTTCCTTCCTGGGATTAGTAAATTGTGTTTACTACCATCCACTTGGCTAGATGTTTATCAATTTAGTTGGCCTTTTTAACAGAAAAGGGTGGGATGAGGGGCACCTGGGTGGCACAGTCAGTTAAGCATTTGGCTCAGGTCATGATCTCAGGGTTGTGAGATCAAGCCCCACATCAGACTACATGCTCAGTGCAGATTCTGCCTGAGATTCTCTCCCCCTCTGTCCCTCCCAGTCATGCCCTCTTACTCTCTCAAATAAATAAACAAATCTTTAGAAAAGACTGGGATGAGGGTGACATCTTGGAGGAAGTAGCTGGGGACTGAGACGGGAAATGTACTTGGGGGCAAAATTCCTGAGAGAATGATGTGACAAAAAAACAGAGTCAGAATCTAGAAATTTGAATCAAATAGCCCATTGCCAATTATAGTGAGCTACATGGACCAATGATTGCTTATCATCTATTACCATTATGAGGATGCAATGTGTTGTCAAGGTTGAGGGTTGAGGAGGTGCTTGACTATGTTTCTGATTGCTCTTGAGTGATGACATTTCATGCAACGAGACTCAGCAGCAGAAGTAAAGCATTTCTGTGCTCTGAGACTTTGTTTTGCTCTATTTAAAATGATGATGATGATGATGATTCAACAGAAAGTGTGAACCTTGATACTCAGAGGTGAAGAGGTGGTATGCAAGGGAAGACATTATCACTTGAAAATATTCAGACAGGGATAAAACCTGTACACTGACAATAATGAGGGAGATAATTTCTCAATAAGTACATTATTCAAACTATTTTTATTCCTTTGTATTTAGTTCGGGGCATTACCCTTTCCAGGGTTAACAGCACTAAATAGTTAAAGATAATATATGGATAAATTCTATTTTTTGACTTTTTTGGTGAAAAATACTCTCCAAATCAATGAATATTGAATATTTTTCTCTTATGCAATCAAAGAAAGAATTATGATTAAACCTACCATTCAGGTTGTGTCCATGTAACATAGAACTGGAAAAATTTTTTAAAAATTGTCAAATTGATTCTTTGGTGAGATGCCTACAAAATGGCTAGTTTTTCTGACGTAATCTTTTATTTTTGAAATAGTTTTTTCATTTTTTGATAGTTATTTGATCTTTATGAATATTATTGATTTTGCATCATTAAATATTATGTTGAAATTTTTAAATGACTGCATTGTTTTATTTTCCATAACAGAAGATTAGGCTTACTGTCTCATAAATCACAGTAATTTATTGAGGAATAAATGTAGATTAAAATAATACTTCAATTTTTTGTACTTTTTTGGGTTTTTAATATGTAGGACTATCATTTATGATCCTCAAGTTATGTTATTTTTCTTAAAACCTTACATAGCCAGACCTAAATTAGTGAACCTCTGCCTCAAGCAGAAAAACTTCATTAACAAATTAGTAGAATAATCAGAAAATGATAAGCCATAATGATAAAACACAAAGCATCCAGACTTACATAAAAAAAAAAAGCAGATCTACAAGATTTTTGCCTGCTGAGTTGACAACTGCTAAAAATATTACAGCTCCCAATTTTATTGCCTATGTTACAGATGTGGTGAATGGCCAATTTAACATACAAAGTAGCATGATTTATGCATTGAGATCTAATTAAATTTAGTTTAGGTATAACGTAGAAAAAGAAAAGCCACAATCCTACTATATGCTATCTACAAGAGATTACTTTAGATCCAAAGACACTAATAGGTTGGAAGGATGGAAATGGATATTCCACAGAAATAATAACCAAAAAAAAAAAAAAAAGAGCAGGGGTGGCTATATTAATATAAGACCAAGTAGATTTTAAATGAAAAAAGATTAGGAGAGAGAGAACATTGTTTATTAATGAGAATTTCATCATGGCAAGCAGATATAATAGTTATAAATATTCACACACCTAATGACAGACTATCATAATATATGAAGCAAAAATTGACAGAATTGAAGGGAGAAACAGACATTTCAACAAAAATAGTTGGAGATTTCAATACCGTACTCTCAGTAATGGATAGAACAACCCAACAGAAGGCAAATAGGAAATAGAGGTCTTAGACAACAAAATAGATGAAGAAGGTCTAATAGACATATGTAGCACACTCAACCTAACAACAGGACTCAGTCACTGGGTATATACGGGACATTTTCCAGGGTAGGCCATATGTTAGACCACAAATTCCCAGTGGGTTATTAAAATTAAAAAATATATACCATCAAAATACATTATTAGGAGAGTAAGAAGGCAACCCATGGAATGGAAGAAAATATTTGCAAATCATATATTTAATAAGGGATTAATATCCAGATATTAAAACTCATCAATAGAAAAACAACCTGATTCAAAAACGGGTGAAGACTTGAATAGACATTTCTCTGAAGAAGATGTATAAATGACTAATAACCACATGAAAAGATGTTCAACATCACTAATCAGATTATTAGGAAAATGCAAATCAAAACTACAATGAGATAACATATTACATCTCACAGGATGACTATTATGCAAAAAAAACCCCAGAAAATAACAACCGTTGGTAAGGATGTGGAGAAATTTTAATCCTTGCACAGTGTTGGTGGGAATGTAAAACAGTACTGTCACTGTGGAAACAGTATGGCCATTCCTCAAAAAATTATAAAATAGATTTTTTACATAATCCAGCAATTCCATTTCTGGGAACATAGAAGAGGAATCAAAAGCAGGATCTAGAAGAGATAGTTGTACGCTTGTCTTCATAGTAACATTATTTGCAGTAGCTAAACCATTTAAGCAATCTAAGTGTCCCTTGACAGATGGAGACGCAAAATGTGGTAAAGATATACTATAGAATATTATTTAGCCTTAAAAAGAAAAGAAATTCCAACATGCTACAACATGGATGATCTTTGAGGACATTATGCCAAGTGAAATAGATACAAAAAGACAAATACTTCTAGTTCCAGTTATATGAGGTACCTAAGAGTAGCCAAAATCATAGAGACGGAAAGTTGAATGGTGAGTGGCAGGTGTTGGGGGAAGGTGGGGAATAGGGTATTGTTGTTTAATGGATATAGAATTCAGTTTCACAAGATGAACAGAGTTCTAGAGATGACTGGTGCTGATGGTGGCACAACAATATGTGCTTAATGTCATTAAACTGTACACTTAAAATTAGTTAAGATAGTAAACTTTCTGTTCTGTGCATATTACTACAATTGAGAAGATGGGGAAAAAATTAAGAAGAAATTCAGACTTTCCCATATTAAAAAAAAGAAGAAAGAAAGAAAGAAAAGAAAAGAAAAGAAAAGAAAAGAAAAGAAAAGAAAAAAGAGAAGCTGAGGAAATTCATCACAACCAAGTCTACCTTACAAGACATACTAATGGATTTCTACAAGTTGAAATGAAACGATGCTAGCCATTAATACGAAAGCATATGAAAATATAAAGCTCACTGGTAACAGTAGGCAAATACGTATTACTGTAATATTTCAAAAAACAAGAAAATCTCTAATCAATAACCTATTTACACATCAGGGAACCTTGAATAAAGAAGAAAGAAATAATCCCAAAGTTAGCAGAAGGAAGGAAATAATAGATTGGAACAGAAATAAAGTAAAGAAAGAATACAAAAGCTATAGGAAAAAAATCAATAAAACTAAGAGTTGTTTTTTTTTTTTAAAAAAACTGACAAAATTGGGAAGTCCTTAGCTAGATTAATGAAGAAAAAAAGAGAGAAGACTCAAATAGCTAAACTTGGAAATGAAAGAGGAGACATTACAGCTAATGTCACCTTCTTCCCACATACTTCCCCTCACCATTCATTTCATTTTTTTTTTTTTTAGTAGCCATGGGGTGTTAGTTTCAAAACCTTTATTCCCACGCCAGATTTCTTGTTTTTCCAATCTCTATCTAAATGCACAATTTAAGGGGTTCACAGGAAGTCTCTTTCTGAGGTTATCATCTTTTTCCTTCAAACCTGAACCTATTTCTGTACTCTCAAATCCTGGTGAACAATAAAATGTTAAAATAATTGTTGACTCAGGCTTTCTTTAATCTCTCACTAGGTACTGTTTATTCTGTTTTCTAAACATCTTTGCTATGTCTGCTTTCAGGCCACTGCTACCAGGCCACTATCATGTCGCTCCTGAATTAATGAAGCCTCCACATGTTTCTTATTGCTTCTATGGATCTCTTGTCTATGCTGCAGCCAGGATGATTATTCTTGAGATAAAATATACTCATTTATCTCATCCGCTTAATGCCTCAGTGGTTTTCCATTGCCCTTAAGATAAAGTCCACGTTCTGATGTGGCTTATAAAGTGGATTGTGAGGGAGTCACTTTAGCCAGCATACTCTGTCAGTGGCCCCCCCCAACATAGTGTACTTTTTCCAGCCAGCTCCTCTTCATGATCTAAAATTGTCGTATATATTATTTTCTCTCCTGTTTCCTTTTAATATATGCTTATGCCAGTCATGACCCTACGTCATCCCAATTCTACCTACTCCTGGTAGTCCACAGCAATTAGCAGAAACATAAAGGAAAAGAACTAAATAACTAAATTTGGATAAAGAAAGACATATATTCAAATTTCTAAGAAAAAGCCAATGATTATTTCATGATGCTGTACAATTTTGTGAAAAGAGTTTTTGTAAATTTGTAAATATTATCAATAACATAGGAGATTGCCAAATACATACTAAAAATTTTAGATCCTATTCAAACACAATTCGATGCTCTTTATTTAGAGTTTCTCTGAGTCATAGAATGTGGCTGTCATAGTTGAGTAAAATGTGTGACACATTTTATGACAATTATTATTTACAAAATCAATACATCTGTCTTATGTATGTGTTTTTTCAAAGTCGTTCGTAACTTGCTGACAGATGGACACAATTTTCTTAGAGGACTTTAATTATAAAGTATGTAAGTTTTCACATGAGCGATGATAGGAGGGTTTTTTTGGACTTTTTTGGAGGGTTCTTGTGTGGGGGTGAGGAGAAGAGAGAATGATCTTTCTTTCCTGAGTAAATATGAAGTATATTTTATATACTAAAAATAAAAATGAATTTCATATAACAAAATATGTAATAATTACATTGGAATTTTCTATATAATCTAATTTTAAAGAAAAAATATTGGGGAAAAAGGACATTATAAAGTCTAAATGTCACTGTAAAAGTTAGTTGGTCAGATATTACAGCTTTCTTATAACTATCAATTAATATTTGAGTTTCACATCACCAGTGAAATAGTTGTACTTTTTATTTCTTTATATTCAGGAGAGAAGAATATTGCTTAACCTAGTACAGATACTTGGGAAACATTTCAGCATTAGATATGCAGTAAAAGTCTTAAATTAACTTAAATTTAAATCCAAAATTAAAGGCAGTATTAATATAGTCCTTATCGTATCAACAAACACAAACCTCAGATAAACAAAGATATGGAACAGTGTGAATGTTGAACAAGCCATCAGTGATTTTAGAACAATAGAAGGCAAGCTGGATCACTCAGATAAGCATTCCCTTCTCTTCTCCCCCTCTCCACCCTATTTTATTTTTCAGAAATGAAGGTGATTTCTTCATTTCCTTTGAATCAACTATGTAATTGTTGGAATCTTTACATCTCATTTAGTTTTCCAATTGACAGACAATCATAAGCAGTTTCAGTTGATACAAACACAATAGGTAGGCTGCCCTTCCCAAATATCGCTGTTGCTTGGAATAATGTTTATCAGCAGGGAATCGTCTCAGGCTGCATAGATAACAAGTTAATGTTCATCGACCCTGCTCTTTGTTATCTAAACTGTGAAATTTTTCATATGCTGAAAAAACATATAGGCGTGCATCCAAATTGCTCATTTTTACAAATATGACACTATATCCCCCATACTTTATTTTAAATTAATTTCTCAGTTTATCCAGTAAAAGAACAAGCTTAAATGTCGTGTATACATTTTTTTCACATTTTTTTTGTTTGTTTACAGATGCCTTTGTGCTAAGTTGAATACGATTCAGAAAGCTTATATAATTATAATCTTAACCTTAAAAGCTTTGCTTTCATTTCAGAAACACCTTAGAAAAGGTAGCTCACCTCAAACTTTATTGTAGAAGAAAACAAAATTCTGCAAAAATATTCTACTTCCAATAAATTGCCCATCCTGAAACTATTTGCTTTCGTTTTTCTGTTGTTTCCTGGTGCCATCATTGGTAGATCAAAAGTTCATAGCACTTATATTACCCATAAATATATTATTTCGAGTGCAAATAAAATGAATTTTATGTTGTCAGTTGTTTGTTCACATTCCACAACTTTGATTTCTCTTCAAAGAGAGATGGAGCTGTCGGGGATTTTCAAACCTGGAGTAAGTTAAACTGCCAGTGACCAGGAAGTTTATAGAACTTCTGTCTATTATACTGACAGATCCTCTCTAACACAACAAGCATTTCTCTTTAGGGCAGTCTAAAATTTATTATCCTGTTATGAGGTAGAATATGAAGGTGTTCCCATGTGCCTTTCCTTTCTACCTCTAGTCGTATATAACGTCATCATTATTTCTTGGCCAACCATCCAAACTACAGAGAACATTAGCAGGACAACAAAGAGGTTAGCCGCAGAGTCCTTTAGTGGTTCAAAATATTTAACTGATCAAAGTAAATACATTTTCTTAAAAGAAAACTCAAGGTTTTTACAAATAAGTTGCAATCAAGCTCTGCTGGTGATTATAGGTGTTTTCGATTAGAAAACAAAACACCTTTGAAGTGAAATAACTCTGGGATGTCACTGATTAGCTGGATAAATATGGCCTTTCTCTTTTCAATCAAACATGTAATAGTATTTTCCCATCATGTTATGGGCATATGATTATATTTTAAGAGAAACTGTTATTTTAGCTCTTAAAAAGCGATGTATTTTTCTCTTACAGTGACCACACACTCTTGAAAAGTAAAGTAAAAATATTTTCCTCCACAAAAGAAATAGTTAAATTAAGACATGTTGTATTTAGGTTTACAGTTTGTCATATTTCCTGGGAAAATATTTTGTTTCCTATCAATTAGAAGTAGATATAATTTGCGTCTTTTGCTTTTACACAACACACACGTAGCGTCACACACACACAGCACACTACACAATGGGCCACACTGGGGAGCCTTTTACACCAACACGTGTCATGTCTAACAGTCTCCTTCTGTTACAATGTGTGGCTTAAACCAGTGGGTTGACTTCTTTTAACCCCAGCACTCTCATCTATAAATTAAGGAGATTAATGTTTTCTAACTTCCTTAACCCTCCTTAGTTGTTATGAGAAAATAGAAAAATGGCAAGCAAGTATACACGTAGTGAAAACATTGAAAGTATAAGATGAGATACAAATGAAGCTATGATTATTAAAAATAATTTTTGATGACTCAGGAAGAAAGTTTTATTTTCTCAGGAGACGTGCTATGTGTTGTAAGAACCTGCTACTCTAGTTTGATAGTTTCCAGAGTGTTCATTTCTCTGCCAAATCAGTGTCATCCAACCAACATGGCCTTAATGTTCCTCTCAATTTGACTAAATCATAGATGGGCTTTTTCCTAACTCAAGGCCTCTGACCTCCTTTTCCTTGCAAAGCTTACTTTAGAAACCTTGTAAATTATTTCTCTATTCCTTTAAGATGTATATCTTTAAAAAAATTTATGTGCCAGTTTTATAATCCAGGAATGTCTTCTCGAGGACCTGAGAGCCATCTCTTTGAAATGCGGTCATCAAGAAAGATAGCACCTTTATATCCCATTTTTTGTGGGAGGGTTGCTGCCTTGCTCTAAGTTGTAAAACTGCCCTCTGTCATGAAGATAGGAGAATGTTTACTCATGTTACCATTAGCAACAGCAGTTATAGGAGAAGGCCTGTGATCTTCCCACTCACTACTTGCTTCATGGGTCATCAAAAAATATTTTTAATAATCATAGCTTCATTTGTATCTCATCTTATACTTTCAGTGTATTCACTTTCTTTTTTTTTTTTTTTTTTTTTTAAAGATTTTATTTATTTATTTATTCGACAGAGAGAGACAGCCAGCGAGAGAGGGAACACAAGCAGGGGGAGTGGGAGAGGAAGAAGCAGGCTCATAGCGGAAGAGCCCGATGTGGGACTCGATCCCGCAACGCCAGGATCACGCCCTGAGCCGAAGGCAGACGCTTAACCGCTTTGCCACCCAGGCGCCCCTCAGTGTATTCACTTTCACTATGACAATGGTGCTGGGTATTGGTTGGAGGGGAGGGAAAAACATTTCAACCTTTGTATTTGTGAAAGGACATTGACAGTAGTCATATTCCTTATTTTAGAATGGCCAGTTGGCTTGAGGATAGTGAAAAAATATCCTTTTTTTTTCTATTATAAAATGTGTCTTTAGATTTCTAGTATAATTTGATGAGGAAAGTCACTGTTTTATAACAAGCCCCAATATTTTAACAGAATCAAGTGACATTTAAAATAAAATAAAACAGTAGTTGAGACCATGGCTATGATTTCGGTATGACTAGCATTCCCTTTTATTTGAACCAGCACGTCTTTTTCACACCTGGTGTTATTTGTCTACTTCTTTAGTAATGAAGCCAAGGGAAAGAACAAATACACAGGTATATTTGTACTGATTAAATAGTTCAGGGATGGTGTTTTCAGCAGAAAGATTTTGGTAATTAGCTCTATAGATCATTACAATAAAATCTGAGGAATCTGAATGGAAAAGATTTTTTATTTTTATTTTTTTAAGATTTTATTTATTTATTTGAGAGAGAGAGAGAGTGAGTGAGAGAAAGCATGAGCAGGGGGAGGGGCAGAGGGAGAGGGAAAAGCAGACTCCCCACTCAGCTGGGAGCCTGGGACCATGACCTGAGCTAAAGGCAGATGCTTAACTGACTGAGCCACCCAGCACCCCAGAAATTTTTTTTAAAGAATTGGAGAAAGGATAACATTTATGGAGACTGTGAAAGGAGCTCCCCCACCCCACCAAAAGCCATCAGTCTTAATGAGAAGTGATGATGCTTTCCTTACTCCCTCAATCCCCATTTTGTTCAACATAGTCTTTGCCTATGGATCATTTCATATTCAGTTTCTGTTTTGACTTTTGCTCTTGACCCAAACTTTCGGCTAATTGAATATATTAGTGTTAACTAGAAATAGAGCAAACAAGCTACCTTTCCTTGATTAAAAAATTACTAATTTTTCTATATTGTTCCATTTACTAACACAGGAAGTTTATTTTACATAAGAGATGATTTAGTAACAAAAATGGAATCAATAAACTGCCCCAAGAAGTGTTAGAGTTCCCGTCTTCTTTATGTTTTCTGAGTCTTTATTTGTTTTTGTGTGTTTGGTTTGTTTGTTTTCCAGTGAGAATATTTTGTAGCTCACCTCTTAGCCCTAAAGTAAACAAACTCTTTGGATCCAATACCAACCCTGAGCTTTCAGTGAAACGTAAATTGTTCCATGCTTTTAACACATAATCCATTATTGGACAGTCTGGGTACAGATCTGTGGCTTTACCCAGTTCTGGGGCAGCATAAACAGGTTTTGGGAGATTTCTATTTCTCTGACAACCTTGGAATAGCCTGAAAATAAGTGAAATCACTCTTAGGAATTCAAAGCACTATTAAAATGTAAGAAATTTCTTGATTTTCATGCCTCTTTTGGGGTATATCTTTGTCAGAATGAGAACTGAAAGAGCTTTGTTTATTCTCCACCCTCCCCCCGCCCCGAATGTTGTTAACAAAGAGGATTATAATAGCAGAAAATTGAACATATTAAACAGAAATTTGAGGTACCATCACGGCAAAAACTGTGCCGGACAAAATGAAACAAACAAAGACCATATTCAAGGCTGCATAGGGAAGAACGGCCATAGCGGAGTCTGAATCCAGCTTTGCTGCGACAAAGCTCGGGAGAGCGTTTAAGCGCGGGGGTGAGCTAGTGGAAGAATACGGGAGGACATCTGGCAGAAAGTCCACCAGGGATACTCCCAGGAGCTCGAGTTATTTATGAGTTTGGATTTGGCATCTGTGCGTGCTTCCTGACATTGGGCTCCTACCCTCCCACAGAAACAGAGATACAGCACTGTCTTCCTTCATGATTACATTTTGAAAAGCACCCAGATCCTTGAGAAAGACTTTCCTGACTTGTGACACTGGCAAGAAGCTTTAAAATGTATCCATATCTCAAAGGGACAGAGAAAGAATTTACAATTACGAAGTTTCTAAGTAAATGCTCCAAGGAAGGGGAGGTCAGGGGTGTAGAGTCAGGAAGAAGCCTGTCTAAAGTTTAGTCAAGCTGAGGGGAACATTAAAACCTTCTCAGTAAGTACATTGAAATACTATAGGACATAAAGAACCATTAAGATATTTAAGGATATATTTCTCTTTCAGAGACAACATCAGGAAAGGCAATAAGTCTTCTCATAAACGATCCCTCTCTGCAACCATTGTAACACAATTCTGAGCTGGATCTGTTTCAGCTGAAAGATTTCTTTGTTGAACTGAAACTTTGTGACTTTATATAGGGCACATCCAAGCTTGGCAGTTTACAACAGCTACCAGAGTCACTTAATTGTCCATATGCAGCTGCTCAGGTATAAAAACTGGAAGGACAGCTGATTTCAATGATAGTAGGATAAATAGAAGCTTTTAAATCAACCAAAAATCACTTAACAACTTTTTGTTATTCCACTACACACATGGTTAAGTATAAAAAGTCACCTTATATTTTCTCTTAAACAAAAAGACCTTTAAGCAACTTAATATATTCAAGTATTTAAAAAAAAAATAGTTCACTAACAAAAGATTGCTAGAAGTTTCTCCTTACTGGAATTGAGAGACAGAATTGTATTATCCTTCAAAAGTCCTGTCCATGTTTAGTTTCTTAGAAAAAAAGGAAAATGCTGTATTATTTTTGTTTAGCTGATGAGCCTGTTGTCCCATTGGTTAAGTTACTGTCCTTGTGTAGACATAGCTTTAGAGGCAGTTTGGAGAAAGGGTGGACATATACCCAGTTGCAGTTGTGATTTGAAATCTCTGAAAGCCAAGTAAAATGGAATAATGCAATTCTTTGTATTCTTTAGGTATGAAGAGATAAATCCTCCAGGATTAAGTTCAGAGGGCACAAAGAGGTAGATTTTGTTTCAAAGAAATAAATGCAAAACATAGGTTTGCAATGGCAACCATAGTATTTTAAACAAAACTCTGGGTAAAGTTATCTTTTTTAAAAAAAGCTAAAAATTAGTCATAGAAATAATGTTACATAGTGAGGAATTCTAGTGGGACTATAAAAAAGGAAGATAAAAATACCAAATCTGAGAATTTTTTTTGGTTGAATTCTCAAATTTGGTATTTTTTTCCCCGTGTTTGTCTAAAATCAGCCACTTGAATGAACAAAAAGATAAGAACATTTCAAATGAAACATCTGAGAGAATACAATTAACTTTCTTTAAAAATTCCACATGTGAGGGAAAGTAAATCTATGAATATGATCTAATTTTTGAAAATTATTCTCTAAGCTCTTCTCCATTGAACTGACTGGAAACATTCTAATCTCATAATACTGCATAACAGAATTTATATTTTTATCAAAGCAGACTTTTTTGGTAAAATAGTGTTAAATATTTGGTAGCTTTATATTTGATTCTAAAATATGGAAAACTCTTTCTGAATCATGGTTCTAATTCAACGTTATTATGATATAGGCAAGGTTACAGAAAAAAAAGCTAGTAGTCTAAGTGATTCGAGTTACAAACATAAACTCTAGTTTAGCGACAGGTAAACCTCTTTGCAGATAGAGTTGTAATCAGGCTGTAAGGTGAACTAGGTGTCCAGTTACGGGAAGGCAGGCCCATGCTGTGTCTGTGTGACTCTAGTTCAGCAATTTGGCCAGGAAAAGTTTAACTTCAGCAGATTTACCTTTTCCTTAAGAAACAGGGAAAACTACTTGCTTCCATTAAGAAATTGTACAATATAAACAGGCTTTTTTTTTTTTTAATGACCTCAGAGGAAGGATTTCTTTCTTTCTTTCTCTTTCTGTCTCTTTCTTTCTTTCTTTCTTTCTTTCTTTCTTCCTTCCTTCCTTCCTTCCTTCCTTCCTTCCTTCCTCCCTTCCCTTCCTCTTTCTTTTCTTTTCTTTTCTTTTCTTTTCTCTTTTCTTTTCTTTTCTTTTCTTTTCTTTTCTTTCTTTCTTTTTCTTTCTTTCTTTCTTTCTTTCTTTCCTTCTTTCTTTCTTTTCTGTTAGCCCAGTGATGGGTATTAAGGAGGGCACGTATTGCATGGAGCACTGGGTGTTATACACAAACAATGAATCATGGAACACTACATCAAAAACGAATGATGTGCTGTATGGTGACAAACATAACATAATAAACAGGCTTTTTCTTAGAGGTTGTAAGGCTGTTGTATTAGTTTCCTATCCCTGCTGTAACAAGTGAGCACAAATGGAGAGGCTTTAAAAAGCACACGTTTATTATTTTATATTCTGGAGGTCAGAAGTTGTCAGTGTGCTGCATTCCTTTCTAGACGGCCATAGCCAGGGAGCCTTTCTCGCATGCCCCATCCTGACCCTCACTCTTTGGCTGCCCTCTTTCACATTTAAAGAACCCTTATGATTACCTCATGTCCACCTGGATAATCCAGAATAATCTATTTTAAGGTCATCTGATTAACAGCCATCTAGAAACTAATTAATGCCTAATTTTTTCTAGCCACATAACCTCACATATGCAGATTCTGGGGCGTTAGGATGTTGACCTCTTCTGTGGAGACCATTGTTTCTTCTGTTCTTCAACATGTTTTTAGCTACCCCTAAACTGTGTGGACACGCCCCACAGGTGTTTGGAGAAGATATAACAGCTCCAGCTGTCCTTAGGGAACTGATCCTTTTTCACCAAGCTGTGCTGGGGACAGGGGTGGACCATATTCTTAGTGTTGTTCAAATTAGGAAACATTTTCCTCTTACAAAGATGGATTATTTAGGTGATTTCCATTTGACACAGGTAGGGGATGATGATCTCCAATCTAGAGGGTCTGGATTCATTACAAAGGCAGGAAAATGATGGTGGAATGTTGTGTGGTGGGCAGTTGTTCATTTTCCAAAATAGTAGTATTCACCTCCCGTGACTTCGTTCTGCTTTAAGAGATGACTGGAAATCCCTAGGACTTGGGTTTTGATAGTGTAAAAATTCATAGATTCTGATGATTATTTAATTTAGACTCCTCGTACATTTCTTCTTTCCTTACCTTAAAGATCCCATGTGTATCCATACACACACATTTCTGATATTTCTCCATTTTTTATTTTTATTTTTGGGATAGTTGCTAAACAAAATGGAAACAAACATAAATGTTTAAGGTCTCAAATAACAACAATAACAACAAAAAGTTCAGGGGAATGTTACAAGCTATGAAAAGCAAGAGATATCCTAGTTAAAAACATTATTTATTAAAAGATGCTATCTTTCTTTAATTTCTTTGTTTCCTACATGAGAAAATTGAGGTCATGTTAAATGTCATGTCCAAGTTCTTGCAGCAAAGAAGAAACCTAATCAGACTTAGAACTCAGTGTTCTTAATTACATGCAGTGCTCATCTTGACAAAAATATCAAATAAGTATAAAGTAAAAAGGGGCACGGGAGGAGGTGTTGAGAAAGGCTTTGTGGTTCAGTGCTCTTTCACAAGTCAATGAAATTCCAGTAGCACTGTTTCAAATCTGATGAACACCATATAAACCTGTCTGCATTTGATAAATATTACCATTTTGAAATGAGTCCTTTAATGGTATTTTCATAAGCTGTTAATGGTTGTGGTTGAAAGAGCCTACCTCACATAGCCGCATGTGTCATAATTCATGCCTAGTCACTGTTTTTTCTTCTAGGTTGATGGCCTCTTGTTGACTTTAAGTATAGCCTGCCTGCTTTTTTTAACCTTACATTTAATGTATCACACTGCGTGATATGATTACACAATACTGAAAGCCTGCGGTCATAAATGCCACTTCTATAATTATATAACCCGCTATCCTTCATATACAGAAAAGTTGCAGAAACAGAAACAGTTGAGCACTTATGGGCATGTAGCACATGTTCCTTTCTAGCATTATTTATGTGCCATAAAAGTTGGAATTTATGAAACTGGAGTTAATAGAATTAAAAATGGAAGGTGGAAGTTTACTGAAGATGAAACTTTCTTGAAAATGAATTGTTTCTACATAAGAAAGGTAATGGATCAAAATAATTACATTCTAGCCTGACAAGGACTACTCACCTTCAAAATGAATCAATAGATGCGTATTTATTAATTGGTAGATAGATTATGAATGATTTATATAATATAAAAATGATAATTATTTCCACCCCTTTTAATGGTACTACCATTTTATCAGTTTTCATTGTCAAATCCACATAACGGTAATTATAAATTTGCATACAGATTAGCATTATTTCACCACCTTTACAAAATTGCCCTTTTCATATTTTTGTTAGCGTATGCTCCTGTGCATATGTTGTCACAGACATTTAATGAAATTAAACATAATGCATACTATGTTTCCAAAAAGACTTTACATGCCTAAATTTCTCTCTGGTGGCTGTTCCATAATTTACGAAACTATTTCCCCCCTGATTTCGTATTTGGTTAATCTCCAAATTTTGCTCTTAGAAATAATTTTCTATTGAATATTTACATTATTAAAATGGTCCTTTTATGTAAATAAGTGATTTCTTAGGATACATTTCCAGAAAGCAGGTGACTAAGTCAAAGAGCATTATTTTTTGTGCCTTTTGATTCAGGTTTAGATGTTGATTTTCTATTAGTGTTTGAGGTAACATGTTTTACCTCATGACCTATTACCCCTGTTTAAAAAAATCAGAGTAACATTAAATTTTAAGAAGAAATGTTTGCATTTTCTGTTCATACTTTAAGATTGGAGACATAATATTTATCAATTACAGGATTAACTGTAGGAATAGAACATGAAGAGAAATATTATTTAATCTATATGTAATCAGGGTTGATTTATTTTTGACAGAATTATTATGAGCAATGCATTTTTTTATCACAGGTATTCTGATTATAGAATAGAACGGAAAGAATATTACAAATTTACTGCAAAGAATATTTAGAATAAAAAGATTTAGGAATTACAAAGACTCATTAAGTATTAGACCAATTATCAAGATCTTAAAAGCAAATGCTAATTTGGGGGAATTTATGAAATAAAGCAGTGTGGTATCTGATCACTCCACTGTTAGAAATAACATAAGAGAATTAATCGTCTGTTGCATGTCTTGGGGAAACCAGGATAAATTTTCATAGTATCTTGCATGATTATGAGATTAAAATATGGAGATATTTTCGTTGGGGATAAAGATTGCTGTTTTTTTTTTCTTTTTTCTTTTCCTTTCCAATTTTAAGGCCTGATCATTATGGTGGGTTAAATAGATCCACTTAAAAATCTCCATGGGAACTAGTAATACTGTGTGACTACATTTGTCTGTATTTTATTTAGCTAATTTCCCTAACACCTACTTCTTCCACTGCATAAATTATAAGTCCCCTCTGGAACCATTAGACAAGCCTTGAAACAAATGATGGATTTTTATATCTACCATCAATAAGTTAGCCTAATGTAGATTTTTTTCTTTTTCTATTTAAATGGATATCTGCTGTGAATTTTCTATTTATATGTCTATAATCTGCTTATTACAAAGAGGATTTGAAGTGACTATCTGTTATTTATTGATAATGCCAAGAAAGGTTTTGTAGCTTACTTGGAATATTCAAAATCTCCCAGAGGTAAGAAAAATCCAAGTTTTGAGATCATGATGGTGAAATGGAAGGATGACCCTAAAGTTCAGCTCATTTCCTCTTTGCATTTACCAGGATCAGGTTTTGTATTAATTGTACAAGAACACTTGATCATTTTAACACTAATTATTTAGGCTAATCAATATGAAAATGTATCAGTTTTGACATAGTTAACAGCAAGAGTGTTTTGAGTTACTTTTTGAATGTTTTTGTTCATGTGTTAGGTTAAAAAAATTCAACAGAGTAAATTTAAAGATCTAATTGGCTTTATTCAGTGACTTATGAACCAGGTTAATGGTCTATCTAACAAATGGAAGGGTGCTCAGAGGAGTTGTGCAAAATGGAAGGCTTTTTTGTAGGCAAAAATGGTGTGGACAAGAAAGCTTTCAGCGAAAGAAAGGATTGTTTCAGACAAGGTCACCTTCCCTTAGGGGGAAGGGAGGGGACTTTTATCATAGGGATTATGTCACTACAGCTGATCAGGAATGTCGACTGATTGGTTTAAAATTCCACTCCTGGGAGAGGCTGAAACTGTAATTAGCTTTGGGTATAAAGGCGGGGTTTAACTAAAGTAACTCCATTTGGGGCATGGTGTTTCAGTTTAACAATTAGGTTGTATTGCCTGTTCCTTTGCCAAAATCCCTAGGTTCCATAGCTTATAACTTTTAGCCTCTACCTTATATCTTTTAGCTTTTCTCTATCCTTCCATAATTCTCAAAGCTATTCCTACTCTCTCTCCTGCCTCTGGAAAACTATTTTAAAGAATTTGAGCCTGAGAAGGATTTAAAATCTATATTCTGGGAACTTCGGAGATAAAGGGAAAAGCTCATGTATGATTGGCAATCTGGGCTCAAAGGGAGTGGATGTTCTCAATATTTACTACTGAAAAATTATATTCATTATAAAAGAAAGTCTTTTGCATTTTGACAGGAGCTGTTTATTATACCTATGGTTTTGCTGTATTCATGCAATCATGAATGGTATTGATGGCATTTACTGACCCATGTACTTTGCTTTGTCTGCTGAGATGGAAAGCCAAAAGCTGTGATAAAGATATTTTACTAAAAAACCCAAAGAATGCTTTTTAGGAGAATTGTAAGAATCTTTTTATCTCCCATTTTAAAAAGTTGCCTCTTTATTTCCTGTCAAAATTTAGTAACAATCAGAAAAATGAAAGATTAGGTATTAGAGTCAGGACCAAAAGAGTTTGCATGTAATTGTCTTACTAGATATATAGGAAATTTTTTGAGTCCTAAGTTACTGTGAACACACCCTTTTTCAAACCATATTTTGACTGAGAATGAACCCGTGCGTTATAACTCCTTAATTTATGTATTAATAATAGTATTTTTCATGTATTATGATGATTATTCTTAATATTATTTTTAAAATATTAAATAATACAGTTTAAAATATTCTTCAAATAAATATTAATCTTAGTATTAAATCTATCTTCACTAATGCCATTTTGCTCTTTGGCTTTTTATATCTAGATGCTTTATGGGTGTCCGTTGTTACCTACTAAAAGAGATTGATGAGATTTATATTCTTGTGTTTCTTTTAGAGTTCAGGATAGTGTTGGATATGTAAGAGTTTATAAATTGAATTGATTGATTCATGCTTTTTCCTATAAGCTTATTTTATAAAAGTTCAAACAATGAATGTGTGTACTATTTACGACTTTCATCTATTTACTGCAGCCTGTGCATTATACATTCAAACATTTGTTCAGTAATGTGCAGAGTCTTTACAGGTATGGATTTGCCGTTGCACACCGAAAAAGCAGTTTGTTATCCAAGTATTTTGTTTAATTATATAAGGCTATATCTTTGTCATAGATGGGTAAGAATTAACTTTCTGAGACCAGATAAATCTAGCTTCAAATCTCAACCCTACCCCAGCTCACTCTATGACCTTATACAAATTATATGACATCTCTTTAGCTTGTTGTCTCTTATTTATATAATAGTAATAAAAATACCCGTTATGGTCTGTTTAAATTAAAAAAAATAAAGGTTTCAACAAAATAATTCTTGACGATTAGGTTCTTTCCATGTGTCAATATAATGGTTGTCATTTCCCATACAACAAATCAGATTAAATCAGACAGTATTTTCTAAGTGGAGGTTTTCTAATCTAGAAGCTCTTCTATGTAGACCTGGGTAGCATCTGGCCTTTATTCCCCTTAAGTTTTATCTTGTCCTTTCACAAGGAGACTATATTGCCTCAGTGAGTGAAAAAGTGACTGCACATAATACACTCTTTGGTTAAGGTTTGTGTTTTCTTAGAAACGCTACCATCCAGTGATCCATCATCATTAGTTCAATAATAGCCAGCATTGACTACAACACCCAGTTTAGTTCCGTAAGGATTCAGGTGGCATCAGGCTTCCTTCTGAGTGAAAGGATTTGAATTTCCCATATCTTCGCAAGGGATTTGGTTCAAATGAAAATATGCTGTAATAGAACCACAATCGATTTGCAGAATTAAGCGTTTGGAATTGTTCTGAGCACAGTGCTAGACACGTATATATTTGTGGAAAAAATAGAAAACTGTGGTCATTAAAAAGGACTGGGAAATCAAGATGTCTTTGCCTTTGTACAGTTAACATGAGCGAGTCTAAGATCCTTCACAAATAGGAATGAAATATTTTCTAGGCCCCTTTATAAAATAATTCCAAATGTTTTCACACAAGTAATTGGAGCTATGGTTTAAATATAAAGATCTGGTTCTATTTGTGGACTATTTGTTATCAAATCTGAACTAACTCATTGATTAAAAGGAAGGCAAGTAAATCTGCATTTAAAAAATGGTTGTAGAGGTGCCAGTAGAGGGGTTTGCCGAGCAAGAGCAAGGGCTTGATTCTCATTGCAGAAGCAGGCTTCTGTTTTTATAACTGAGTTTGAGGCCAGGTCCTGAAAGCCCATTTCAAATAAGGACTGTGTTATTAGATGACTCCTTGATAGAAATTCTATGTGAGACTTTGGGTCACAATTGGACAGGTCTGCATTTTGACAGGTAACATATGATTCAACTAAAGATAGTCCTGACTCAGAAAACTAGAAATACATTTTCGTTTTGTGCTGTCTGTAACAAAACTAATTTGATAAGGGAATCGGGGGACACTGCACGGACGTCATTTCACTTATTTTAACAATCACTTTTTGTCTAGTCTTTTGAAGATCTAATGTCTGAAAACTTTTTCTTTGTTGCCAATTTTTCATAGTGACCCTTAATTAACAGTCAGAGATTTTTTTTTTTTTTTTACCCTGTTATACATGTTAGGAAAACCTACAACTCTAAATTAGCATGTATGTAAGTCTTAGACTGAGCTAATCTTGGACTTCAACTGAATTATTAGAATTCTGACAGAGCGCTTTGCTTTCAGTATCTAACATTTAAGGGCCTTTTTAGAACCAGGCTTAAGGATAGGAAGGAGGATTAACAAGGCCTGAAAATGCTGTAAAATCTCTTACACAAAGTTTAAAAGGTAAAAGTGGTTGATTTATCCACATATGAATGTATTAATCAGATTGGTTTCCCCCAACCATCTACATGCGATGGGACGTTTGCTGTGATTGGCGGGGGGCAGTGAGGTGTGTGGAGCCCTGACCTGGTGGATGGAGGTGTTGAGCATCTGTGCTATGATCTGTTGCAGTCCTACCTGGCAGAAGGCTGTGTGGTTCAGGGACTCTGAGACTGCGACAGTAGTCTACACTTCCCCTCTCCTAAAGCACTACCCCTAGCAAGAAGGAAATGGAAGACAGAAAAAAAGCATTAGAAGACGAGTAGTCAGATCACTCTGTAGAAAAAAATATGAAACTATACTCCAACTTTCAACTTCAGTGAAGCATTAAATACAAATACATAAGCAGTGAAGTTACTGCTACCATCATTTGCCTGATCAATGTCACTTAAGAGATTGAGTCACAATAAATTTGGAGGGAGAAGAAACGGTGGTGTTATTAAAATGGCTGAAAAATATAGAAATAGATTTTAAAATATTTACCTATACAGATATTCACTTAAACACATATACGTGCTTGTTTTTTGACCTTTACTCTTTTCAGCATTTTTTAAAATAAATCCTCACCTTTCCTTTTCTCTCAAATTATTCTCACTGGTATTACAAATCATCTCTAAATCCAGTGTGAGTGTCTTAACTGTAACCTCAATCTAGCTGATTTATCGATTGGCTGATTTTTTTCACCTATGATCGCTTTCCCCTGTTCCTACTCTGGGAATTCACGATTCTATTTTCTTTTGATCCTCTTGTTTTTATCTGACCATTTGTGCCACTTTGGGCTGAGTATCTTTATTCTTTCTTTTATGAATTATAGTTATCTGTAGACCTGACTTTTTGTTAAATTTTTTCTTGTCCTTTAGGACTCAGCACTCTTTGTCAGTTATAATTTGGACAACATCAGTCCTATACCACATTGACTGTATGACTGTACCCAAGGAAAATGATTTCTGGCAAAGCTTCAGATGGGAGAGTTCTGTTAAGTGGTGGCAAATATTAAATTACCAATACTAAACAAGATGATCATTATTCTTGCATATATTATTTTGAATGCAATTGCCAGCACCATGAAAGTAAAAAATAATAATCTTCCAAGTAAGAAATCAGAATAATAATCAATAAAAAAACTAGAATTCCATCAACATACGTATAAGGCCACAAACTTGGCAACCAATGAAAACATGACATCTGAATGAGAAAATGCTGGTTATAATATAATATATTATAATAAAAACCTTACCATAATGTAGCTTCTGATACCTTGTTTCCACCAGAAATTCCATGAAAAATACAGAAATCAATATAAAAACTCTACTGTATTCTTTTAGCTTCGCATGTAATTTAACAATCTGCCTTTTCTGAGAGATATCTGTATTTTTCAATATTTTAAGTAATCAGCTTTTATATAATCTATGTTGAATTTGAAAAGATTGTGTTGGAAAATAAACTCATGAAGATTCTTACTATTAATTTCTTACTCAGAGAATGCTTTTAACTTCTGTTTCAAATAACCTTGAAATTTTCCTCTTTAAATTAAATATTCCTTCGGTAACTGATTCTACAAGCTCCCACAAGGGACGAAATGAATTTTTTTTCCCAATAAATGCATAAGATTTAGGAGGAAGCACCTCTATTTTTATTATGGACACACTTTTTCATAAGGACAAAAAATGTATGTTGTAAAACCTCTTTCATAGTATGAATTATTATATAGGTCAGATGAAACTCTATTTTGAACATATGACTTCCTTTCATTGAGTCACATATTAAGAATTATCAGAAATAAAACCAACTTTTGGTGCCTCTGTGACATCAGACAAGGCACAGTAACCTTCCTGAGGCTTAGGTTCATTGGTAAAAGGAAAAAAATGAAACCAAATAATGTCTAAGATCCCATTTAACTATGAGGCCCTGTTTTCTTTTGTGAATTGTACTTTACCCTCAAAAACTGAATCTCATCTTTTCACATGAAATGTCCCATTTCTTTTCAGCAGTGTGCTATTTTAGGAATTTCCTTTCCATCTACATGTAAATATTGCTAATTACCTAACAGGCTACTGCAGACTACCCCAAACTAAGAAGAGAAAGAGAGAGAGAGAGAGAGAGAGAGAGGAGGGGGGTGGTGAGAGAGGAAGAGAAAAAGAGAGAGATAATTTTTACGTCCCTGAAAATTGAATTCACCTTGGCATTAATTCTGAACAAGAGGCATAGGCAGCTTTTACTCGAATCCATGCTCTGCTGCGGAGGGAAGCTAAAGTGCATAAGTGGATTCAGAAAGATTTGGCAGTAACCGTACATTGGAAGAGACCCTGTGGAAAGCTGCTGCCAGACCCCACGCAAGCTGGGCATTTTGACTAAAGCTGTGCCGTTGTTTCTACTTGACTTCCAGTCCCTTTAACACTCAGTGATCGCTGAAGCTTAGGGCAGCTCCGCAGTGTTGCGGCATCTTGGGCTTGTCAATCAGCATAAAGAATTCCGTTTCTTTTCTTTTCTCTTTTCTTTTCTCTTCTTTTCTCTCCTCTCTCTCTTTTTAAGATTTTATTTGTTTGCGGCGGGGGGGGGGGGGGGGGGGGGGGAGGGGGGCAGTGACAAGCAGTCTCCCTGCTGTGGGCATCCCAGGACCCTGGGATCATGACCTGAGTCAGCTGCTTAACCGGCTGAGCCACGCAGGCGCCCCTGGGTTCCTTCTTTTCTGTAGCATTCTCCTTATTTGCGGAGTTTCTTCTCGCCTCGGCCTAAATTCACCTTTTACCTTACAGTCATCTTGTGCTGTCAGTGCCACGGTCTGCACTGTTAAATGACAAATATTGAATTTCTTAGGTTCTGAACTGTGATCATCTAAAAAGGGGGACATAGTATAAAACTTACTTTACATGGTTGAAAATATCAGTCTTAGAACTCAAAACGTTTTTAAAAATTAACATTAAAAAAGGGCTATGTTTTAGAACAGATATTTAAGCCATTACTGCTTAAAGTGGGAAGTAAGAAAAAATTATTGAAAAAGGAGACTAGGGAAAGTGAATATGGACACAGGTGAGCCCAGATTCTGTTACAGTTATTGCTATGCAGATAAAGCAAGACATTCAATTTTGTACACTTGTATATATATCTTTTTGCTGAAATAAAAAGTATGTCTCACAATTTAACCCTCTTCCTTTATCTGCTGCTTTGAAATAACCCACATTAGATTTTCTGGTTTTTGTTGTTTGTATCATTTTCCAGACAGTGTACGATTTGGCCTTCTAGAATGCCCTAATGTTCTTTCAAAATGCAGATATACGTATGTTTTCTGATTAGTAAAACATGCTTAATACTTTTATTTTTAGATTTTTTTGTCCCTGCCCTATATTAGGCTTTCTGAAGAGACGTGAACTATACATGTACTTTGAAGCCTAAGAAAAATAAGCTGGTTGGCCTACTTCACAGGCATTTGTAACAGAAAACTTTTGGCCATAGGCTGATGGATGGTCAATTGAATGATGTTTGGTCCTACTTAATTATCTTTCCAAGAATTTTCTATAGCAGTGAACTTATGATGCTATGTTCAGGTGCCAACCAGTACTAATTAATATCTTCCCTTAAAATTGCTTTTTATATTGTTGGATTGTCACAAATATTTGATAAGCAATTTATTTGAATAAGCACAGTTTATTTCAGAAATTATAAATACAAACTTGCAGTTTTCTCTTATGATTGTTCTAACGTTACATTGTTTCATTATAAGTAAAGTACGTTTTCCTTCAATAAAGACTACCTGAAAGGTACCTAAAATTAGATATAAAACCTCTACTTCAACAACAGATTTATAGGACCTTTTTTTTCCCTTTGTTCCTCTCTGTTTACAATTTCTTGCAGCATTTAGATTGCTGGTATTATTGGAAACATCTCCATACATTACCACTCCAAAACAACCGTAGTGCTCTGAGTTTTAAACACCACTGGAAGTCCTCCATTTTCCATCTCATATTTCTAACTAAACTGTAACTTGGTAATCTTTATTTCTTGACTCTTATGACACAGTTTTGCCTTAGGCTCTCATCCAGTTTAGGTCTAATTACTGTTGCAAAAATTAAAAAAAAAAATCCTTTCTGTTCTGACATCATCACTTGTTCCTCACTAAGAATTCTTCTGACAAAGCAAACTGTTCTCTTACGCAGCAGGTACTTCTGGACAAGTTGAAGTAAACAAAATTGGGGTAATTAACTCAAGCTGAAACAGCAGTTTTTTCCTGAAAGCTCTGGGGAGCTTGGCAGTTTTTAAACCCTGGGAGTTTTAAACCCTGGGGGTTTTTAAACCCTGTTCATTTGAATCCAACAGGAGTCGGATTTTATGCCCCATGACATACTCCGAAAATACCAACAGCAGGAAGCATAGGTAGTTTATCAGATTCAGAAACAGAGGGCTGGAGGGCATCTAAATAAAAAAAAAATAAAAAGACATATTGACCACAGCTAAAGTAAAGGATATATGTGAGCCAGATACCACATGAGTCTATCCAAGACTGAGGAAATCAGTGATGTTCTTAATTGTGGGGTCAATGAGGAAAATGCCTGGGAAAGGCAGTGTCATAGACCGAATGCTCTGCCCGCCCCTTCCCCAATTCATCATGCTGAAGCCGCCGTTACTAGCCCTCAATGCGATGGTGTGAGAAGGTGAGACCTTTGAGAGGTAATAGGTTTAGATGAGCTCAGGAGAATGGAGTTCCCATGATGGGATGAATGCCTTTGTAAGAAGGGACACCAGAGTTTTCTTCTATCATGTGAGGATAGAGAATGTAGCTGCAGTCTGTGAGCTGGAAAGAGTGCTCTTAACAAGGACCGAATCAGCCAGCGCCTTGATCTGAAGTCTTCCCCACTCCAGAGCTGTGAGAAATAAATTTCTGTTGTTTAAGGGACCCAGTATATAGTGTTTTGTTACAGTGGCCTGAGCTAAGACAGTAATGGTCATCTACATTTTTCTGGATGTGGTTGATCCGAAAATGCAGTTAGTCTTTGAGATTGCCTGTTGTTTCTTTTGTTACCAAGTTGTACTTTGAAAATTTAATGGAGTATTTCTGAAATCCAGACCACCTCAGTATCTGCAAGACAATGACATGTGAAATTTGAGAATTTCAGCAATTTTAGCCTTTTATGTTTAAATTTGGAAGAGAATCCAAAAAATAATCACTAGAATGTAATCAGATTATTTTAATCAACAATATAACTATTTTTTTTCAAGGACTGCCATTGGGTCATGATTGTATTTGTGAGTTTTGTTGGAGCCAAATATAATACTTTAATTTTATTAGGCAAAGGAAGAAAGATCAAAGTGGACTAAATATTATAAATCATGCCTTCATTTTTCATGAAGACCATATGTCGTAGTGCCCTAAATTTGTAAAACTTTTGGGGAGCCTTGGAATATAGAAATGTGATAGGACCCTTGAGTCATCTCAGGTCCTGATGTAGTCAGTTCCATAATGAATCACTGCTTTTTGCAAAATCACACAATAGAAAACAAAAGACTTGTGGAAAAATTGGGACTAGGGACATAATACTCAAAACTTTGTCAATGACCTCCAAAAATATAGAAACCTCATAAAAATGATTAAGAAATAATTAGAAATACACAGAAATGGATAAGAAATACACAGATTCCATAGTAAATTATTGTACTTTACCTTGGAAAAACCTGAAGTTTGCTTGTGGAAATAAGCACCAAAAGACTGCAGCGTGGGAGTTATTGTGACCTAGCGGAAGGAGGATTATCTGAAGTCAGATAGGAAGTTGTAACTCACGTGAACTGGCATGGCTCACGACTAATAAGGTGGACTGAGGTGGCTGGAAGATATTTGAGAGGCAAGTTTTTAATTTATTCCTACTGAATTTACGCAGTTTCAGTTTTCTGCACTCATGTAGTGTTCCCCATCTCATGGAGGTATCCCGTAAGCAAACAAGAAATTTGTGTTATGTTTTAATTGTTCCCTAATATGTCATTCATCTTGAAACACATCTGCATTTCTAAAACCAACATTAAAGCAGAACTGACTGTATATAGATAAGTACACACATTGTAGTGACTCTCTGTATCATATTCATGTGGTGAGATACAAATTAGTTTTACCAAGACAGCATCATCTATTTCATTATGTTATATTGGAGCCATTAATCTGATTTTGTTTTAAAATCTTTTTTTTTTAGTTTTAAAATTGGTATTAGCTTTCTATTTAGCTGTACAAGACTAATGGTCATGAAGATGTTATAGTGAGACTATTTGTTTGTATGTCAATAACACTCTAATTCAACATTATTTAGCCCTAGAGTTCCAAGATAAATTTTCCCTGTAAAATGTAATGTAAAATTCTTACATTTCAAGTTCAGTATAGATATAGTGTTACAGAGAGCTTGTGTCATCTGTTCTCACTCCTATTTCCCTACTGCTTTGTCTCAAATATGAGGCAATCCTACTATGTATTCAATGGTGTAGTTCATTGCCATGCAAAATCTCATGCTGAAATAAGTATACTGTAATCTGGTAGTTGAATAATAATAGTCATTCATTATAAAATGCCTTATCCTCCATCTTCTATTTCCCCTCTCTTCTGGCTTTCAATTAGCCCATAGCTGTTTAAAAGGAAAGAAAGAAAGAAAGAAAGAAAGAAAGAAAGAAAGAAAGAAAGAAAGAAAGAAAGAAAGAAAGAAAGAAAGAAAGAAGAAAGAAAGAAAGAAAGAAAGAAAATGTGAGATTTTATACATATGGCTGTATTCAAACTTAAAATTTCTAGAAGTTAGAGGTTGTATTTTTAATATTCTTTTTGCAAATGTTTAACTAAACTTAATCTCTTCTCTAAGAAGATATCTGGGATTTCTGATATATTAATTAAGACCAAAAAAGTACCAAGAAGGATTGGTGAATACATCATAGATTTGATCTCAAATAGTTAATACAGGTCTCAAGTCCACAAGCATATTTTCCTGGGAAGATTATCCAGGCTTTCCCTTTTCAAAGGGAATTTGAGACTTAATAACTTCTGGCTAATTTTAGCAAATAAAAATATTTTACCTCTGTTTTTTAGTATTTCAGGTGAAAAGCGTTTCTTGGTTTGAGTCATCTGCTATCACCGCTTTATTTCTTCACTCCATTATTCTCTGAGGAGATGTGCATTTTAGATCAATACATATTGAATATCATACATTAAACTGGCCAAGTTTTGTTGAGTTGAAGACAATTTTCTAAGGGAAAATAATATATCATCTTATATGTGAATTTCTGCTAGGAGGCAGTTGTAGGCAACTATGTTTAACCATCATTGCTGTGAGTCTCATTTAAACTGTTCTTACACCTCAGTATGAACACAGCAGTTCCGGGCATATAAAATTTATTTCTACTGCTCTTATTTTCCTGAAAATTAAAAATTGCAAAGCACTCCCCCTCCTTTCTTCCCTCCCTCCTTCAATCTTTTTCTTCCTCCCCACACCTCCACCTCTCCTCAGGACTCTATCCCAGCATATAGCACAGATCTAAATATTTTTTACACGTCCTAATAGAATAATTCTGAATACTTTTAATAGAAATGATTAACAAGGGGCACCTAGGGGGCTCAGTCAATTAAGCGTCTGCTTTCATCTCAGGTCATGATCCCAGGGTCCCAGGATCGAGCCCTGCTTGGGGCTCCCTGCTTTGTGGGAAGTCTGCTTCTCCCTCTCCCTTCTACCTGCTGCTCCCTCTGCTTGTGCTCTCTCCCTTTCTCTCTCTGTCAAATAAATAAATAAAGTCTTAAAAAAAAGAAATTATTAAGCTAAATTATATATATTTATATGTATATATATATTTATATTCATATAAATATAAAACCAATTGCTTGTCTATAGCTTTGGGGTGGGGAAATGGTATACTAAAAGAATTGAAAGAAATTCATAATAGCTGGTATGGAGAGCTTTCATATAAGTGACATCAAGTAAGGCTGAAGAGAGGGCGTTAGTACCAAATAAGACAGTTTTAAAATCCAAAGAAAGAATTTGGTCTTTATTTTGAAGGCAATAGAAAATCATCTATAAGATTTTAGTTAATGGTTGACATGGCCAGATATATACAAAATAAAACCACAGCATCAAAAATAGATGGGGAAATAAAATGAGGAGGTGGGAATACATGTAGCCAGCTATTTCATTAAGAGACTATGATTGATCTGATCATGATATATCCCCACAGAATTCTATGGCATTAAGAAGCACTGTGATTTGGACTTAAGGTATGTCTGTGGAGATGGAGAGAGCTGATAGACATGAAAAAAGATATTCTGCTTTTACATGGGGCTTGGGAGTTTTTCCTTGTGTTGTAGGAACAATGGCACTGTCTCCCATGGTACGTTGGAGCTGATACGTGGCGATGCTAAGATACAAAGGAAAAGCCCAAAACTTCTGGGAGAATACTTGCTGGAAAATTACTTGGTCAAAACCTGACAATCTTACCAGCATCCTGGGGGTTGATGAATACTGATGGAGCTATAGCTTCATTTTGCATGAGGGTTCCATAGCTGCCCACTGAAAGAAGTCAGTTTGCTGACGTTCCTAAGGTGTAACTATTTCTGGCTCATGCCAGGAGATTCACTTGCCTCTTGTATGAAAAAAAGGTGATCGGAAACAGCCCTTCATTTCACAAACTTAGAAAGAAAACACATAAGTTTATTTCATCAAGCCAGATTATATTATTTTTAATTCTAATAATTAATACTAAGATTATGAACCAACATCAAATCTAGGTTAATGTGACCTTGAGATTCTGGCGATTTTTATTGAATCACCATAACACACTCTGTCCTAGAGGGTCACGGCCTGTTCGTAAGTAGATTACTTCCCAGATGTATCATGGTTTTAAATACAAAAATACAGATGAAACTAAGTTTTTTTAAAATGGAGAATTCCTGGGGCGCCTGCGTGGTTCAGTGGGTTAAGTGTCTGCCTTCGGCTCAGGTCATGATCTCAGGGTCCTGGGATTGAGCCCTGCACCGGCTCCCTGCTAAGTGGGGAGATGGCTTTGCCCTCTTCCTCTGCTCCTCCCTACCACTCATACTCTCTCTCAAATAAATAAATAAATAATAAATCTTTAAGAAAAAGTGGAGAATTCTTTGTTTTCAGTTAGTCTTATAATCAAATAATTCTGAATATGGGTGTTTTACCTTTGGTCACCTGTTTAAATGTAAAAAGTGTAATCATAATTAAAGCTGAGTGAAAGTTTGTATTGGCACTTGCGGGAAAATCCTTAATAAGGTTTCTATGGAGATTGATCACAAGTTTACAGAGAGGTATGGGATATCTTGGCTTTGTGCAGGGTACTAAGTATGACTGGACTAGTGGAGATAAGAGCAAAGTAGAGACACAGGAATCACTGGGGAAAAAATGCCAGGCATCAAAATGATAAGTCTGATTGCCAGTCAAATCATGGAATAGTTAGTCCTAATGTAACTGTAATTTTGAAAGTCAGGACGCTGAAGCTAAAAAATGTAGAACAGTATACTGAAAATAAAGAAAGAGAAAAAGGCATAACAGAATAATTAAAAGAAGTTTTTGATTAACCAGAATCACAGGGAAAGGTTGCTGATAAGACAATGTGGGTTAAAACTAGCCAAACATTGCATAGAATGGATTCAGTGTAAACAGTAATAGCATCTGTCAAACCTAAGTGATTGGGCCCCAAGCATGATCATTTTCCCTAAATAGCTACATGAGTAAATTGTTCTCAAGGCCATATTTAAATGTGATGGTCAAAACACCACTATTTTTGCCAACTTGTCATAATGAATCCTATTGTCTTTTTCCTAAAATTTTTGTTTCCTTACCTTAGTGAAAAGAATTTGATTTTGGAACCATAAAACCTACAACGCAGCTTAGGAGAGATTCATGAGACTGACAAGCATGTGGGTTAGCGGCCAGGCAGAATACGAAATTGCCCAAGTATTGACAATAAACAAAACATTTGGGTCCCTGGAAATGTTTCTTGCAGCCATATTAAAATACAAAGTATTCTTGGTGTCATCGTAAGAGATAAAGCACAAAGAAATATCTTGACTCTCTATGCCTTCAAAATCCATAGGTACTAGGGATTCCCCAGTGACCTAAGCATACATACTGAGTATAATTCTAGGAAAATGAACCTTAATTAAAAAAGGGTAATAGGTCCTGCATGGATTGTCCATGGGAAGTATGAGGTGTCCTGTAAGGGGAGACATGAATTTGAGAGAACTAACCATACAAATGGAAGTGTTCCAAGCCAGGGGTGGGGATGCTTAATGCAGAAATGTAAGGCTTGCTGGAATCTAGCAATGGAACAAGGGCCATTTGGCATAATGAGTAACATATAGGATAGTGAATAGCTGGATATTATCAAATAGAATGAGAGAAGCTGTGAGACCTTGGAAAGGTAACATAATTTAGATATATAATACACATTCATGTGAGAATTCAGTGAGATAGCGTATGTAGAATGTGGTGATGGACAAAATTTTAGTTACTACAACTCCCATAGTCCCTTTTGATGCTACTAAATCAAGAAACCACTTCAAGTTGAAGTAGCATTTTGTGTTAATCACCTTGTTCTTAACTGCATTTCTTCTGTATTGTTCAAAAGACAATTGCGTATGGATTTGTATGTATTTCATGTGCATATGTGTTTCAACATCAATAAATAATGCTTGACATTGCAATAAAATAAGATATTTTGGAGATGGCTCAAACATATAGGAAGTGAGGATTTGAAAAAGAACAAGAACAGTGTCCAGATACCCAGACATATCTTACATGGGCACACTATTTTCTGATATAAGAAATAAATGAAGACAAGCAGTTTATGAAGAACATGGGAAGTGAAATTTTTGGCTATGTGAGAGATTCAAATGAACATATAGAAAAGAGAGTCTGGGCTGGATTCTCATTTCATCATACACTTGCTAGCTGAAGTCATGAGAATGGAGGAAATGGCCTAAAGAGACAGTGATGTATGTTAAAATAGGAGTCTTAGAACAGAAATTTGAGATGCAACAACATATAGTGGTCTTCTTGGCAAGGTGAATCAAGACGAACTGACAGAGGGGCTGGTGGTAAGGGGAAATGTGAACTGAACATGCAAGGGCAGGGAGCGTATTTCTAGGAGGGGGGCGGTCCACAAGGTTTACTAAAGCTGAAAGGCAAAGTACAATGAGAGGCAAATGGCTTTTGGTTTCAAGTTATGAAAACTATTTTTTTTAATCCTAGTATATTTCAGTCATATTCAGACTTCTATGTTCATGGCAAAAGATCTTGAATTCAGAAAACTTGGAAAACTATTTTTTTCTTAGGTATATTTGTTACCTGTTAGCCTTGCAAAAATTATATTATTCTTAATGGGAGCTGAAGAGATTAGTGCAACAATTTAATGAAATTCTCGATTTGGAGGAACTACCATGAGAATATTTGCACGAATTGTTATATGCTATCCAAGTATTTCAAATATTTATTTATCATTTTGAAAGTAAATAGCATTTAAGGATATTATAAATAATTTAAACATGAAAAGTAGAACCATATGAATTATTAGTATGATAACTATGACTTTTATTAAGTGTATAGGTTTTTTTAAAAAATAACAAATGGTCAGATACATGAGTCCTTTGTGAATTTTACTTCTCTTTCTTAAACCACTCAAACATTATCTCCTTTGTAAAATATTTCCTCTATGCCATCCTCTTGATGGAGTAAATCACTCTGCCCTTGTACCTACACTGTAACTTGGGCACAGCGAGTATAAATTTTAACAACACTTTAGATGATGGTGCATATTAATGAGGTCCTATGCCTCAGGTTTTATTCCTCCATGTCACCAGTGCCAAGTTTATGGCTCGGTACATAGTAACAGCTTAAAGAACGTTGATAAACTACTGAAATAATTTCTTGGAGAATATAGATTATAGAAATAGAGGTGATCTTAGATTCTTCTAGTTTAATCCCTTCATTTTCTAGGTGACAATTCTGACAGCCTAAGGTATTAAATGTCTTGTTCAGAAAATTTGTTCTTATCAAAGAAGGGCTTAAATCATCATCTTTTTACTTGGAAATACATGTATGAAATTATGAACGCCAGTATAATTACTGTATTTTATTTCAGAAGGCAAAATTGTCCGATATTATGCATTTTTAAAGGCAGAGTAAAAAAGAATGCCAGAATGTATAAACTAGGGAAAGACATATATCCTCAATCACAAAGCATACTTTTAAAGTGAATTAGCTATGCACTTTATAGAGGTTTTGATCTCGGGGATGCTCATTCTCTACAAAAATATTTGAAGTGGTTCAGAAAAATATTTCACATTTCATACATACATAGATTTTATTGTTATATGGATAGAGAATATTTTTGAGATACAAAAATAATAATTTCATGTAATCGTACTGAAAGGAGACATGCTTGATATTCATGTGATGTAAATAAAGTATTCATTTTCTCTAAATGCAGTCCTTATGAGTTGGAACGTGGGTTCTCAGGAACCAAATCAAGCAGCCTTCATTTGAGTCACTAATAGACAATTTGCCATCCACCTGCATGAGTGGAACAGTTTCACCTATGGAGAGAATATATAATAACATACAGGTATTCTTTTAGAATCAAAAGGAATGTCTACATCTCTCTGCTATGGGAATTTATTTATACAGAATCATAAAATCTAAAGACTTCAGAAGACTTTGGGATCATTTATTCTGTCTTACTGGACATTTGAATTTCCAGAATAAGATTTTCAACAAAGTTCCTTCCTTTCCTTGAAATGCTAATGGATTCTTTAATTGTCATGGAGTTTCATTATACCTTTGAACAGTTCAAATTATTGAGTAAGGTCTTCAAAATAAGCCAATCTACTTATATTTTTTTTGTTTCTACTTCTTAAAGCAATATATGGGAAAATAAAATATCTTTTTAAAATGGCACTTCAAGGGGTGCTTGGGCGGCTCAGTTGGTAAAGTGTCTGCCTTCGGCAGGGGTCATGATCCTGGAGTCCTGGCTGGGATCGAACCCTATGTCAGGGTCTCTGCTCAGCAGGGATTCTGCTTCTCCATCTGCCCCTCACCTCACTCGTGCTCTCTCTCTCAAATAAATAAATAAAATCTTTAAAAAAATATAATGGCACTTCAAGGATATTTTTTAAAAGATTTATTTATTTATTTGAGAAACAGAGCACACATGCGTGACAGAGCGGGGGGGAGGGGCAGGAGAAGTGGGAGAAGGAGTCTTAAGCAGACTTCATGATGAGCATGGAGCCTGACACTGGGTTCCAGGCTGGGCTTGACACCAGCTCACTCTCATGACCCCCATAGATCACGACCTGAGCCAAAAGCAAGAGCTAGAGGCTTAACCAGCTGAGCCACCCAAGTGCCCTGGCACTTGAAATATTTGAAAGTGATTATAATGTAACCTCTACATTTCCATTTCTATAAGCAGTATCTTCTTATTTTCTTCAGATATCCCTGTTATTATATACTATTAGTATGCATCAATATCTTTATCAGTATCATCTGATATATTTTCCATTGTGTCTATATCTGTATTAAAGTGTAAAAATCCGGAAGTGAATAAAGTACTCTAAATGTGATTTAACTAGCTCAGAAATAGTTGTAACTCATTTGGAGTTTATTTATTTAACAACTATTTATTGAGCACATACATGTGAGAAGCAGTTTCTAGCGGTCAGGATGGCCAGTGACTCAGTCATTATATAGCCTACTGTCCATAATAGGCACATTTGGGTTCTCTTCTAACCAAGTCTTCCAGTGGTTTTGAAGGCACTTTTATACAACCCATGTTGTGCATATCTCTTCCCAAGTTGTTTTAGTCATGTTCCATTGATATTGGCCATACCTACATCATGGAAATTAGTGAACACTACAAATGTTTTGGGTTTTTTGTTTTGCTTGGTTTTGTTTTATTTTGAAGAGCTGGTTTTTAAAATAAACAAGCCACTGTTTTTTGTTTGTTTGGAGCTCCTCCCTCCCACATTTCTGGGACCCTGACAGTAAGTTTTTACTAAAGGACTTGCTCCCATGACTACAAAACATAAACTGGGGCATTTATAGATACTCGAAAATAATATTTATTCTATATTATAATATATCATTCATTTAAATATATTAACTGTATCATGCTGATCCTCTTAACATTTATTTATTAACCAATAACTTTAAATTCAATTCCTTTACCTTATAACAATGACATCAATGTATAAGCTTAACTTGGGGTTGCTTCATTGCCTTGTTCATCAAGCATAATCACCCCTGAATATACTGACTACTTCTCATATGGAGAAAATCTGTCTCTTTCCTTTTTTATTGCTGATTTCAATTTGTACAATCTTCATTTCAATTGCCATCTATAGTTTAAAGCCGAACTTATTACTAGAACCTGAGAGCACTAAAATCATGCAGATATCTTCAAGAGAACTCTCTTGCCTGGTTGAGGTATTGCCATAATACACACACATATGTAGACACTTGTGATCTTAGGAATTCAGCAAAAGATTCACCAAAGTCTGAGAAGACACAGATGATATTCAAGAGAGTTTAATTGAGATTATTTAACATTTTATAATACTAGATGAACAGATAGCAACTGATTTATGCATTCAATAAAGATCTTTGTTATTAGAAAAGATAGCAAAAGAGAGGAAAAGTAGCCCATTGAAGATCCTGGTACTAAAACTCAGTCTCAACAGGGTCAGGGTCCACTTGCTAGAAACTCCATAAGAGTATACTTCGAAGAATATTAATAGAGTTTATTGGATTAATGCCTGACACCTAATTATATCTGCAAACAAAGTAAGGGAGAAAAATAGCTGAGTAAATGGAAAGCATTTTTTCATAAATACTTAGAGAAAATGCCCCTGAAATTGCTCTGGAGGTGGTATTCGCTGCTTTTGTTCTCTGATTTACTTGCTAAAATTTAAGGAAAATTATGATCTACCTGTATTATTTGGCAGACCAAACCATCAACTGAATTTATTACAGCAGCTAGTCAGTATTTGCAAAAATTGCCAAGAGAAAAGGGAACTTATTAAAAGTAAACTCATGGTTTTATAAATTAGAAGCTCTAAAATTTCAGGAAGTAAACAGAGAATTCATAGAGGTAGAAATATAGAAAGGCAAATAGGCAGGGTTTTTAAAATGTTTCTGATGGAATGACCTGGAGATCCTTTGGGAAGAAAAATCCACATTAAAAACAAAACAAAACAAAGCCAATCAACCCTATACTCAACATCCTCTCCAAACTCCAAAGTTCAACCCTTGATTGGAATAACGTCTAAAATGCACAACCAATGTCTTCCTTTCTAGGGCAGTTTGGCAGAATTTTATTAACATTCATGCTCCATTATTTCCATCATTGCCGCTAACGTGTTTGCAAAACTCAGGTGGACCCTAAAGCTAATTGCTCACTATCCCAGAGCTGGAGCCTTTGGTCTCCTAACAGTTTGCCCAGGTTTTAGCATATCCTGTAGTTTATTTATTTTTTCAGGATTTTACCATAGATTGATATAAGTGTACAGAATTACTTCTATTTATTAGGAGAATGAAACCATTTATTTATTTATTTATTTATTTATTTATTTATTTATTTATTTAAAGTTTGGGTATGTAATCTATTTTACCTCAAGCAGAGTCTGTTCAGAATTCCCTCCATAACAGTAATCTGGGTGATTCTAACTTAACTCATGCACTGTCTCAGAATCTTCTCTGTAAATACCCACAAGAGATGCTTTCTATTCAATCATCCATTTTTGTCTTCAACATCAAATAAGTTCATTATTCAGTATATCCATCCAGTTAAGATAATGCTAAATTCTATTAAAACACTTCTTAAATTTTCCTAATAGGCTTTCCATACAGTGTCATGAAAAATCATACATCTCATTAAAGAAACACAGATTTGTACCAGACAGAAATTGTGATAAATCACTTCTTTTTCCCATTGAAACTAACTCACTTACATGTTTTTGTGAAATCCATGCCCACTAAGTAGTAACATTGTATACTATCTTATTTTCTGTATCAATCCATCAGTCTTTGTGGTCTATTATGTTCTATTCCACATGAACTTCTCCAGTATCTTAAATTAGAATTATCTCTAAGACTACACTGGAAGTTTCTTTTAATTTCTCAAGTTCTCAGAACATTGTATGTGTTTCCTGTATATTCCATCTTTTATTCAGTATATTAGTGAACTTATACTAGCCTTCTCCTCAGTTTTTGCATGAAAAGGAAGTCCCATCATTTTATTTCACTTTTAGTCAGCAGGGACCACCATCTTTTAAAGAGTTAACAACAGTTCTATTTATCCTGAATGCTTTCCTGAGGAGCAATGCCTGCCTTCTTCCCAAGTGAGGGTCAGCTACAATTTCATGAATGCTTACCTTCCTGGCACGAAGGCTAGTCCCCTATTATGTTTAGTTCAGCTTGACACCTAAATCCTTAGCCATAAAAAGCTACAAAAGCATCTTCGTTCTCAAATAAACCATTTTCAGAGCTTGGGATTTGTTGTCCTTGATTAAAATACATCTTTTACCTGATGTTCTCTTAAGAAAGGAGTGCTTTACGAATATTCATGTAATTAATGAAACAATATTCAGTTGCCCAGTGTATCTCACTTTAAAGAAGAAGGCAAAGAACTTGTCCAACTTCTTATATTCAGGGGCCAAATGCTGGAATGGTAAGGGCTTCCTCCTCTCTGTTCTAGAATCCTCTCAGGGGCTATTTCCGTGTACTATATAACACATCTCCTAAAGTCCAAAATACATTTCTCTTCATGGCTGAGTAAATGTTGGTTCTTTCTGTTGGCCATCTTACACTAACTTATCTCACATTAAATTCTGACGGACAACCTTCAAAACACCTTCTGATTGTTTTCTAATTATTGCCTCTTTCACAAAATCTCATGTTTACTTACTGACAAACTAAAGCATATTTCTGATCTTTTTTTTTTTTTTCTCTCTCTCTTATGGATGGGCCCTGTCAGTGTGCTTTGTTTTTTTTTTTTTTTTAAATTTTTACGAAAGCCATTCCCACAACCTATTGTTTCACTAATATGAGAAGGGAGAAATATTCTCTATGCCTTCTAGCTGAAATTATCGCCCTCCTTAGGGCTTTATATTCTTGCCTTTTCTAAAACTTGTCTATATTTACAGTCATACTTGCTGTACATTTGATATGGTTTGTGGTTAAAGAAAACTGAAACAGTGAATTTCTCATCTACAAAGGCAAAAGCTCTCAAATGGCCCTTATGTTAAGATGTCTTGTAACTACATTCTGTTACAAAAGATGCTGTGGTGATGTTACACGTGGAAATGACCTAGTTGATCAAAGCAGAGAACATTTCCATTTATGAGGCCATTCTTTTGTTCAAAGAATGTCCTCTGAAAATTCTATTTATTGCCAAATATTTCGTGCTGTATCTAGAGTCTTGGCAATGTGACTTTGCAGGTCCTCTCATCAAAATATTGAGACCAGATTCCCTTTCCTTCAATCTGGGCTTTCTTTATGACTTGATTTGCCAACCAAATGTGGCAAAAGTAAGAGAATGTCAAATCTGAACAAAGGCCTTGAGGCCTTGTGACCTTCCACTCAGTCTCTTGGAAGCCCTATGCTATGTGGACAAGTCACAGTCATCCTTCTGGAGGATGAAAAACCATAGGAACCAGGGTAGAGTTAGCCCAGTTGTCCCAGCCAAGGCTCCAGAGATGTGAAAGAGTCCAAACAAAATGACAGAAGCCACCTAACACACCCACAGATCATAGTCAACACATGAGAAAGCCCAGCCCAAACCAGAAGATGTGCCCAGCTGAGCCCAGCATAAATTGCCAATTCTAAATTGCTGCTATATAAAATATATATATAATTGATTTGTATACTAATCTTGAATCTAGCCATATTGCTAAATTCAGTTATTAATTCTACCAGTTTGTAAACTACTTTGGATTTTCTACATACAGGATAATATCGACTGCAGATAAAGACAGTTGTTGATTTTCCTTTCTAATTCACCTTTTTAAATTTGTTTGTTCGCCTTAAATCATTTAGTAGACCACCATTTAAAATGTTAAATAGAGTTAGTGATGATGGATACCCCTGTTATGTTCCTGGTCTTAGGAAGAAAGCTTTAAATTGAAATTTGCTAACTTATTAATGAAATAAATTAATAGAAAATACAGAATATCAAAATCTTGCATCATGTTTCTGGAAATTTCCATCTAAGTTGACACTGATCTATTAATCACTTGCCTTGAAATGTTTGATTAGTTATGATTCTACAATATACCGGTCCATATTTAATTTACAAGATTATCACCAATAATTTGTCAAAAAATTTACTAAAGTACTAATGCAGTGTGTCCACTACATATTTCTGATCTACTCATTTAGCTACTCTCTGAAGAAAACAATATTAATTTATTATTTCTTGTTGTTAGTGAATGCAGCTCCATCTTAGTGAGAAATACCTTTTATTTTTAAATGCAGGCAAAATATTGCTCTTCTATTATTATCATTGATAATAACTGTAAAACAGAATACATATAATTAAAAACTATAAAACTGATACAGAAGAATATGAAATAAAAAGTGACGATTTTTCCTGTCTTCCCAGCCCAGTCACCGTTTCCAGTTGGAAATACTATTAATTCCTTATAATATTCTTCAAGGTAATTTACATATCATTTGATAAATGCATATATTATTTACACCAAAATATTTGTATCTTACACTGATTGTTTGGCACCTTACTTTTTTCACTTCAAAATATATCTTGGAGGTTTTTTCCAAATAAAAACTTAAGTGATGTATCTTGTTCATTTTATAGATTCTTGTCAAAATAGCTCATAATTGGGAAATATAACTCACACCTAATACAATTTTTCTCCTACTAGACCAGTTTCTTTCTTTCTCCCTTCCTTCCTCCGTTCCCCCCCACCCTTCCCTCCTCTTTCTTTCTTTCTTTCTTTCTTTCTTTCTTTCTTTCTTTCTTTCTTTCTTTCTTCTTTCTTTCTTTCTTTCTTTCTTTCTTTCTTTCTTTCTTTCTTTCTTTCTTTTCTTTCTTTCTTTTTCTATTGAAATGTGAAAATAGACATACTCTGTGTAATTGGAACATCATTTGGGGGAGTAAGCAGTATATATTCAACTAGTAAATGCTTTTATCCCTTGGAAAAAATTTCCACTGTTAGAGTTCCTTTCTATCAAGCAATTTTTTTTGTTTTGTTTTATTTATAGTAATGTAACTTATCTCATTTGTTTTTTTTTTTTACTGCTAGGATTTTTTGAAACCTATACTTAGCATTTGGATTTTCAGATACCAATTTATTATTTTTTCGTCTGTTTTTTTTCCAGTTTTATTGAGATATAATTGACATATAACATTGAATTAGTTTAAAATGAACCATATAATGATAATATATATGTTATATATATTACATGTATAATATATATATATATAATGAAATGATTACAAGAAGTTTAGCTAACATCCATCACCACGCATCATGACAATTTTTTTCTTTTGATGAGACTAACTTTCCTCTCTCAGTAGTTGATACAAGAGGTAGATAAAAAAAAATCAGTAAGATAGAAGACTTGAATAACACTATTAACCAGCTTGACCTAATTGTCTTTTTTTTTTTTTTTTTTTTTTTGAGAGAGAGAGAGAGTGTGCACACAAGTTGGGTGGGGAGCAGTAGAGGGAGAGGAAGAGACAAAATCTTAAGCAGACTCCATGTACAGCACAGAGCTCTATCTCAGGACCCTGAGATCATGACCTGAGTTGAAGTCAAGAGTGGAATGCTTAACTGACTGAGGCATCAGACACCCCAACCTAATTGTCATTTATAGACTCTCCCATCCAACAACAGAAGCATACACATCTTTTTCAAGTGTACAAGAAATATTCTCTAAGATAGATCACACTGTGAGAGACCATGTAAAGAGCCTTAATAACTCTAATCCCTGTCATGAAAAATAGGACAAGGGAGGGAGGTAAAATTGCCTTAAGACCCTTTCAGTATGGAAATGATGATTACAGAAATCGTTATAGTAGTAGTGATAATGTGATAATACTTGTCTTATTAGGTTGATTTAAACATTAAATGAAATTGCTTTTTTAAAGTTCCTGTTACATTAATATTATATATATTTTAACATTGTATTAAAAAAATCTGTTTCAGGACATCAGAAATCTAAATCTTTCTTGTGAGACTGTTTTCATTATCTTTCTTCATCTGTTGTTGCCAGTCATGCACCGTTAGCTATAATTTTTACAAAAGTCCAAAACTCTTTTTCATGAAAAATATTTGGAAAAATTAAGAGCATAAGATGCTTGGTTTCAAAACTGAAAATCTTTCAACCAATATTCTGTAATATAAAGTTATTTATTCAAGTCTTGTCATTGAAATAGTTGTACTAAAATCAATTGAGTTTACACTGATTTTTAATTATCAGAAGTGTGTTAATTATCACATATATATTTTTTAAGTCCGCCATGTTTTTTATTTCAAAATAAATTAGTTACATGTATCTACAAAGGCAGAGGATTGGCTAAATCATTTTTATTCATTCATAAGATAAAGACATTAAACTTGTTTTTGGAAAATTAATGACAAAGATATTTAGATTATGGTAAAAATTTTAGATTACAAAACAATATGTAGAGTATACCTCTTGTACATGTGCGAATAAAATCTTGGAAGCATGTATATTGAAATGTTAATAGTATAAAGTCACAGATGATTTTTACTTTTATAATTTTTTGTATTTTTGGCATATTTTGAAATAAATGTAATGTTACTTTTGCAATAAGAAAAATGCAACAAAGATTTTTTTTTTAATTATGGGAAAAATTTTGTAGATCAAATAAAGAATGTGTGCATTTATAACAGTGAGTCAGAAAACATGTAATTAGTTCAGTCAGGTGCCTTATTTTCCACCAAATGGACTTACTTTGGTTTACTTAAATTGATCAGTGATTTGTTCTGATATCAGTAGGCACTCTCTAAGAGGTGCTTTTGGCAAGAAATTATGCCTATTGAACATAGTTTGCTTTATTTTTAAAAGTAATTTTTCAAAATTCATTTATTGCTACAGGTGTAGCCTTATGAATATACCATGTGTCCATTGGGCATTCAAGTGGTTAATAGACTAAATCTCTCTAATTATAGAGGAAATCAAGATGTGTTGACAGCTCTGCTATTTTGGGGGAGTGACAACCCTGGGTGCCTGCCACATTCTGACATTCAAGCTACACTTCTTATATCAGAAATTCTCTGTAAAAATAATTGCTCTGGAAGTGGCTCACAGAAGAAAAAAGTTACATATATTTTGTCAGATTTGTCTGGTCAACTGTGACATCAATCTCTGCACCTCCACCCCAATCTCTCCAGATTTAAAACCTAAAGAGTTAGGCAACAAAATAATTCACTACTAGGCTACCCTCCTTTCAAGGTTAGTATGGGGTTGTGGAAAGGGCATGAAGCTGGGAAACGTGGGGCCTGAGTCCTGCCACACTTCTAATTTGTGACTCTATGGGTAGAGCTGCTTTGGAATTCACTTTCTTGTCAGGAAATTCAACTACATTTTTGCCAACATCCATTTGTTTTCAAATTTCTGTGATTTTTTTTTCTTCTGTCTGGATTTAGAAGGAAATTAGTTTACTAAGCTTTTAAGACATATCCATTCCTCTTAAATAGCAACTTTGGTCTGTTTGAAGGCTAGCTTTCATGATACATTTTCTCTCTTAATTCCTAAGTTTCATTTTAGCCATCATCAGGAGAAATAGTTTCTCACATAAAAACCTGAACATTTTTATAAATATTTGTTCATAAACAAATTTCCATCATTTAGGTATATCTATATAGATTTATTTGGGTATCATCTCTTTATGATACCTACCTGTCAACACACACACATACACACACACACACACACACACACACACACACACTTAGGAAAAACCTGGGTGAATCTGAATTTATGAAGCTTTTTTGATTCCTGTTTCAACAACCTCTGTCCAATGGGCTGAAAACTGCATTCTCTTAATAGTGACTAGTTTTCTTCCTTCATTAATCAAACTTAGGAAAATTTAGGAACTATATACTTATATGCTTCTTGGATTCCTAATTTGTTCAATGTAGGTTTTTAAAAAATTTTTATTTATTTATTTGAGAGAGAGAGCAGAGCAAGGGAGAAGGCACATGAGCGGGGTGGTGGTGGGGGTTGGGAGGGAGGAGCAGAGGGAGAAGGAGAAGCAGACTCCCCACTGAGCAGTGAGCCTGTTGACATGGGGCTGGATCCCAGAACTCTTGGGATCATGACCTGAGCCAAAGGCAAATGCTTAACTGATTGAGCCACCAGGCGCCCCTGTTCATTGTAGTTTTGAATAATTAAGAACAGTGCATCTAATTTAGTTAAAATAAAGTGTGCTGAAAGATTTATTTAGAGCTTTTTCTTATGGCACATACATAGTCCACTTACTATAAATAAAATAAATTCTTGGAAATTTGAGAAATTTTTGGAATATAATTTGTATTTAAGTTTACATTTCATGACTTTTTAAATCAACAATAAGTGTCTAACCCTAAAATAGGTATACTGGTTGATTTCCATAAAGTTTTTAAATTGATAAAAAGAGAATATTCATTCCTTTGTTTTCTAGGAGATTGTGAACGAGTGGCAACACATTTGAATTCATTAAATAAATAATCCAAAAAAATTAGAAATCATTCAGGACATCTGTAAACACCCAAGTAGAACTCATTTAATGACTTCAATTAAATGGTGGCTAAAGTAATTTCTTTAAAGTTTTCTCCTGGTAATCACTATTTATCATGTCTGAAATGTGAAAATTTGAGAAACATGTTTTGGTCAGATGTTTTCAGTTTAAAGTTAGCCAAATTCAGCTCACCTTATTTCCACAAGAATTGAATTCCATTGTCCTGAATATATATTATGACTTGAAACTCATGTATTTTTGAAACAAAATAATCTCATTTATTTATCTCTATAGTATAAATATATTTGCACTACTCAGTTTTTCCTTTTCTTGTCACACTTCAACGTCATGTTACTTGAGCTATTGATTTTTACTCATTTCCTTTATTTCTACCTTTCATGAATCACCATATTTCTTTTACACCTCATATACAAGAAGAATATCCATTACTAACTGTCAGGATTGCAGCCACAATGACAGCAATACCATCGGCTATCATAATTTCTTTAGAAAACTTTGTAATTTTTCATAAGCATAATACATGTTTGAATTGTTTGTGAATCTCTTTATCTCACAATGACTTTTCCAAAATGGAACCCTCTCTTTAGATATGTAGCAAATTTCAGCATTGGACCCAAGTTGGATCTCCACTAACTCCTATCTATGCTTAACCTTTGCCTTATAAATTTGCTTTGCAACTCTTTTATGGGTGTACATAGTTCCCTGTCCCTGGGCTCAGTGATGTTTTGGCCAATCAGATGTTAGCAGATCTGATGTAAGGAGAATATTAAAAAGGGTTTGTGTGATTGGGTTTTATCTTTCATGTTCTTGTACCATCACAATGAGAAGGACATTCTCAGGGTACCTGCTGGTTTCAGAAGAAGAATGAGAGACCATAAACTAGAGATATCCTAGACTGGAGTGATGGGGCTGACCCACTGAGCCAGAATAAGCCTGGTTGAAATCAGCCAACTTTCAACTGATACTGAGACTTATGAGAAATAAACACATATTGTAGTATGCCATTGATGTTTTGTGGTTGTTTACTATGTGCTCGTTTTGTGGTGAAAGCAAAATGATTCAAGATCTTTCCAAAATCATCCGCCATATTAGTGATAATTGCAGAAAGATTGATTGTCTCAAAGATATTTTTCATCAAATAAATTGTTATCAATTGAGAAAGTATTATTCACATACATAAATCTTGTGATGAACTTCTGATTTAGTCCATAATACTAGATTTAAATCTATGCTGCACAATGTGTTAATGCCAAGTTATTTTTATTATCTTCTATTAGTTTCCCACTTTGTCACTACTTTAAAATATATTTTTCAATACTTTAAAATATTTCGAGATGAAATAATAATTCTAGAAAAATCTTTATAGACTTTATTACTGTTAAGGTTTGAACTAAATCACTTCTAACTTCATTAACTGGTATTGGAATCCACTTTGAATGACTGAGTAGAATAATGCTCAGATCAAATGTACATTTAATGAAGACTTTTTCAGTATCCCACAGCACAAATTCCCCTTCTCTGTGTTTCCATTTCACATTCTAGCATAATATTTAAGCTAATTATAGTTTGGTAGATAGCTAGCTAGCTAGATTTTTTTTTTTTTTAATGTGTCTGTCTCCTTTGAGAGTGCTGATCATATTTTTCTCATTCACAGAGACTTGCCAAGTGTCAACAAATGTTTAGTTTTGGAATTCATTGGATAGGACTGTGATAATTTTATGTGTCAACTTAGCTGGGTCATGGAGTGCCCAGGTACTTGGTCAAACATTCTCCGTGAGTCTGTGAGTGGTTTTAAATGAGATTAACATTTGAATAGGTAGATTGAGTAAAGCGAATTATGAAATATTTCCATCCTTCCCTCTCTCCTCTCCACTTTTAATATCTCACCTTGTTTGCAGGGTTTTTTCATATTCTCAAGGTGGATACGTTTATATTTTGTTCTATAACCATGTTTTTTTTCCATCATAGAACGATAATCCTAGAGTCCAGTTCTGATGGGTTCTCTTCTTGACTCTGAACTAATTGCTGTTGCAGTATTTTCATTTTCTTCATAAACACTACCATACTTTGTGAATGTTTGAATACAGTTTTTGCCCCAAATAATTTCCTCCAACTTCCTCCTGAAGCGTCTGTCATCTTGCTCTAATTTGGTATAATTAATTGTTTTATAGGTCTGCTGATCTTTGATCCTGGAATTTTCCAACACTGTTGTCATTGGATGGATCTACCCTTTCCTTGATGTTATATGTGCTCTTCAATTATTTTGACAAAATAAATCTTTAAATAATTTGTAACAAAGTGTGCAGCAGAAATACTATTTCTGAATACTTGAAATTTCTTCATTCCTGAAATGTTTTTATTCTTCACTTCCACCTGAGTATTATTTTACCTGGTTATAAAATTTTTGTCGTCAGAAATTTGAAGATCTATTTTTTATTCTATCGTAGAATTTTGTTGATGAGAATTAAGATGCTAGCAATATTGATACTTTTTTGTAAGAAATTTGCATACTTACCTCTGCTCTCTCTTAAACTCACACTTACCTTTGCTCCCTCTTAAATTCATAATTTAATATCTAATTTTATTGGTGGTGATATGGAACAGTGCTAAACGATATGATAGACACTAGACATTTGTTGTTGTGCAATTCAGATGTGGCTGGTGCAGCTGAAGAATATGTTCAGGGTTCAGCAGGTCACAGTGACTTCCTTAATTGATGCTTTCATCATTTTCTCTCCTCTGATTGATCAGGTACCACTCCTCCACTTGGATTTATGTCACCTAGAAATTTTTTTCATTGCCATAAGTTGGCCTTTTTTTTTTTTGTAGCTTCTATTATAATTCTGTTCTAATATAATAGGAGAGCAGATAAATGAATGTGTTCAACCCACATGCCTGAAATAGATTTTCATTGGAAAGTGGATAATCTCTACTTTATTATCATGTCTTTTAAAAATGAGCTTTCTTTAGTTTATTCAAATAAAGAAGAATAAACTAGGTGTAAAATTCAGTTGTTCTAATCATTATGGCCAGAAAATCATGTTGAACTGTAATAATTCATTCCCTATATGTTCTAGTTACTTTTCTAATTGTTTATGGTATATTCAACACTTCAAAGTAATGCTATTTTTTATGTCTTTAAAATAATAACCAAATTGAAAATTCGAAGACATTTTAAAATAGTGAATATGTGTTCCATTCTATCAGCAATAGCATAATAAACACTATGCATGACACAAACTACCGCCAAGCACCTCTTAATGTATTCCTAGTGGGTACAATATCCATTCATCTATTAGTTTTACTTCAATATTTTATGAAATTATTCATTAACTGTGTCACTGAACAATTAGATTCAAATTAGAGGACTTTACAATAATGAAAAAAGTAGTTACAAGGAATAACAAAATTCCTATTCTTTATAACTAAATGGGGCAACTTAAAAATGAAATCTGAAATCTGTTCAATTTTAATTCTTTTAAAATATCAAAAGGTTTGTGCCCAGAAAATTCAATCATATCGTATTTGTATAGAGACCTTTGGATTACACAAAGTAAAGCATTCATTACTTATGGAGCATAGCAGCAGTTAAAAAACTAAAATTTCACCAAACGAAATAAAAACTAATAACCTTCCAAAAGAGTTAAGATTTCTTTTATTAGATTCGCATTCATCAAAACAAAGTTAGCTGAAATTTAAACGTATGCTGTCATTGTTTGCTAAAACCATAAAATTACCTGATCATGCAGTCATTAACAGCTTTGAGTGGTTTGCTCTGAATTAATTCCACTCTGTTGGGAGATAATTACAAAAGTTTCTAACTTGTAAGGTATGCTGAGACAGAAATGTTAGAAGGCACACCACTTTAAATTGTACTATGGTCAGCATAAACTAATAGAACACAGAGGCTACACTTTCTTTCAAATATCAGGCCACTATTGTCTTGAGTTATAAACAGTTAGTTTAAACTTTGATATCAAAATCAGCCCTATGCACTGGGAATCAGTGTTGTTTCACCTCGAAATTTATCTTGGTAGAGCTAATGAGGCCATTTAAAAGGAGGTTTGAGGGTGAAGACACTGTGGTTCCAACCCCAGGTTCTTTTGTTCTTTTACTAACAGTAATTTTTGTAATGGTCTTCTATTGAAATATTGTTCTCAGTTATTTGTTTACATTTTCAAATGTGTTGCCATTTTCATTGTCATGTGAAATGAAGAAGTTGTATAAAATTTGTACCTTTTCATTTATGACATGGGTTCTCTTTCCTATATTTCCAATTCTTTTCTTTTTTTTATTGAATAGGAATACAATTTTCTATTTCCTTCATCAGTTCATTGTTGGGTTATATTTTCAGTATAACTTCAGAACAGTGGGGTGATGGACCTCATAGAACTTCACTACAGGAGTAATAAACTGATAATCTACCAACTTTCATCCTTATTAACAGAATTGAAAATGTGTCAGGAGTAGCATTGTATCCTGCTAAAATGCTGTATTCCATGGCACCAGCTGAAGGAAAATGTTTTCTTGGGCATAATACTTGCCAATAAGATGTAAAGCAAAAGTTGATATCTGAGCCTTCCAGAAAGTTTCAGAAGACATATTCTGATACTTTTTGGTTTTGACATTTGTGCAGCTCAGATTTAGAAAATATCCTTCCAAGTGTTCCTTATGGTCTATCCACTGTAGGGACGGTATGTTGACTAAAATAGCTCTGAATCAGATATTAACTTTGATAATATATTTTTTTTCTGTAACTCAAGTTTTGAAAATAACTGAGCTATTATAGATTTTTAAAAATATTTTTTCAGTAGTTAAACATGATTATAATTTTAAAAGTTAAAATAATGAGCAATAGTTTTCTAAAATTATCTTTTAATACCACCCCACTAAGAATGAGAAATCATAGCATCTCCATTCTGATTGAAAATAGTATGTGTACATGTGGGTATTTATAAATAAGAAACCCCACAAATATCGTGTGGTTCAGGAATAAACGAATTCAAAGATATAAAATATCCTCCCTATCTTGAGTTATGTTTACTAATTTCAAATGAATCAAAGCATTGGCCATTATATCATTCAGTGCATCCTAAATAAGAAATTATATGATAAATTTCTCTTAAAATTTAGCATGTTTAGAATACTTTAAACCAATAGTAAAAAGTTGGTATTGAAAATTATATAATGTTACATTACTTACTTATTCTTGTGAAGGAAGAATTTTGATTTTTAGTTACTCATTGCTATTAAATTTCATGACATGGAGTTGTAGAGAATATATTTTATGTTTCTGAAGTTTGGGCTTTCTGAGAAAAATCTTACTGAAGCTTGGGACCTAGTCTAAAAGAGCAAGTCTTAGAAGTTAATTTACAACAGTGAGAACCTGGGAGAGATTTACTCAACTCTGGAAGCGCACGTTTAACAGTGCTGAGAACTGGGACCGGGAGATATCCGTGGGTTGTAAAGCAGAAGAAAATGTTCTTATCTTTCCCCAGGAGAGATTTATTTACATTACAAAAGATGATATAAATAAGAACCTTTCCAAGAAACAAACGATTTTCTCCCTTCTTTAAGGAGGGGAGAAGGACAGTGTGTACATAAGTAACCAGGTTCATTTTGTTGGTGTTTTCATCTACAGCACAGACCCCATTACATACAGGTGACATCTGGTTTTCATCACATTGCCAGGGGGCAAAAATTAGGGCAAAAGGGGGTCACTGCAGCCACTATTACGTAAATAACAATAATTAAGCTGTCTCTGCTCCAGAGCCTCCTGTATGCATTCAAATTATTATCAACAAATATGAGAACTGCAAACATACCACATGCCTTTGATTTAAAAATGGCTTTTTTTCTATTTCAAAGTCACAAGATTTTGTCTATGGTTTCATAGGTTTTACTTTTAAATTTCTGATTAATTTATAGTTCTCCTTGATATACAGTGTGAGGTAAATATGTAACTATATACTTTTACACATGGCTACCAGGTTGGCCAACACAATTTGTTAAGGTGGCTATCCATACTTCTCTGTTTTGTTTGTTTTGTCTTTTAATTGTTTTATAAAAATGAGTTCTTTCTGGCACCAAGGCATCTGGAGCACATCCAGTGAATATCCACGGCTTGTACCAGCCTCAGAGCTAGAGGCTCCAAGCCAACAGCTCAATCTCTCCATTTCCTCACTCCCTCTCTCCTTTTCTTCATGCCTCCATATTATCCTTTTTATTGCTTTTCTTCTGCCAGTTTATTGCATTCCACAAATTTTGATATATTATACTTTCGGAACCATTCACTTGCAAATATTTGAATTTCCCTTATGATTTTGTCTTTGACCTATGGACTACCTAGTGTGTGTTGCATAATATGGAAATGTTTGGGGTTTTCCTATATATCTATTGCTGTTAGTTGTGGTCAGAGAAGACACTCTGCATAATTTTAGCCCTTAAAATTTATTGATAGTGTTTTACGTTCCAGTATTTGAGCTTTCTTGGTGAAGGTATTCTTGGAAAGAATTTAGATACGGAATTGCTGGGTGTAGGGTTCTACCAATGTCCATTAGAACAAGATTTTTGATAGTATGGTAAGTCTTCTATGTCTTTACTAATTCCTTGACTATATGTTTTATCAATTCTCAAAAGACGAATATTAAGACAAAAGATAGATACTAAAATCTCCTAGTATGATTTTGAATTTGTCTTTCTTTAATTTTGTCAAAATCTATTTCATGCTTTTTGAAACTCTGTATTAGATACTATAATACATCCATAATTTTATGTGTTCCTGATGAATTATTCTTATCATTTTGAAAGCTCTTTATCTCTGGGAGTAGTCTTTGTCTTGAAGTCCATTTGATTTGATGCTAAACTAGCAACTTCAGCTTTTTTCATTCTGATAAGAATATCTTTCAAGATCATTTCTTGCAAGATGTTTTTCTATTCCTTTATTTTCAATCTATCAAGTCTTTGTTAAAGTTTGTTTTTCATAGGGAGCATTGCTTATTGATTCACATTGATAATATATGCCTTTAAATTGGAGTGTTTAGAACATTAGCATGTAATGTTGACTACTGATATTACTGAATATCAGTAAAATGGTCTATGTACCATTTTGTCATTTTTTTTCCATTTTTCTTTCCTATGTTTGATTTCTCTCTTTTCTCTTTCAAGTCCTCTTATATGACGTGTTGTTTATAAAAATTCCATTTTAATGTATTTATTGGCATTTTAGCTATACTTATTGGTGTTACAGTATGCATCCTTAAACTTTCAGTCAACTTGGAGTTAATACTGTACCACTTTCTATAGTCTTTCTATAATATATCTATGCATAGATTAGAAATAATTAGAAACTATTTTTCCTGGATTTCATAGAGCATTTTGTACACTTAGCTTGGTAAATTTTATCTATTATCTCTTCTCTCTGTTTATGGAATTCCAATTTTTATATTAGATCATTGTGCTACGTTCCATGCATCTTTACACTCTTCCTGAATTTCCAGTCTTCTTTTTCTCTGTGCTTCATCTGGAATATTTTTTCCTAAGTGATCTTCCAGATTATTTATCCTCCTTTTTTGTGATGTTTACTGTATTATTGATGCATCTTAATTATATTTCTGATATTTTTTTCTACTCTAGAATTTCTATTTAACTCTTTTATAAATTGCAGTTGCCTGTAATATTATTCTTTATTCTTGAATTAATTATGATTACATAAATTCCCTGTCTAATACCTCTAATATCTAGATCACCCATGAGTCTTTTTAAAAATTTCTGTATTTTGGGGCGCTTGGGTGGCTCAGTCGTTTAAACATCTGCTTTCGGCTCAGGTCACAATATCAGGGTCCTGGGATGGAGTCCTACATCAGGCTCCCTGCTCAGTGGGGAGCCTGCTTCTTCTTCTTCTCTCTCTGCCGCTTACCCTGCTTACACTCTCTCTCTCTGTCAAATAAATAAATAAATAATTTTTTAAAAATTCTGTATTTTAAAATTTTGAATAGAAACTTTGTGTTTTATTTTATTTTATTTTAAAGATTTTATTTATTTATTTGACAGAGATAGAGACAGCCAGCGAGAGAGGGAACACGAGCAGGGGGAGTGGGAGAGAAAGAAGCAGTCTCATAGCGGAGGAGCCTGATGTGGGGCTCGATCCCATAACGCCGGGATCACTCCCTAAGCCGAAGGCAGACACTTAACGAGTGTGCCACCCAGGGGCCCCCAGAAACTTTGTGTTTTAAAACACTTTCAAATTTACAGAAAAATTATGTAGTATAGAGAGTTCTCTATACCCTACAGCCATATCATATCTTACGTGACTATCTTTCATTTATTAAACTTGATGAACCAATGTTAATACATTATTACTGACTAAAGTCTATGTTTTATTCAGATTTCCTTAGTTTTAACCTAATGTCCCTTTTATGTTACACTATACTTATGCTCTAGCCCTGTTGGTGCTGTGGTGAGATGTAGGGGAGGGGAAGCATTCTATAATCTTATGAATAAATATTAATCATTTGTGGGCTGTACCCTTTACAAATATTTCTCTAGTGCTATAGTATTTTTCTCCTTATATCAAAAGGGAAAAACAGTAAGACTAGAGAGGGCTTGAATGTGAGGAATGCCCTTCCTCCAAGTGGGATAAGGCTCTGCTAAAATCTTCTCCCTTCAGAGTAGGCCTTTGTTAGAGAGGATGCTCCATGTGCATTCCGTAATGACTACTCTTGTTCTCCTGCTGCCAATCAGGAAGGGATCTTTCCTGGATTTTGACCTTGAGAACCTGGTGTATTTCCTCAGGGCAAAAACTGTGAATGTCCTCAAAGGACTCCAGGCCCAGGAATTTCTCCCTCTTAAACTAATCTATACTAGTCTTCAGCAATTAGTCAAATTTACCATTTAAGTATACCTGTTAGTGTTTATGGCTCTGGTGGCTTCTATGCCAGGTGAACAGATCCAACCCGTGCCTCCGGATTCACCTGTCCTTTCAGATATGGGAGCAGTAGCATGCTCTGCCCTCTCAGCTCTCTAATAGGTCAAAACCATAATTACTTTCATTTTTGCTTCAGCTTTGTCTCATGTGAGCATGGGTGTAATGACTTCCAAACTGTTTTTCTTTGGTGCCAAAGCGGGAATTCCCCAGGCTCTTTTAGTAGGAGCAGTATGTTGACTTGTGGGTCTTTTTACATTGTTTGTTGCTTTTGATTTGTTTGGTTCATTTACTCTTCTTCCTTGGAATGTCTATGATCTATCGAGTGCCAGATACTTAAAAAAAAAAAAAATTAACAAGGCTCTACCTTATGTTATCTTCCTCTTAAAAGGATTTTAATTTTAATTTAAATTTAATTTAAATTTTTTCTGGAAAGCAGAAATTTTAGATCGCCTTGATCCAGGTAAGGGTGTTTGTCAAGTTGTGTTAGTGCTAGTTATTTTCAGTTGCTCTTCTCTAAAGAATAATTCTTGGTTTTAGCCACTCTGTGATTTCAACTTAAAGTCTCTCTCTTTTTTCTTTTGCTTTTTCTCTTAACTAAAGAAATTTTGTCTTGGTGGGACCTGAATTCCAACCTCTGTCTCCTCAGCATTGCAAGACTGCTAAAATTTTTGTGGGGTGCTTTAGACACATAGCTACTGCTTTTTGCTTTGTGTGGGTCACTCCTTGCATATGCAATTTAAGTGTCCACAAATACCTTATTATGGGCTGAATTGTGTTCCCCAAAATCATATGTTGAAGTCCCAAACCCCAGGACCTCAGAATGTAACCTGATTTGTAGATAAGGTCTTTAAAGAGGTGATTAAGTTAAAGTGAAACCGTTAGGGTGGGGCCCTAATCCAATATGACTGGTATACTTTCAAGAGATTAGCACCAGGGATGTGCCTGCCAGAGGGATGACTGTGAAGAGACAGCAAAAAGACACCCTTTCAAAAGCTAAAGAGAGAGGGGCACCTGGGTGGCTCAGTATGTTGACTGGCAGATTCTTGAGTTTGGCTCAGGTCATGATCTCAGGGTTGTGAGATCGAACCCCACATGGGGCTCTGTGTTGGGCCTGGAGCCTGCTTAAGATTCTCTCTCTCTCCCTCTCCACCAGCTCCCCCCTTCCCTCCCTGTCTCTCTTCTCCCCCTAAAAAAAAAAAAAAAAAAAAATGCTAAAGAGAGAGGCCCTAGAGGAATCCAACCATGCTGGCACTTTGATCTTCCAGAACTGTGAGAAAATAAATTTCTGTTGTTCAAACCACCTGGTGCGGTATTTTGTTATGGCAGATTTAGCAAACGAATTCATGCTTTATGATCAAATCTGAAACAGAATTTTAGTCTCATATTTATGGAGTTCCCTCTTTCCTTTTTCCTCTTATATCTCAGTCTGTTCGTTAGTCTCAAAGTATGTCTTCACTATCATTAACTTGGTAAGATTACCACAAGACCCAGATACCCTTTTTTTTTAGCCTCTACTTTCCCTGTTATGATTTGGAAAATCATTCAAGGAAAAAGCTGAAGTGACTCTGGAGCTCAGCTTGGAATGACCTCCTTCTCTTAAGGATTTTCATCCCTTAAATGTTTACCTCGTGCATTTTTCTAGGTTTTGTAATTGATCTTGGTGAGAGGGTTAGTCTTGTATAAGCTACTTCAACATCACGTTGAGATGTCCTTTTAGTTGTTTAGGATTTAATTTTCTATTGATGGTTTTAAAAATCAAGGCATAATAGACTCTTTGGGTGCTCATTTGTTTTCCCCTGCAAAAGTACCCATTTTCCCCTTTTTCAGTGAATGTGTACATACCTGCTTCTAACTTGCCACTGATCTCAGGTGAATATTTTTTTTTCAAATTTCATCTGCCTTCAGATGTTTTCCTTCCATACATAAGTTAAGTTCAGACTGATCACAAGAGTGCTGAAGATTTGTTTCTGTCTCTATCATAAGGTCTAAATAGATCCATTTCTTTCTACTTATCTTTAATGAGAGGAGTACACCAGTTTCTGGTTTGGTGACTTAAATATTTACTTTAATAAAAGAAAAAATTAAGAAGGGTAATCTTTTGTGGTATCTTCTAGAAGCCCACTATTTCATGATAAATACTAAACCATTCTAGCTTTTATTTTCTTTTTGATTTAGGGTTTGTTAGGTTCCACCCAACAATTGTAAACTGCAGTTATACATAATATAATTATATATGTTTGTATCATATCCTTCCTATTATCCATAACTGTAAATATGATAAACATTATTTCAATCAACAGCATTTATGGATATTTTGTCGAGTTTACTATATATACTTTTCGCTACCCAAAGATAATTAGAAACTAAGAGAAGAAAAGCAATGAAAGTGTTATTGAGAAGTTCAAATTTGAGATCTTAAATAAAAAAAGATCTCACCTTTCTTTAAAGCATGGGCAATCTAGGTGGTTTCTATATTTGGAGCCACACTGTCCAGTCTGTTTCAAATTTGTACAGAATAATGATATTGGTAGCAACAACTTCATGCTTTATGGAGCCTGTGGGAAAAAAGTAAAGCACAATCAAACCTCTTTCATGATATGTTGAGATCTATAGGCTTTCTTCAAAGGAATTCTTTGTCCTCACGTGGGAAGGGTTAGAGAAAGGAAGAAGGGAAGAAAGAACCCATTCCTTTTAATATAGTGTCTATGAAAGTGGTTCAGTGAGGCAGAAAGCTTCATTGCAAGTCTGTGGTACCAGTTCTGTAACAGGCAACAAAGAGAAAGTGAATTTCAAAGGTCTTTTCAAAAAAGTAGATTAAAGAACAAAACAAAACAAAACCAGTAACACTGAAGGGCCAGGTCAAATCAAGGTTTATACCCATGAAAAATAACGAATATGGAGATGTGAAAAAAACTCCTGTGCTAAATTAGTTTTATTAAACAGACTTCCTTTTGTCGTGATACTATCCCCCAAACTATTTTTTCCAAATGTGTATACTTCCAAATATTTTATTCTAATATATAAATTCTAAAGCCTAATGCTCAACTTAGACAAAATCATCTTTAAAAAAAACAAAACCAAAACCAAAACAAACAACCCCTCCCAAAAATAACCTAGAGACCCAGGATCCCAATATATCTTACAGTTTTGTGAATTTGTGTGTGTGTGTGATTGTGTGTGTGCATGCATGTGTGTATAAGTGTGGATACACATGCATGCTTTTTTTGTGTTTTATTATGTTTGTACACATCAGACTCATTGTATATACATTATATATACACACATATATGCTTGGCCTACAGTGTCTTGGCCCATGACATATCAATTTTAACATTAATTACCAACGCATAAAATTCATGAGAATTCACATTTAGAAATCCATATTTTTAGCTTCTTTTGGAAGAAAAAAAATATGTGAAAATTCCAGGCTAGCAATCTAATATGAAAATCATTTGCTGAAACTCAGCTCTGTTTAGACCAAGTATGCATTCTCCTCTGTCTTGGTTCTTCTTTTAATGTCTCCCAAATGCAGGAGGTCAGCTACCTTTTGTGACAGAGTTTGCATTACTTACTGATACTTTGAAGAATAAGTTTTTAACTGCTGTTTCTATTAAAAGTGGAAAATTCAGAAGACCAGTGGTCCATGTGTTTCAGTTTAATCATTGCTCTTAGTAAAGGTGAAAAATGTTCATGCAAGGTGTGTAATTGTGAAAAATACATGGTTAAAATGTAAACCATACTTAGATACAGGCCACAATTCAGAAATACCAAATGACTTAAAAACAAAGAAATGAACTAAACAAAAATCAAGCTGCAATTGCCACATGGTTTATCTCTAATGCCACTGCATACATTAGTTCTTCCCTTCAGCCACCAATATCTGAACAACGTTTTTAAATTTGGAGAACTTGAAACATTATTGTAATTATCATATAGAATTGATAGATGATGAATATGATCACATCAGTCGGTCTTAAATCCATTAGGCTGAGTTCTTAGAGGAAGTTACTGGTCAAGAACAAAAGGAGATTTTATTTTTAAAATGGACTATTTAATTTGAGATATTGGGATATTTCTGTTTTTCCGCTCTGACCTTTGTTCTACTGATGTTATACATTTTACTTGTACAACATTATAAATGCTATAATACATTATAATTATTGTTTAAAAAGCCAGCTATCTTTTTAAAAGACTGAAGTGGTAAGAAAAACAATTACATATGTACTACTCTTCATTCCTTTGTGGGGATCATTTTTCTATCTGGCATAAAATTGCTTTAGCTTTTCTGTGTCTGAATGCATATGAATTGTTCTATCTTTTGCATGTCTAAAAATATCTTAATTTTGCCTTTGTATATTTCTTTTATTTTCTTTCAGCACTTTAAGGAATTTGCTTAGCTGTCTTCCCACTTGAATTGTTTCTAATGAGCGATGTGCTGTCATCTTTATCTCTAGGAAATGTCTTTTTTCTTGGCTACTTATAAGACTTATTTGTTATCATTGGTTTTAAGCAATTTTATTATGATTTTTTTCATATTTCTGGACTTGACTTTGATTGTCTTGGACCTGTGAGTTTATTATTTTCAAGTTTTTTCTCCTAAAAATTTAAAGGTACTGCTTTTATTAGTGATTAACAGAAACAGATTAAAAGTATTCAGTATAAGTTTTGAAAACTTATTTGAAAATAGGACTTTCTTCTGCTTTTCAAAAGCAACAATTAACATGCTTTTGAATTTTTCATATTTTCATGTTTGTTTACTCAATATTTGCTTATTTATTTATTTATTTATTTATATTATTTTTACGTTTTACTCAGTCTCACGTGCTGGAATCATCCTGGCCCCTCTCACCATCCACAAGGTAAATGTCAGATTTTGGTTGCTTACGTGTCATTCACAGTCTACAGCTGAGCTCTCTTGTTTGTCATTTATTTAAACTGGCTCTATTGTACTAAAAGGAGTTCTTTCACTGCATGCTTAGCTTAGGCTGTGTGGAAGATTATTTTGGGAAAACTAGACGTTCTCTGTAGTCAGCATAAAACTGTAAAACAATACTGCTTTGCTAGTTTATTGTTTCGTGGCTCTTCCTCATTTTCTGTCTGTACTATCTCAAAATGTAACACCAATCATATTGTATAGTACTATTTGTATAACATCATCGTGAAATGTAATCTTAAAATAGATATGGAAAGAGAAGGCTTGATGGGAATGCTGGTAGTAGGCATATGCCTTAAAAATAATGTTCCTTTAGTAAGAAAGAGATGGTTTCTTTCCCTTTAATCAATTAGGAACTTGTGCCCCTAAAGTAAATCTGTAGATACAGTGACAAAGGGTTACATCACTCCTGTATTGTTCTCAGCTTCCACTAATAAACCTCACAATCTCTCCCCTGCTGTAGGTAACTTTTTTTTTTTCTGGAGCCTGTCATATCTTTGATCATCACACCTATTTTTCAGTACTATTGAAAATTTACATCTCTTTGTTTGCATATTGTTTTAGTGTGAAATCTGACACTAGCTTAAGCCAAAGTCTCTTAGAATAAAACTTGGCATTCTTCACCAACATTGCATGTCTTACCTGATTGAGCTGGATGGCGAGATTTCTAAATTCCCTGCAAGAACTGGCAGCAAAAGTATTAATGTTGCCTTTAAAAAAAGAAAAAAAAAATCCTGTAATGAAAGTTAATTCCTAGGGGAAAAAAATCTGTAGCTTGAAAGCCAGAAATACGTTTGAGTTCTGTCCTTGAAAACTTAAATATTATTCCTTAAGATTGGGTTAAATAGTAATGTAAAATATTATTTTTTTTAGATTCTTTATGGTAATATCAGCAGTTTTGATAAAATATAAAATGACTAGGGAACTTAGTTTTACTCCAAAAGATCGGCAAGAGAAATACCTGCTGTTTCTCTTGGCACAGTTAATAGTAAAGATTTCAATAAAATCTTGGCAGACTCTTTCAACAGTAGTATTCTATCAAAATTCGTTCTCATATACTTTTTGTTTTGTTTCATTTGAGCAAATTGGTAACAAATATTTTTGTTTTATGATAAAAATTAATCAAAGAACTGTTTTTCCTTTTTTGGGGAGAGGAGTTTTAGTATAAGAGCTGTCCAATGTGTCCCATTGTGACTGATAAAAATTTATTTGATCTGCATGCAAAGTTTGGAGCAAACGTAAGTGTATGCTACTCCCTTCTTTCCCAGAACAGGATTTCTCTCTTATTCTGATGCTCACACCTACCCTCAAAACCAATACATATATCATTCATTATAAAGATGAGGTTATATTCCAATGACAATCACCTTTCTGTTTAAACTACACATCATATCATCAGTTCATGTCATCATTCATGGACAATGGTTTCCATGTGTGGGTTGTTACTAAGGATTTTGATGGTTTTATTCTATTTATGTAGTTCCTGCATTTCTGACCAAATTATATTAAGTCATTTATCCTATCCTTCATTCTCTTCTGGAGGAAAAATATGTACACAAAGAAAATGAAATGGTCCACGTGGCTACCTTTCTAAAAAATTTGTGAACCTTACTTAAACAACCTGAATATTCATTTATGAAATCACAGTAGAGATATTGTCTACTAAGAATTTAACCTCAGTCTTTTGTTGAAATAGAAAAAGATTGTCTTATATCTTCTCCTCTATATTGTTTGTATGATTACCTGTGATGCTTTCTTTGCCTCTCAACTCTCACTGGGAACATCTGTGTCTTTTTTTTCCTCTCTTTCCTCTAATTCCAGGTAAAATTCCTCTGCTTTGATAAAGACTTCTCAAGTAATAGTAATGATAGTTCTTACGTCTTAAGGACCTACTTATAGAGTGCAAACAGCACTGTGTTACACTGTTCGTAATCTTTTAAATAATTCTTCCATTTTGGCATTATTATTTCTATTTTCCAAATGAGAAAACTAAGGCCTAAAGCAATGAAATATCTTACCAAAATTCATATACCATAATTCGTATTAATTTCTGTTCTGGTGTTAACCTCTTTTAGCTTCTAGAACACTGTTTGATTATATGTTCTAATCCACTTAATAAGCTCTGAGCTCTCTTGAATGTATAAAATATGCCTTATTCATATTTCTACCACTGTCACACATTATTTAGAACCTGAAATTCAGTAAATGTTTAACACATATGATGAATATAAATAGAAGAACATAAAATATTTGTATAACTCTGTTTAGTAGTGTGTAAATTTAGTTTTCTGAGTTTTAGAATCAGCTAGAAAAAAACAAACAAACACTCATTATTACTTCAGACTGAGTAAAAACCTCAAAGCATCAAGGGTTTATGCATCCAGCCAGAAGGTCAGTTAAAGCTGAGCTCTTTGAAGAAACTTGAGAAAAGCTTACAGTGTAATCCTGTGAGTATGATATTGTAGTTGCCATAAAAACTGTTTGAAGAATAAAAATTTTAAGGGCTTTTTGAGAAACAAACTGTACTGAGTTGGGTGATACATATTTCTTCTGTCCTATTGAAAAATAAAACTGCACCTCAGGGAAAAACTCAAATTAACACTCTCTTACTCTTTCTGATAGCTAGGGTCCATCTTTCCTATAGTCCTAGGGTTCATGTTCAGTGTTGTCTAAATATAACTACAATGTCCTCAAGCCACTGCAAATGTACTTTTCCAATTTTCAAATAATAGTGTAAGAAAGTATGGTAAGAACATAGAAACAATGTCCCATATAAATTGGCTTATTTCTAAACACATCATTTTAAACTAATTAAATGAATAAAGCCTGACTGGATGTTTCATCATCTGTGTATTGTGTTTTGCCGTTTAAATAGAAATAATTTTACTCTTGAATTATTTTTGTACTGACTGTGATGTTCTCTGTTTCACTCATTTTGCTATGGGCAGTGGAAATTATAAAAGATGTTCAATCCTGATTTCAAGGAATAGTCAATCTTCAGAAGAAAATATGTGCAATAATTAATAGCAATGCAAGTTAGTGTATTTGTAATGATTATAATGAGTAATACTGTTAATAAATATAAAAAAAAGAAAAAAAGAAAGAGTTCGGTAGTATTCAGGGACTTTGTGTTTTGTAAGTAGTCAGGGTTTACCAAGCCCTGAGAAATATGTGTAATTTTGAACATTTGTTCTGCTTGCAAGAAAGTGTGTGTGTGCATGTGTGTGTTTCCTTTTATAGCACAAATTATGTTTATTGTGACTCTGATGAAATCCTGTAATTGTTAAAATGGTGAATCATATCTTTTATGGCCTCATTGCTTTGATAACAGTGAAATTTAACCTAAAGTTTCTCTCTAGTTCACTGAATTGTACTTGGAATATAATGTCTAGTAAGTAAACCAGACATTCTCAAACTTCTCATGCATATGATAACTAGTCTGGGAAATTCTTAGAAAAGTATATATTCTTAGGATCTATTCTCAGAGATTCTAATTTTTTGGCCTTGGGTTGGCCTGGAAATATGCATTTTAATTAGTTTCCTGACAACCCCGGGGGTGCGGGGGGGATTCTGATAGAGCTGACCAGTAGAGAACTTCCTGAGAACACTACATGATGCCCTCAGGTGAAAGCAGAGTGCTGGTTTTTTTGTTTTTTTGTTTTTTTGCAACTACATCTCCAGGACCTTGCACAGTTCTTTTTTTTAATGAGAAAAAGAATGTGATGGCATTGGACAGCAGCTTCATTCATTAAGCAGGTGTTCATTTAGTAATTGTGAACTTCCCATTGCTTATGTATGACATTGTAATGTTTGTTGTGGCAATTTGGATTAGGTCTTAGAAATAAGTAAGAGAAGAAAGCTTGTCATGAGAAAATGTTAGTAGAGTGTGGTAAATGTATAAATAAAGAGAGGCATAGGATGGAGAGGGCACGGGAAAGGTCATCATTTCTCATACTTGGGTCAGGTAGGTGACCTTCTGGAGCAATGGATGCCTGTGGTGAATCATGAAGGAGAAACTGGAATCCCTGCAGCAAGGAAAACTGGTTGAAGGTGTTCATATCAGAGAAAGGACAAGGGTGAAAGCAAGGAGACAGGGAGTATTGTCGCTGTGGCAGAACCACAGGTAGGCAGAAGCTAGGCGGTGTGGTAGGAAGGAGGATGCAGAATGAGGGCTGTGGCAGGGAATATAACCAGAGAGAGGCCAGGCTCGATCATCACATGGTGGGACAAGTGACAAACTTGAGCTAGAAGTTTTCTTTGTATCTCACAGGGTCACCCAAATTGTCCTGGAAATCTTTGTATTTGAAACAAAAGTATAGTTCTGGTGAAGGAGGTACATATAGTGGTTGGCTTGATGGGGATTCATTTTCTTTACCTGGGGCACCTTGGGAAGGAAGCAAAGATGGCAGATGACTAGATCTCCATCACCTGAAGTCAAGGTTAAAAGACAAGTGATATTGATAGGGGGAAGACTTCATCTCTGAAATGCTATTAGCAGAATGTCTCTGGTTAAGAGACATTCTCTATAATAAAGAGAACCCAGTACCTGTGGATTGATGAGGCACGTCTCCCTGGAGAAACTCCTGGAACTGTATAACTCTATGAGATACAAACTGGAGATACTTGAAAACTCAGACACTCCTCCTGCTGTAGCTTCATTTGGAGACCTCATCTCTTGTTCTGGGATAGAGGACACATTTCTGTAGTAAGAAAACAGGACCTGGGTAGCTACTCTTGATGTTCAGTCTTGCCTCTACTTCATCTGAACCTACTGACTGCCTGTACATAGCAAATTATTAGTAAAGCTTGATACTAGGGAAGATGTTTGGTTTGTATTAGTCTGGTTTGACAATTCAATTATTTGCATGTCTCAAGAGCTAGGTAGCAAAATTAATGTGGAACAACACAATAAATTGTTTTGGAGAGAAAAATAGGGACACATATTTAGAAAAATAAATATTATATGTGCCATGCTGAAATTTCCCTGGTCATCAAGAAAGGAAGAGGGGCTGGGTAGTATTTACTTTTTTGTAATATAAAAACAGGATAAAGTAGGAACACTTTGGAGGATGAGACAAAGAAGCAAAGACAAAACTATTTATCTTCTATTCCTGATTACTGATTACAAATTTCATTCATTATATAATTAAATGATAACTAGAAAAGCCACATAAAAAAGTATACATTAAATAGGATTCATAGCTAACTTTCCCTGCAAGGAGGTCCCAGGAAAGAATTTGAGGGTTGAAATAAAAGGTAGATGAAATCATTTTTGCTCGGGAGGCAGTTTTCTTGGATAAAACTTAGAATACTGAGTTTTAATTCCTGCACACTTGTATGTCCTACACAACTGGTCAGCTATTACAAATAAACTACATGGTTTGTGAGCCATGTCACTTCCATTATTCTATGTGATGTCCATAGCTTCCTAGAAAGGATCAGCAAATTGGGATAAAATTGAGCCCATTCTGCTGGTTAAGTGACTTCTGTAAACCAGCTCGTACGTGTGGTAGTTACGGCAGTTACCGCTTGCTCTTCTTGACCCTTACTGTGTCCAGAGGGGATAAGGATATGTCCAAAGTGGGTAAATAGAATATAGATTATTTGATATCATTTTAAAAATACATTTAAAGAAGAAGTATTGCTATGAATGCTCATAGCCTGAGGTCTTGCAACACCCCAAGATAAAGAGCATAAAGTAGACAAAGCTTTTCAGAGGGTAAGTCATGAAGTTGTTCTGGTAAGGAAGAAAAAAGGGAAAAAAGGGAAAAAGAACGGATAGAATGATGTGTAAATCTGGAGAGTTAACATCGAGATCTTAAAAATCAATTCTCTGCTTTACTGAAACCTAGCGGAGTTCTCTAAATACAGAGGTAATGTGGTAGAAAGTCCCCATTCATAGCAGGATGAGAGGTGTTCAGTTCTCCTCTGAATACAAATAGATCACAGGGAAAGGAAAGCTATGAATCAGTAAATAAAGGTAAAGAAAAAAATAGGTCCAAGGAAGAAAACTGATTTCCCAATCATTTCAGTCTCTTCCTACAGACACATGATAGCAAAGTATAACAAAGCCTAAAGATATGGTGCAATTCAATAAAGGGCAAGACCTTTTAAAGTTAGCCACTGATACTTTGTGCTGGAAGAGGCAGGTAATGAAACTCCGTTTGTACAAAATATATCAATGTCTACACTGACATTTTTCGTTATGCTTATTTCTACACTGAGACATCTATTTATGAAAAAAATGAATCAAGGAGAGAGCTTTCAGATATTACATGCAGCCTGGGAAACAATTCGATTTAAAAACCGTTTTCATTCTAGCTATTTGCCAGAAGAATTTATTGCTCTAAGGAGACAAAATTTCTTGTTGTTGTTATATCAACTATCAATCTAGACTGTAAAAAAATTGAATCTTAAACGTTGGTTTTAATATAAATAAATGGATAAATACTGTAAAAATTGCATTTTAGAAATAACTGAATGTACTGGTATTATTTTTAGAAATTAATTATTAAAAATGTCTTTTATCTAGATACTCTTTTTTTTTTGCACCTAGGATAACATGACTTCCTTCCTTTGTTCCTTCCTTCCCTCCTTCCTTTTCCTTCTTTCCTTCCTTCCTTCCTTCCTTCCTTCCTTCCTTCCTTCCTTCCTTCCTTCCTCCCTTCCTTCCTCCCTCCCTCCCTCCCTTCTTCCCTCCCATCCTCACCCCTCCCTCCTTCTCTCCTTCCCTCCCTCTCTTGCTTCCTTCCTCCCGTCCTTCCCTTTCTTTCTTAAAACAACATTGCCTCAATCATTGTTATTATGAAACATCAATATTTAGTCCAATAATATTTACCTTGTGGCCAAGAAAATAAGATTCCAGCACATAAAATAACATTTTTCATGTTAGCACTATGAAGAAATGACAGAGACAAGAGTAACTGATTATTTTAGAGTAACTGGAAGGGTTATTATTTATTTTGAGGGATAGGAATTCCTTTTTCATATAGTTTTCAGAACCAGATAATGATTGATAGGGGAAAGAATGAGCCTATTGCTTTGTAGTCTCATCTCATTTTAGCCCAAATATAATGTTCTCATGGTTTTACTCTGTTGATATTGCTTTCCACCCCTTTTCTTATGTGTTTCAGTTGAAAGTATTAATATAATATTGATTACTCAAGGAGTTTATTTGGGGGACACCTTGATATAATATAATTAGTAAATAAAGAAAAAAAGTAAATATATTGAAAACGCATATATGTACATACACACACACACACACACACACACACACACACACACATATATATGTATATTTTAAGTTACCACATGTATAGTCAATTCCAAAATAAGAGCTTCCATAGAATACTACCACTGGATATGGGTTCTTTAGCTGACCAAATGAAGATTTTTTTTTAGAGAATATTTACTGTAATATGTTTCTCAAACAAATCGTGTAGGATATAGTTTTCTGCAGCTTGATCAATGGCCTTCCTTGGATCACACACACTAAATTTAGTGAGAGTAGAAATAGTGCTCTTATTATTTTGTTATATCCATAGCCTATGACTTTTAACACCATTTACTTTGCAAAGTTAAGTAATTTCATCATTTTTGTTTTATTTGGATGAATGCAAACTTAAATTCTTCAACTCCATTTCAATCTTTTAAAAACTTTTACTGAGGGGTGCCTGGGTAGCGCAGTCATTAAGCGTCTGCCTTCAGCTCAGGGCGTGGTCCCAGCGTTCTGGGATCGAGCCCCGCATCAGGCTCCTCCGCTGGGAGCCTGCTTCTTCCTCTCCCACTCCCCCTGCTTGTGTTCCCTCTCTCGCTGGCTGTCTCTATGTCAAATAAATAAATAAAATCTTAAAAAAAAAAAATTTACTGAGCACTTAAGTTCCAATCCTATATATCTTAATTCACCAAAACCAACCAATATTCTTGCTCTGATATTATAGAGTCTCTGCAGCGTCAGAAATCAAGAAACAAGCTGCTCCATTAAATTGGGATCCTAGAGGTGAATGCATAAGATAAATGGGCTTGTTTTTAATTGTTTCAGCTATAACAATTTCCTATTTAAAAAATCTAGAAGTGAATCCAATGATTGTATATATCCTCACCATAAAATCATTGGATTCACTGTCTTTTTAAAAAAGAATATATAAGTGTGTGTGTGTGTGTGTGTGTGTGTATGTGTGTGTGTGTGTGTGTCTGTGTGCAATTGCATTGGTTTGAGATTTAGATATTAGCTTTTTGGAATTCAAATCCAGGGAGACTGGTCTTGCAGTTGTCACCTTGGACAAAACCCTGTCTCCCATTCCTGACTTTTCCTCCGCAGTTGGAGCTCCTGCATTATAGTATGTATCTGACAAAATGGGGAGAAGTTTTGGGCTTGTAGAAAATGCTTAGTCCAAGCTTTTGGGAGTAGATAATTCCAGCATGCTTAGATGTTAATTTATATTGCCACCAATATTTGGTGGTTCCCTGTTCTTACAATTTTTATTATATAATAAATTACTCAGAATAAGTTCCTTTTTTAAAACTAAGCCGTATAATTTAATGGACACAATACATTCAAAATATTCCCTATCGATATTCAAGAGTTGGCTTGAGATTGAATAGTTTGGCTGTTTTATCTGCATAACTATTCACAAAAGAAATCTAGGAGGTTCTATTGTAATTTCTAAGTTAAAATAAAATTTTTGAAAAACTCAAATGTGATCTTAAAGTGAAGACAAGTGCAATGACTGAGATTTTCTATGCAACAAATATTATGCTCCTGATTGATGGTACGAAGTTGGGGAAGCAGTGAAGAAACTTCACTGGATATAATCAAATAAAAAAACAGAATTGAACTATTTTCTTCCCTCTACATTTTGTCCCTACAGTGCTTCAATTCTTTCTCTGTTATCTGTAGCTGATTTGTGTGGGGTCACAATGACCATCATGATGGTTGAATGTTTTCAGTAAAAAAATGACTATTTATTGATTTGTTTAATATGGCCTTTTATCTTTCTGACCAATGCGAGAAAATAATCCTTATATCTCCTCCATTTGCAATAGCCCAAAGCAGAACTCAAAAACAAGTATGTTGCTGAGTGTATCTGAAATCTAATTACAATAACAACAGTTTTTAATCCCTTAAAATAATTGTTTCATCTTTGAGGGTAGTTAGCTTAGTGAACTCTTGGTTCTCGCAAAGAGCCATTTACAGTAAAAAGCCTATAGCTGGAGGGTATCTTTTTCATGTGCTGCAGAGAACTGAGTGAGCCATCAATTAAGATAAGACAGAACCTTTTAAAATAGAAATCTGGAAGTTCTAAAAAATTGTAAGAAAGTTATGCATGTCCATATGATTTATGGATGAGACCAGCTTCTTCATGGCAATGATAATTTAGAAATATCTCTAAAATGTATTGGTAAAGAAATGGTGAATTCAAGAAGAAAATGCAAATATCTTAACCATCCAGTTGTAGAAGGACCTAGTGTAAGAAGACAAACACAATTAGTAAGAACCAAGATTTATTTTCTTAGGCTGAACCTACTTACATTTTATATTTACTGTTATACTCTGTAATCATCTGTCTATAATTAACATTCAAATACATGCACTAAGGCACATGCATTGTATTTTGAATAATCTACATTGTATTTTAAAAATAAAATATATTTAAATGAGTTTAAACAGGATAAAAGCTTATGCTTATCATATATTCACAAATTGAGATTTATTTCTAGGGAGTAGGGATTGAAATAAATTAGGGGAGAGAAAAGAAATGAAAACTTAATAAATTTGTAACTTGTCAAATTCTGGTATTTTAGTAAATGCCATTGTTAAATGCACTTTTTGGAATTTTTTCTCCTACAAATATGACTATATATAATAAAAACGCAATACTGTATTAAACATAAAATATTTTAACATTTGTATTATAATTTTAAAAAATTTAAGTACTCCATGTGCTAAGCATTTCTGTTGTTATTTTCTGGTGTTTCCTTGATGGAGAATTTTCCTCCCAAGTATCCCAAATGGTTTTCATGAAACTATCCTTTCTCTACCTCTCTCTATCTCCTCCTGCATGTTTACCTCCCTTCTCATCTTGAGTCATCGAGTAGTCTCCAGTGTTGTTCAAGAATGAAACTTAGTATGATAGTATTGGTGAATTAAAAACAAAATCAACTCTCCCATCCTGAAAATCTCCACAATGGTAGTAGAGACAACACGTTTACTGTTGAATAAGCATTAAACCAAAATGTAATGCCCATAACAGGAAATCTGCTAAGAAATTGCACAGACAGGAAAGAAGTTCACCTGCCTCATATGGCCAAGCAGATATAACCCATTCCATGTGTGCTTTCAAGATAAACAATAACTAGCCCTCAAGTAAGAGGACTTGACGTAACCATTTTTACACATAGTGCATTCTAACTTCACCTGCCAATTGAGGTGACCATTTGTGTTAATTAATTGACCTTCTGTAGAGGAAAAACAAACTGCTCATGTCTTTATGACAGGAGGAAGTTTTGCAACTTGGAGAGAGGTGCCCACTGATGTTGGGCTCTTACCCTCCCTCAGAAACTGGGAGATCAGGGGGATATCTTTCTTGAAATCTGTATTTCAAAGAGATGTTCCAAAATCATTGAGAAAGCCATTCCTTGGTCATAAAGGAGACAGAAGGCCAATCTAGTCTTCAAAAGGATTTCTATATATTTCAAACAGAGGAGAAGTTACTTTACAAGTTTTCTAAAGTAAATGCTCATTGGAAAAGGAGGGAGTGGTGGGAAGTCTCTTCCCTTATTTTCAACAGAGACAATTAAGGCTCTTATTTTTATAATTTGCCTTTTTTCTTACAATAGAAGCATAGGAGCATGATGCTCTTGAATTTTAAGAATATTTTCACATGATGATTTACCGTTATTTTCTTTAAAAAGTAAAATTTTCTCCTGAATTGTCATACTATGTTTTTTAAAAATACTTCTCTGTTACTTGTTTTGCAACATGAAGAGAAAAAAAAAAGTTAAAAGTAAATTGATAAAATATAATTTCTGATTCAAAATGTACCCTTTGCCTTATATTTTATTTCAATTTTAATCAGTTATGTTTGATTTTAGGCATGGTGAGAAAGTAAACCAATATAAAAATTCAAATAAAAATCTCAGTATTACACAGTATTTGATCAGAGTCACATTAATCACAGTTCATGTTAAACCCCTAGATGCTGTAGAGTAACTTTCTGAATAATGACTATCCTCCAGGGTTATCAATTATTAAAATGGAAGTCTTTTTTAGATGAACGGTCTATGGCATTCCTAGGTTCATTGATTTCATGGCATGCATTTTAGTAAACAAGGTTCAGTTAAACGTTTTTGGATACTTTTTCAAAGTATTCTCGTTGAATACACAGGTATCTTGAAATTATCTTTAAACCAAGAGTTGTGTGACTTGGTAATTACCTTCTATCCAGAACTCATTTTCTCCTGTGTTTAGAGTTACTGACACTTGCATGCTTGCAATATTCATATATGGGACAGAAATCTGGATTAAGAGTTGTAGAAAACATAATACAATAGCCTTCTAGATTAAGAGAAATATACATAAACTGCGTCATCTACACGAAAGCAAACTGCTGTCCCACAGACTAAAATAGATGATCTGGGCATGAAACTCAGTAGCAAAAACATTTGATGCGATGTTATTTCTCAGTGAAATAGAAATACTCAAAATAGCAATGTATCTCTTAAGAATTATACACAATGCCATGTTTTAAACAGTCTATCTCTTGCTTTACTTTAGATTATTTGGAAAATAAAATAGTTAATTTAACAATATAAGTAGAAATATGTTTTGATAATTTAGTCCAATTTTTTTAAAAATTTGCACTTTTTTTTGCTTTGGCAATTGATTAATCTACTTTCTCAATAACAATCACTAATGAATCCATATAATTCCATTAATAACTATATTGAAAACACACTGGCATCCACTTGTAGTCAAAATAATAAATGTATGACTCTTGAGCCCCTCTTTTTTTTAATTGAAATATTGATACACAGTGATACACTAGTTTCAGGTGTACTACGTAGTGATTTCCACAGCTCTGTACATCATGCTCACCTCAAGTGTAGCTACCATCAGTCCCCATAATGCTATTAAAATGCCATCGACTACTTTCCCTATGCTGTACTTTTTATTGCCATGACTCATTCATTCCATAAGTAGAAGACTATACCTCCCACTCCCCTTCACCCATTTTGCACATACCCCTACACACCACCCCTTTGATAACCATCAGTTCTCTGTATTTATGGGTCTGTTTCTGCATTTTGTTTATTCATTTGTTTTGTTTTTTAGATTCCACATATAAGTGAAATCACATGGTATTTGTCTTTCTCTGTCTGACTTATTTCACTTAACATAATACACTCTATGTTGTTGCAAATGGCAAGGTTTCATTTTTTAATGGCTGAGTAGTATTCCATTGTGTTACACCACACCTTTTTTTTTTTTAAGATTTTATTTATTAGAGAGCATAGATTGAGAGTGAGAGGGAGAAGCAGACTCCCTGCTGAGCAGAGAGCCCAATGCGGGGATTGATTCCAGGACCCTGAGATCATGATCTGAGCCGAAGGCAGATGCTTAACAGACTGAGCCACTCAGGTGCCCCTACATCACACCTTTTTAATCCATGAATCTATCGGTGGACACTTGGGCTGCTTCCATATCTTAGCTATTGTAAATATTGTTGCAGTAAAAACAGGGGTGCATTTATTTTTTAAATCAGTATTTTCAGGGCTTTTTTTGGGAGCGGGTGGTAAATGCCCAGCAGTGAAATTACTGGATCACATAGAATTCTCCTTTTAATTTTTTGAGGACCTCAAAAAATTGTTTTCCACAGTGGCTGCACCAGTTTGCGTTCCCACCAATAGTGCGCAAGGTTCCCTTTTCTCCACTTCCTTGCCAACACCTGTTATTATTTGTTTTTGTCTTTTTGCTACTAGCCACTCAGACAGGTGTGAGGTGATATCTTATTATGGTTTTGATTTGCATTTTCCTGATGATTAGTGACCTTGAGCATCTCTTCATGGACCTGTTGGCCATCTGCATGTCTTCTTTGGAAAAAATGTTTATTCAGGTCCTCTGCCCATTTTTAAATTGGATTATCTGGGCTTGACTGTGTGTGTATGTGTGTGTGTGTGTGTGTGTGTGTGTGTGTGTGTACATGTGTGTGTGTTGAGTGACATAAGTTCTTTATATATTTTGGAATTTGTAAATATCTTCTCTCATTTGTGAATATCTTCTCCCATTCAGTAGGTTGCCTTTTCATTTTATTACTTTCCTTGTTGTGCAAAAGCCTTTTATTTTGGTGTAGCCTCTATCTCTTTCTAATTGCATTTTGCCCCCATTTCACCAGAGAACCTTTCCTCTTGATCTTTCATATTTTTCATTTCATATAACTTTGCTCAAAAAGTTTTTAATTACTAAGGACACATGTATGTATATATGTATGTATTCTTAACTTGTCAGTGTAAGCCTGTTAGTAGTAATTCTGGGTAGTAATTTTCTATGGTCACAGCAAGGCCTAGATCCCAGAAGATTTTCTCTCACACAGTTTCTGTCCTTGATTTCTGTTTACTAATTGTGAGTCAGTCACAATGGTAACACATACCTGTGGCAAACACCAGGCAGCAGCATACAAGAGTATTCCCTGCAAAAACATTCATGTAATTTTATATCTTTTAGTAGTGATATAACATGTTTCCAAGATATGTCATGTGGTTTCTCCATTATCAAACAAATTAAAGAGATAAGTGCTCTGATTAAAAGGATAAGGAAGGGGCACCTGGGTGGCTCCCTTGGTTTTGTCTGACTCTTGGTTTCAGCTCAGGTCATGATCTCAGGGTTGTGAGATCAAGCCCCACGTCAGACTCTGCGCTCAGTGGGGAGTCTGTTTGAGATTCTTTTTCCCTCTCCCTCTGCCTCTCCTGCTCATGCTCTTATCTCTCTCTCTCTCTCAAATAAATCAATAAATCTGAAAGAAAGAAAGAAAGAAAGAAAGAAAGAAAGAAAGAAAGAAAGAAAGAAAGAAAAAGAAAGAAAGAGAAAGAAAAGACAGAAAAGGAAGGAAAGAAGGAAGGAAGGAAGGAAGGAAGGAAGGAAGGAAGGAAGGAAGGAAGGAAGGAGTTGAATTTCATACAATTTCCCCACACTCATTCTAACTTCCACTGTTCTGAGACATCTGTCTGAAACTAGGCGGGCTTCTGCAGAAAACACAGAATAAAAACTGATAGAGAATTACAAGTTGTTAATACTAGGATTTCCACTGAGTATGAATACAACCAGTGATTCCAAGACAGCAGCATTAGGATAAAACAGTAGTAAAAGTTCTTTAGTATGATAAATCTGACTTAATATATGTTATTGAGTTAAAATGAGAGGGCCTAGTTAGAGCACACCTTTTCCTTTACTCTTAAGAACTCCACACTTGACAGTTTGAGAATCACCTTTGAAGAGAATAAACTATGTTAAAGGAACAGATTCAAATTTTTATTTGAGTGTCATATGATGTAAAACAAATGAAACAAAATAGTACTAAAAATGGTAAGTCTACTTTTCTATTTCCATCCCTTTTCAAGATAATGAGCCACTTTTCCAGCGGAAATTTATTTTTTATTTATTTTAACTGTATCTTCAAATTAACACCTTCAGACTACTTTCAGTGCTCTTTCTTGGGTCTTGTTTTCTATGATTTACTGAACATGCATATCACTATTTTATCCATAATCCTTGGACAGTAACATAATTACATATAATCAGTTTCCATTTTCACAGTTCACGGTACCAAAATTTGGCAGGAGTTCCCAAATAAATGAAAGCTTCTACATTTCTCCAGTTGGTTTATGTATGCTTTCTCAGCTCGCAATAAATTCATCAGAGTGTACAATTCACAGCAGCCCATTTGGTTTAGACTGCAGAAGTACCAAGAAAAATATTTCATGGGCTTCATATGGGGCTGTATCTGTTTTTCTCGCTGTTTCATAAAGCACCCCACAATGTAATGGTTTTAAACAGCAACCCCTTAGATTACTCATGAGTCCATTAGTCAGTTAGGCAGTTCTTTGGATGTAAATGAGCCTCAGCTAATTTCTGCTGGACTCATTCATGGCATTTGTGGCCAGTTGGCAGAATACTGGTCGAATCTGGCCTCCCTCATGTTAATGATTAGCTGGCAGTGAGCGGGCGTGATAAGGATGATGGAGCCCTGTATCTTCATCCAGCAGTCTCGCTCAAGCTTTTCACAGGTTGCAGTAGGATTCTGAGGAAAAGAACAAAACTATGTACTACTTCTTGAGGCCTAAACTCAGAACTGGTACATCATCACTTGTGCTGTATTCCGTTGCCCAAAGCAAGTTATAAGCCTAGTCCTCATGCAAGGCATGGGATAGGATAAATGCTCACTTGAAGGGAACTGCAACGTCCAATTGCAAAGGGTAATAAAAGGAGGGAAATGGTTGCAGACATTTTTGAAATAAGTTATGACAAGGATTGAGGCATCTTCTAATAATTATTGCCACTTTACAAATCAGTGGACAGCAATAGAAAATTCGTAGGATTACATTTGAATCAATGCGGAATTATAGTACAAAATCAAAACTAGATTGAGCACATGTTTTGAGACCTAAGAGATTTTAAAACAGATAAATTCCTTTAAGTGAGCCCATTTTCTTTCCATTTATAAGTAGGAATTCAGAAAAATGTTGGTAATTTTTTCATATATGCATTAAAAATGTATCTTTTATTACTTGACCACAATTCATTTATGATCTTCAGATATTGTATAAGTGCTTTCTGAAAAAGGGACTTAAGTGTTATGTGGTCATGTGGAGAACAAAGTGTTTTGATTGTAAAAGGAAACCATGACAATGAATTTCCTGATTGCAAAGCAATCAAATAATATTAGAAAAATACACTTAGCCCTATGTGCCATTTATTTTGATACTTCTCTAACAGAATACTAAGTAATAATGTATATAATAAATAACAAATACTTAGCTTTTAAGAAATTTATATAATGTTAGACTGATTTGGTATCTTTATTATGATGCAGAGTTTTCTTAAGGTTTTATCCCTGAACAAGAATCTTTCAAAATATTTTTAACATCATTATACTTCAGAGCTCTCTGAAATACTGAAAAAAATTTTAATATCAGTCTCTTTAGAACCATAAAAAAACTACTAATTATAACACAACTGCTTTGAATTTCATGGCTGGAAAAATACACAAAACTTGTTTGTGGAGTTATTTAGATATCTAGTAAATAGACAGTTTTAAGATTTTTTTTCACATTTGGAATGACAATTTGGACAGGGGAAAATAAGTGGAAGGGACATAATTTTAAAATAATTGTATCCTATATATAGGGAGCTCATGCATAGAATAGAAACATGATAGAATTGTTTTGAATTTTTTGCATTAATCATTTATATCCTACTTTTACCTCCTGTAATCTCTTACTGGAGTTAATAAACTCTGAATATAGATCCCTAGAGAAAGAGAATAGCTTGAATTAGGACAGAGATAACAATTTCATGCTGCAATACTGCTTTTTCTTCATGTGAGTATTTTTAAGAGTCATTAGACTTGTCACTAAATGATAATAGTAAGACATATTATTGTTAATATGTTTGCTCCATTGTACTTTAAGGATCACTGGAAAAAATTTTTCTATGTCTGGGCAGACTGGGGGAAGTTAAAGAGCATGGGGGATGGCAAAGAAAAAAGCTAATATGTCATAGAAAATAATTAGCTTGTAAAATATAATATTTAAATAAAATATTAGACCGTTACTTATTTATTAGTTATCCTAACAAAGGGAAATAAAATATTACCAAGTGCTACCATTTACAAAGTTCCCTTGTATAAAAGATATGTAAACAACCTATTCCGCAAGCATCTTCTAACTAAAACAAACAAAAATCAACTCTCTCCAAATTTTGGAATAGTTTTATTGGTGGCAAATGTTGTAGTTGAATTTAGCAGCTTAGCTCCATTCACATGTGCAGGACAATATATTACTCTCAGGTTTTACATGTATACAATGGCTTATAAAAAAATCTTGTTTATAGGAAACTTTAATAGTTATTCCTAATTGCCATGCAGTAATGTAATGAGGATATGTATTGCACAAATTGTCAGATTTCATTCTCATAGATTAATCAAGGACTAAATAGTCTATACATAAATACTCAGGTTGATAATTATTTGTTACTAAAGAATATTTATTGCTCATTCCTAAATTTATTTGAAAATGAGAGACTACCTAATAAAGTTCTAAGCAATGTAGTTAATATACTATAAATTAACAGCAATTTAAAAAGATGTTTGAAAATAGAAAGAGACAGGGGGTACCTGGGTGTCTCAGTTGGTTGAGCATTGGACACTTAATTTTGGCTTAGGTCATGATCTCAGGGTCCTGGGATCAAGCCCAGCATTGATGTTGGGCTCAGTGCACATGTCCTCTCTCTGTCTCTTTCTCTCAAATAAATAAATAAATCTTTAAAAAAGGGAAAACAGAGACATAATATCTATAAATAGTATTAATTAGGCATTAGAACTTTATTAGACATTAAAATGAAGTAAGGTTACCTTTCTGTGTTTTGATATGAAAAATTATATAAGACTAACAATAGTTTTTAAAAGCAATGTACAGAAAAGTTGGTATAATATCACTCAAACTAACTAACAAATATTTATAAAATATTTACAATGTGGCAGGTTACAATTCTGGTCCCTGGGGATGTAATGGTGACTATAATAGAAAAAAATGTTGCTGTCATTAAGTTTACAGTCTAGATGATTTGTGAAAATTAAGATTATAAACTGAAATACTATATGACAAATATATGAGTATACTTTAAAATGAATTTTTTATTAATGTAATACATGAGTATATTTAAAATTTTAAATGTTATCTATAAAGAACCAAGCAAGACTTACTTATAAATACCTTCAGATGCAAACACTTGAAATTTTGTGAGCTGTCCCTTGTAGTGTTTCTCTATGCATATCTAAATCATGTATTTATACATTTCTTTGACTTTTTTGTGGAAAAATGTGTTAAAATAGGTGTCTATATGTTTTTTTTATTTCCACTTTCTCCGTCCATTCATTCTTTAATCTGCTCCAGTCCGGCTTTCTTCTCGACCAGTACACCAACATGGCGTTTGCCAACTCACCAATGATCTTCACTTTGCTACACCACATGTTCAATTTTTAGTCTTTTATTACCTAATTTAGCAGCAGAATTTGACACAGTTGCTCACTTCCTCCTCCTTCAAACACTTTAGCACCTCTTTCTTGGTTCACCTCCTACACTACTGGCTTCCATTTCCCCATCTTCTTTGCTGGCCCTTCCTCACCTCGCTAACTATGTTGTAGTCCTCTAGGGTTCACTCAAACCTCTTTTCTTTTCTGCTTACACTCACTCTTATTGATTTACATGGCTTTAAATATTATCTATACACTTATGACTTCAAAATTTATATATCTAGCTTAGATATTCCCCCCTGACCTACAAACTTGTGTATAAAACTGTTGAGTTGACTTTCCAGTTTGATATCCAAAGTCATCTAAAACTGAGCATGTTTAAAAGTGAAAGTCTACTTTCCCCACATACACACATTTGGAATTAGACTTGACTCTTTCTCTCACATTATCTCTTAGATAATAGCTCTACTTTCAAATTGTATTCCAAATCAGAACTACTCTTACCACCGCTTCCACCCTGGCCTAAGGTACCATCATCTCACATTTGGATATTTAGCTACAATAGCTTCCTAACTTATTTCATTCTTTCTGCCCTTGCCTTCCTATAGTATATTCCTCATATAACAGGCAATCAATCTGATTTAAATCTCATCCTATCACCCTTCTCCCAAAAAATCTCCAGTAGCTCTCCATCTCACTCAGAGAGAATAAAATGTCTTACAAGGCTATAACAGCCATTTGCCTAGTGGCAACAGATGGCCCCTTCAAACTTGACCATTGACTGCTTCCAGAAGTGTGGCTAAGGTTTATGGAAACCAACAATAGATAGTGCCCTCTCCTGGTTTTGTAGGTAGGATTTTCTGGGAAGCAGATTTTGAGGCTGAGTTTAGCAATGCCCTCAGGACCAGGATCAACACCTGTGGGAAAAAAAGGAGAAAGCAGTGTACAGTAGAGGTAAACATCTAGTTGCGGTACAGGCTCAGGGGCCACCTCAGCTGACCACATGAGCAACTCAGGAGCTAGGATGGCCCTTCAGAGTTGTTTGTTCTGAGTTACAGTGCTCCAGCAGTGGGGGCAACGTGTTCTTTGCTGAAGGGGAATTCAGGGGAAGCATATCAGTCTCTGCACAGCATCTACCAAACAATATAGATACTTAGCAACATCAGGCCTGCCAGAGCAAGAGAGGAAAGAGTTACTGGTACCCAGAATGGGTAGCTGTTTAGAGAGCTGCTTTATAACAGCTGAGTCTTTGATAAAGAGATGCTGTCATCCTAAACCAATTGATGAGATTGAGTCAGGAAAAGAAATATGATTGCCTCTCTTTCCTTCCATCTTCTGACCTCCAAGTGGTGCCCATCCCCCATTTGTCAAACTACATACAAGGAAACCTGTTGACATAGTACATATAGGTTTGACCCTTAGGTTATCAGGCAGGGTGGACAAGGGTTGTGTGGGTCGAAATGAAGATATGCCGCAAAATGTTCCTACTCAGTCTTACCCTAGTATGCGCTCTGATCTTATCTCCTACTATTTTTGTGGGCTTCAGTGAAAGCTAATAAGCCAGCTTATTCACAAAAAGATTCCCCAGACATCAGTAGCCAAAACCCCTCCAGTCTCCTATTTAGGATTGAGAGTTCTTGCTGCTGATCTCGTGGGAGCAGGGAGAGAATATGACATTTTCACAATTCAGTTTCCAAATTTTTCACTTAGACTTTTTGAATACCAGCCTTACACCTGGCTCTGTCAGCTCAGATCTTTTTCCATATCATTCTAGTGCAAATATCCATCACTATAACTACTGTTTTCTGCCAGAATTAGTGCTGTAGAGTCCATTGTCTTTATAGTATGGCAAATTGGGGTTCCAGCTGGTCCAGACAGAGTCCCTATCACATTTCAGCCCCTCATTTCCTGCTGCCACCAGACTCAGAGCCTCTCAGGGCTTCTGAGAGGCAAATTCAGCAGCTTCCTCTTGGGTTCCCTGTCTGTTGTCACTGAGTCATTTTATTTTTTCTGTCTTATTTGACTAAATAAAAACGGTTTTCCAACCATCACTTTCCAACCTTCAAAATTATAAATTTCTTTTTCATAAAGTCTTCTCTCCTGTCATGGATATACCCTGTTAGATTCTTTACATAATGTTAGTGCAGTTCTGGGACAGAAACATTTATAAATTCTTATGGTCTGTTTGCTATGGTTTACCAAAACCCTGAAAATTCATTAAGTAAACAAACAAATAAAAAAGAAAATATTAGTGTTCATTAACTGACATCTGAGGAGAAGAGCTTATAGAGTCTGAGGAGGCAGGAGATTTCAATTTCTTATTTTTCTAAACTTTTGATGGTTCTTAATTTATGCATCTGTTAATTCTTATTTTAGTGTCAGTTTGTTTTACTGGATTAGCAGACGGGTGTAATAAGAGGATAACCTTTCATATCTTAAATACAAAATATAAAGGAAGATTTGCTGTCATTTCTGGATCAGTATATTTTACTTTAAGTTTTATTTCATCATTTTATCTTTATTTTTATTTTTACTATACCATATTGCCTTCTGTAGTCAAGCTGTTTCCTCTCAGGAAAACAAAGGTCACACCTAGTAGTTTAAGAGAACCATTACAGGGAACTGGGTACAGGTAGAAAACAAGAAAGATCGAATGGGAATGTTGAGGCTGCACAGTGACTAGTAACTCTAGGACACTGCAGTCTGGGCCAGGGAGAATAAAAGGACTAGGCGGTATCATCATCGGCCAGGAGGGATACGAGCTGGTGTAGGCTTGGTTCTCGTCAGGGGTGCCAGATCAGAGCAAGACCATGAGGTGACCCAGTCATTTTAGAGATGCTGCCTAAGTGGGAGGAGAATACATGGCTTTTCCTTTGTCCTGCCTTACCATCTCCCAAGGGTGCTTCCCTTGGTTGAATGTAACAGGAAGACAAAGGACAAGAGAATCTGGGAAATGCAGAGGCAGAGAATTGATCTGGGACAGGAAAAGCCCATTAACAGCCACATTCTCTTCTCTCCTCTGCTTTCACTTTACTTACTGTCTCAGAACAGCATCATGCTTAAGAACTTACGTTCCAGTGTAACTGGCTAGAATTCTTGCTCTGCTACTTACTAGTGGTGTGACTTCCGGCAAGCTATTCAAATCTCTCCGCTTCCATTTTCTTATCTATTAAATGAGTATGATAATCATATGACTGCATTTTAGAATTATTTTAGGAATTTTAAAAAGCCAATACACATGAAATTCCTGGAATAGTGCTGGGCGCAAAGATACATTTTAGCTATCATTATTCTCATTATTACCCTGTAAACATTGGGGTAAGTCTGACAGTGGACCCAGTTCACAGGGAGGAAAGTTTGGATTCCAGAAAAGTTGAAGTCCTGGTTATTTATATGGTTTTTAGCAGTATCACATCAGGATCAACTAGGGAGCTTGTGAAAATGCGCATCTTGGGCAGCTTCTGTGTAAGCACACCACCATGTAGAGGGGAGGGGAACAAAAGTTACATTTAACAAGCTTTTCTGGTAGTTTTTGTGCAAAGAATATTTGAGAAACACTGCCAAAGAGCTCATGAGGAAACAACTCCCTTGTTCCTTGAATGAACTGTAGGTATTCAGATCTGTAAGTGATTACATGGGCATTTCTCCCGGGATCCAGGTAACAGGTTCACTACTGAGCTGTCACAAATTTGGAACAGGTTTATGTTTTAACTTTGGTGCCTCTTGTAAATTTCTTTTCTCCCCCTTGGCTATTTCCACCCTTACTGAAAACAATAAAAAACCGGAATACTATATTTGTGCTTTTATTAATGTCCAAGAGAGAGATAAAGTTGGCCAAGTCGACCTCACAATATCTTGATAGGTTTTGTTGCTGTTGTTTTTAACAGAACACTCTTTTTACGAGAGAAAGCATGCAACATATTTTACATAAAAACTCAAATAGTATGGATTCAGCAAAATCTTGTCGGGAATACTCAGAATCTAACACATATGCCTGCTGAATTGGTGCTATTTGTTGTTTTGTTTTGTTTTGTAGGTATGCAGCTTTTTCTTTTGTTGTGTTGTTATAGTTTCTTTTTTATACTTTAAGCTTTTTCTTTTAGAAATCATAGAATTTCTCTTAATTAAGCCCCACTCTTTAAAATCATATTGTTAAAAATCAGTTTTTTGTTGCTTATTAAAAAAGAAAAAATATACCAAAGAATGATATATTTTGAGTATAAAATATTATCTATAATATGAAGTTGCAAATATTTTCTGCTAAGTCATATACAGTGTTATCTATATTACTGCGTTAGAGGGTCATGAATGAAGATTATTTCATTATGGGAAAAATTGAACATATTAGTGGCATCATTTACTCATAACGTATCAGACATATCAATTCAGCTAAAAGCAGAAAACTAATAAAACTGTTTGAACTTCATGTTTCATTCAATTTAAATAAAATTTATCATAACTGAAATTAGTTTTAAGAATTCAGTCATTGAAACGACCCCCAAATCACAATCAAATTTAAAATATTCTGTGCAATGTGCATGTTATAAAAGACTCAAAGAGGAACCAAGTTGAACTTAATTACCAGGGTTTGCTGTAATGATTATAACTTGTATTTTTTCCTTTCTCTTTATTTGAAATAAGCTGGGAGTAATAGAGTTACTTGGAGTTTATCCCTATTTTCAGGCATACCTAGAACTCGGCTTAACTGATTGTGTGTGTGTGTGTGTGTGTGTGTGTGTGTGTGTATTTATATTTATATATATATATATTTTTTTAACCTTACTTCCCATATAACATTGACAGCTCTCAGACTAGGTTTTTTTTTCAAATATTTTCTACTTGGAATACTAAGTCTTTGACACAGAGTTATAGAAATTTCCTGGTGAAGAATATGATTCGTGACTTTAGTTCCCCTAAAGATCATAGTTATCCTACTCCCCTTTCTCATGGAATAACTGCAAAATTCTTGCTTCCAAGGATTTCACGAACCACTATTAAGTCACCGTGTCTCAACAACCTGTCCTTTTTCAATGTTCACACACCCTGTTATTTAACCCAGACCCCCAACACTATCTATCCTTACCCAGGCAGTAGTCCAACTTTCTAGAAAAACTTGAACACAAGATTCCAATCTTCTCTCTTCTCTTTGCCTTCCCTTTGCTCACAGTAAAAGAGGCACTGCTGACTTTTCAAATATTTTCAGCAAACATCGACATCCTCACCTCTTACGAAACTTTTTTCTACTTCTTTTCAGAAATCTTCAGACTGAGACAACACAAAATATTTTGGATAGAATTATTCTACTTCTAATATCTAAAATAATCTGAGTCTGTCTTTCTCCTGATAAAGTTAAAAAGGCTCTTTCTTCTGTAGTCAGCATACTATGTACTCTTCTCCCAAAATCTACTAGTTACTGACTGTCTATGAGATTAAGTGAAAATTGTCTGGTATCAAGATTATCTACAAACTGGCCTCAATTTATTTTTCTAATCTGTGTCTCACTAATTTAATTTATAGTCCCTGAATTGTAGTGTCTCTCTCATACTTAGCACTTGCATATTATTTGAGCTGACACATCTTCTTTTATCAGAAAAACTCTTACCCTGAATCTCAGAATGCATGACCTAACCATACTCTGAGAAAATATTTAAATATAAGCTCTTCTATGATGTCTTAAGAACAAAACAAGTACTATCTACATTATTATTGGTGGTAGCAATCCAATTTACAGTTGAGAAAAGAAGCTTTGAACAGTTTGCTGTTACAAGGCTATTAAGAACTTTTACTATTTCTGAAACAGAGTAAGTGCTCCCCTCCCCCCAAATCCGTAAATTCATGTAAGGGTAAATTAAACCTAAAGCATGTAAGGAATATAAATCATTTTTTTCTCTCCATTGCAACAACTTTCGCATAGTTCAGGCCATCAGCAAATGTCATTTAGACTCCTGGCCAGTCCTTCCCCCCAAACATCCACAGTGCAGCCAGAGTTACGATTATAAAACTTAAATATGATTGTAGCATTTCATAGTTTTAACACTTGAGTGATTCCACGTTACTGCAGTATGGAGTCCAGTTTATTCATGTGGTTTACAGGGCTTTGGGGATCTTTCATCCCATTTACCTCTCTCCTTCATACCTACCTCTTGAATTCTACAACTCCAATTTCACCCCACGTTTGTTCTAACATTTTATGCTCTTTGACTGCTGGCCTTGGCACCTATTATTTCCTTAATTTAGAGGATCATTTTTTTCCTCCCACAGTAATCTATGTCTTAACTTATGGTTTTTTTATTTTGTCTCAAATCCTAGCCTAAATATCACTTCATTTATGAGTCCGTCCCTTTGGCCATAAGCCTTTCTAGTACTACAATAACACTGTGCTTCCATTCTCGTAAATATCACACTCTCTATTGTAGTTAATATTTGTTCATCTGTAGTTAATATTTGTTCATCTGTATCCCCCCATAGTATTCGTTCTTTAAGCCCGGAGAGCATATATTGATTGTGCTTTGCTGTTTCTTCACCACTTTCAGTGTGGGGGTGGCACCGCTAAGCAAGGCTCTGACACCAGCTGGGGGTCCTACAGTTCAACTTAACTCAGACACGGTCTCCCCAGACCTAACATCAGATTCCACAGCTTAATGGCTGAGTTCTGTAAGACCGCCCTCTACCCAGAGGCTGATCGCAAGGCCAAGTTGTTTAAACATCTGTGCTTCGACCTACTGGCTACAGTTTTGGACGTTCCCACAACTCCCTCCTCTGGTCGATTAATTTACTGGGGGGTGGGGGGGAGGCTCACAGAACTCAGGAAAAGCATTTACTTGCTAGACTACCAGGTTTTGTTTTGTTTCACAAAGGATATTAAAGGGTACAAATCAATAGCCAGATGAAGAGAAACATGGTGAGGTCCTGAACAAAGGAGCATCTGTCCTCATGAAGTTCGGGGCCTGGCACAGTGGTGCTGAGAAGATCTCTGGTCTAGGAACCTTCTTTAAACCCAGGGCAGAGCTCTGAGTGCTTCTTTCTTAGTTCTCTTGTCATCCTGCTCAGTCCTCTTCCTTAGCACTTACTATATTGCAGGAAGAGGCTCTATTTATTGAACAACCTCCCTAATAAATTATAAAATATTTAAGAGTGAAAAACCCATATTCGATGTCTTGGTATCTTCAACACAATGCCTAGCTTAGTGTTTATTGAAGCGAACTGAATGAATTTCTGCATCTTTCTCTATGTTCCTTCTTTTTAATTATGTCAACTGGTGTCCTAAGATTCTGTCTTTCACTCCAAAGTTGGCCATCAAAATCTATTTTTTCTCTTCCTAAAAGATCAAATATAAATCATATATTTATTCTTTAATTGCATTTGAAGCCATTGTTGTTATCTCTCTCAAGAATATTTGACTTGTATCCCTTGTTTTTAATTGGGAGTGGAGTTGGTCTACATTAAAGAATGCTATGCTTCACAAAGCAGGCAAGCAAGAAAATTTCACTCCCCCTTGTTTCCTTTTACCCTTCCAGAAAGAGCTCAAATATTACTTCTTCAAGCAAGTCTTCCTTGCTATTCAGAAAAGTTAAGTTGCCCCAAAAAGCTTTCATCGTAACTTGAACTTTTCTTTCATATCTCTTACTGATTAAATATTTACGCAATTACTTTTTGTTCCATGTCTACCTCTGTCACTATGTTATAAGTTCCTTCCTGGAGTTGAGAGGCATAAGCATTTCTTACAAAACTATCTTCAGTAAATAACACAGTGACTGTCATATGATTGGCATGCCACAAACATTTTTCTGAATTCACCAAAAATTAATATAACATGGAATCTGTTGGTCAACTGTATTTTAAGGGCTTTGATGGTCAAGAGAGCTGCCTTTCTCCTCTCACATTAACGCATTTAAACTGTCATGTTCTGTGCTCTGCGTAAGGCTTCTGATCTTCCTAAGTACAAGGCTTGGGTGGAGATAAGCAGTTACAGACAGGAACTGATGCTGTTCCATTCTAGCACAGAATTGGAACTCGAAGGTAATGAATGATAAGATTGAAGTGTTAGATAATGAGAAGTCTAATAAGAAAAAAGGGGCTTTGAAAAATTTCAAAAGCCATTGGTACTTAAACTTATTTCACTTTTTTCTGATTATGTATAATACAGTATAGCCCAGATCTGAAGGATGCAGATAAACAGTTCTTTATCATTAACAAGCTGACATTGTTTCACTACAGTAAGTAAATATCGTTACTCAAAAATATGCCTTTTTTGGTGACAGGAAATTCAATTCCATTGCTCCATTTTTTATTTAACCACCTATCTTCACATTTTAAAAAATATTCAGACTAGAAAACATAAGGTGTTAGTTGTTAAAAACACCCATCTGGTGGTTCTGATTTTCCTCAGTTTTGCGGTTCAGCACAAATGGTACCATCGTAGCATATTTAGATATGTTGCCTAAAGCGTATACCATATAATATAAAACTTTCCTATTTTTATTCTTGTTCCTTTTTGTCATCTTCCCTTCAAGTTTCTATGAAAACTCTAAAGGAAAAAAATAAATGATGATAAATATCCTAGGTGTTCCAGTTTAAAAAATATTTTTACTGTAGAGTTCAATGGTGGGAGAGGTTTTTTAACCTCATCACAGACATGAATGTATTGCCTTTAACAGAAGAGTGATAACATTTCGTATGAGATTTTAAAATTGTTTTTTTTCCAATTATTTGATCTAGCTTCTATGTGAAACTATTTGAATGTGACCATTTATACTTTTTAAAAAGTTTTTACTTGATTTCCAATTCCTTGATATACACTATAATATTAGCTTCAGGTGTACAATATAGTGATTCAACGTTTCCATAAAACACCCAGTGCTCATCCTTAATCCCCATCACCTATTTGACCCATCCCCCACACCCCCACTCCTCTGGGATTTAGGCTTTGTTTATTGTTCATTTTGTAGCTCCTTTAGGTGTAAGGTTAGATTGTATATTTGAAAATTTTTTTGCTTCTTGAGGTAGGCCTGTATTGCTGTATACTTTCCTCTTAGGACCACTTTTCCTGCATCCCAAAAGTTTTAGACTATGGTGTTTTCATTTTTGTTTGTTTCCATGTATTTTTTTTTAATTTCTTCTTTGATTTCCTGGTTTACCCATTCATTGTTTAGTAGCATAGTAGCATTTGTTTAACCTCCATGTATTTGTGATCTTTCCAATTTTTTTTTTTTTATGGTTGACTTCAAGTTTCATAGCATTGTGGTCTGAAAAGGTGCATGGTATGATTTCAGTCTTTTTGTATTTGTTGAGCCTATTTTGTGACCTAACATGTGTTCTATTCTGGAGAATGTTCCACCTGCACTTGAAAAGAATGTACGTTCTGCTGTTTTTAGGATAGAATGATCTGAATATATCTGTTAAATCCATCTGGTCCAGATGGATTCAAAGGCATTGTTTCCTTGTTAATTTTCTGTTTAGATAATCTGTTCATTGATGTAAATGGGGTGTCAAAGTCCCCTCATATTATTACTTTCAATGAGTTCCTTAAGTTTGTTATTGTTTTATATATTTGGGTGCTCCATGTTGGGTGCATAAATATTTATAATTGTTACATTTTCTTGTTGGATTGTACCTTTATGATTATCTCTTTTTGCAGTCTTTGTTTTAAAGTCTAATTTGTCTGATATAAGTATTGCTACTCCGGCTTTCTTTTGACATTCATTTGTGTGATACATGTTTCCCATCTCCTCACTTTCGATCTGCAGGTGACTTTAGGTCTAAAATGAATCTCTTACAGACAGCATATAGATGGCTCTTTTTTTTTTTTTTAATCTAGTTTGACACTCTTTGTCTTTTGATTGGAGCATTTAGTCCACTTACATTCAGAGTAATTACTGATAGATATATATTTAGTGCCATTTCATTACTTGTTTTGTCATTGTTTCTGGAGATTTTCTTTGTTCCTTTCTAGTGTTTGTCAATTTTGGTCTTTCCACTCAAAGAATCCTCTTTAATATTTCTTGCAGGGCTGATTTATTGATCATGAGTGCCTTTAGTTTTTTGTTTTTTTGTTTTTTTGATTTTTTGTCTGGGAAATGTTTTATCTCTACTTCTATTCTGAATGACAGCCTTGCTGGAGAAAGTATTCTTGGCTGCAGATTTTTCCCATTCAGCACTTTGAATATATTATGCCACTCTCTTCTGGCTTGCCAGGTTTCTGTAGAGAGATCTGCAGCTAGCCTTTTGGGTCTTCCTTTGTAAGTTAGGGACTTCTTTTGTCTTGGGCTTTTACAATTTTTTTCTTTATCATTATATTTTGCAAATTTAATTACAGTATGTCTTGGTGTTGGCTTGCTTTTGTTGATTTTGATGGGAGTTCTCTGTGCCTCCTGGATCTGGATGTCCTTTTCCTTCTCCAGATTAAGGGAGTTTTCTGCTATCATTTCTTGAAATAAATTTTCTGTCCCCTTTTCTTCTCTCTTCTTCTGAGACTCCTATAGTATGACTGTTATTACGTTTGATGGAGTCACTGAGTTCCATAAGTTTATTCTTATGTTCTGTAATTGTTTCTCTCTTTTGTTCAGCTTCATTATTTTCCATTATTTTGTCTTCTATTATCACTAATTCATTCCTTTGATTTTTCTAGCCTACTGTTCATTGAATCAATCCTGTTTCCAATCTCATTTATTGCATTCTTTGTTTCTGATTGGTTCTTTTTTAACTCTTTTATCTCTGTGATAAGAGTCTCCCTGATGTCTTCTATTCTGTTGTCAAGCGTCGGTGAGTATCCTTATGATTCTCCATCAGGCACGTTACTTATATCTGTTTTGCTTAGATTTCTGGCTGTTACCTTATCTTGTTCTTTCATTTGGGTTAAATTCCTCTGTCTTGGCAGTATGTCTAATTCTCTGCCTTTTTCTCTGTGTTAGAAAAGCCAGTTATGTCTCTCTTTCTCAAAGTAATGGCCTTATGAAAAAGGGATCCTATAGTGCTAAGGGTCTGGTACTTCAGTAGTGTGTCTGGTGTGTGCTGCGTGTGCGCTGCTGTTGTATTGTGGCTGCTCTATCCTTCAGGCCAATCTTCTGCAGAGCTTCTCCTTGGCTGCTGTGGACAGTGTTTGGGTTCCTGCACTGAATGTGATGAGTTTTAACTAGGTGTTCTCTTATCTGCCTGTGAAATGAGACCTGACACCATTTCCACCAGAGCTGAGGCCCTGCAGAACTATCTGGCTGGAGATGTAGTGTGGACCGGGGTTTGTGATGGTCTTCTTGGGGAAGGGGCCTGCTGCACGGTACTGAGGCAAGCTTGACTGAGCAGGGCAGTTCCATGGGAGTGCAAGGGGGTGGAATTGGTGTAAGCAAGTTAGGCAGCAGTGGCAGTGCTGTGTTGCTTTCCACAGGTGGCTCTGTATTTATTCTGAGGGGCTACGGAAGGAAATAGTGCTGGACAGCTCCTTTGTTCCAGGACAGGGACCTCCATGAACTCTGCCTCTCAAGGATGTGGTCTCAGAAACCCCAGTGTGACCTAAATATTTTTTTATATTGCTATTTCCATGCTGTCAGACCTCAGGTTGTTGGCCTTCCTCCTCTCCAGGTGCAGCACAGTGCCCTCCTGGCTCTATCTCAGCCAAGCCTACTGACGCTTAAAACTCCAGGCTTTAAGCTTCACGGGTTGCAAGAACTCATGAAATTCCACCCCTCTTTTTTCCAAGCCAATGGCTTTGGGGAAACGGTCTCTTTGTGTTCCCCTGTGTGTTCCTCTCTCTCACCCTTCTCTGTGACCATAGCTGCCTCCCCCCATAGCACCCACCATCCGTTTCTCCCCTAAACCACATCTCTGCACTTCTTACCTTCTTTGAAGTGGCATCTTCTCTCCCTTTAGTTGTGGAGTTTGTTCAGGTCGATTTCTGGGGTATTTAGGTTGATTTGATAGTTATCTAGTTGTGGGATGAGAGGAGGCTAATATAGTCTAAGTACTTGACAAATGGCATTTTTTTATTACAATATACATGTTTTATTACAATATAAGGTTGATTTGATAGTTATCTAGTTGTGGGATGAGAGGAGCCTAATATAAGCTAAGTACTTGACAAATGGCATTTTTTAAATTACAATATAAGTGTCTGACATGAAGCTTTTGATTTCTGAGGCATCCATTTCAAAGACATCCATCTTGAATTCATTTACACTTTTTTGAAAGGTGATGTATATCCTTATTGAGCTCAGTAATTTGATGGTTTGTTCCCATTTATTCCTCTACCATTAGGAATTTGGAAAATTTTAATTAAATGAAAGAAAACAATTGAGGAAATCTTGGGAATTAATTCTTTTGTGATATTGTAGTAGTGGTTGGCAGTAATGGGGAAAAGCAACTAGTTTTAGAAAAAACATCGTCTCTTCTAACACTTCTAATATGCATGTATCCATACCTATAAAGTGAAATGACTTTAGAAATCAAAACAAAAATAAGATTGCACTGAGTCTATGACATGACGCTTCCTTTAAAAATAAATAAATAAATAAATAAATAGCTTCCATTTTTTTCCCCTCTACTTACTTTCCAAGGGGGAAAACTGGCTGTTATCCTTAAGATGAAAAGATTATAAAATCATGTCTCACAAATCTAAGTTCCCATGGAAAAGCAAAATAATAAATAAATAAAATAAATAATAAAACAATAAGACAAAGAGATTTCAAATATCCTTAATTAAATAAGAGAAATTTAAAAATATTTATTGTATGCTAATAAAGGCATCATCTGTTTTTCCACATTTTTACTTCTATGTAGTTTCAACTTCATTTTTTGACATTTGATAATACATTTAAATGTTTGTTGTTCTTTATTTTTTTCATAAATAAGCATGTATATAGTAAGAATTGGCTGAAGCAGAGTTCATTTGAATCTTCAGTTAAACAGCAGAACTCAATTGCTTTCCTATTCAGCCCCAGCCATTTTCCAGTTAAACTATCAAAGGAGATTTTACCTGTGTCTGCCACCACCGACTGAAGCACAACAGACATAGCAGAGGTTAATCACTTTCTCTGTGGAGGTCCTTCCAAAGAAGAGTTTCAATCCAGACAGAAGTATCCCAGAGTATATTCCACGCAATCCTAATTGTTGAGACTTCGAAATGTGTTGCATTATTGGAAAATATTATGAGGTTAAAATAGGAAAATACTGCGTTAAGTCATACTAAACTATTATCTTTACTCCAGGATTTTTCTGAGACTTTGCTATATTGGTGGTCATTATAAAGAGCAAAGAGAGAATTTATTACGTAATGCCTATTAAAGTAAGTTGAACACAGTGTGATTTTTAATGAGTATTGCTAATTAGTCTCTCCCTGCTCTCAGCAAATTTAAGAAAATGATTATTTAAATAACAGGTTTTATTTCAGGATTAGTAAAGATACTAAATTTGGGGAACTTATTTATCTTGGATTTCTCCATCAGTAGGGTGACAAGATATTTCTTAAAGGTTAGTAGCTTCCAAAGACATTAAGGAAAAATTCTGTTTAGGGGAGTTTAAAGAACAACATTTGTGCTGGTGATATGAATTTGGGATCCATAAGCTTATTGGTAATTATTAAATATACAGAAAATCATTAGATACTGGGTGTACTGGACAAGACTATTAAAAAAAAAAAAAAAAAGACCTGAAACTACAATGCTGGAGAACATCAGTGTTTAAGGACCACTTGTAAAGGGATGTCAAAAGGGAAATGAAAAGACATAAGTAAGTCTGGTAGAGGAAAAGAATAAATATTTGGAAAAAATAATTTCTAATAATAAATAATAATACTGTCTTCTAGGCAACAGCTTGGTATATGCTGACACAGAGGAAGTTTGTGAATTATAAGAATTGTTGCACACTTACATTTATATTTTCTAAAACCTTTCTTAATTTATCAGAGAAAATCAAAGTTACATAGCACGTTTCCTCCTCTATACCACTTTTGTGTATATGTGTGTGTCTGTGTATATAAAATATGCTGCGAATGCATTGAATTATTTTTACCAATCAATTTATACAGAAGTCAGATTCTACTATAATCAGAACCAATTATTATGCTGTGGTAGTTAGCTGTAGCAAAGAATATATTTATAAAATATTAAAAGGGCTCCCAGGGACTTATACTTTATTCATTAATTTTTTAAACTTACAATTTTGAGAAAGTTTATACATCTGTAAAATACAGAGAATAATATGAATCTACATGAGGGTATCAGAAAATTTCAACAATTATTAAGTCATCTCATTTTATCTGCAATATTTTATTTTATTTTATTTTTTTAAGATTTTATTTCTTTATTTGACAGAGACAGCCAGCGAGAGAGGGAACACAAGCAGGGGGAGTGGGAGAGGAAGAAGCAGGCTTCCAGCGGAGGAGCCTGATGTGGGGCTCGATCCCAGAACACCGGGATCACGCCCTGAGCTGAAGGCAGACGCTTAACGACTGTGCCACCCAGGCGCCCCATATAAAATAAAATATATTTGATGGAATTGCCACCACCTAGAGCTATTCTTGATCATAACTTGAAAACTAATCCAAAATAATCCAAAATAAAAAATATTTTATTTTTTAAAAAGATTTTATTTATTTGTCAGAGAGAGAGCACAAGCGGGGGGAGCAACAGGCTCCCCACTGAGCAAGGAGCCTGATGTGGGACTTGCTCCCAAGACCCTGGGATCATGATTGGAGCTGAAGGCAGATGCTTAACCAGCTGAGCCACCCAGGCGTCCCTTATCTGCAATATTTTAGAACATAGATTTAACATATAAGGATTCTATTTTTTTTAAATGAACTGCCATACCATTACTGTTGCTAAAAAAATGAGTTTTTTAAAGCAGTGCAGCACAGATTGAATATTAGACACAAAATTTCAAATATTCCAACATTTTTTACCTATAATTTAGCTTAATATCATCAAATAAGTAGTCAGTGCTTAAATTTACTCAATTATTTAATAAGTCTGTGCATATGTGCTTTCTATTTGCTATGTATGTTTACTTGTTTATTTATTTATGGTTGAGAATTGTTTGTTTGAACCAGGATCCCATGAACTTTAAACATGGAAATTGGTCATTATATCCCTGAAATTGCTTTTATTCCAAGGATTCCTCCTTGATAACATTTGTTCCCCTTGAAAATTTTGTTGAAGGACTTGGGTTGTATTTTCCATATAGTTTTCACTGAATTTTTTTTTATTGCATCCTCATGCTATAATTGAACTCATTTTTATATCTCTATATTTGATATGTATTTTTATATGGTTTCATAAATATTTCACATAAGTATGTATTTCATACTTTTCCTCTGTAAATTGGTACTTAGATCTATATTGCCTATAAATTACTCCTTAGATATTGGATTATTTTTCAAGTTATGATCAAGAATAGCTCTAGGTGGTGGTAATTCCATCAAGAGGTACATAGTAATTGTTTGGGTCTTTTTTTGAGATATTAGCAGATGCTGATAATCATTAATCTATTATTTTCATTAAGTGTTACAAAATGGTGAGCTTCCAATTTTATATCTCCTACTTAGTTGAAAAACTGGACTAATTCTATAAAGAGAAACTTCTGTACACTGAAAATTATAAGACACTGATTAAAGAAATTGAGGAAGACACAAATAAACCTAAAAATATTCTGTGATAATGGATTGGAAGAATAAATATTGTTAAAATGTCTATACTACCTAAAGCAATGTACAAATTCAGTGCAATCCTTATCAAAACTCCAATGGCATTTCTCACTGAACTAGAACAAATGATTCTAAAATTTGTATGAAACCACAAAAGATCTTGAAAGCCAAAGCAATCTTAAGAAAGAACAAATCTGGGTGCCTGGGTGGCTCAGTAGGTGAAGAGTCTGCCTTCAACTCAGGTCATGATCCTGGTGTTCCAGGATCAAGTCCCACATTGGGCTCCCTGCTCAGCAGAGAGTCTGCTTCTCCCTCCGGCCCTCCCCCATTTCATTCTCTCTCTCACTCTCTCTCAAATAAATAAATAAATAAATAAATAAATAAATAAATATCTTAAAAAAAAAAAGAGCAAGTCTAAAGCTCCCTGATTTCAAACTATATTACAAACCTATAGTAATCAAAATGTATGGTATTGGCATAAACATACACAGAGATTAATGAAACGGAATTTGGGAGCCCAGAAGTAAACCCATATATAATATAGACAATTAATATGTGACAAAGGAGCCAAGAACATACAATGGAGAAAGGACAGTCTCTTCAATAAATGGTGGTGGTAAAACTGGGCAGACACATGCAAAAAAAAATGAAACTAGATCACAGTCTTTCACCATATACAAAAATTATCGCAAAATGGGTTAAAGACTTCAGTGTAAGACCCAAAACCATAAAATTCCCAGAAGAAAACATGGGCAGTAACCTCTTTGACATCAGTCTTTGTGATTTGTTTGTGGCTCTGACTCCAAAGGTAAGAGCAACAAAAGCAAAAATAAACAAATGGGACTACATCAAGCTGAGAAGCTTCTGCATGGCAGAGGAAACCTTCATCAAAATGAAAAAGCAAACTACTGAATGGGAGAAGATATTTGCAAGTCATATGTGCAATCAGGTATTAATATCCAAATATATAAATAACTCAAAACAACAACAACAAAAACAACAAAACAGAAAGAAAAACCCAAAACAAAACAAAGCAACAACTCTATTAAAAAATGGGCAGAAGGTCTCGATAGACATTTTTTTCTTTTTTCTTTTTTTTTCCTGATAGCTCCTTTTCTTTCTTTTTTTTTTCTTTAATGATTTTTTATTATATTATGTTAGTCACCATACAGTACATCCCCGGTTTCTGATGTAAAGTTCGATGATTCATTAGTTGCGTATAGCACCCAGTGCACCATGCAATACGTGCCCTCCTTACTACCCATCACCGGTCTATCCCATTCCCTCCCCTCTGAGGCCCTCGGTTTGTTTCTCATAGTCCATAGTCTCTCATGTTTCATTCCCCCTTCTGATTACCCCCCTTTCTTTATCCCTTTCTTCCCCTACCGATCATCCTAGTTCTTATGTTCCATAGATGAGAGAAATCATATGATATTTGTCTTTCTCTGCTTGACTTATTTCACTAAGCATTATCTCCTCCAGTGCCGTCCATGTTGCAGCAAATGTTGAGAACTCGTTCTTTCTGATAGCTGAGTAATATTCCATTGTATATATGGACCACAACTTCTTAATCCAGTCATCTGTTGAAGGGCATCTCGGCTCCTTCCACGATTTAGCTATTGTGGACATTGCTGCTATGAACATTTGGGTGCATATGGCCCTTCTCTTCACTACGTCTGTATCTTTGGGGTAAACACCCAGTAGTGCAATGGCTGGGTCACAGGGTAGCTCAATTTTTAACTTTTTAAGGGACCTCCACACTGTTTTCCAGAGTGGCTGTACCAACTTGCATTCCCACCAACAATGTAGGAGGGATCCCCTTTCTCCACATCCTCTCCAGCAATTGTTGTTTCTTGCCTTGTCTATTTTTGCCATTCTAACTGGTGTAAGGTGGTATCTCAGTGTGGTTTTGATTTGAATTTCCTTGATGGCTAATGATTTTGAACATTTTTTCATGTGTCTGTTAGCCATTTGTATGTCTTCATTGGAAAAGTGTCTGTTCATATCTTCTGCCCATTTTTTGATTTGTTTATTTGTTTCTCGTGTATTGAGTTTGAGAAGTTCTTTGTAGATCTTGGATACCAGTCCTTTATCTGTAGTGTCATTTGCAAATATATTCTCCCATTCTGTGGGCTGCCTCTTAGTTTTTTTGACTGTTTCTTTGGCTGTGCAGAAGCTTTTTATCTTGATGAAGTCCCATAAGTTCATTTTATCTTTTGTTTCTCTTGCCTTTGGAGATGTGTCATGAAAAAGGTTGCTTTGGCCAATGTCATAGAGGTTGCTGCCTATGTTCTTCTCTAGAATTTTGATGGATTCCTGTCTCACATGGAGGTCTTTCATCCATTTGGAGTTTATTTTTGTGTATGGTGTGAGAGATTGGTCAAGTTTCATTCTTTTGCATGTAGCTGTCCAATTTTCCCAGCACCATTTATTGAAGAGACTGTCTTTTTTCCACCGGATGTTTTTTCCTGCTTTATCAAAGATTAGTTGCCCAAAGAGCCGAGGGTCCATTTCTGGGTTCTCTATTCTGTTCCATTGGTCTATGTGTCTGTTTTTGTGCCAGTACCATGCTGTCTTTGTGATCACAGCTTTGTAGTCGATAGACATTTTTTTCTAAAGAAGACATATGGATGGCCAACAGGCACATGAAAAGATGACCAACATCATTAGTTATTAGGGTAGTGCAAATCATAACCACGATGAGATATCACCTCATATCTGTTAGGATGACTATTATCAAAAAGACAAGAAATAAGTGTTAGAATGTGGAAAAAAAGAGAACTTTCATACACTGTTGTTGTAAATATAAATTGGTGTAACCATTATGGAAAACAGTATAGAGATTCCTCAGAAAATTAAGAATAGATCTACCATATGTTCCACCTGTTCCACTATTCTGGGTATTTATCCCAAGGATATGAAAACACTAATTCAAAAAGATATATGCACCCTTATGTTCATTGCAGCATTATTTACAATAGCTAAGATATGGAAACAACCTAAGTGTCCCTCAATAGATGAATTGTCAAAGAGAATGTTTTACACATGCACACACACAGACACACATAAACACACATTGAATAATAGTCACAAAGAAGAATGAAATCTTGCCATTTGTGACAACATGAATAGACTCTGACGGCATTATGATAAGTAAAATAAGTCAAAGACAAATACTGTATGATTTTAGTCATGTGTAGAATCTAAAATACAAAACAAGTGAACAAACAAAACAACACAAAACCAAAATCATAGAAACAGAGAACAGAATTGTTGGTTACCAGAGGGGAAGAAGGTTGGAGAAGTGGGTGAAATGGGTGAATGTGGTCAATTGTATGGTGATGGATTGTAATTAGACTTTTGGCTATGATTACTTCATAGTGTATACAGATGTTAAATTATAATGTTGTGTACCTGAAACATGACATTATATACCAATTTCACCTCAATTTAAAAAAAAAGTCAAAATGGGAAAAAAATATCTTTATCAATAATTTGTTACTCTAAAGTGTAGGTTATAGAGGGAAAGGAGGGTAAATACTGGATTTTCCAATGTACTTAGGTTTTTAAAATAAATTTTATTTTTTAAACACTTTCAGATTTACAGAAAATTTGTAAAGATAGTATAGAGACTCTCCATTAAACCCAAACCCAGTGTTGCCTTTTATTCACATCTAATATTAGTATAGTATGTTAGTTACAATTAGTGAACTAGTAGTGATACATTATTATTAGCTATAGTGTATGCTTTATTCACATTTCCTTAGTTTTCACTCAATATCCTTTTTCTCTTTCAGGATACCACATCATATTTAGTCATCATGTCTCTTAGCTTTAACTTGGTTATGACAATTTTTCGGAATATGCTTATGTTATTTATGACCCTGACAGTTTTGAGGAATACTGATCAGGTATTTTATAGAATGCTTGTCATGATTAGATGGAGGTTATGGGTATTTGAAAGGTAGGCCACAGAGATAAAGTACCTCTTTATCACATCATATCAATGGCACATACTTTCAACATGACTTACACTGTTGATGTTGACATTGATTGCCTTGCTGTAGTAGTGGTTAAGTCTCTCTACTGTAAAGATATTTTTTATTCCCCCTTTCCAGTATTTTTAGAAAGAAATTCTATGAAGCTCATGGTTGAGGAGGGCAGAGTTACATTGCACCTCCTTGAGGGTGGAATATTTACATAAATCATTTGGAATTCTTCTGCAAAGGTGATTTGCCTCTTTTCCCATATTATTTATTCAATTATTTATTTAAAATAGTATGGACTCATGGATAATAAAATAATTTGGATTATAACCCAATACTTCTTTATTTATTTATATATTCAAATTATTCCAGGTTTGATCTTTGAGGGCTCTTTCATTTGGTTCCTGTGTCCCTTTGATATAGCTCCAGCAAAATGTGTGTGCAGGGAAGTATTTTCACTTCTTTTACTTCTGACATTACAAGGTGTTCAGGTTCATATTATATTTTTCCTGCCCCCATTCTAAAATCAGCCATTTCCTCAAGGAGCCTACCTTTTGTTACAGCACGGTGATAGAAACCAAGCTTTAGGTACCAGGTATGTACATTGTTATGGGTGTCATTGTTTCTAGGCCCTCTCAGAAAAATGACATGACGGAGAAATATGTATGCACAAAGGAAATCTCTTCAACAATTAGACCATCGTGCTTATGTACAGCTTCTCTTACTTTTATTTTTATAGACCCTGTTTATTTCCTCAGAGTTACTTAGGTCAGTACCTCTCTCCACACCTACCACCTTTAGTGAAGTTGTTTCATACATTTGGAATGAAGTTAGATTTTATCATCACATTCTGTATTCCATCTGGGGATTTCCCTAACTCCTAAATTATTTCTATTGAAATTCTCATATAATACAGTCTACTTTTTGTGCTATCATGTTAATGGGTTTTGATAAACATAGAGTCATGTATCCACCATTAGTGTCATAGAGGATAATTTCAGTGCCCTAAAAATTCTCCTGTACTTCACCTATACAACTGTCACTCTCCTATACCTAAACCCTGGGTACCACTGATTTTTTTTTTTTTTTTTTTTTTTTTTTTTGCTGTCTCTACAAATTTGCCCTTTCCAGAATATCATATAATTGGCATTATACAGTATGTAACTTTTCCAGATTGGCTTCTGTGACTTAGAAATAGCCATTAAAGGATCATCCATGTATTTTCATGGCTTCATACTTCATTTTTGTTTTCATCAAATGCTATTCTTTTTTAAATGTACCTCAGTCAAAAACTGAAGGACATCTTGGTCACTTGCTGTTTATGGTGATTACAAATAAAGATGTTATAAACATTTGTGAGCAGGTTTTTGTGTGGACATGTTTTTAGATTACTTGGATAAGTACTTAGGGGGATTGTACGATAAGACTGCTTAGCTTTGTAATGGAAACTGTCAAATGATCATCAAAAGTGGTTTACCACTTTGTATTTCTGCCAGCAGTAAGAGTGATTTCTTGTACTATATTCTCCCTGGCTATTGATATCTTCATGTTTTATTTTAATTTTTGTACTTTAACCATTCTAATAGGTGTGTAGTGATAGCTTATTCTTTTATTTTCAATTCCCTTATGATAAACGATGTTGAGCATCTCTTCATATGTTTATCTGCCATTTATGTATCTTATTTGGTGAAGTATCTGTTCAGATTTTTTTGTCTACTTTTAATTGAATTGTTTTCTTATTGTTGAGTTTTTTAAAGTTAAGTTTTAAGAGTTCTTTGTATATTTCAGATAAAACTACTTCATGAGGAATGTATTTTGTTGCAAAAACTCTCTACCAGACGGTGACTTGTTATATTTGTTAACAGTGTATTTCTCACAGCAGAAGTTTTTAATTTTAATAATGTCCAACTTATTTAAAAACTTATTTATATTCATAATTTCATTGCTAAACCTAAGGCCATCTAGATTTTTTGCTATGTTTCCTTCTGGAAATTTGCAGTTTTGTGTTTTATATGAGTGCATAATCCATTTTGTTTTTTGTGAAAAGTGATTATGTGTCCAGGTTGTTGTTGTTGTTGTTGTTGTTGTGTTGTTGTTGTTGTTGTTCTTCTTCTTCTTTTTTGCATGTGAGTGGCCAATTGTTCTATCACCATTTGTTGAAAAGATTATCCTTTCTCCACTGAATTACTTTTGAGCCTCCACCAAAGATCAGTTGACTATATTTGTGTGGTTCTATTTCTGGGCTCCATATTCTGCACCTTTGTGATATGTGTTGATTCTTTCACAGATACCAGACTGTCTTGACGGCTGCAGCTTTCCACTATATCTCGAAATGTATTAGTGAGTCCTCCAACTCTTCTTCAATATTATGTTGGCTTTTCTAGGTCTTAAAGAAGAAAAGTCTTGAGTGATGAGCTGAGGGTGACAATGGGGGGGGGCATTATGTAAATTAGCAAAGGATGCAAAGTGACCTAAAGAATAATCCACACATGCTTTACACTTTCAAACAGGATTCTGAGTACTTAGGTCACATTACAATCATAATTGGGTAGGTAAAGAAGATATACCTGTAACTTAAGTAATTGGAATATAACTTTATCCACATGGTCCCATTGCAATTAAGAGAAGAATACCCTAGTACTGCTGTTGTCTAGCTGTGGTTTTGGGAAATTGCTTTGGACATTGTGTAAGAAATGAGAGTAAACAAAAGAAAAAGGAACTCATGAAACCAAAAAAGTAAACTTTAAAGGGAAAAAAAGTCCTATATATTCTCATATAATAAAAAGAGACTATTCCTCACACAAGTACAAAAACAAATCTAAAAATAAATACACCTTATTTGAGTTTTCCCTGGAGAGGCATAATATCAAAAGTATTTTTAAAAACAAACCCAGCATAGGCGTACCTAGCTGGCACAGTCAGTGGAACAAGCAACTCTTAATCTCAGAGTTGTGAGTTCAAGCCCCACGCTGGGTGTAGAGATTGCTCAAAAATAAAATCTTAAACAAAAACAAAAAACACAAAAGCTGGCCCATCATAGATACTGATCAAACCAAAGCCCATCTAAATACCTACCCTGCCTCTATTGATTCAGACTTGCTATACATCAGGCCTAACTCTCTCTTTTGTCACAAATCATGAGAGTGGAAAATTCTAATTCCCTTCCAACTATTCAAAGTGACGTTACCAGTAACTCAATTGCCTTTCTGTACCAAACCAAATAGAGATTCTCTTGAAATCTGATCTTACATATCCCTGATCTTTAAAATGATTTTTCTAAGCACCTTAGGGTTAGTTTTTCAGAAGGCGGAACTGATGGATGTATTTTGTGCTCACTGAGTTCCTTTTCACTAGATAAGAACTTAAAAGGAATTTCTGTCAAAAGAAGAAAAGATGATTTACTTCATTTGATGTGACTGTTTCATCCATCATAAAATTAGCTTGCAGTAATTCAGCTCTTAAAATGGTCTTTTAAAAGAATCTTGGTAAGTTGACAAGATTATTTTTACAGTTTTGTTTCTTTAAGAATTACACTGATTTGTTAGTTTTCTCAAAAATGCGCAGGCAATTCGAAAAGGGCAAAAAACATAATAATAAATTCAACTTTTATGGGGATGAATAATACCCCAATCTCCAGTAGATAAAACTAGGCTTTGAGTTGTTAAAATTTTAGCTGATACCAACTATAAATCTCAACTTCTGATACTGTATTTCAGGAACAGTATGGCATCATTAAGGGGACATTTTTAATCATATCAGAAAAATAACTCCATTAAATAAATCAGAATTTATTAAGCGTTTGTGACATGCATATTATTGTGATACGTGTGATAGATGCTGTGGAGATTATAACAAAAAAGTAATGCCCACAGAAACCTCACAATCATGAACAATTCCATATAGACATGAAAATTTTGCTTGCAATGCATAACTTATTTTATTATGGAAAGTAATTTGTGAAGTTTTGATACCAGTTAGTTACAAACAAAACTAAGTTAAGAAGAACTAAACCAAAAAACAAAGAAAGGAAAGAAAAAAAAGCACAACACATCTATAAGTCTGAATGGCTATGCCATTTTCTTTAGGTATTTTGAGGTGTTGCGTAATATATTTAAGGATGAGGGAATGACAGAAAGTGAGCCAACATGAAAGTCTTTGTTAAATATATCAGACACTGTTGAAAAATGACGATGTGGAAGAAGAAAAAACGTTTTCTTCAGATGCAAGTCGAACAGAAAATGGCTAGAGTTGCCTTTTTATAATGGAGTTTTTTAGTTTACTTATCCAACTTTTTTTAACCTATTAAAACCTCAAAATAAAGCTGACAAACATTATTTATGCCATTGAGTTAACAAAACAAATTTTTCTTATATGTAAAGTCTATATATCCCACAAAAATACCCAAAAAGGAATTAAATAACATTTGTTGTGTAATTAACCCCCCAAATATGTCGACTCAGTCATTTTAGTGCAATGATTTTACAGTTCAATGAACTAAGAAATCTATCTGGTTATTTGTTGTCATGTGAACTCTCCCTTGTAGCCCCTGCTTAAAAAATAAAATCAATTTGGCCATTCAGTGTGTCCTTTTTTATCTGATTAATGTAGTGTCTCATAAATACAAATAAAATATTTTTCCCTCCCTGAATGCCTCTTCACAGTAGGCCTGATAGGACAAAAGCAGACAATAGATGAATGGTTAATTCCTTACAGAATTAAAGCAAAACGACATAGAGTCTGGATATACAGAAAGACACCATTGTTTTTACTGATTACAGAAAAAGGCCTTTTTTCTCTTCAGTAGCACTTTGGAATTCACATCTGGAAATTGTAAGCTGGCACAGATTTCCTTACGGTAACTTTCATTGTTTAGGGGCAGGCATTTCATGAAGGACAGTCTACTTGAGAGCATTAAATATACTCCACTTTGCCAGAATAAGACACACTTTTTCTGGCATGCATCTTGAATTCTTTATGCATGAAAAAAATATTACCTTTTTCCAAAATTTTGGTCTAATGGTATTTGTTGTGTGACATTTTTTCAGACTTAACTGTTATTCAGTGAAAAGGGAACAATTTCTAATAATTTCTAGGCTCGAGATATTGCGCATGCAAATTTCAATAATCACTAAGAATTCTAGTCGCTTAGGTGAAATAGATTACTGTGATTTCTATTCTCCTATTATCTTACAAAATCTACTAATTATATTCTCCTCCAATATCTAAGACAAATGTATTTCCTGGGTGATTGTGATGACTAGCAACATTTATTGGAAACTTTTCCACTGAAGATATTTATAAATTTTGTTCATGTAACACTCACCACCATCAGAAAAAAGAGTTCCTGGTCCCTCTGACTCTATAATTTAATGATAGGAAATAGGAAGTGTGAGCTCCCTAAACTCAATCAAGAAATATTATTCGGATTAGTACAGTGGGAAACAGAAGAATAGATGTCCCTACTCTTAAGAAGCTTAAGAGTTCAATCATGAGGTTAGGCAGTATAGCACTGCGTGCCGTAGGATGAGGAGTCCAGCTTCAGTCCCAACTGCTATGTGTGATATTTCAGGCTTTAGCACACACAGGCAATTACAAAGCCTTTACCTGGTGGGCCTCATGGGGGAGAGCTGCCTTCCTCACACCAGACTTGGTACACAGCCAGTGCATTGCGGTCTTTGCAGAGACTTGCAGTCTAGAGCTCAGGATCCCTGATTGGTCGTGCTCTCACACACAGCTGCACTCCTACCCCAGGTACCTTCATTTGGAGGTGTCTTTCTGGAGGCCTGCCAAAGGCACTTATGTCAAAACCTCATTATAGTTGGGGGTGAAGGCAAGGAAACTCAAGGACACTTTTTCTCTACTCTGACTCAGTCCTCAGTGCTTTTTCACTCCTAGCTTTTTCCTCTCTCCCTCTCCTAAGCTTCCCAGGTCCATAGAGCTGCAAGATCCTTTTGTTTTGGGATCCTTTGCTGTGAGACCATGTTCCCTCGTGCCATTCCACAAGGGAAAAATAGATCGGGGGAGTCAGTACTTGCTCTGGTTTCACCAATCAGTACAAGTTTAAAGGTTTGACAGTTACCTTTATCTTGACTTGTCTTAACTATTCTGACACCTGGCAGCTTAGGTCTGTTGAGCTCAGCTGAGCTTCTGACACAGGAAAGAGTATGTATAAAAAATACCTCAGTATGGGGGCGCCTGGGGGGCGCAGTCATTAAGTGTCTGCCTTCCGCCCAGGGTGTGATCCCAGTGTTCTGGGATCAAGCCCCATGTCAGGCTCTTCCGCTGGGAGCCTGCTTCTTCCTCTCCCACTCCCCCTGCTTGTGTTCCCTCTCTGGCTGGCTGTCTCTCTCTGTTAAATAAATAAAATCTTTAAAAAAAAAATACCTCGGTATAAACTAGAGGAGTAAGAGAAAATGCAGTATGTGGGAAAAAGTGCGCAATTGAGGATAATTATATGTAGGTCATGAGCAAATGTTGTGGACTAAAACACAGAGAGATCCTGGGACATTAGGGGGACAGTAAGGATCAGTAAGGACAGTAAGGACACCTGGTTCCAAAGAGGGCTTTCAGTTGGGGTTATAGCAAGAAATGTAGTCTGATGATCCAGGTGGGGGCATTTTATATTTAAACTAGAATTCAAGAAAATCTCGTTTGTTTTTATCCTGTACAAACAATGGGAAGATCATGATGTGTTTGAGCAGAGCAATAACAAAAAAAACCTTGTATTGTAGAAGTGGTTTTAGAAGTGTCTTATGCAGCTTTTTGTCCAGCCTAGCCAAACATTTATTGTTAATGTGCTCTTGGAACATACTGTGCAAAATACTAGAGTGTCTTTGAATAGTTCGTTATCTAGGAGGGTGGTGTGTATTTCAACAAAGTCCAAGAGATTATCCTACAGTGTGGTTTAACAGAGATCATTTAACAATACCCTGGGGATATAAAGGTATAGATGACTAACTCAGGAGACAAGGGGGAAGATCTCATGCGGTGGGTGATCCAAGAGCTGAATTTTAAAAATGTGTAGGATTGCAGGAACCGGGGACGAGTAATTATGAAAAAATCCCACAAACCAAAAGCCGCTATTTTACTTCAGACATTCTCTAAACTTTATTTTATCCTTCAGAAAATGGGAGTAACTACCTTTGTCCTGAAAAACTATACAAATTAAAGGGCTACCTTGACAACCGATCAGATTTTGTGGATTTTGTAAATCCACAAAAAAATGTCTTATTATTAACAATGAATCTTTGTATTTATAAAGTTTTGACCACTTTGAGAAAAGCATAAATGATACTTCATAATGTGACCTTGCTTACATCTCCAGCATTATTTTCCACCGATTTTCAATAGTTACATTTCATTTAACCAAGCCAGGTTACAGCCCAAAACAGTCAAAACTGTCCCATCTTAAACAATGTGGAAGAGTAGTATGTTATTAAAAATATCTGGTAGCTGGGGTGCCTGGGTGGCTCAGTCCGTTAAGTGTCTGCCTTCACCTGGGTTGTGATCCTGGGGTCCTAGAATTGAGCCCCTATGTCAGGCTCCCTGCTCAGCAGGAAGTCCGCTTCTCCCTCTCCATCTGCCCCTCTCCTCTGCTCATGCGCTCTCTCTCTCTCCTCTCGTGCTCTCTCTCATGCGTTTTCTCTCTCTCTCTCTCTCTCTCTCTCTCTCAAGTAAATAAAATCTTTAAAAAACTAAAAAATATCTGGCAGGTAGAAACAAGTTTAAAGTTATACATAGGCATTGTAAACATCGCTTATTAACATAAAACATATACATAGATTTGTCTCTTCCTTTGTGAATTATGCTGATTAAAGTCTGATATTACCTTACTTTCTAAATTTTCATCATAATCTAGATTTTCCAGCTTTGTATTCTCTAAAGAAGAACAAAAACGTTGAGGACAGTTTTCCAGATTTATTCTGGATGTTTATGATTAATTTTCCAATATGTCACTATTACTTTTCACTCCCAATTTAACAGTTTTTAATTTACACACCTTTGTCAAGTATTTACAAATCACTTAATTTACCACAACGACTACTTATTTTGAACTCATTTAGTTGATTTAAGTGTTATTTAAAATTTTTATATAGCTACCGTAATAATTGCAAGCGGCAGAAAATAGAAAACCAATTGCTTTTGATGACTTAAAGTGCTGGAAAAGTGTGTGTATGTACTAGAATGTGGTTTACTTGCTCAGGAGCATTTAGCATACGCTGAAAGTCCTACTCAGCACTTTCTCAGAGAAAGTTATCAGTTAATTTGGATAAATGGATTAAAGAATTTCTTTCTAAGAGTTTCTACTATAATTATCGCTATTTTCCAAGCTGTGGTTTATTTACCTTTGCATAGGTTGCCCTCTGTGCTCACGTGCCTGCTCGCCTATCATCCTGGGAAATTACTGCTCATTTTTGAAGACTCCAGGAGAAGCAGCAACTTCCCTGGAAATTATTCTCAAATTATTTCTCACTAAAGAGAGTCAGGCAGCCCACCATCTGTGCTCAAAGACCTTCCCTTCTAAATCACGACTGTCAATCTTTTTACACAAACATTAATCATAGCTTAAATTATGGAGCACCTCATTATTATATACCAGGCCTTGTTCACAGCAATTTGCATGTGTTAATGTCTTTAATTCCCTTAATAGCCTATGAGGTAATACTATTATTTTCCTCATATTATTTTATCAATGTGAAAGAATCATATACAGTTTGGGTAATTTGTAGAAAGCAACATAGTAGGAAAAAGTGTCAGGATTCAAATTTCAGCATTTTGGCTTCGGAGGTCATGTTTTTAGAGTTTGCACTTACTGCCTCTCAATCACAGAACATTATATTTTACTTGTTGGTGCTTACAATAAGCAATTTGTTTTTTTCTATCAGACTTAGGTCTTTTTTGTCTTTCTATCCTTAAGAGAGCCCCGATGTCTGTTACATAATATTATTTGCCGCATTCTTTTTTAATAAATGAATAAGATTTCAAATGGAAACACGTTATGGACATTCGAAATATAGAGGGCAAACTGTATCTGACATCTTTTTAAAGTCAGTACGTTTAGTGAAGAGTAGAAGAAATGCTGTATTTTTCTCATATTCTGGGTTCTCTGTGGCTTTGAAGGCTCACAGAAGCTTATTTTTCACCTCAGAATGGTATCAACATTATTTGGTATTTGACTGTGCATTCTTGTTGCATTAATAAATCGTGGAAGCTGAAAATTGATGTATCATAGAATGAATCCAAATAATATATATATTTTTTCTTTTCAGCCATTCTATCCATAAAATTCAAAGCATTGGTTGTCTGAGTTCATAAAATTTCCACTGGATAGATAGGTTAGAGCCACTCCATAGAATCAATGTCATACAAACCATGTGGGTTGATGGATTTTTCACATCAAACTGTCATCTTGTCTCTGCTCTTACATTATATTTGCTACCTCGACAGTGACTCAAATTGTTATTTTTACGGCTGGTGCCCCACTATAAAATAATCCAGTATATTTTTGACCACACATTTAACTATTTACTGATATCCAAAGATCCAAAGGCTTTAGTTTTTCATCCTAAGTTTGAGTCTAAAAATTGCGTAGTTTTGTTTTTTTTTTTTTTTATGGTGGCACACATTTTAAAACAGATCTGTACATAGGAATCTCACTGTGACTGGAAATTATCTTAGAAGTCACGGTTGACTTGTTGATGTAACACTTTGCTTTCCTTTCATTTATTTCTTTATGCCAGTTACCACCCAGCTTAACTTGATGACATTTTATGATGACTGTTGGCACTGGCGCTTCGAGAACGAACTCAGGGGAATTTGGTATTTGTGTAGGCATTGGTACCCAGAGCCAAGGAGCCGTGCACATTCACAAATACCAATAAGAAGACACAATTTTTGCAGATAATTTCTGAGGGATGCTTTTGAATTTAGATAAGAAAGACATGCTCTTTCAGGGATGATAATGGATTGGCCTGGAAAGAGGGCGTAAAGGACAGTCCAGCCAGTGGGAAGTACAGTTTGAATTACAGAGAAAAAAACAAAGAGAATATGACCTCGGAGCTGATAAATAAGCGGGTTTGGAGTTGCATATTGAGCACGTACGTGTGTGTGGTATGCATGTGTGTGTATATGTAAGTTCACATCTGTATGTTGGGAATGAGATAGCGGGATATAAATAATAAAGACATACAAATACATAAAGATGAAAAATAATGAAATATCTTCTATAAGGTAAAAGGAGTTTATATCTTATACCACATCCACTAAAGAATTTTAAGCAGGACATTAGTATAATCAGATAACTATTTTAGACTTTGTAGTTGTATAGAGAAAGTATTAGAGTGGGAAAGAACAGAGACAGAAGGAGGACCAATTATGCTATTTTTGCAGTGGTTGAGATGAGAGATAAGTGGATTCTGTACTGGGGACAATACCCAGGGGAGTAAGGAGAAGGGGTGGATTTGGAAGAATTTAAAGAGAGAATACCACTTGGTAAATTACCACTAGGTAAATTACTAATTTGGGCTGGGAAGCATAATGATGGGAAAAGAGAAAGAGTCAGGATGATTCCTCAGCTTCTGGCCTGTGCCCCTGGGTAGAAAAGCTCGTTGAGATTTATGAACACAAATGTTTACTCTATTGGTGAGATGAGGGAGGCGGAGATTGGGATAGAGAATTGTCTGGGACATGAAGAATTGCATGTGCTTATAATATGCACAGGAGGAGAGATACAGAGGCAGCTGGAGCTCAGGGGAGAGATTTGGACTGACAGCGTAGCTTTGCAAATCATCACCATATGCCTGGTCATTGAAGTCAGGGGTGCCAGGCTGATCGTAAAGACAAGACTCAAAGCTGTAAATGAACAATCAAGTATGTAAAACAATGTACCAGGATAAAATCTACACCCTTCACATCCAGAAATTCTTACTAATCTGCATTAACACTTTCACTCTTCCATATCTCCTCACTTTTGAGGATGTTATTCCTCTACCTGGAATACGTTATTCTCTGTCTCACTCTCTGGCATACTGATCAGCATTAACCAATTGGACTGAGATCTAAGTTAGGCACAAGGAATCTGAAAGTAAGAGGAATGGAGATATCTGATGCAGAGAAGAAAAAGCCAACTATGTTCCCTATTACTCTTACCCATCCGTAGGCACTTGTGAATAGCACATTCAAATATTAACTGTTTCCTGGCTCCCAGGATGACATCTTTTTGTTTCCTGAGCCATCTGTCCACATAATTTTTTTAATGATATTTGAAGAATTGCTTTCTATTCACCTATTTGGGTGCCTTCTACTTCTCTTAGACTAGAAATTCTTTGGTGTCCTGCTGTCCAAGGAGAGGACAGAATAAGATGCCAAAATAGGATTCGATATTTAAGGACTTATTGGGAGAACACTTGTGAAGGATAAAAGCAGGTGGGGACAAGAGAATTTGGGAGCGCCTAAGACCATAACACAGGTCTGACACCTGTGAAAAGAGAATGCGGGAAAAAAGGTTTAAGAAAGAGTAGCTTCAGTCCTCAATGCAATTTTCAGAAAGTTCCCAGTGGCTTTGGAGTGAATGCTATTATATAATACACATACGTGTATACATACATACATACATATACACACACACGCATATATTTATTTTTCTTTATCACAAACAAGATGTATGCAACATACTTCATTGACAGCCACGTGTTGTATTTGGAAGGCTACTTAGAATAAAACTGATTTACAATAAATGTTTTAATGAATTAGTGAATTGACTGAATTACTTAATAAATGCAGTTTTCTAGGAGTTTTGGTGGGTTTCCTTGCTTGTGCTTTTTAAAACAAATACATATATTGAAATATGTGTAGTTAAGGAGAATTTAACTAACTCTTACAATGACTTTGATTTCTTTAGGATTACATATTCCTCAATTGAGATTACTAGCCAGATAAATTATGTAATTGGTATTTATATCCAAATAATCAGTAAATGTATTTTAATATGGTCGCAGGTCTATTTGCTTCCCTTTTTATTCCTCACATAGACTTAGTCAAGAATCTCTGACTGCTCTCTGCTATTCCGTGTCAAATAATGACCTCTGTTTTGTTGTTGTTATGCATTTCTATACATCTTATACAGAAGAAAAATTAACCACAGAATAACATTATTGCCATAAAATTAATGTCAAACACCTTCATTAGGAATTAATATTTAAAGCAAACAAAAAAAAATCTTGTTTTCAAAGAATTTTTCCAATTGACCTAAAGCCCTTTTCTTTAAACAGTGCTGGCTATGAGTTTTAAATATTCTGTTATGGCCCATTGAAATGATGGAATAAGCTTTAAATGTCAATGTAAATTAAACTTGACTAAATAAAAAAGAGGTAATTTATTTCTACTCAATGTTATTTAAGTATTGTCCTTAATTTTGAAATAGATAGAACAATTACATGTTTTTTATATAAAGTATCTTATAAAACACTATTCCTAATAACTTGAGCTATATTCAGGCTCTTTTTATGTATGTAAGGAATGTAATTTGGATTTTAAATACATATATTCCTAAATGTGAGATTTTTGCACATGTGTAAATATGAGGTATTTTGCCAGAATGAAATTTTACCAGTATCAAATGATTATCAATCTGAATTTAAAAAATGAAAAGTAATTTACATAAAAGAATTATTTTCCTTTTGTAGATAATATGCATAATATTGAAAGAAAATTTAATCTTGCATAAATTCAAAATTATGGATTTCTTTTAAATGACATGTTTTGAGAAGCATGTGAGGTAATATTTGTATTAAAGAGGCATATGTATTCGCTTCCTAGGGTTGCCATAACAAAGTACCCCACACTGGGTGGCTCAAACAGTAGAAACATCTTTCACAGTTTTGGAGGATAGAAATTAGAATCAAACTGTCAGCCAGGCCGTACTCTCCCGGAAGGCTTTAGGGGAGGATCTTTTTTGGCCTGTTTCTAGCTTCTAGTGGATTCTGGCCATCCTTGACGTTCGTTATCTTGTACATGTAGGACTCCAATCTCTGCTCTGTCTTCACATGGTTTTCTCTCCTCTGTCTTCATCTCACCTTTCCCGTATCTGTGTCTCTATGTTTCCTCTCCTCTATTACAGGGATACCAGTGGTACTAGGTTTAGAGTTTACCCTACTTCAGCATGACGTCGTCTTAATCTAACTAATTACAAAGACCCTATTTTCAAATAAGATCACATTCTGAGGTTTCAGAAATAACTTGATTTTGAGGGACACTAAATACAGAGTGTAATAAATAGGTAACATTAGCATCTATTTTGTATTTTTTATGCTAGATTCAAAGTGTTTAGATAGTTTATCAAATACGCTTGGAGAAAATTATATTGTTAGATAGTCTAAAGAAAAATAACAAAATTGATTCAATCTTGGCCATAATTGAGAATAATACACATATATACCCACTATGTGACTTTACAATGAATACAGAGTGATCAATCAATTTAGTGCTTTGGGGTTGTAGGAAAGTATTGCAAACTGTCATCACCTCTTATAAGAGCCAATCTAATATTTAGGGCTTTAAAAATTGTCAAAAATTCAAATATGTTGAGTTAAAATATACTGATTACAAATAATATGATATAGCACAAGTTTTTGAAATTCTTCAGTTCATTCTCATTAGGCTGCATTAGAAGTTAAGAATTTACTTAACACATATGTGAAAACCTAAGAAGCCAAACAGGACTTGTAGTACAGAGCATCAGCCTGGAGGGAAACAGAGGGCAAGCTACAAGTGGGTATTTGCAGGGAGTTTAATAAAGAAATTATTTATAAAGATGTACACAGAGTATAGGGTAACGTTAAGGTATAGGGCCCTGTCCTAGAGCTAGTAACAATAATGGTAAGGCTCCTCTTTCTTTTCTATGGCCAGAAAGGAAGAAGAGAAAGAAGTTTGTTTGAAACCAGAGACAAAGAGGCTAAGGAGAGGTTTGCCTTACAGAAGCTGGGACCCTAGGTCATGTACTCAATCAAGTGTACAAGCTTGCGGGGAAGAAGCTAGGGTGATAATTAATTTGGCTTCTCTCTGTTTCTTCCCTCTCTATGCCCACCAGTCCCCCCCCCCCCGCCCCGTTGTCAGATTTCAACCAGAAGTCAGAAGCAAGAAAGCTCATTGATCTATCCACGTGCAGGTTAGCCTCTAGGAGCTCAGACCTGGGTGGACAAGAATGTAGTGCCGATTTGAAAGTCCATGTCAGCTCTATTCTATACCTATCCTAGAATACTGTTTACCCTGTCTGATAAAAGTTCAATATACTACTATTTAAACTTTCATTTTTAATATGATTTAGTCCTAATGTCAGTCTGAAAAACTGAAACCGAGTTTAGCTAGACCCTATAATCAAAACAGTGGTAGCAGGTAGGGTCACTGGCTTTCTGTTACATGTAGAAGCAAGTACCCTGCAATTGACAGTGACATTACACGGTGTTTGTGTAGTGGGCAGCAGATTCATTCTAGCATGCTTTACAGAAATTGCTGCCATTTGATAAGTAACTCCATATGGACTGAGGCTGAAGCACTAAATCATTGTGTCTCCTTCATGCCAAGCACTGATTCATTGCAGTGTCTTACCCTGGAACTCATTGCTACTAGATTTTAGAAAATATACTTGTTTTCCCCCATCACAATGATATCTTCAATTTATTATTTCTCTGGCTGAATTTGATGATGTTGATATTTTAACATCACCATGTGTATGCTAAACTATTTTCAATAAGACATCTACTTATAATCATAGCAGGGTTTGAAGGAACCTTAAAGGTCACATAATCTCACTCCTCACCACATGCATACCGTCCCCAAATGATAGTCATATATCTGGCTTCTGCTCGAATAATTCCAATGACAGGGAGCTGACTACTTGAGATGCAGCCTTTTCTATGCTTGGATAGCTTTCATTGCTAAAAAGTTCTTCCTTATGTTGAGTGGAAATTTATTAACTCTATTTTCCAAATCTTGGTCCTAGTTCTGTTCTCTACAACAATAAATTTAACTTTATATTCTTTTGTTAACTCTTAGATATTCACTGCTGCAAGACCTTTAGCAAAGCACACGCTATTTTGTTGTGGTGTATAGTCCACCATAGCCATACAGAACAAATTGATTCTGTTCCCTGTTTTCAGAAGCCGTGAGTGCTACTATATTCTAATTTTATATAAAAATTCAAGTTAAAAATCAAACTACAATCTAAGAAATGTCAAAATCAAAGAGCTACTCAGAATTTTACATTGATATCCTGATTCCGCTTCACAGTTCATGGTAGGAGCAGGTTGTATGTAGGAATTTCAGAAAAAAAGTAATTTTCATTTGTATATAAACAGCATTGCTCATGCAGATTTCTCCATCCCAAATTCTGAACTTAAGCTTGATGTTGCAAATAAATCTGAATCTTGAGTGAAATTTTTTAAGTGTCCTTTCCTTGTCTTATTTTCCTCCTACATCTAAGAAAGAGAAAAGGAAAAGTGAGTATGTTAACAGATATGTCAGCAAAACATGACCATTGACTAATATTGACCACTAAATCTAATTACTGAACATATATATAAAACATGGTGTCTCCATGCTCTAACTTCAGAGCACTTTTTTGACAAGTGGGTTCTCCAGTGCTCCATCCTTCACCATGAGGAGGATTACTGATATTACTTATTCCTCTGCATTTAGTTTAAGTTGTCTCCCAAGCTTTCCTCAGCCATAACTAGTAGACAATGGCCTAAATACCTGCTAAGCTAGTCTTCCCTGGGTTCAAGTCAACATAGTTAATTTATTTATTGAACATTTACTCTGTCAGGCACAGAAGAGAAAAGGAACAAGAGTCAGGCCGAACTATGGAAATATTAACTATTTTCCACGTTTCTTTCTGCAATTACACTCTGTCTACATTCTTTTCCTAAGAAACAATGCCTTGAGAATGTTATTTTTTGTTCTTCCTCTTCTACTTTTATCTATTTTTTCTTGAGTTCTGTTCCACTAGAACTTGTTGCAAATGTTCAGATTTTGCAAATGGCTCCACGGTTTGCACTTCAGTGCAGCTGGGGTCCAATTTTGCTATGAAGACAGCTAACCCTCGCATAACAAGGATCTTGCTCAGATTTCTTTTTTTATTTTCTCAGTGAATAAGAATCTGAAAAGATGAAACACTGAAAAAGCTTAGGTGACTCATTTTGCTTATGGAGACATTGCTTAGCTAAAGATAGCATGAATGGTGTCAATCGATTAAATGTAAAAAATTAAATTCTCAACTCATCTAAAATATTTAATAATTCCTCTGATATTTTATGTATGCTATGCTCTTTAAGACACTATCATTTTTTCTCAGTAATGTGATTAGAATGTTTCAAAATAGAATTAGGAAAAATCACAGATCGATTTATGTACAACCATAAGGAAAACATTGATGATTATTATATGAATTGCTTACAGTTAAATGGGGTTAAATCTAAGAAAATTCATATAAAATCAAATGAATAAATGGCTAAAATATAACTGAATTTTAAAAATAATCAAATTTCATGATTATATTACCTTTACTTATATTCATAACAATTCTTTTGTGACATTTTCATTAATTTAAATCTGTAATTAGGGCTTCTTAATAAAGTATAGGGCAAAACAATTACAAAGGTAAATGACACAATTGCTTCCTTGTGATAACTAGCCCTTAACATATATACAGTATTCAGAGATGATCTTTGTGGAGAGTGTGGTTTAAGTCAATTTTTAGTACCTGTACTTAACTATAAAGTATCCAAACAAAATAATTTTCTACGTAATCTCTTGTATAATTAGGTTTCAATAAGATTTTGGATAAGGAGTGAATTTTTCTTCCTTGAAACAGAACAGCTGTGTACTTTAGTTGATGTTAGCAAATTTACAGAAATATTGCATCATTTGTTCCATGCACTGTGTAAGTTACATCACATAAATGAGGTGAAAACAGCAGAATAATATTTATGTTGCACTGTGGCTGTGGAAGTGACACCACAGTCTTTCTAAACGTTGTTAATTTAGCAACACAAATGCAGAATTCTTCCTAATTTTCTGATAGTAACAATATCCAATTTCTTTTAAAATAAGAAAAAGTGTACTTAGCATGTTTGAAGTTTTATTTCCACAATTTATTTGCATTTTAGTACCAGGTAAACACAGTGAAAAGGGAGAAGAAAAAACAAAAACCTCCCCCCGGGGGTTCAAAGTACAGCCTATTTGGTCAGTATTTTGAAACATTTTCAAGACGAGTGTGACCTCAAAATCATTGCTACCCCTAACTGAATTAATTGAACTGGAATTATGGTGGGGTTGGAAATCGAGCAGGATGACTTCCTGAGCTCTGTCAGTGCTTATTACTAACTGAGAACCTGTGGTGATCTACCATGAAAGAACGGCTTCCTCTCGGAGCTCTTCTGCTTAAATCTCAATATATTGAAATGTTTTTATTTTTCCCATCTTTGCAAACCATGGGCTTCAGCTTCCAATTCCTGGTTTGAGAGCACTGCCCCAAAGCAGCAGAGCAGCCAAAATGCAACTGATTACTCAAGCATCTGATGTCAGGGTGCTTTCTTGCTTACATATTAAAAGGAAACAAACTGAGGGTTGCTGGAGGGGAGGTGGGGGGGCAAGGGGTAAGTGGGTGATGGCCATTAAGGAGGGCACTTGATAAGATGAGCACTGGGTGTTATATGCAACTGATGAATCACTGAACTCTATGTCTGAAACGAGTAATACACTATATGTTAATTTGTTTTAAATAAATAAAAATTAAATAAATTTAAAAATTAAAAAAAGAAGCAATAATGTTGCTTCCTCCTGTCCCAGTCATCTCTCCCCCAGATTTAGATTCTTAGTAGTTGCCGAGTGATGATTAAGCACAAGTAGGATGGAGAGAGAAGGAAGTCATATTTATTACAAGCTAATTAGTCCCTGTGCTAGTTCTTCACATATGTTATTACTCGATTTCCTTTCTGCTTTAATGACTCTTTACATCTTTCTACCAATGCATTCAGTTTCCTGATGAGACCTTCCAGTGAAACGCGCAGTCTTGATTCCTGGCTGGTCTTTTCCCTATAGTCCCTATGTGCTTTCTTATACTGGCAAGCAAAGGCAGTATGCCTGGTTTTGTTTTGTTGTTCTTTATTCATCTTCCTGAAAGTCTAAACTTCAGCAGAGTGTGAGAGACCATTTCCAATTACTGCCTCTTTTCCTGGGTCATATCCTGACCCCACTTTCCTTCCAAAGTGGAAGGTACCTCTCAACCAAGAGAACATACTACTTAAGTTTTGTTTTGTTTTGTTTTTAATTCTGGCAAAACAAATAGGTCAATAAAAGAACTCTGAGCATCACTTTTCTGTTTCTTTCTAAGGTATAAATGAAGGAGGCTTGGCTTCGTTAAGTCTCCTGGATATCTGATTATTTAATCTCTATTCCATTTAAAAAACAAAAATCACACACACACAAAAGTTGACATTATTCCCCATCCCAGGTTATTGAAAGAGAACGGGTAGAGAGATTTGTTCTAATTTGGTGTACTTCATGTCCTGCAGGGTGACTTAATTCAGTCTGAACTTGCCTATCTCAGAAATTTGAAGTGAAACAGGTAAGAGTAAGAGATAATCATCTTACTCAAAACAACCCTACACAGTAAGCATCATTATTCAAATTTTATAGATGAAAAAACTGAGACTCATGCAATTTTAGTGTTTGTTTATTCAACAGAAAGAGTGGCAAAATTTGAACCCAGGTCTCTTTAAATCCAAAGATAATGGACTTTACCTTATAATGTTTCCTAGTAGAAGAGCTCCATAGAAGAAGCCGATCTGTGGCTTATTTACACTAAATATTCAACGTTTGAATGAGAGTTTGCAACCAAGAGACCTTATATTTTACAATAAATCACACACTATTGGTGATATATGACAAATGGTTGAGTTTGACTCATTTTTTATAAATGAATCATAAGAGATATAATTTTCATACCATATAATACTGACATTTTAAGATTTACAATTTACAATCCAGTAAGTTTTGATAAATGTATGCACTTGAGCAAGTACTACCCCAATCAAAATCTAGAGTATTTTTATAACTTCAAAGAGTTCTCTCATTGGTTGGTACAATCCGCTCTGACCTCTCGACCTCATACAACCCTTGTCCAATCTATCAGAGATACAGACCAGCTTGACCTGGTCTAGATTTCACAGGAATGGTTACAGAGTGGTACCTGGTTTGTGCCTGGTTGTGCCTGGTTTATTTTCCTCATTATGTTTCTTTTGAGACTCATCCTTGCTGTATATATATATCAGAATTTCACAATTTTTATTGCAAATGCTACCCCACTGTATGCATGTGCCTTAATTTATTTATCCATTCGCCAGTTAACTGTTATTCGGTTTGTTTCCCATTTTTGGTTATTATGAATAAAATGTTTATGAACATTTGTGTAGCAGTTCCTTTGTGGACCTTTGTTTTTTTTCTTTTGAATTAAAAAATGTCTGTATGTATTTTGGATATGAGTCCTTTATTACAAACAAGATATACTACAAACAAATTTTCCAAGTCTGTGGCTTACCTATGTATTCCCTTGTTGTTATCTTTTGAAGATCATAATATTTAATTTTGATCAAATGTTTCATGTTTCTTTTTTTTTTCTATATACATTTATTGCCTTACAATTCTGGATAGTAAGAGTACAAAATGGGTCTCATTGGGCTAAAATCAAGGTGTCAGCAGAACTACATTCCTCCTGGAAGCTGCAGAGGATAATCTGTTTTCTTGGCCTTCTCCAACTTCTGCAGATCACTCATTTTCTTTGCTCGTGGCTCCCTTCCTCCATTTTCAAAGCCGACGATATCAGGCAGAACGCTTTTTTGTGCTACTTTCGCTCTGCTCCACTCTCTCCTGCCTTTCTTTTCAACTTATAAGGATCCATGTGATTACCTTGGGCCCAGACAGATAATCCACTATAGTCCTCCATTGCAAGGTCAGCTGATCAGTAAGCTTAATTCTTTCTGCAGCCTTAACTCATCTCTGCACGTAAGGCAACATACTCAAGATTCCAGGGATTATGAACATCGTTGAGGGGCTGTCATTCTGCCTACCAAGCTAGTATAGCTATGGTACATCTTGAAATAGTAGCACAATCATTCTTCTGACTTTTTTTTAAATTGCTTCTTCTTTTCTTATATTTGTTTCCTTTTTCTTTTCCCGAAACACTTTGGAATCATCTTGATATCTTACACACACACACACACACACACACACACACACACACACCCCAAAACTGGAGGGATTGTGATTTCAATTGCAAGTGTCCATTTTCTCTTCTTTTTCTCCCTGAATTCTTTTGAATTATGTTTTAGCATTTATTTTTACTCCCCTGTTTATTAGCTTTCTTTTCTCCTTCCTCCCTTCCTTTCCTTCCCTTCCCTTTTCCCTTTCCCTTCCCTCTCCTTTCCAGGTTTTATCCAGGGCTACGATATATACTTTTAACTTATCACATGTACTTTCGAATAGCATATTAGTACCATTGTACTACTTTACCTATAATTTAAAAACATCACCATTAGATTGTTTGCTTTTGGCTATTGAGTTGTATGGATATATATTTTGGATGTTACCCATTATGAGATAAATGATTTATAAATATTTTCTCCCATTCCATAGGCTGCCTTTTCAGTTTGTTGATGGTTTCTTTTATGTGCAGAAGCCTTTGAGTTTGATGCAGTCCCTCTTGATAATTTTTGTTTCTGTTGCCCTTGCTTTTGGTGCCAAATTCAAAAAATCATTGTGGAAACTATTGTCAAGGATCTTACTGCCTAGGTTTTATTCCAGGAGTTTTTTGGCTTCAGGAGTTAGGTTCTTTTAAGCTTCTAATTCATTTTGAGTTGATTTTTTATAAGTGATGTTAGATAGGGGTCCAGTTTCATTCTTTTGCATGTGGCTGTCCATTTTTCCCAACACCATTTATTGAAGAGGCTATTTTTTCCCCATCGTATATTCTTGACTTCTTTGTTGTAAATTAGTTGACCATGTACTGGGGGGTTTATTTCTGGGTTCTTTATTCTGTTGCATTGATCAAATAACAACAACAACAACAATAATAAGTAATAAAAACATTACAAAATATATTTCTGTTCCCCCCCCATCCTCTGTGCTATTAAGGTCATATGATTTATTCTACTTGTATTATAAATCTCGCTGTACAATGGATTGGTTTTGCTTTAAAGGGTCAAGTATGTTTTGAAGCAAGTTTTATTATTAAAGAAAAAGAATCTTTTATATTTATCCACATTCTTATCATTAGCAACATTCTTAATTTCTTTCTAAAGATTTGGGTTTCTAAATGGAATCATTTTCTTTTAGATTATAGAATATCTTTTAATATTTCTCATATTGTGAAATTTCTCAACTTTTTTCAGAAAAATAAAAACAAAGGTGAAATAAAACATTTTCTGAATATTACCTTCCCTTCCAGTTTGAGAGGTTTTTGTTTTGTTTTGTTTTGTTTTGTTGTTTTTGTTTTTAGCTCTATTAATAATTTGTCCTTTTGTTTTCTGGCTTACCTTGTTTCCAGTAAGAAATCGGCCATTGTTTTTATATTTGTTTCCCTGTACATAATGTATTTTTCTATGTTGACTGCTATCAAGGTGCTCTTTTGATAATTGGTTTCCAGAATTTTTATCATGATTTCTTGAGGTTATTTTCTTTATTTTTGTCCTACTCTGATTTTGCTGAGTTTCTTGGATCTATGGACGTATATTGCTCTTGAAATTAGATATTTGTTTATTATTTTTTCAAATATTTTTTTCTCCCTTATCTTGCCCCAGAATCCAATTGCACATTTGTTAAGATACTTATTTTCCTTTAGATCATTGAATTTCTATTGATTTTTAGACTTTCTACTAGCTATGTTTTATTTTGGATATTTCTAATGATCTAAAGCTCTAGTTCTTGATATTTTTTTTGTCTATAGTGTCTAATATGTTATTCTACCCATTCAGTAATGTCTTTCATTTCAGAATTTTGTAATCTGGAAATTCCATTTGTTTCCTTTCTTCTAACTTGTTTCCTTTATCATGTTCATTTAAAAATTTTCTATATGTATTTATCACAGCTGTTTTTAAAACCATGTTTGATAATTACCTTATATTCATGATTCCTGTTCTCTTATACTTACTCTCTTATACTGATTTTGTTTTTGACCAAAACAAAATTTATTGTGAATTTTATTGTTGAGTATCTGGATTTGTTGTTTTCCTTTAAGAATGTTTAGTTTTGTTCTAATCAGCAGTAAAATATTTGTGGCTCACTTGAGTTTTTTCATGTCTTATTAATACATTTTATTATATAGACTAAACTTCAGGGCCAAGGCTAGGTCAGTTATGATATGACATGGGATCTCTGCTGAAAGCTGGGTGCTCAATGTGGACAATTTGATCTCAGATTCTAACTTGAGCATCTCCCAAACCTACACAAGTTCCAGAAGTTTTCGGCATATAGCTCTTTGATATTTATTCTTTTTTTTTTTTTTTTTCTGAGTCATACCTTATGTGTGCCTTATTATTCAGCTATAATCCGTGGTACACCTAAACAGGTTCCTAGATATCTTTTTTCTGTATAGCTTCCTTCTCTCTGGTATTCTGTTTTGGAATTTCCTGCTGCATCAGACTTTCTGAATTTTAATCCCTTTCAACCTCAGCAAATTCACTCTGCTTCATTTTCCCTACTCCAGTCTTTGGTAAATGTCTCAGAGCAGAAAACTAGATAAGCAAAGGATTCACTTGATTAATTTCCCTAATTAAATTAAAACAATAAAGAATATTCCTAATTTAAGGAGAACAATAACAGCAGTAATAGTAATATAAAAACAGGTTCATGGTTTTACTTCATCTGCTTAGGTAACTCCATGGAGATGAATAAAATTGCCTACTTGTTCACTTTCACTTTGATACCTTGCGTAGCTATAGAACTAAATATTAGCATATGAATGAGCAAATCTGCTTCTTCTTACTGTTAAACTACCCAGATTGCTCCATGATTAGCATATGTAAGTGCAGAATGGAAAAAGCAAAACAAAAACTTTTTCAAAATGAAAATTTAAAAGTGAAAAGTTCCAACAATGAACTTTTGTGAAAGAAGTAATACCTTTCATACGTTTTATATTGCATTTTATGAATAAAAATTTCCATAGGGAATTCATCAGAGCATCTACACGTTTGTACCTAACAGTTGTAAGCATCCACCTTCGTGCATATTTTGATAAACCAATGTGAACTTCTGAAGAATTTTATAAAAGAGTTATCTGGCAATCTTTTAAAAAAATTAATAAATATTGACTTGATTTTTTCTTTTTTTCTTTCTTTCTTTCTTTCTTTCTTTCTTTCTTTCTTTCTTTCTTTCTTCTTTTTTTAGAATTGAGAAAGGAATATTTATTGACCACAAATAACGCACCAGGCAGTGTTCTGGTGACCTTATATACTTTCATTTAGTCTTCACAACAAAGCTGCAAGTTATACGGTATTATCCTTTTTTCTACACTAGTAAACTTAAGATGGGAATTTATTTACCAAGATCTAATAGCTATCAGTTGCAGTGCTAGAATTGCAACGTAATTATATTAGTCAGGAACCCACTTTCTTTCCCCTAAGTATGATGCTTTTTTTATTATTACCTATTGCTATTTTCTAACTGTATACCACATGTTGTAATCATACAGCCAACATCTGTGCAAGCACAGGCCACCTGTGTCAGCAGATGCTACATGCTCCTTCTCCTTTCTTCTAAACTCCCACTCACACAGGCATATTAGTGGAAGATCTAGAACATCTAAATAGTTATGCCTAAATAATTTCTTTTAGGGCCTTAGAGAGTCTAAAACTAACTTTAAGGAGAGTATCATCATGATTAAAGAACAGGTGATGAAATCTGGACAAGTACTTGGGCTATCCCTAAGCTTATCGCAGTAGCATAGAAATAGCACAGATATGAGAGAAGCCTCTGTAAACTATTTTATTAAGAAGTTATGCTAGAAATTAAAGAGGTTAGCAGTATAATCATCTAATTTGCTCACTATATTCCAGACTTTCTGGGACAATCACAGCTCAAGGGCCAACTGTGAAATGTTTTATGAGAATATTGTACTTCTAATAATTGGTAGTGTTTCATCTAGAAATCATTTTTAAAATAAACTCAAATATAATTCAGCTATATTGCTCTAAAAACCTATATACAAAAATTGGGCAGTTTAGTTTGCATGGCTTTATATGCCTTTTGATCTTAGGAGAAATAATAATATAAAAATTCTCTTACTTAAGACTAAAAGTGCCATTAACCAAGATTAATCATAGAGGTAGAAGTATTAAATGCTAATCTGCAGGAGACCTATGAGACCTTCAATACACAGATAGCTAATGCCAGTCTGTTTTAATAACTTTTTAATTGTGTGTTAATTATTTATTCATTAAATTGTTTATTCTAGTGCTTTATCTAGAGTCCCTCGTGGCCCTGGATGAAGGAATTCAAGCCCCCAATTGCTTGTAAACAACCAAGCAGACATTTTTATTACATTTAAATTAGTTGTGATGGGAAAACACAGGAGAATAGGCACTGAACCCTCTCAGACTTTATGAGCTTATAGTTACCTCCTGAATCAGAACTCTCAGCATTTAAATATTAGCTCTAAAATCAATTTAATTATGTTGATTATTTTTTGGATTCAAAACTAGAATATATGAATTTATGGTAAATGAATATCATAAGAAGAGTGGGGCAGCCTATCATCAGGTCTTGCTCCCATAATTACGCAAATGATACATACTTTTTTTTTTTAACAAATACGTATTTGGGGTCAAGGATATGGAATTACATAGCGATCCCTGTCCTTGATGAGATCATAATCTAGTAGAAGACACAGTTGTGAAAATAAAGTATTAAAATACGATGAGATAAGTGTAAAATACTATGGAGTTACAAAGGAGAAGGCCGAGATTCGAGGATTCATATTTAAGCTGGTTTTTGAGGAATGAGTAGGGTTTAACCAGGCTAAGCAAGCTATTCCCAGGGAATTGCCTAGCGGCATTAAAAAATGTGCGAGATACAGCAAGACTAAAGGGAATAAAGCATAGGGATACACAGACGTGGGAGAAGATGAAACTCAAAGTAGTTGTGAAGTTGACTAGTAAATCATAGTGTATGTCAGGATTTACGTTTTATATTTTATTTAGTACATAGAAAGCTAAGGCTCAACCTATGTTTTTGCAGAAAGTTGATAAATTTTATTTTCTTCTTAGATAAATAACTATGGCATCAGGCTAAAATATTATGTATGGGAATGTTGATTTCCTGTGGGTAGTGAAGAACAGAGTAAGAGTCATTAAAGACTAAAGATGAGAAATAGTAAAAGTTCTGAACTAAGGAAATTGCGGTGGGATTGAACAGGGGCAGGACAGTTGCTAGAAATTCTGCTGAGATAGAATAAATGTTAACTGACTGGATATGAGGGGAAAGGGAATAAATTGTTCAATATGATGCTAAATTTCTTAGTTTGCAGTTATGATGAAGCTATGAACTAAAAGAATTATCAAAAGTGGAAACAATCTAATCATGCTAGTGGTTTTTAGTTTGTGTCCTTAAATATCCAAGAGCTCGGATGTGTCTTATCCTTCCCAATGGATTCCACTACATTGGGTCATTGGGTAGGACAGCACTGGAATTGTAACAAACACGTTCAATGATATTGTTAGTGGGACAAGTCCATTGGGTAATATACAATCTAAAGAAAGGGGAATGGCAGTATAGCAAATTCTGAGATTCAGTTTCCTAACAAACTCATGTACAATACTTGACTTCAAAGGCAATGGGGATGTTAAATATTCACCATATCTGTGTAATATAAGATAGAAAGTTGATTCGAAAGGAGTTAGTCATACAGACAAATCAGGAACCATTCAATGTAACGCTATACATAGAGGATCCAGAGACCAGGAGATCAAAGGAAGCAAGATATGGTACACATCTCTATGTATCTCTAACGTGGATTCCAATTATATGGTAAAATCTGTTTGATACTGCACTTGGTGCCCAACAGAAGTAATGCATTTTACAGTGTCTTTATGCCTGTTAATATCCACTGCTCCAATAACCAAATAATTAGAAAATGTGAAAGATAATCTTTCTGAAAACATGGATTGTTTAAATCATCAGAGAATGGTATAAAACTGTTTTTAATATCTCAAACTCAAGAAAAAATTTCCTGAATTACAACAATTAAGTGAGATCGGCCTACCGAGCTGGTGAATTGTTGAATAAAGTGACTTTTGAGAACATATGAAGTAGAATAATTCCTTTAAATAATTGCTGCTAAAACTTAAATTTTAAAATAATTTTCATTAAAATATACTCAGTTTTTATTGTTGAATATTTTTGTATTGTCAAGTATTTTATATTATCTGAGCGAATACAAATTATATTATAAAGAGATTTGTCAAAAAAGTACTATCAGATATCATCAAATAGATTGAGATGCTAAACCCAAGCTTTAGTGGCTCCAAAGCACACATTCTCCGCAGCATGGATCCTAACATGGGGTTTGAACCCACAACCCTGATATTGAGACCTAAGCTGAGATCAATAGTCAGATGCTTAACCAACTGAGCCACCCAGGCACCCCTTCAATACACATATTTTAAAATGACAAATGATGTGTTATTTTTTAGGTTATGTGTTTTTTAAATCTTTGTCACCTCTCTTTGCCCACTGTGCCATAAATTAAAACACACACACGCACATACATGCACACATTCATGTAAGTAGATAAACAAAGCTCAAATGGAAAGTTCTGAAAAATTATAAAATGTTAAGGAACCAAATGCTATCCATTAATTTTGTATTTACCAATTTTTGGAAGATGCCATGGAAGCATTTTATTTTTTCACAAAATATCAACTCTGGAAGATTTCAAGATCTATAAAATGGCATTCCATGTAAAATATTTGATATAGAAGAACTAATATTTCAATGTAAGGAAAGATATTTGGAGAAAGTACCTATTTTGGTATTAAGAAAAGGGTAAAGTTCTTGGGGCGCCTGGGTGGCACAGCGGTTAAGCGTCTGCCATGGGCTCAGGGCGTGATCCCGGCGTTATGGGATCGAGGCCCACATCGGGCTCCTCCGCTGGGAGCCTGTTTCTTCCTCTCCCACTCCCCCTGCTTGTGTTCCCTCTCTCGCTGGCTGTCTCTATCTCTGTCAAATAAATAAATACAATCTTTAAAAAAAAAAGAAAAGGGTAAAGTTCTTCACTACAAAAGTATGTGTGTGCGGGCGGTATCTGTGTGCGCTCAAGAGCATTTATAGTCTAGCCTTTTGTACATTGGTGAGTATTCTTTTAAGCCGAAGAAGGAAAATAAAAAAGAAATTCAACTTGATTGCTAAGAAATATTCCTATTGAAGAACACTGGGAAAAGAGTAGGTTCTCATTATCTCATTATTTGATTATGAATTAGATCTCATTCCTTGCAAACATGGTGGAACAATACCACCATGGCAAACACCATAAGGATCTAAAAATATTGTCTTAATACCAACTCGGACATTAGGAAACTGACTCTGTAGCTTTAGACTTGTCTTATGTATTCTTTTTGGCCAATATGGAAGGAAATGGACATCTGGAAGTAAAATATACATATAAACTTTTGATCACAGAGAATATAATGGAATTTTTGGAATAACTTCTAGCTTCTTTTGTTAGTTTCATAATTTTATTATTTATCATATAATTTTCAACTAATTTTGACCTAGATGGTTTTAAGTGTTTTTTCATCAATTATATACCATTTTTATTTATCTTTTTAAATAATGAAAATATTTTATCTTTGTGGTTGCATCGTCATCAACTATTACTTTTATTACTACAATTACTAAAACTAATATTAGCTAATATATATTGTGTACTTGGCTTAAATACTGAATATTTTATGTGCATCATTTCTTTGGTATTCATGCTAGGTATATGAATCAATTATAGGACAAACACTACATTTAAATTTCCATTTTCAGATAGGAGACTAAGACTCAAAGAAGTTTCTTCATGTGTCTCAGACTACTCAATACATTGGAAGCTCTTGGAATCAAATCTGTATCTGTGCCACACAAAGTTCAGATTCTGCCTTTTCCAACATTGTGCTGCTTTCCCCAATGATGGAAATAGAATACTCTAAAAGCAAAGGCAGATAAGAATTTATTTAGTATATCTTTTTTTTTTTTTTTTAAGATTTATTTATTTCAGAGAGAGAGACTGCACACACACGTGCATGTGAGCAGAGCTGGGGGAGAGGGAGAGAGAGAGAATCTCAGGCAGATTCTCTGGAACCCACTGCAGGGCTTGATCCCAGGACCCTGAGATCATGACCTGAGCTGAAATCAAGAGTCAGTTGCTCAACGAACTGAGCCACCCAGGTGCCCCTATTTTTAGGATATCTTACCAGTAAAATTAGTAAATGGGGCTTATAAGACAACATTTTTTATTAATATTATAAAATATCTATCCATAAACTTCCTGAATCATGGGAATCCAGGGGATTCTCATTAGATTGATCATCTGTGGTCTAGAATGCATATAGGAACCTGAAATCATCAATTTAGACTGCAGCATACAGTTATTTTTGTGTTTCATTCCATTCTTTATCCTGGTTATTATTAGCATTTTAAGAAGTCATAATTTGATGAGTTACAATTGCTTCCAGAAGTATTTTGACATGTGAGAAAATGATCAGAACTTAATACGTCCCATGTAAATACAAATAAATTCTGCTTTTGAAAATTTGGCTCTTTAGGTGTTGTACGTAAGTGATAAATCACTAAACTCTATGCCTCAAACTAATACTACTCTGAATGTTGACTAATGGGAATTTAATACGAACTTGAAAAATAAAAATAAAATAAAATTTGGTTGTTTATGAAAATGCAAACATACACTTAACGCACACAAAAACTAAGATAACCTGGAACCTTGTAGGAATGAGCCCTTTCCTAAATTTAATAAAACTAAATCTTTGTTGAAAAAATTGATATGTATATTTACAAATATGACATAATTTCAATCCTCTCTTTTATTTGGCAGGACCATCAATCAAAAATGACAGTAAGTACATGATCACATTTTTTGTATTCATATAAAATTTTCATTGAAGCAAAACTCAAATGACTAGACTATTAGAAAACTTCCTGTATTTTAAATAAAATAGGCTAGAGTAAGCTGAAATGGCTGAAAACAAAAAAATTATTGATTATTTCGTTGCATGTCCATTGTGAATTGTCTGAGGCCTTTGCTCTAATTCCACCTCAATCAATAATTTAGGGGATGTGGCTTCCACCATCTGGAATACCAGTCCCCATGGTAAGAAAAAGAGGGTTGATGAATTGTATACAGACCCTAACATACTTGCACTTGAATGTTACATGTGAATTGTGCTCTTGGCAAATAAAAATTGTGTATTTAGCAGAATCTTTTAAGTTAGAGAATTACAAATATATTAATTTGTCAAAGTGTTCTTCTCAGATAGCTGAAAGCTCTCTATAACCAGCATTATTTCTCAGTTGTGTGAGGTATCCATTTTCTTGCTCCCTTTATGTTTCAGTTAGTGGTTCTGGAAGTAATATGCATGAATGTAGTACGCCAAAACCGAACCTGACAACTGCAAAATATACTGCAAGATTACTTCATGTTACTCTTAAATTTGTCTATAGAGAGAGGTTGAGTGTTACTTTCCTGAAAAGTAATTCTATATATTGACAGCCAGATGGACTATGCATGCTGAAACTTAGTTTTATTTGTATAAGATCATTTAAAAAGATTTAATTAAATTCTCAAAAACTTAAAATGTTAGTTTTATTTACATAATTTTCATTTTAACATTGTGACGTATCTCAACTAAAATTCTTTGTTCTTATAATTTCAAAGATGTAAGCAGAAAAATAATTTTTTGAATATATATATAAAAAAGAATTTTGAGGTGATACAGCTGGATTTTTTAACTTAAAATTATATAAATTTATTCAAACATAAACCATTTTCAAATCTTTATGTTGTTATTAGATGAAGCCAAATACAAAAAAATTATAACTACATGATTACTAATTTTGGTTTAGAAAATAATTGTAAACAATGTGTTCCTTCACTCATTTTAGATCTTCGTGTGTTTACATTTATAATGTGAGCCAATTTAAATATTCTGTTAATTAAGTACTTTGTTATATATTTAATTATATTATTTTTTTCAATCAACAGTACTTATTGAACTCCTAATATAGTCCAGGAATTGTCCAGGAATTGTGTTAGGCATTGATATGAATACTACTAGTCTTTTCTTTGCAGGTCAACCATTTTTTACTGTAAATTTTACTCGGGCTCTTAATTCACTCTTTTGCTACTGAAGTATTGCTTTAGCCTTGCGACACATAAAACAGATGTGGAAAAATCAATGGGGCCCTAAAAGTAAACAGTGCCTCTCAATTTAGCTACCATAGCTACATGAAACACATCTATAGCACAAGATTAAAAGATCATGAAACAAGTCAGTCTTAAAAATACTTTGGTTTCCCTAAGAACACAAAGAAAAGAAATAGAGGCTTGAAATCCATGGCTATTTTTATATGTTGCTGCTTCCCAATTTAGGTTTATTGCTTCCTGATCGTCTAAAATAAAGTAATTACACTTATTTCAAATTGTTTTTTAATAGAAATATTCCCAGTATATTATTATATGTCTTTGGAGAGGTAAATCAGTATTTTTGGGGGGGGGGACCTGTTTTGAGGTTTTTTTGTTTTTTGTTTTTTAATTTAATTAATTAATTTTTAAATAATTTTTATTTTGTTATATTAGTATTTTTAAAAATTAAGTAACTTCTAGGATACTCTATTCAATGCTTTCATGCTAACCATGGAGCAGATTAACATTTTCAGAATTTTACCTAATACTATTTAAATCCTATATTTGGACATCATTACAGTTAATCTAACAATGCATCTCATATGGAATAATGGAACTTTCATAAATTGATCCAGTAAGGAGATTTGTTACCTTTCCTACAGTTAGGAATCAGTATTAACTACCAAGAACAATTCTCTCTGAATGATTTGAAGAGCTTTTAAAAGTCACTTTACTTGTTAACAGAATCCAGAGCTTCTCTAGGTTTCTGAGGCAAAATTTAGGTTCCAGGTTCTTATGTTTTTATTTCATTGGTCTAATTCTGAATTCTACATATGTAATAAACATCATCATCAATTCTGTTCCAGGTGTTCTTTGGATGAAACAGAACACAGTTTTAATCATTGTTTCCTTCCTATACAAAGATTTTATATAGGGAATCATTGGCCTGGACATAGAGAAGATGGATTCTATTTGAAATATATATTTTACACATAGCTGTTTCTATAAGGGAGACATATGACAAATTTTGTGGAAAATCTTGACTTCTTCATCTCTTACCACCTAAATTTATAAAGAACATTTCTAACATTGTCAAAAGATTATTTGTTCACAGATTACAAATCATTTATGTTATATTGAACCTCACCCAGTTTAGCTCTATAAAAGCATCTGTGTGACTCTTTTAAAGATTGATTACCTGAGAAAGTAATGTATTATTGGCATAAATGTCCGTGTATGTGACAAATTATGCATATGCAAAGCAAGTAGATATAGAAAGGGAAAATATGGGATGATTTGTTTGTGGTCAAAGAAAATATCATTCAAATATTTACCTTAAAAAAAAAGCCCCTAAGGGTATCAGAGACAAAAAAAGTTTTAGTTGCGTTCACATTATAAAATCTCGTAGCATTTAAGAGTCATAACTGGTTATTTATTCTCATTTGCATTTACTTGTTTCAGTGTGGAAGTTCAAGGGTGGGAGATCACAGGTTGGAATGCAGAATGTAACAAAACAAGTCCACTATATTACAAGCACATGAAACAAATCCACTAAAGGGGTTGGAGGGAAAGAGGCAGCCTTAGAGAAACTTTGGAAATGAGTGGGATCTGTAAGATTAAAGGCAAAGGAGTGGCAGAAAAGCATTGTACTACAGTACAATGTGTGCGCACACACACACACACACACATATCAGTACCTATCTATATAGCTGTACACACACACACACACACACACATATATCCATATATACATTCCAGCATATATACATACTGGAAATGAGCAACTGACTAACTGGATGGTAGGTTGTGGAAGCCAGGTTTCTCAGTTTGAGTTTGTGGATAAGTAAGTGGAGGAGGCTAGAATGATTCATAGATAATGGATTATAGTTGGAGATAGTAGAAACTCACAGCTAAATATAGATACATATGCTTGAATATAAATTATATATAAATATATGTGTATATATACAGATTAGTATACACATGTATATTTTCTTGCTGTGTCAGCTAAGAAAGCCTGGAAATATCAACACTCTAGTAGCAGTGTGGACACTAATATACATAGAGTGCAATATATTAAAAAAAAGGGCGGGGGGGCGCCTGGGTGGCTCAGTCATTAAGCGTCTGCTTTCTGCTTAGGTCCTGGTCCCTGAGTCCTGGGATCAAGCCCCACATCAGGCTCCTTGCTCAGCGGGGAGTCGGCTTCTCCCTCTGCCCCTCACCCTGCTTATGATCTCTCTCTCTCATTCTCTCTCCAAATAAATAAATGAAATTTTTAAAAAAATTTTTAAAAAAGAGTACAATATGGAAACATGGAGGGAAATGGGTGACTTTATAGTGGAGAAACCTGGCAAACACTATTCCAACCACATATTCAAGGTCAATGTCAACAGTGATAAATCATGTTGATAGTATGTACCCTTGATATGATGTGAAAAAAAATGACACTGAGAGTTATGGTCTTCTTCCCAATAAATCATAACCTCAGTTTGATTATGAGAAAAATATCAAACAAATTTCAATAGAGGGCATCTTGCAACATCCTATAAAATCACATGTAGAAACAAGAAAGTCGAGAAACTGTTACAAGCCTGAAAAGCCTAAAGAAACATAACGAGAAAATGTAATGTGGTACTCTGGATCAGAAAAAGATTTTAGATAAAAACTAAAGAAATTGGAATAAAGTATATAGTAGTAGTGTATCAATATTGGTTTATTAAATGCAACAAACTTACCATACTAATGTAAAACAGTAATTATAGGAAAACTCAGTGAGGGGGGTACATGTGAGTTCTTTGTACCATTTTCTCATTTTGTCTGTAATTTTGAAACTATTTAAAAATGAAGTCTATTAAAAAACATTTGAAGACTTTATTAAATAGTTACATTTTATAAATATTTTTTATCTGAAAAGTCTTAGTGTTCATGTGAAGGTTAAGTTAAAATCAAAATCTTACTGTTTCCCTAGACACCTGCCATAAATGATGGTAAAATCTACACTCGGATTCTTAATGCATCTTTCCTCTCTCCTGTGTGCAGGAATGAATGGTTAATGGCTTTGCATTGTGTGTCTCTATGTTTTAAAACCTTTTTTTTCTTTCATACCTTAGTCCTCTAACCCTTTTAGAAGCTAAATTTTGTCTTTTTAATATGACGGTAATTGCTACATGCTACTCTACTCAGTATCCGACAGTATCGCCTCGGGGAAAGGAAGAGATAAGTGCCCTGTTGAGTTTAAATAGATTGATTCTGCAGATATGCCAAACTACATTTTATTTAAAAAAACCTGTAAAATGAATCTGAATCTGTTTCAATTGCTTCATTTTTCTGATGGTGAGACTTTTGAACGAGATTTTGTGTATATGTGTCTTATGTGAAAAAGCTGAGAAAAACAAATAACCTTTTGGTATGAACTATACACATTTGTCTCTGATTTTACTGGAAAATTTTTTAACTAGGCAGCTCTGCAATGCTTTCCCCAGGAACAAATTGTGATATCCACAAGAAAAACAGTTGTATGATGACCTGTAGCACCTTCTTTTCTAAAGAAGTAAGCCTACATATTTTAATGGTACATGGATTTCGAGCATTCAAATTTTATAATACATTACCTTAATTATACCAACAAAGCAGATATATTTTATTTTAATAATTGAAAATAGTATGAACAAACACATGGAATCAATAGAACATATCCTTTTCTTTTTAAACATTGGCTACGATTTTTGAAAATTCTAATTCAAAGCTTTCAAATTTAATTCCAGGACACTTTCATTGAATAAAATCTTCAAAATGTATAAGTAGTGAACTGTTCAGGTTGAGAGGGAGTAGAGAAGATGAAGAAGAAAAGTCCTTTACTCTTGTTCCTAACCACCCCATCTCCTTTATCACAGATTCTTTGTTCCAGTCAGAACATGGCCTGAAAATTAATGACAGACCCAGTACCTTCATTTATCAATATGCTTTTAAAGGGATCCTTTTGAAGAAAAGGGAAAGTCTGAAGGAAGGAAGAAATTCTCAGCTGTCCAGGGACTTATTGGTGGTCTCATGGTAGATGACAGAACTAAGCTTGATAAATATTCTGAAATATTCAGAGAGAATAGAGCACTTGAGTCCGTGACTGCATCTCTCTCTCTTTTTTTAATTTAAATTCAATTAGCTGACGTACAGTACATCTTTCGTTTTTGATATAATGTTCAATGATTCATTAGTTGTATATAACACCCAGTGCTCATCACGTCATGTGGCCTCCTTACTGACTGCTTCTTTTTCCACTACACAACACATCTTCAATCAGAATTATGAGTATGAAGGAAAAAACTGAAAACATATTTAAAACATATAACCTAATTTAAATGAATTGGATTGAATAAATATTTGGGAAAGCAATTTTCAATTCAAAACCTCAGATTGTTCAATTACCTTTTTTAAACTTCCCAAATTTCAATTAGTAGCACAATGTCTTCATTACTCTACCAAATCTCTGTACCAGACCCACCTATGCTGTTATTCAACGTTGTTCTTACATCAATATCTTACATCAATGACTTTTTACAGTTCAAGAAATTTATTTTAATAGAAACATGTATTCAATACCAATTGTCATTAATAGAAGTTAACTGTCAAAATAAAATCATTGAAATCAAGAAAATTCTCCCTAGAAACTGTTATATGTCAAAAGCTGTTCTTGCTTTGTTAAAAGGGGATTCATCAATATATTCATCATTTAAGATATTTTAATGCAACTTTGAACCAAACTGAGATTTCTTTTTGGAAGATTGGAATAGAAGATTAGAAAGTGATGTTTCTAAGGAATAATTTGCTTATTTTCTTTCCCAATTTCCTTTTTCCACCTTTTCTAACATGTCTAATACTCTAGTGACATGCTGTTCCCTGAAAACATGTATCTTCACTCTACCTTCTTGCAGGAAGAATGACAATATTTCCTTCTCCCTGAAGCTTCTTCTTTACTCCAGACAGAATTTAAAAAGTACCACATTGTATCAATTTTTGTCTATGTTACATACAATGGCACAACTATATCTTACTTTTTTTAAACATCAAGAGAACAAAATTGTGGAGCCTCTCATCGTCGTGGAGCTCCCATAGAATTCAGAAATGCTCAGAGAACTCTGAATTCCAATCGAAATCCTGCAACTTGGAAGAGAGCTTTCCAATCTTCTGGAAATTTTGTGAGGTCATTTCACATGTTGGGAATTGGATACCAGAATTTTTAGATCCCTGGCTGGCCAAGGTGTACAAGCAGGAGGAGTTAAGATGGCGGAGGAGTAGGAGACACCGTTTTCAGCCGGTCCCCCAAGTCGAGCTGGATAGGTACCTGACCAGCCTAAACAACCACGGAACCAGCCTGAGACGCAGGAAGACGCATCTAGATCTCTACAAATGAACATCTCCAGCGCTGAGTATTGAGGTATGAAGTGGGGAACCATGAAACCGTGCACAGATATCGGAAGATAAACGGAAGGGGGAGGGAGCCGCCGCATTCGGGCGCCAGGAAGCGGTAGCCACTTGCACGGGGGAGCGGGCGGGCTCGTGGTCGGCACTCGCAAAACAGCAAACTGAGACCGTGAGCCGGGTGTGCGCGCCACCAGGCATCTCGCGGAACACCGGAATCCCGATGCGCTCACTGGATCCAGACTGAGACCGGGAGATCCGGGAGCGCGCGCGGGGCGGCTGGCGGCATTAGAAACACAAAGGACAGAGACGCGCCGGCCCTGGAAGTGAGGGCTGGGACGCCGGGTGTGGGGCGCACATCCCGGACGCTGCAGGGTTGAGCAGCACCAACAGTAACAGAGTTAAAGTGGCCAGAACATTAGTAGAGAACGGGCTGCAATCCCTCTGTTCTGTGACAGAGGCTGAAAATCGGCCGCTGCTGCTCTGACTCTCAGAAGAGGCACAGCAAACCACCAGGGAAAGCCGCCAGAGAACAAAAGCCTGGAAATACCGGCTCAGGTAGTTCCCATTCCCATCCCCCCTCGCAGGGGATGCGGAGACTCTACCCAAACGGGGTTGCCTGAGTATCAGCGCGGCAGGCCCCTCCCCCAGAACACAGAAGGCAGGCTGAAAAATCAAGAAGCCCACAACCCGGGTGCCTGGGTGGCGCAGTCATTGAGCGCCTGTCTTCGGCTTAGGGCGTGATCCCGGCGTTCCGGAAAGGAGTCCCTCATCGGGCTCCTCCGCTGGGAGCCTGCTTCTTCCTCTCCCACTCCCCTGCTTCTGTTCCCTCTCTCGCTGGTTGGCTCTCTGCCACATAAATAAATAAATAAAATCTTTAAAGAAGAAGCCCACATCCCTAAGATCCCTATAAAACAAGGGGCACGGCCTGGGACCCAGTCAATAATTTGGGCTCTGGAAACCCCGCAACCTCTCCTCATCAGAATGACAAGAAGGAGAAGCCCCCCCCAGCAAAGAAAAGACAGTGAGTCTGTGGCCCCTGCCACAGAAATAATGGATATGGATGTAACCAAATTATCAGAAATGGAATTCAGAGTAACAATGGTCAAAATGATGAGTAGAATTGAAAAAACTATTAAGGAAAAGGTTACTGAGAATATAGAATCCCTAAGGACAGAAATGAGAACGAATCTGACAGAAATTAAAAATTCTATGAGCCAAATGCAGGCAAAACTAGAGGCTCTGACGGCCAGGGTCACAGAAGCAGAGGAACGGGTTAGTGAATTGGAGGATGGGTTAATAGAGGAAAAAATGAAAATAGAAGATGGTCTTAAAAAAATCCACGCCCACGAATGTAGGTTACGGGAGATTACTGACTCAATGAAATGATCCAATGTTAGATTCATCGGCATCCCCGGGGGGGTGGAGAAAAACAGAGGTCTAGAAGAGATATTTGAACAAATTGTAGCTGAAAACTTCCCTAATCTAGCGAGGGAAACAAACATTCGTGTCCAAGAGGCAGAGAGGACCCCTCCCAAGCTCAACCACGACAAACCTACGCCACGTCACGTCATAGTGCATTTCGCAAATATTAGATGCAAGGATACAGTATTGAAAGCAGCCAGGGCAAAGAAATTTCTCACGTACCAAGGCAAAGGCATCAGAATTACGTCAGACCTGTCTACACAGACCTGGAATGAGAGAAAGGGTTGGGGGAGCATATTTAAAGCTCTTTCAGAGAAAAACATGCAGCCAAGGATCCTTTATCCAGCAAGGCTGTCATTCAGAATTGATGGAGAAATAAAGACATTTCAGAATCGCCAGTCACTAACCAATTTTGTAACCACGTAACCAGCCCTACAGGAGATATTACGGGGGGTTCTACAAAAGTAAAAAGGCCCCAAGAGTGATACAGAACAGAAAGTCACAGCCAATACAAACAAAGACTTTACTGGCAACATGGCATCATTAAAATCATGTCTCTCAGTAATCAGTCTTAATGTAAATGGTTTGAACCATCCCATAAAACGCCACAGGGTTGCAGATTGGATAAAAAGAAATGACCCATCCATTTGCTGTCTACAAGAGACTCATTTCGAACCCAAAGATGCATTCAGACTGAGAGTAAGGGGATGGAGTACCATCTTTCACGCAATTGGACCTCAAAAGAAAGCTGTGGTAGCAATTCTCATAGCAGATAAATTGGATTTTAAACTACAGACTATAGTTAGAGATGCAGAAGGGCAATATATTATTCTTAAGGGAAGTATCCAACAAGTGGATATGACAATTATAAATATATATGCCCCCAACAGGGGAGCAGCAAGATACACAAGCCAACTCTTAACCAGAATAAAGAGACATATAAATAAAAATACATTAATAGTAGGGGACCTCAACACTCCACTATCAGAAATAGACAGAACACCCTGGCAAAAACTAAGCAAAGAATCAAAGGCTTTGAATGCCATACTCAACGAGTTGGACCTCATAGATATATATACAACACTACACCCCAGAACCAAAGAATACTCATTCTATTCTAATGCCCATGGAACATTCTCAAGAATAGACCATGTTCTGGGACACAAAACAGGTCTCAACCAATACCAAAAGATTGAAATTATCCCCTGCATATTCTCAGACACAAAACAGGTCTCAACCAATACCAAAAGATTGAAATTATCCCCTGCATATTCTCAGACCACAAGGAAAAATTTGGAAGAAACTCAAACACTTGGAGACTAAGAACCATCCTGCTCAGGAATGACTCGATAAACCAGGAAATCAAAAATCAAATTAAACAATTTATGGAGACCAATGAGAATGAAAATACAACAGTCCAAAACCTATGGGATACTGCAAAGGCAGTCCTAAGGGGGAAATACATAGCCATCCAAGCCTCACTCAAAAGAATAGAAAAATCTAAAATGCAGTTTTTATATTCTCACCTCAAGAAGCTGGAACAGCAACAGAGGGACAGGCCTAATCCACGCACGAGGAAGCAGTTGACCAAAATTAGAGCTGAAATCAATCAAGCAGAAACCAGAAGTACAGTAGAGCAGATCAACAGGACTAGAAGCTGGTTCTTTGAGAGAATCAATAAAATTGACAGACCACTGGCAAGCTTATCCAAAAGAAAAGAGAAAGGACCCAGATTATTAAAATTATGAATGAAAAAGGAGAGGTCACGACGAGCATTTGACAAAATACAGCATCCTTTCCTGATTAAAACCCTTCAGAGTGTAGGAATAGAAGGTACATTTCTCAATCTTATAAAAGCCATCTATGAAAAGCCTACTGCAAATATTATTCTCAATGGGGAAAAGCTGGAAGCCTTTCCCTTAAGATCAGGAACTCGACAAGGATGCCCACTCTCGCCACTATTATTCAACATAGTACTAGAAGTCCTTGCAACAGCAATCAGACGACAAAAAGGGATCAAAGGTATTCAAATTGGCAAAGAAGAAATCAAAATGTCTCTCTTTGCAGATGATATGATACTCTATATGGAAAACCCAAAAGAAGCCACTCCCAAACTATTAGAAGTTATAGAGCAATTCAGTAATGAGGCGGGATACAAAATCAATGCTCAGAAATCAGTTGCATTTCTATACACGAATAATGAGACCAAAGAAAGAGAAATTAGGGAATCCATCCCATTTACAATAGCACCAAAAACCATACGTTACCTTGGAATTAACTTAACTAGAGACGTAAAGGACGTATATTCTAGGAACTATAAATCACTCTTGAAAGACATTGAGGAAGACATAAAAAGATGGAAAGATATTCCATGCTCATGGATCGGAAGAATTAACATAGTTAAAATGTCCATGCTACCCAGAGCAATCTACACTTTCAATGCTATCCCGATCAAAATACCGAGGACATTTTTCAAAGAACTGGAACAAACAGTCCTTAAATTTGTATGGAAACAGAAAAGGCCCCGAATCTCCAAGGAACTGTTGAAAAGGAAAAACAAAGCTGGGGGCATCACAATGCCGGATTTCGAGCTGTACTACAAAGCTGTGATCACAAAGACAGCATGGTACTGGCACAAAAACAGACACATAGACCAATGGAACAGAATAGAGAGCCCAGAAATGGACCCTCGGCTCTTTGGGCAACTAATATTTGATAAAGCAGGAAAAAACATCCGGTGGGAAAAAGGCAGTCTCTTCAATAAATGGTGCTGGGAAAATTGGACAGCTACATGCAAGAGAATGAAACTTGACCACTCTCTCACACCATACACAAAAATAAACTCCAAATGGATGAAAGACCTCGATGTGAGACAGGAATCCATCAAAATTCTAGAGGAGAACATAGGCAACAACCTCTACGACATCGGCCAAAGCAACCTTTTTCATGACACATCCCCAAAGGCAAGAGAAACAAAAGATAAAATGAATTTATAGGACTTCATCAAGATTAAAAGTTTCTGCACAGCCAAGGAAACAGTCAGAAAAACTAAGAGGCAGCCCACGGAATGGGAGAAGATATTTGCAAATGACACTACAGATAAAGGACTGGTATCCAAGATCTACAAAGAACTTCTCAAACTCAATACACGAGAAACAAATAAACAAATCAAAAAATGGGCAGAAGATATGAACAGACACTTTTCCAATGAAGACATACAAATGGCTAACAGACACATGAAAAAATGTTCAAAATCATTAGCCATCAAGGAAATTCAAATCAAAACCACACTGAGATAACACCTTACGCCATTTAGAATGGCAAAAATAGACAAGGCCAGAAACAACAATTGTTGGAGAGGATGTGGAGAAAGGGGATCCCTCCTACATTGTTGGTGGGAATGCAAGTTGGTACAGCGACTCTGGAAAACAGTGTGGAGGTCCCTTAAAATTTAAAAATTGAGCTACCCTATGATCCAGCCATTGCACTACTGGGTATTTACCCCAAAGATACAGACGTAGTGAAGAGAAGGGCCATATGCACCCCAATGTTCATAGCAGCAATGTCCACAATAGCTAAATCGTGGAAGGAGCCGAGATGCCCTTCAACAGATGACTGGATTAAGAAGTTGTGGTCCATATATACAATGGAATATTACTCAGCTATCAGAAAGAACGAGTTCTCAACATTTGCTACAACATGGACGGCACTGGAGGAGATAATGCTAAGTGAAATAAGTCAAGCAGAGAAAGACAACTATCATATGATTTCTCTCTCTATGGAACATAAGAACTAGGATGATCGGTAGGGGAAGAAAGGGATAAAGAAAAGGGGGTAATCAGATGGGGGAATGAAACATGAGAGACTATGGACTATGAGAAACAAACTGAGGACTTCAGAGGGGAGGGGGGTGGGGGAATGGGATAGACCGGTGATGGGTAGTAAGGAGGGCACGTATTGCATGGTGCACTGGGTGTTATACACAACTAATGAATCATCGAGCCTTACATCGGAAACCGGGGATGTACTGTATGGTGACTAACATAATATAATAAAAAATCATTAAAATAAAAATAAATTAAAAAAAAAGAGAACAAAATTGTAATAAGATCATGGCATTGACTTAGTTTTATAAAATCTATTTTTCCAATTTTAAAGCAATTTATATTTATTATAAAAACAGAACATAAAACCCTAATAACATGATTTTGAAAAATTATCTCTATCCTATACGAATATCATTTCAATTTTGGAAAGCAGCATCTCAATATATGCACAAAAATGTGCCTGCATGTGTTTTACATAATGTGATCATATGTATATTAGCATTTATCCCCAGACATGCAATGAACATTTTTCTATATCATCATTTTGTGTTTATTTGTTTTTTTGATGAATGAATGAAGGAATGAATGAGTAAATAAATACATAAGAAAATTAATGATCCTGGATTTTAATATCTTTCAGAATTAAAAGCAATCATTGATTCAATGACAAGGAAATTTAACCACTTTGTCAGCAACTACTGCTATTGCTATGATCAGAGCTTTTAAACTTGTTACCTCAGACGGTGTATAAAATGAGGTGTTGGATACGTAATCTTACAGTACTGAAGGAAATGAGTTGGCCAATAAAGATTCTTGGTGGCAAGCGATAGAAAGCAGTCCTGATAATTAAGCAGAACCTGAATTGGAAGGCTCCCAAGGATCTCTGAGAATTCATGGAAGCCTGGAGTTGTCCAGAAAAATGAACCGGGACTAATGAAAACTTATTAACAAGAACTGTAGTTTAGATCACACAACTGAAATTATGTGTTTAGGATCCCATTCTGACCACTGTCATTACCACTGGATTCTTGCTGCCCGTGGACCCTCTCAGTGTTGCCACTGTGAATAACCTCTTTATTTTGGCAGTATCTTTGTGTTAACTTTATGTCCGGAGTGAGGACGTATGATTGGCCCCATTTGTGTATCCACACTCAAGACCTAGGAAAACAGAATGCAGTATATTCATGTAATAGAATACTACTCAGCGATGAAAAGAAAGGGAAAAAGAAAAAAGAGAAGAAAAAAAAGAAGAAAAAAGGAAGACATACTAACACACAAGAATCATAGGTGAAACTCAAAAAAACTTTGTTAGGGAAAGAAGCCGGACACAAGACAGTATATACTATATGATATATTTTTATATGAAACTCAAGAATAGATTAAACTAATCTGATAGTACTAGAAATCAAAGCAATGGTTGCTTATGAGAGGTGAATATTGACTGGAAGGGGTCATAAAGCAACTGTGGCATTATGGGTATATTCTACATTTGGTTGTGGTGGTGATTATAAATACTAGTAGTTGCTAGGAACAACACAACAAAATTTGATGTGTGTTCAATTTTTTATCCAGTTTTTTTCCCACAGTTTACATTAATATTTTATCCTGATATGACATATTTACCAAAACCAAGAGGCTTGAACTGGAGACTTACTGTAAAACATTACTAAATTTCTTTAATTTCCAAAGAACTTGACATAGTTCTTTTGAGCCCATTTAAATAATTGTTCATAATTATTCATCTCCATGATGTAGAAGAAGTTAGGGATGTGGATTCTGCCTCAGATTATGTGGGTTAGAACTCCAGCTCTGCTACTGACCAACTGTGTAACTTGACATTTTAGCTTGGGTTCTTCATTCATAAAATGACAATGATAACAGTACCTACCTTTTAAAATAAAGTTAATACCTGGAATGTGGTAACTGCTCATGTGTATTAGCTATTACTATTTGAAAATCATCATTCAATTTCTAAAATGTCTTTGACCCTTTTTATATTGCCATCTGATGTTGACCATAAAAATGCAAGGACAATAAATGAATGAATTTATGAAGGAGAAGTCACTGTAAATCTCTTCTGAATAAAGAGCCCAAGGTAAAAGCTGATTTTAGAAGACCAACCAGTTTGACCTTGGCCTGAATTTCCTTTTAGAACGAATTCTCAAAGAGTGCTGCTGGGAAGAGCTATCCAGGAAATATTGACTGGTATTTTGGAGAGATTTTGCAGTTAATTATACTTTAGCAGGGCACAGAACTAAAGCTTGTCAGGAGGATTCATGACACAAATTAGCAAGATTCTCAGAAGCTACAGCAAAAATATTTGCTTACTTGATAAATAAGTGTATTTACTCATTAGAAGGTATTTGGATCAACCACATGGTAAGTTGTTAGAGATCGGAAGTTAGAGATCTGAGTTTTAAATATAAATGAGGAATAAAGGCGTTAACATTTCATTTTTGGTTGATAAATGAAAGGAGATTTTCAACGAACACCATTTTCTATAAATTCAATTGAAAAAATGTTTAAAACTAAAACCATAGTTAGAAACCCTCTCAAGCTCTACATCAAAAACCAGGGATGTACTGTATGGTGACTAACATAATATAATAAAAAAAATATTATTATAAAAAAAAAAGAAAGAAACCCTCTCATGATGTCGGGGTCGTGAGATAGAGCCCCAAGTCTGGCTCCATGTTGAGTGTGGAGTCTGCTTAGGATTCTCTCTCCCCCTGTCCCTCTGCACTCCCTCCCTCCCGCTCTCATATGCTTTCTCTCTCTCATAAATAAAGATTAAAAAGAGTAGATTCATCCTATTCATATCTCCAGTTCTCCTAACACTATTGACCATATCTCTTTATTCTGATCCAAAAGTTGCCACAATGGATAGCCTCTGTTATAAAAGTCCTTAACTTTATGTTTGGCATTCAATTGTTTACTCATACAGTCACTCATTCCTTTCTTAAATATTTATTGAAGGCCTATTCTGCACCAGCTATTGTTCTAAGTATTAGAATATGACAAGAGCCTAAGCTTGAGTTACTGGCATATAATAATGCATAAAAAAAAAAAGAAAAACATGTTTTGTTTGTTTGGGGCTAGAACAGACATTTTACGTTTAGACATGAGAGAATGTAGGGTGGTGGTGTGAGGTGGTAGAAGTTAATTGGAAACAAATCTTAGAGAGCAATTCAGATTTGATAAAGCAAGAAATCTTGGAACCAACTGTCAAACTAGTTCATAGGCATCTACTATGCAGAGCGAAGATGCCATAAGTCAGATAATGTAGATATGATCAGAGCATTCTTTAAAAAAAAATAGAATTCAAGAGGTCAGACATCGGTAATTAGCACCAGAAGCTCAAGGAAAATTATTTTGGCAGAAAGAATGATGTAAATGAAGAATGAAAAAGAGCTGTAGGATAGCTGCAACAGGATTGTTAGATTTGGGCGGGGAAAATCCTTTTGTGACCAGATGGCCTTGCTCCCTTCTGGGGTAGAGGCTTTCTCTAAAATCAGATTAGAACTTAAGTCTAAGGTAAATGAATGTAACATAAGAGAGTGGATGGTGAATAGTAAGTTCTACTTGATGGATTAAGAGGAAAACATATTGTTCAAGCATATTTTCTGTCTCATTCCATGCATGTGGGCTGAATTGTATATTTGTTAGTTAAGAGACTTTTCTGTCTTGTTTTTAAAGTTCTCCAGGAATTAAAATTCTATATTTTTTTTTTTTTTGGTGACCTTCTTTACAATTTACACATTTTATAACGAACAATACACTTTTCTTCAATTAAATTCTTGCTTCAAAATTTGCTTTTACTCTACTCAGTGAAGAGGAAAAGCAATTGTTTTCCATTCTCCACAATTATTCACTTTATACTTGATGACCACCATCATTTTGATACTTCCCTCAAAGTAAGCAAATCCTCATTTTTCATTTCTTTTATATCCTGTCAGTAACCTCATAACTACTATTTAGTGGTATTTTATACCTCAATCTAAATATTCACACTTCAATCTTTGTAAGTACCTAAATAAGCTTTCCCCAAAAGGTATTGTACAGAACCCTCAGCCATAGGATGTTAATATGAAAGACGAGAAAAGGCAAAGCATTGCTTGCTCAAATAGATTTGGACAACATTTATTAAAATATGTTATTGAGTTTCTTTTTTCTAAGCCTTTAGTATGTATGGCCACTAAATATTTCATTATAATGCTATGGTCTAAATGTTTGTGCCCCCCATTCAAATGCTAAAATACTAATCCTAATCCCCATTGTGATGGTATTAAGAGGTGGAGCCTTTGAGTGGAATTAGTGCCCTTATAAAAGAGGGCCCAGGGAAGTCCTCTTCCCCTTCCTGCATGTAGGATACAAGAAGTCTGCAACCCAGGACTCTCAGCCAATCATGCTGACACCCTGATCTCTGACTTAAACCTCCAGAACTATGAGAAATTTCTATTGTTTATACACTACATAATTTGTGGTATTTTGTGATAGTAGCCCTGACAGACTAAGACATGTGGTAAACATTTTATCCCTATATTTTCCTTTTTCCACTTAAACAGGGTACAGGTAAAGGAATGGGATATAGAGTGAGAAAAAGTACATGAGCATTTGGTATTTTTTTCCAAAAGTTTGGGCCCTCCATACAATTAAAGGGCTCTACCATGAAGGGGGTTTGGGAGAAGACACTATGTTTGCAAAAAAACATGAAGGGTGAATAATTTTGCTTGGTCTGGAGTATGATTCTTAGGACTACAACAGCAATGAATGTTCTGTTCATATTTACCGAAGTGTCAAAATTCCAGAGCAGAGTATGATGCATCTGGAGAGATGAAAACGTAGGCCTCCTAAAAGTTTAGCAGGCGCTAACCAAAACAAGGAAATGCAAAAAGGGTTTTGAGCCTCGAGCACAATGGAGAATAAGGACTTCATAGGAATTTCCGTCAGATCCCTTAAAGCCTAGCCATATACACACATGATTTGAGAAAAATTCACTAGCATTTCTCTTCTATGCAATTTCTATGTCCGTCCTATATGCGAATCAGGAGCACAGCCCGTACAGGAGCAGCGGAAAACCACTGGACATGAAGGTCATGGGGATGGACAGGGACAAGAGACACCTCAGAGGCAACAGGAACTCATGAACTGTTTTGCCGTGTAGGTAGTGTAGGGGTTAAGAATTGAACCATTATAGAAAACAAAGATACATTTCTTGGGCATTTGAGTTCAAAGGATGTAACTTATGTTTTAGAGATACGATGATAGATGATAGATAGATAGATGATAGAGAGATAGATAGATAGATGATAGATAGATAGATAGATAGATAGATTGATAGATAGATAGATGATAGATAGATAGATGATAGATACATCGATGATAGTTTCTAAAATGTTTCTAGAGAAGATGTTTACCACACATAATTTTCTATGTTTGATAAATTCATTTATTTAACTGTTTTTTGGTGGGTTACTATGTGCCAAGCCCAGTTGTTGAGATCTGAGATACAGAATTAAATAAAGCAAATAGAAGAGGTCATTTCTATTGAACACAGAACACTTGTTTTTGGACGGCAATGCACATTCCCATGGAACATCTCCAGGACTGGTGTCTCATGGAAAAACAAATTGAGGCATACTACCATGTTCTAAAGAAATTGAGAAATATTTATAGGGTCATACTGTATCGACAGTAGTTCTAAGGTAATGTAAATTTTGTCTTATTTGATAGAAAATTCTAACTTCATAGACTACACTGTTTGATTCTAAAACATAAATCTTTCTGTTTCTCAAATAATCACTTCTTGTCTCTCTCTCTTTTTCTCTCTCTCTTTCTGCCTTTCTCCCTTCCTTCCTCAATCTCCCTCTCTTTCTTTCTACGAAGATTTCTGCAATGCTGCAATGCTTTGAAATAAGTACCCTTAAAAATGTTATTTTGGGAAATACTAATGTAGAACAAGGCTTAACTAGGAGAAATTGTTCTTATTCATTTGTCATAACACTAGTTATTTTGTATACATTAAGTTTCTATTAAATAAATTTTGTATTAGTTTATCACAGTGCAAGTTTCATTTGAATACAGTATCTGGAAGTAGTATTTGATCTAATATTTGAATCATAGTTTGGCCATTAACATTGAATCATTCTTTTTCTACTTCATAAATCAATAATCTCACTTTTCACTTTAGACAAAATTGAAAGCCAGTTTTTATTTTCTGTTCTTGATAACCGCCCCCCCCCTTTTTTTTTTGTTCAGGAATCTGAAAGCCTACCCGGTGCCAAATACTGAGAGCAATATTATAGCGTAGAGGGTGATCTTTCTTTTTTTCATCCTTTGGAAGCGAAGCCGCACAAAAGCACAGTGGGAGAGCCTTCTCTGCGTACATGGCGCGGGCAACCCTAGCTGACTCCTCTTTACAGTAACTGATGAAGGACCGGGAAAGAGGATCTTGCTGAGATCACCTCCTTCCGTGCGCACCTGATTGATTAACAGAGAGCATATTTGGCTTAATTGCTCAATAATAAAAGCAAAATAGATGTCATTACGCATTTTGCACTTTCTGATTAGTAATTTTCTCAAAAAAATCAGAAAATTAAGTTTTCTTTTTCTAAAGCATTGTCAATATGCTTCAAGTAGGTGATATCTGAAGACTAAGAAACATTTTATCTAAGGGCAGATTAAATTTATTTTTCATATATTATATATATATCATTTTCTTCTATTGCCCATTTTAGGAATAGGAAACTTGTTTCATGTGGACTTACCTTCTCTCTGAAATGTAAGGTTCATAAAAGCAGAGACTAAATTTTATGTTTTTAATGTATTTGTAAAAGAAGTTAGCATCATGGACCAGGCTCATAACTGCTGCTTCTTGAGTCTGTTTCCCTGCCCCCCCCCAAATCCTCAGTTTGTTGTGACATTTTTTCTACATAAGAAAGGACTGTAAAGAGACCCCCCCCCTCCCCCTGGCTTGGTCTGATAACATAAGGGGCACTGATCCCCTTCTCCAGGGAACTGGGAATGCCATGTGACCTTGTGACAGCTGCTGCCTTTCCTTCCGCTTGATGGTATTCTGTGGGGAGGCAGACACTGAACCCCTACTTACGTTTGGCTCTTGACTCAGAAATGCTTCTCCAGAGTCCTCCAATTGGAGAGCTACACACCGTCTGGAATTTTCCACAACTTGAATTTAAACCACTTTTCTTTAAACGTGTAGGAGTCTGACTTCTTATTTATATAAAATTGTACATCAGTCTTTCCACATGCTAAATCAAATGACGGATTATTTATTTCCTGAGTAAAAGCGATAGTAAAAGTATTTGGAAGAAATCAGTTCTAGTGATATAAATTCATGTTTTCTGTTTCTGTTACCCACTAGTTTTCTCTTTTAATTTGATTTTATAAATGATAAATTGTGTGTCTCCCAAATCTGTTTTCTTCCTTTACCCCTTTGCTTTTAGTTTTATGTACCTGTAAAAGTATTAGCTTTGTGAAAAAGGAGAATTATGCTTTTAAATACCTGCACTCTTTCATATTTTCATGCATTCATGTTTAATTCTGTATTGGAGATGGGATCACAATGTAATACAAACACAAAAGTTCCCTTTAAATAATACTAGTATGTTTAGAGATAATCCCATTATATGTTCATTTAAGATAACTTTTAGTGACATTAGAGATTTCAGCAGGGTGTTGTGTCCATAATGCATTGCTGTATTTTAAAACATAACAAAATGAATTCATTAGTAGTAGAAAATTATCATATAAATTTGAGTATAAATTCCCCCGCTAATAATTGTGAAATAAAAATATATTGTTGAAAATAAATCTTACTTCTATGATCAAAGTAATCTCAGAAATATTAGTTTGCTACCAGCATGTTTTTATTAAAACACACTAAGTCAGTCGTGCAGAGCAGATTCCGTGGCCTAAATAATTAACCCTAATGGGCAGAAGAGACAACAGGTGCTCAAAAGGAATAAAAAGAAGCAATAGCACAATGAAGCCCGTGGCACAAAAGGAAGTAAAATGTTGCAATCACTGATGGTGATGTGCAGAGTCTTGTTAACTACAGACATATAGAGATCAAAATTTGCTCCTAGCAAGCAGAAAGTTTACTGGAGTGTCAGCAAAGCATGTCACGGTTGCCAGAGGGAATGGGGTAGGAGCGAAAGATTATTTTTAATTACTCTTGCTAATTAGATGTCTATGTGGTAACCTATTTCCTATAGAACCAGCGAGAATCCCTGGTACCAACAGTCTTGTCTGCATCATCATTGGCTCTTATACTTGCCTGGATAGAGGTAAGAAAATGTGTTTGTGTGGGAGGACGGAGATCAAGAAACAGACTCTCCAGAGTGAATTGCCCGTCTTAGAACCAATTGTGAAACTTACATTTTGTATGTAGATTAAGAACAGGTAGAAATCTAATTATCGTTCTTAAAAAGATTCCTTCTTGCAGAATTCTTGTGATTCTTTCTCAAATCAGTTATCTAAAATGCTATTACACAGGTACAATGAGACATCATTCTAGGAAGAAAAGTAGAAAATATCAGTCTGTAGAAATATATATATATATATATATATGTATGTATGTATGTATGTATATACATATATATTTTAATATTTGTGCTAAGTTTCAAAGAATTCATTTATATAAGGTCATAATAAAATACTAAAATGCTACGAATTTTTTAATCAATTCAGGTACCAAGGAAAATCATGGAGGAAAATACTTCTTTCTATTCGGCTTAAAATATGAGTGATAAGAGTTTAGTATTTAACTCTGTCATTTTACATACCAACATAATCTCTATCTATTTTATTAAAACATCCAATTGATCTTATCTTTTTGTGATTTGTTTATCAACAGAACTGACTGGTTATTTAACCCAGTCTACCAAGTAATTCCTTTTTAATTGTCTATCCTATTTTATCCGTGTAAGTATTGCCTTAGTTTATTGATATTAATAACACCAATCTTTTTGGGAGGGATTACTCTATTGGGACATATGCTTTCCAGAAATGTTCTCTAATTCTTAGAGCGCTCTTGCAAAATAAGATGTTTTATCATTCACATTTTTAGTTGGAAAACAGTGATGACTATAGTTTGCAGGTAAAGATAGTTCAATTAAGTTTCTCAGTATTACATATTACAGTTCCTAAGTGGTATAGAGAAGTTAGAAACCTACCCACATCAGATTCTAAAACTCTTATTTTTTCTTTATACCAGACTGCATCAATTATTTTATTTCATGGTTTTAATTCTTGGCCAGACAAGATGACAATGACTTTTCATCTCTTTTTTTAAGTTTTTTAAAAAAGTTGAGACAGATACTAATCTGTTAATTTTATATCTTGACACCATTTTTCCATCCAAAAATATCTGAATGAAATTTTGTTGGAAGGATTGAGGAAGGCTACAATAGAGCCTAGAGCCAGGAAAATTTGTCATATAAAATGCTATAAAAATGTGAATGGTACACATTATACCCTCATGGTCTTGACTCAAGATAATTGAATTCACCGGTATAATCTTAATCTGGTGTTGTAGGTACCTGGACTTGAAAATCATTAATTATGTAAGTCAGTGCACTGCATTGGTAATGCCACAATTCTTAACTCCTCCTGGAAATAAGGACAGGACAAGTTAAAGAGTGGAGTTATCCATTTGGCAAAAAAAAGGCCTGGCTGAAGAATCTAGCTAAATATCAAAGTTCAGCCCAATTTGTGAAATTTTTAGTATGTGTGCCAATGTAAGGTAGCCCTGAAAACATTAGAAACACGTATAGTGTTCTAACCATACTACTGAAAAATATTTCAAGTGTCTGGCAGGATGATTTGAGTTCTAATGAATCCAGGACTTTGATGGCTTCTAGACATAAGGTCACCAAAATGAAACCTAAATTGGAATTGGGTTCTGAGTAGACATTTTAAAAGATTAGCAAAAGGCTGTTATTTAGGAATTCTCACTGGCACGTTCTAAATGGCTTGTAAGGCTTTAAATGTGCTTGCAACCAGAACGCATGCAGGCTGAACCCTTTGGCGGAAATTAAATACCACTATTCATCCAAAATGTCTTGCATTTTGAGCTCTAAAATTGCCATACACAGCCAATTTTATAGCTTATTTGAGACAAAATTTCCCACTTGTTACTGGGTATTGAAAGAAACCATTCCTGCCACTGAAATATATCAGATAATTTTGAAACCAGAAATAGCTGTTATGTCTCAGGTAATGTTGGAGAAATTCCATAGACAGAGAGCAGCACAGCAATGCTCAGTGACAAAATGGAGCCGATAGATCCAAAACCATAATGAGGAAAATTTCATTATGAGCTCATGCACACCAGACCTGGTTTCTTTACTACCTGCAGAGTCCTATGGTATTAGCCCTTGAGGAATTTCCCTATCCCCATCCCGGTATGTCCTAAACCCTATGTTTCCCTTTCAGTGAAGCCTATCACGCTGTTTGGTCCACAATTAGTGTTCTAGAACTGAGGGTTGAGTCGTTGTTTTGGAAATTGATTGCAATATGCTTGATAGATAGTATAAAATCCCAATGGGGAAGGAAAAGATACAGTTCACACGAGGCGAAGCTGGTAGCCGGTCATTTAACAGACACAGGTGGAATTAGGCTCCCACACTGAGAATACTACTTGGAACTTTGCAGACGCTTGTGCTATAGCCAATGGCCTTAGAGTGTAATGAGACAGGGAAGTTCTAGCTAACTAGATGACACACTGCACTACTGTTTGAATTACTCAGTTATGGATGTCTCTTTGGAAATTTACAGAAAGGTTCAAGGTAATTCATGTAGAAGTCTTCCCAAAAAACCCAAATCGCCAGCTGAGGAGAGATTGGAAATCTATGGAGATACCGTAGTTAGATCCTTGAAACTAGTTACCTGTGTTCACGAAAGGAGTATGTACTGGTATGATGAGGCTGTGCAAAGTTAACCTCAATCAAGTGAAACCACTAACGTGGTAAGAGACTCTGCTCTCTGCTGGTACCAACAGGAAAGAAATCTTAAGATGGCTCTGGGTAATATTCTTACTGCTTAGGGGCAATCACTTTGCTACAATGTGTGGACTCCTGCCAATAGCGCCAGGGGGTTAAAAATGGGTATTGTTTAGAATTTAGACTTCTTTCTGTTTCTGTTTTTCCTATGCTTTGTTTATTCAGTTTCAGAAGCAACTGTGGAAAATACAATTGAAGTTTGGGATAGCAAACAGGCTATCAGTTTGGCCTGCCAGACTGTATTTCTTCCAATCAACGTACACACTTTACTTTACAAATGTAGAGCTGTAAGCAAGAAAATATTTTAAGCAAGATATATTCTTTAATACCTTCTGAGTAGTGTTTTCGTTGAATGAATAAATACTGTGTTACTTAAAAAAGGTTATGGGAAAGGTTTTAGAGCCTTGTTGAGTCAATTAAATGAATATGTCCTGACATTGAATTTAGAAGACATAAAAAAAAGACTCTCCTGGAACAGTTATTAGGATCCGAGGATAGAAACGAGGTGTTGAAAACCCTGGGTGACCCAGAGTGAGTAATCAATAAATCATATTTGAGTAATTGCTCAACTGATGGATATTGCTGCGTGCTCCAGTGCAGTCTTTCTTCATCATTGCGCCTCTTGTCCCCAATTCAATTGTTAGTATCATTCATTCCTAAAAGTGTTCAGGAACGAGGAATTTTATCATCAAGAGCAAGTTGTGTCAATAGTTTGGCCATTTATCAGATTATAAAGTGATATAGATGAAACTAATGAAAAAGTCAAGTTTGGTGGGCAGAAGTCTCAACCAAGGTCTGAGGTGAACCTCAGAATGTGTTTTCCTTGATTCCATGGGGCTTTAATTTTCTCATCTCAGAATGACTGAGAAAGCCAATAGCTTAACACTCAGTCACCTTGTTGGTAAATAAGAAATCTCACCAGAATAGCTTATTCCTTGCCATAATATTTTGAAATATTCAGCTTGATTTAGAACTATCCATTGTATTCAGGGGTAAACAATGAAATTCTGAATCCAGAATTTAAATGAAACCTAAAATGACAGATTGGTGTAGTTACAGGTTAGAGTGATTGAAGTTGTTGTATGTGTGTTCTATACTCAGTGCAGATTATCCTCTTGGAACTCACAAATGTAAATGACATGATTTTGACGATTTATTATAACCAAGGGTAATTAAAATAGTTAATATGATGTAAAATACCTTGTAAGATACAAATAATACAAATGTAAAATTTTTTAAAAAAGGAATGAGGTATTGAGTGATAATGCAATTATATAACTTTTTATCTAACCTTACAAATTTTTTCTTTCCAACTACTTGAGTTGGTGACCCTAAGGCAAAGCTGCTTTTACGTATGCCAAAATAGAGAACAATATTGATGCATAAGATATAATATCTATTAGCTAAATTTGTCAGTGAACGTTTCTAAAATGATTAGAGTGGGTGAAATTTTGCCCCTTGGAGTTAATTTAGATATAATTATGACTGTGTCCTCGTTACCAAGTGGAAAGGACAGTCTTATAACTTTTTACCTATCAAGTCCTAAGACTTCTTCCTGGGAACGGGATAAAGATAAGACCTGGTGAGGCAGTTATTATTGATGTTTCTGTCTGTCTATAAGAATTATGACCAAACAGAGCACCCCATCAAGGACGGAAAGATATGTGTTAAAACAGATAATGAAAGACAAAAGGAGTTTATAGCAAATGGGAAGGACACCTATAAGTGGTTTGTAATTCCAGGGAAAGATGCAGTAATTTTATTCCCATAAGAGTGTCTCAGAACAAGAGCATAATACTGTTAGTTATCTCTAAAATCCAGTATCATTTAGTGGCAAATATGGGAAAAGCCATAACCTGTTTTGTACAAAGAGTGAAAACTGACTTGTGCTGATTTATGGGTTCTCCCTAAAAACTTGATCTGGATACCCTGGGGGAAAAGATGTCAAAGTACACACCTAGGATTCAACCAGTAAGAGCTAACATTGAGTGCATGATTTGTGGACTATATTTACTCTTTTGGTTCTTTTAAAATATATCCTGAGATGAGTATTACACTTGAATTATGCTGCTTAGCTTCTGCACGTGGTGTAGATTTGAAGTGAGATGACAAATAGAGGCAGCTGTGTAGCTGTAACAGGAAGCCAGTTGATACCACCTTTCCAGAAGGTCAGCATTTGACCTGCACCATTGAACATACTAAAATGTGAATGTAGATTAAATACCTTTAAGAAGAGTGGCATGGAAGCAGGGCAGCCTCAAGGAAAGGAGATTCAGGATTACTTGGGAGTCATACATCACAAATAACTCTCCTTTTGAGATGCAGATGTGCTGTTTATGGCAACCCATACCGAGCTATTTTTAGAGTTAGACTCTGCCCAGTGGAGAGTTTCATGGGCTACCCAGTTCTTCTGTCCTATGCAAAACACCCCATGGTAGCAACAATGTGGTGACTTGATGACAATTAGACATGTTAGGCAAGCTGTGATGTAGGAATTTCAGTTGACTTACGATTTTAGGGATTTAATTTGCGCACTAGTTCAGGAGAACAGCATCAGCAGTCAGTTGGCAATAGTGAATAATTTGTGACTTGGCTAGTCATATCATTAAACTGATGAAATACCAAACTCATTATAGTTCTGATAGAGGACTTAAAAGTTCACTCGGAAGGACAGTATGGATTCTGGTTATTTAAAGATCCATCATCAGTAAGGTTAATGACCTAGGCTAAGGTGTGTATTTTAGGGACACTATGGATAGCATAAACTATGACAGATCCCACAGAGGGGTAAGGCATGATTGTTGCTCTCTAATGTCTCAGGTACCAAAGATGAAAAAGAAATTCCTCCTCCTATGACTCAACTGGTATTGAACACATAGAGGATCAACACAATGTTATTCTTACGTGGGGAGAAATCGATAATGTCATATGATATATAGGCACTTACATCTGTAAAAGCTTATATTATGACATCTAGGAGATGCGTATGTCCATAAACCAGATAGAATTTGCAATTTACTGAATAATGGCTTCTGATAGCTACTCTGTAGTCACTGGAAACATGGGTAAAGGTCATTTCTATTGGGAATGAACAGAACATGGTAGTGGAACTTTTTAATCTCTTTGTCATGGCAGTATGATGTAATGAAGAATTTGTATATTCATTAATAGAATTAAATAGAATCACACCTATTTACATGGTACCTTCTTTTTTTTTTTTATTTAAAGATTTTGTTTTATTTATTTGACAGAGACAGCCAGCGAGAGAGGGAACACAAGCAGGGGGAGTGGGAGAGGAAGAAGCAGGCTCCTAGCACAGGAGCCTGATGTGGGGCTCGATCCCAGAACGCTGGGATCACACCCTGAGCCAAAGGCAGACGCTTAAAGACTGCACCACCCAGGCGCCCCTACATGGTACCTTCTATACCCCCCGCAAATGAGAAAATATTTAGGGAGACTGATTTGAAATCCACCAATGATGTAAAAATTATTGGCCAGAAAAATAAGAAGTAAAATTGGCCTCAAAAAGTTGATAACAGCCGTACTACCTTTCTCTGAGACCCAGGATGTGAATGATTGATCTAGGGCTCTACCTCCTTATAAAAATGCTGTGATGTTTACTAGGGGAAAGATAAGGATGGTATTCTCTACCTAGGAAGAAATGCCTTTTTAGTAGGATCTGCCAGTAGGCCTAGATTGCTACTTGTATGTACACTTGAAAGTTTGTGGATTCTTTTGGAGAAGAGCTGACTGGAGAATAGGAGGTAGGAATGTAAACATCCTTTATATGTGAAACTGAGGAGCCCCAAAAGCAAATGACTTCTTTTGAGAATGTTTCCACGCACATTGTTTATACCTTGTCCATTAATCCAAACCCACAATGCATAGTAAAGTGGGAGTGATGATTTTTCTTCTTCTGAATCTATGTCTGAAAGAGTTGGGTTATTTCACATAGAATGCATTTATCTGTATCAATAGAATCCTTATTTATTTTTGGCATTGGCTAAAAATTGTGATTTTTATGAGTCTTTGATAATCAATTTTCTGTGTTATCACATCATGAACTTAAATATCATCTATATACTGAGCAATCTCACTTTTTTTTTCCAGCTGAAACCTATACTCTGAGCTGTAGACTCATACATTTCCTTTACTTGATATATCCACTGAAGTCTCTCACCCACTTAACTCAGAATTGTATCTCTCCAATCCATGTCAAATCTGATTTTTTCTTTCTCCCTATTTTATGATGATGCACCCTCTCATTTATTTTTCCCTTGTCATTACCCAGAGAACACAAAATCCCATAGATTCTCTATTAATCTATTTTTAACATATCTATTTTTCAATATCTCAATTTCCTATACCATAAGTGCAAAATACGAGGTTCTCTCACTTAGATCATCACAGGTCAAGTTGATGTTTCTGAGTTCCCGTTGTCCGTATGTCCAATACATTGTAAATGTCATTGGAAAACTTAAAAGGTGGTTTAGCAATCTGGTACCTTCGGCTCTCCTGAAATAACAGCCACCCTATCTCTGCAATTGAAGTAGTTAATTGAAGTGGCATTGCTAATCTTAGGTGCAGGGAATCTTAGATAAGAGGGGTAAAAGTCCAAGATAGGAAAAGCCAATATGAGAACAATAAGAGCTTTAAACTTACTATCTCACTTAGCCCTTGCCACACTCAGTCCTATCAAATTCTATTATTGTTACTATTTTGTATATCATGGAACTAGAATTCAAAATTACAGCACAGGCTACTGTAGGACATTGGCGGTGAAAGGAAGATGGAAAGAACAAGAGAAAGGGAGGCAGAGAGACTCAAGAATCTAAAGTAGATTGAATAACAGAGAGAATTTATCTTTCCACTGAAACAATCAGCCAATGGAAATATATGGAACAACAGTTTACAAGACAATGGGCATCAGACAATGAAAGGTGGTGATCCCTGAAGGATGGGAAACAAATGAGGTGAGTCCTATCATTGTCCCAGATTACTGCCTCCAGAGAGAACTCATGTTACAGTATAGGGAGGGGAAACTCAGGTGGAGCACAATAAATACCCTGAATTGAGGAGACAAAGACAGCAAGAATTTGCTGCATAGAACACAAGAGAGGCCAGAGCTGCATCGATAGAGAACTCCGACGTATTTGCTTGTAGATGATTTTTTGGTGCCTTATTGAAGAAATCTTTGCCTAACTGAGGTCACAGATATTTTTCTTATGTTTTCTTCAGGAAGTTTTCTAGTTTTACATTTTATAATTAGGTCTATAATCCATTTTAAATTAAATAATTGTCTATGGCACTAGGTATAGATTGAAGTTTGTTTTGCATATGAATACCAACTGTTCTAGTACCATTTGGTAAAAGATCACACTTTGTCTTCAGATGAAACAGAAGCCCAGATGACACCTTAATTTCAACCATGTAAGACCCTAAACACAGAAACCAGCCATGGCATGGTAGACTCCTGACCCATGGAAACTGTGAGATAATAAATTTGTATTATTTTGAGCTGTTAAGATTGCAGTAATATTTTATGTAGCAATAGAAAACTAATATATATTTTTAAAAAATGAGCAGTGGGTAAACTAAAATAGTTACAACTTGTGATCATAGGGCTTATCTGAAGGTAATATCACATGTGAAGTATCTCCTTGGACTGTCCCAGATATAGCAAAACTCAATTCTCAAAATGTTAAAAATATGATTTTTATGTAAATACTTAGTATATGGCTACATTTTACTAAATTTGTTAAGGATGGAATCAGCAGGGCAAAAACCCTGGTTCAAAAAGGAAATAAAGGAAAACAAAAGATGATAGAATAAGATTGCTCAATGAGACACAAAACTAGTCAGTGTCCTTGAGGAGAATTAAATTGCAACCTTTAGAAATAACTTCCCCACCAGTTGAGGAATCGTTTTCAAATTATTGATTCTCTACAAATCAACCACTAAAGTAGAGTTTGGTTTCCAATCAATAGCAAATACAGGTCAAACAAAATTAGATTCTTCTAGTCAATTAACCCTTAGGTGATTTTGTTAGGCAGTGTTCTATAATATGGAGAGGATATGCCATCATTGTCCATCTTTATTTCCACGTTTTGAATAATTTTTTATTAATGGGTACTATTGAATGTGGGATAAGGTGATGACTGAGAGCCTACTCATTAACACATTATGGATCTGACCAGTAAAATGATTTCAGAATATTGCAGGCTGGAAGAAGTCTAGGAGTATTCAGACCCTGCAATTACCAATGAAAGCCACTATATTAAATAGATTTATTTGTAATAACTAAATGTAAATTTCACTAAAGAAAAAAAAATTCTTCTGAGGGTAGTTTATCAGTACATTTATAGAAAATGAATATATATCAGTAAAATAACAACAATAAACATTTCCTTTTTAGACTCTTAAGTAGCTGAATGAGATTTTATACAAAAGTTGTTTTCCAAACGATTTGCCTTAGAATTGCAGTGAGAACTCTGGGTCCCTTTAAGATTTTAAGATTTCTGCTGATTAACTCTTTATTCCCTCCTGGAACAGTCTTATTTTTATCTAATTTCTTTCAATGTTTTTGTTACCTCAAACTTCATCCACTTGTTATAATGCTACAATCTAAGTTTAGGTTCACCAATTCAGTGACAATTCTCTGGACAAGTTACCATCAATCAATTAATTGCTAAATCCCACCAAAAGAAAAAAAAAAAACAGTTCTTAACCTACTTTCCTTTTTTACTATCATAATATGTTGTACTTATCTCCAAGAGGATGTAAAAACACTTGTAGTTTTATAGTTGTTTTCTAAAGAATATTTCTTGGAAGGAAGGAAATATTCATTATTTCTCATCATTCACTCTAACATAAAACTGTTACTTTAGCTGGCATTTATTCAATGAATACAGGTAATTTAAGAGATAGGTTAGTTAAGGATGAAAGCTCACATCTCGTGGGTGATTACTGGCCATAACTATGAGGGAAACAGTTTCTAGAGAAGATTGGAACACTCTGCGTTGAACTAACTAGTTTTAACATTCTAATTTAAGATTTTTTTAAACTTCTGGAAGTTCTCTCGTGTTCTCTGTTAAGTCTATCATTTCAATTATAAGTTTTTCTATGGTTTTAGCACCTTGTTTGGAAATCCAATGCATATAATTAAATGAAGATTTTGGAAGTAAAAACAATCTTCCCTCTCCTTCTTTGTTTATTTTTATTTTCACTTTTTTTTTTATTTTTAGTAATCTTCACGCCCAGCGTGGGGTTTGGACTCACAATCAAGAGTTGCATGCTCCACTGACTGAGCCAGCCAGGCACCCCATCTTCCCTTTGTTTCTTAATCAAAATTTGTCATTTTTAACTCATACTAATCCCAATTGATGCATATTTTACAGCTGTTGTTTAAATACTATAAGTAACAATATATGCTAGGTATTCTAATAGAAATCTCAAACATGATATGAATTAGTCACTTGCTCAATATGTGCTCAGTTACCACAAAGAATGTGGGGTAGGTATTGTGAAGTTTGGTCTTTGTTTACAAGAAAATTAATATAAAAATTTTATTCTGGAGGAATTTGAACCAGTGTCAAGTTTTCAAGCTCCTTTCACCTTGTGCTAAATGAGAACATCATCCCTAATATTGCTTTGCTCCTCTCTACTTCCTGTTGGATGAATAAGCCTCCCCTTTTTCAAATATGATTACCCTTTTCTTCAGTTTTACTATTCCTGTAGAATTAGATCACCTTACCAAGTACAGCAGTTCAATAATAGCCTTCCTTAAATAGGTACATGGAGGTCAACTTGAGACTTCCTTCTCTACAGGGATCAAAAAGAGGTATGAAATGCCATTACAGCCTAAATTCTGATTGTCTCTAACGAAGCAGAAGGTGTTTTTCTACATAAATCTAAGTTTATAACAGATGGCTTAGCACAAACAGAAAGGAAATCAATAAGAAATGTGAAAACAACTATAAACCAATGAATATTAATAGCTTAATATTGAGAGGACCATATTAATTCATGGCAATTGTATGTATTATTATTTCAGAACTCTTATTTTTAATGAAGAAAGGGTATATTACCGTCATGTGATGGAGTTTGTTCTTTCAGTACATACTTATCTCTAACATCTGTTTTCATATAATTGTACACTAAAGCAAATTACAGTATGACTATAAATAAACGGCATGCTTATATTTCTGCATATTTTCTAAGCCCTGTGAATATACCATTTATTGCTCTTATAACTATCAGAATGTCAAGAGTTTTCAGCTCAACCACCTGCAATAGAATTTGTGTAAAATGATCTTTATAATTTCCCAGATGGTAGGATAGAGAAGTCTTTTTTGCACATGTTTATGAATTTTTATATCCTCTGATGTTTTTCTTTAAAAACGAATTGAATTTTTCCCTTTTTTATTCAAAATCTTATTGCCAGCAAAGTGCTTAATGATAGAAAATCTCCCCTGAAAGTGAATTAGAATTCAATCATTTTCAATCTCATTTTAACTTGTAGATTATGCTAAGCTTTAGGTAAAAATATGACTTGTGAGGTAGTCATATATTCCCATTGAACTGAATTTCATATTGGACTGACTTCTTTTGTCAAATCTGTGAAGATAGTTGCAGATACTCTTTTTCATATTCTCTCTGTTTGTCTCATATAATAAATTATTTTAGTGAAACTTGACTCTGTCTATGAAAATGTCTATGACCTTGTAACTGCACAGTGAGCCATGTGTACCGTGGACTGTGGAGCCACAGTTAAATGATTGGCCAGACCCATTAAGCCTATTCTCAACAACACAGCCTGAGTAACACATTTCAAATACATTAGTATCCCACTTTTCTGTCCAGAAACAACAATGATGTCCTACATTACTCAAGCATAAATTTTCCAAGAGACTCTCTATGATTGGGGGCCCATTACCTCTTCAAACTCATTTCCTATTCCCCACCTTGCTCCTTTCCTTCCAGCCACACAGGCCTTCACACTCTCCCTCGGTTAAACAAGACCTTCCCTGCCTCAGAGGTTTTGCCCTTTGCCATTTTCTTTACCTGGAATGCTTATCTCCAGCACACAGCTAAGCACATGGCTGGATACATCACCTGTTTCAGGTCTTATGTCAAATATTACTGCCACAGTGAGGCCTTTCCTATCCACCACCCTGCCTAAAATGGTAACTTTTTTCCTCAACGTGTTATTTAGTTCTTTGCTGCTGTAAGTTTTTCTTATCCCTTAGTGTGTGTGTGTGGGGGGGGGGGGGGGGTGTGGCGGGGTGTGTGTGGTGTAATTCCTTACTACAAGTGAAGAAATGTATACCTTCCATTTCTTATTCTCACATTCTCTCTCTCCCTAATTTTCACTTTCCTAAACCATGTTCCAGTCTATTAATCGTTCTCGGTTTACTTCACAAGTATAACTGAGGGCCCAGGCATCCCTAAACGCTGTCTGATACACTGGGTAAATTTCAGTTTCTTACATTTCCCTGTTTGGTACGGGACCCCAGGGTGTGGCTTCACTACCTGGGGAGATTCCTGGGTGCAATCTGAAACCAGCAGGGGGAGACCGAAGAAAGAGGCAGACCACTCCATGTTGGTAGGGGGCAGTTTTTAATAAGGAAGGGAACTTACTGAGGAGACTGGTCTTGGGCGGCCACAAGACAAGTAGATCTCTACACCCACCCGCTCTAATCTCAGAAGTTTACATAGAGGCCTTAACTGGGTTTAGTCATGTATCTTGTCCAGATAGTCTCATCACCACATTACTATCAGAAGTCCGCATCTTTGGGGGAGCTTCTGGGAGCAGAGAAGGCAAGTGGAATCCCATTCCAAGAACAAGGGAAGGGGTGAGGAACCTCCAATTGCCTGGGTCCATCTTGGGGATAACCAGTGATCATGTCTTCTTGATGGCCTCCCCCAATACAGGGCTTTATTTATTTCCTGAATTTGGTAGTTTAAACATTCCCTTCAGATGGATGCCAAACGGGGCCTGCCTCCCTGCTGTTAACTGTGGTTTCATCTCCAAACACTTCCTCTTGCACCCTAGCACCTGACTCAGATTCTATCAGTGCCAACCTGAATCCTACATAGGATAAAGTAGACTCTTACTTTATCATAAGTGTATTTGTGCATTAGATGAGGGGGTGTCAGATAATTTACTAATATGCTGAAATGGAGTGGGGCAGGGAGAATGCTTTTCGGAAAGTCGGGGCAGGTGAGCTTGTCCTTGGTTACTGGAGGTGAAGACAGGTGCCGATACACAGCAGACAGCTGAGACAGCAGTCTTCCATATTCCCAGGATGCCCTAGTAGTGTATCATAACCACCTGCGATAGAGACAGGGAAAATAATATAATTGTTTTCTTTTTATTTAGTTACCCCAACAAATCATATTTTACGAAGGCAATAAATCTTTGGCTATTTAGGTTAAAAACTTCCAAAATATGAAATATGTTAATATTTTAATTTCGTTTTCAAATGGATTCAGTCTTTCAATTAAGCTCTAAAACATGGCATTGGTTTAAGTTTCAAAAACACTAGAAAAAATGTATTGTGGGGAAGAAGTATTACTTTAAGATGTTCAGATTTGCCTAATATTTTTAAAAGTTGTAAGTCTCACTTTTCATTATTTAGATTTTGGCATTACTTGAACACATTACTCAGGCTAATACAAATTACCTGAGACTAAAATATAATTTATATGTAAAGTATTTCACTTGCATATATGGTCAAGTGATTTTTAAAAAGGGTGCTGAAACAATGGGTAAAAAACTTTACAATAAATTATGTTGGGAAAACTGGGTATCTACTGCAAAAAAAAGAAGTTGGACCCTTACCTTACATTACATAGAAAAATTAATTAAAAATGCATCAAAATCCTGCCAACTATGCCAAAGAAAAAAAAATGATTCAAAAACCGAAACATTTCTAGTAGGTTTTTTTTGGTGGAATTTTTCAGGTTTTCTATTACATAGCATCATGTCATGTGTAAATAGTGAAATTTTTACTTCTTCCTTACCACTTTGGATGCCTTTTCCTTCTTTTTGTTGTCTGATTGCTGTGACTAGGACTTCCAGTACTATGTTGAACAATAGTTGAGAGTGGACATCTCTGTCTTGTTTTCAAATCAGGTCATGATCTCAGGGTCGTGAGATCAAGCCCTGCAACGGGCTCTGTGCTGGGCATGGCATCTGCTTAAGATTCTCTCTCTCCCTCTCTCTCTCTGCCCCTCCCTCCTCATTCTCTCTCTCTCTCAAAAAAAAAAAAAAAAGATAAAATGAAAATAGAATTATTGTATAACCTAGTAATTTCACTTTTGGGTATAGACCCAAAAGAATTGAAAGCAGGGTCTTGAAGAGATATGAGTATGCCCGTTTTTATAGCAGCATTACTCACAATAAGCAAAGAGTGGTGGCCATCCAAGTGTCCATCAGTGAATGAATGGATGAGTAAAATGCAGTATATGGTACGATGGTATATTATTCAACCTTAAAAAGAAAACCCCAAATCTGACACGTGCTACAGCATGTGTGAACCTTCAGAACATTAGGCTAACTGAAATACACCAGTCACAAAAAGACAGGTACTGTAGGATTCCACTTACATAGAGTACCTAGAGCAGTCAGATTCGTAGAGACAGAAGACTTTTGGTTGCCAGGGCCTGAGGGAAGGAGTTGCTTAATGAATATAGAGTTTTACTTTTGCAAGTTGAAAATGTCCTGGAGACTGGTTGTGCAACAATTTGAATGCATTTAACATTACTGAATCATATGCTTAAAAATGATTAAGGTGGTAAATTTTATGTCTACTTACCGCAATTAAAAATAAAATAACATGCATTTCACAGGGTTGCATACTTGAGATTAGACCTCTAGCAAATTCACAAATTCTTTCAGGGAAACATCAGTTTTAGTAATGTGAGAGAAACCACCCTGATTATCTAGTAATTCCAAGGACCCAGCACTGGAGGAAACAGGGATAATAAGTAAATCAGAGGAGAGTGTTCACAAATGGGAATCATAGTGTATTCCTTAGAATTCTTAGTTGTATGTAAAGGTAATGCTTAGGCTATTTTAATGTAAATAAATGTGTATATGATCTAGAGAAGTTAAATGAGAAAAATGCATAAAGAGGGATGTCCAGGGTACATTGGTAAGTGTCCTTTGTTTTCTGTAGAAAGGCGATTAAACATCCGTATAAGAGCAGAGAAATGATTTCAGCATCATGGAACAACACACTTTGATGATTAAAGAAAAATTTGATGCCTCTTGCTCCACTGGCTCTATTGAAATAAGTTATGTTTCATGGTGATTTTTACCCTCCTTTCCTGTGGCTTAGATTTTATGTAATCGAAAGAAATTTGTTTAATAGGTGAAAGTTTTTGTTTTGTTGTGTTAAGAATTTTACTTAAGTTTAATGGTACTATTAAATTTGGTATGTGGCTAAACATAAATGTATCTTGAAGATTTACTTCTTTAGATATATATATATATATAATCTCATTATAGCCTAATCACTCTTGTCAGTGACAACATTTTTTATTGATATTTTCTAGAATGTGGACATTCTTCCTCACTCCCTATGAACTCCTGTAGATTTAAACAATTTTTTTTCTTTTTTTTTTCTTGTTTTTTTTTTTTTAAGTAGGGTCCACACCCAGTGTGGAGCCCAACATGGGGCTTGAACTCACGACCCTGAGATCAACACCTAAGCTGAAATCAAGAGTCAGACGCTTAACCAACTGAGCCACTGAGGCCCCCCCCCCTGTAGATTTAAGCTACTAGAGAAACCTGAAGATATATGCCCCCCTCTACTAAGCCAAAAATGGGGTGGAAGGTACTATAATCCTATGTGAAAAGTGTAAAATCAATTATACCCATCCAGGAAACCTAAGGCAGGTTATAATGAAAGAGAAATCTTATGGAAGGTAATATTCTTGGGGCCATTTTAGCATATATTGAATTCTTAAAATGTGGACATGATCCCACTCAGACCCTACCCACTTGTTTCTCCTCCTTGATTGTCACTGGATATCCCAATAGCCGACCCTTTTCATCACTCCGGTCACAGATTACATGCATCTCTTCTGTGGGCCTGTTCATCTTGTCTGGAGAATGACTTGTCAAAGGACTTTATTTTTTTCTCATAGCATCTATCACTATCTGAGGTGAGTTTATATTTTAATTTACTCTCTCCCCATTTCTCTCAATGGAATAGAGTTTCATGAATACAAAGCCTTCTCTGCTCTCTTTTTTTTTTAATGTTTTTTTATTATATTATGTTAGTCACCATACAGTATATCCCTGGTTTCTGATGTAAAGTTCGATGATTCATTAGTTGCGTATAACACCCAGTGCTCCATGCAATTCGTGCCCTCCTTACTACCCATCACCAGCCTATCCCATTCCCCCACCCCCTCCCCTCTGAAGCCCTCAGTTTGTTTCTCAGAGTCCATATTCTTTCATGCTTCATTCCGCCTTCTGATTACCCCCCTTTCTTTATCCCTTTCTTCCCCGACCGATCTTCCTAGTTCTTATGTTCCATAGATGAGAGAAATCATATGATAGTTGTCTTTCTCTGCTTGACTTATTTCACTTAGCATGATCTCCTCCAGTGCCGTCCATGTTGTAGCAAATGTTGAGAACTCGTTCTTTCTGATAGCTGAGTAATATTCCATTGTATATATGGACCACAACTTCTTAATCCAGTCATCTGTTGAAGGGCATCTCGGCTCCTTCCACGATTTAGCTATTGTGGACAATGCTGCTATGAACATTGGGGTGCATATGGCCCTTCTCTTCACTACGTCTGTATCTTTGGGGTAAACACCCAGTAGTGCAATGGCTGGATCATAGGGTAGCTCAATTTTTAACCTTTTAAGGGACCTCCACACTGTTTTCCAGAGTGGCTGTACCAACTTGCATTCCCACCAACAATGTAGGAGGGATCCCCTTTCTCCACATCCTCTCCAACAATTGTTGTTTCTTGCCTTGTCAATTTTTGCCATTCTAACTGGCGTAAGGTGGTATCTTAGTCTGTCCTCTTGAATGATATATCCCTCATGCTTATTACACTGCCTGACACAAAGTAAGTGATGCTTTGTGCATGTGTGTGTGTGTGTGTGTGTAAAATCTATGAATTACTACATGGTAATTGGATATCAATGAATGCCACATTGTAGAACTTATTTTAAATAATTCTAGTTTATTCTAAATTATTTTAAATTCAGCTTGAATTTCTTAACAATACTGGCAATAATCTAGTATTTTTTCATTTTCGGGATCTCTGTCTTTCTCCATTGTAAAATATCAGAACCAGAGAGTAATGGAAAATCTACTTCTACATCCGTCGTATTAGAGTTGTGGTTCCTCTTTGCCCTGCTCTAGATGATCCATTTCATCTCCCCACCGGTGCTGCAAAGCTCAGCCACACGGAATCTCAAGGACACTATATAGTCACTACACCAAGTGCTCCATCGTCCCCTTTGAAGTGTCCCCTCCCACTAGCACTCGCTTTCAGGTCCTTATCACTTTCAGGATCTCCAAACTTTCTCAATTTTCAAAGATTCAAACTTGCATATTAAGTCTGCCTTTTTCAATTCTCTAAACATAAAGCCTTATTTTTTAACCCCTCTTGGAAAACTAGTGGGCTTTTCTAAAGGGCCTCGATGTTCTAAACAACAAAACCACTACTTTGACACACACATACTATCTGTTCTAGAGCTGAAAAACAGACAAAAACAAGCAATCAGACAAAACATATTTACCTTCCCCCTAAGAGTATGGGAATATCTTAATTATCACTTTTATGAATCATGGTCTTTTGTCTCACATATAATTAAGGAGAAGAAACTCTGTGAGATGTCGTGGTGACACCGATTGTAAAAATATGCTCTTCGCAAATTTCTTAACAAAATACTCCTTAATATATATTACATATTGTATTATTATGTAAATGATTAACAACTTCAAACTTGAATAAGATTTCTATTTAAAGCAGTTGCTAATCATTAATAAAGCAAACACACATTGTATGTGAGGATTTAGACTACATCCAGTTTCTGCTAAAGTGGTCAATTCATGAATGAGAGGAAAGATGGCATTTTCCCCAAAGATAGAAATGATCTTTGTTTAGAGAAAGTGCACGATTTAACAGAAAAAATACTGCATATAGTTTCTACTTCCTTCTACCCCTTAGAAAAAGATTATAATCTGACATGCATGCGTAGAGGAGCAATAATGGAGAATCTAAACATAGAATTGTAAAGATGTGGGAGCCTCTAGATAAAAATCTAGACTGGCATCCTTTATGCAAGTGAGGACAATCTGGGGCTTCGGAGTCATAAAACTAGTGAGTACCAGATGCGGGTCTAAAATTCAGGTACCCTGACAGCTTGGTCTTGCTTTTTTTTTTTTTTTTAATCTGATATAGATAAAATAAAGCAGTTAAAGAAACCACTCCCAAACTGAACAGTGAAAGACTAACAGATTAAACTTTTTTGTTGTTGTTACTGTTAGTCTGAAGTCCTGGAAGAGAGTCAAAGTCATCGAAGGTTTTGGAAAATAAACTAAATGTTTGGTAAGGCAAGAAAGAATTAGACTGAAAAAATAAAGGTAGGGAACTACAGCATTTATCCTATTGACTTTATTTTTTTTCTCTTTTTGTTAAAAATATGTATTCTTTAATTGGTGTGTGTTTTATTTTAGGACTCTTAATGAATGTATAATGTGATTTTTTTTTACATGTGTAAATATAGATCTAGAATCAGTATGCTAACCTGTTGCAGAGACAGCCAATGAGTTAATCACAATCCATCGCAGAATTACACTATGCACCAACTCAAGCATCAACTTTTAAAAGCTATATGAATTATTATAAAAGTAGAATCTGCGAAGCGAATTTTGATATAAAAGTCAGTATCCCAGATGTAATTTTAAGTGGGAAATAAAAAGTAGATCAAAATCCATTTACAAGTTTATTCAAAAAGATAATCTTTTTAGTCAATATGGAAGGGGGAAATAGGTTAAAAGAATTATTATCTAGATCTTTACATGACAAGTCATAAAAAAACTACTATATGATTTTATTTTCAATATAAAACTGTCTTATAAATTTTAATACATTCTAAAATAGGGTTTTTTAAAAAGATTTTATTTATTTATTTGAGAGAGAGTGTGTGAGCACAAACAGGGGGAAAGGCAGAAGGAGAAGCAGACTTCCTGCTAAGCGGGGAGCCTGATGCAGGGCTCGATCCCAGGACCCTGAGCCTAGGGCGGATGCTTAACTAACTGAGCCACTCAGGTGCCTCTAAATTTTAAAACATTTTAAATGAAGAAAATAATATATAAAAGATTTATATGAATTATAGAGATTTATACATCTAATTGCAACAAAAATAAGAAAGAATATTACTCTATGGATCTGATTTTAATGAATTCTCATACAAAAGTATGTAGATATATAATTTCATGTCCAAAATTGAGAAGTATTTTAGGCTTTTATATGTCTGATAAATTATCTTCTTCAGTAACTTTTTGGAAACTGTGATAATTTCTGATAGTGACCTACCTAATCAATTATTTGAATTCCTTTGGTAATATAGTTATAGATTTATTTGAATCCACTTATGGGTCTTCTTCTGGACACAGGTAGTAGGTTATATAACATGTAGCTCATTTACATGATTACCGTCACAAATCTAAATGTGGATGTTTCACTAAGAATAACGTGCCTTTCTTGTTCACTTCAGAAGTTCGCAGCACACATATGCATGTTGCCATTCTTTTAAGTTTATATCTGAAGTACTAAAATGATAGGAAAACTGGGCAAGGAGCTGTTTTAGGTGAAATCATAGTCCTTCCTGTGTGACCTTGCTAGAAGGACTCCTATTTTTCCAGGTACTTGGTACTTTCTACTTCTGTAATTAGCACAACACTGCCACCTGAACACAGGGAAATGGTACAACTATTTAAGTATTTTCAAGTCACCCATGGAGGTACATAGCTCCTCCCCCCTCCCTTTCCCAACGAACAAGTTGAATGCTGAGTCAGGAGATACTCCAACAGCAAGACAATTTATTACTCTTACCAGGGAAACCTGGGGAGAGCAGGGCCCACGCGGGCAGTTTCCAGCTGGTTTGAGTTGAGCCAGAGAGCTAGTTTGGCTAGAGAGTACACCTGGGAAAAGTTCTGACTAGGGAGCCAGGGTTTGAGAGGTTTGAATTTCCTTTCAGAGGGAAAAGAGAGCTCGTGGGCTTGCTTTATCTGCTTACCCAAACATGAGGCAGAGGGTGTCTTAGTTCATTTGAGCTGCCACAGACTGAGTGGCTTATAAGCAACAGAAATGTATTTCCTACAGCTCTGGAGGCTGGAAGTTCAAGATAAGGACACCCACAGGGTCAGGTGAGTGCCTTCTTCTTGGTTCATAGGCAGCGTCTTCTCGTGGGTCTGAGTCTATTGTGGAAAGAACTCGGTTAGTCAGTGGGTGTCTTTTATAAAGCACTAATCCCATTCCTGAGGGGCTCTACTCTCATGACTTAAGCACCTCCTAATGACCCCCACTTCCTAATACCATCACCTTTGTGTTTAAAAATTTCAACATATGAGTTTCGGGGGACACAAACATTCAGACCATTGCAAGGAGAGAGGAAAGAGGGGGCTTGAAAGCTATCAGCTGTCATATACTAAAAAAAAATGGAGTCAGACTATGGCATTGATTTAATTTTAGGATGACTATATCGCACAAAGGCATAGGAGGTGAACAAAAATTATTTTGTCTGAACTTTCCTGTTTTGTGCCTATAAATCAATAAATGTGCTTTATAAAATAAAACTGTATTCAAGATCTCTAACTTGTTAACAAATTACTCATAGACTTTGTTCTAAGTTCAAATATATTACAAGGTCAAGAAACAAAGAAGTTGGAGAAAAAATACTGTAACTGTTGAAAGGCACGAGGCCACCTGAGTGGGATCTGAAAAGAGTCAAAGGTGAATGCAATAAGTCGGGCAGGAGAAAATTGAATCTAATTAAAGTTAACACAAGGGGCTTCAAGCTTATTCAAGAAACTCTGAGGAGTGTTGATTAAAATTACGACAGAGAGTATATGCAAAAATAGGGAATAAAATAAATTAGGAAATTAAATGATGTGTTATAATTTTTAATCATGGAATTCTGAATATTGGAAGCTCAGAGATTCTATAAAAAGAAGTGAAGAATGAGAATGGTTTATTCTTTATGCAGGAAAATTCAAATGCAAAGTTTTTCTAATGACAAATGACTATTCCAGTGTTTCTTTTTTGTTTTGTATTTAAAATCATCATTGAAAATCTGCAATTGCGTTTGCTTCATTTTTGTATGTTTAAAACATACAGCTGGCATATGAATTTACTTCCTGAATGGAGCTAACAGGAAGAATGGTATAAGCTCCTGATTCTTGACCCAGGTTTATGAATAAATTTGCTATCAAACAATTTCATTTGATTTTCAGTAGCAGAAACATGAGTCCACGTTCTCCACGTTCAAAAGGGGTCACCTTTTGACTAATATGTAACTAATGTTATCTGAGCCCCCAAACTGAGTAAATGCAGAGTTTTCAGTTTTTATCCTATCCTTCTTTAGCTTTGCTGATTTGCCTAAGGAATTGTTCACAAGTTGCAGAAATGTATCAGGTTTCTCCTTTGTTACATCCTGTTAGGACCCCTGCTTCACAGTTCTCATTTCACCTCTTTCCTTATAATAACTAGGTTCTTTGCTCTATTTTGCTCCAACCTAATTCCTTAATGCCCAACTAACTCCAAGGGGAACCACTATGCAAAAACAGTAGAATGTTTAGGAATACTGTACAGAAATTACAATACTGTTACAAAGTCTAATGTGTTCACTATACGCAAATATCTGATTGGTATCATCATCTATAAAGTTTCTATTCTTTATCTCCTTAATAATCTGTCAACATTTCCTATCCAGTAAATATGATTAAAAACATGATTTAATGCCTATCAATTATTTCATGATATGGAAAAAAGTAATCTTTTTAACCATTTTCTAATAGGAAGAATAAATCCTTTTTGTTACTATAGCACTGAGATGTGTATTGTATACTTCATTTATTTTTTTTTTTAACTCTGATGATTTCAGAAAACGTACTTGGGGTAGAGATTAGAAAATCAATATATGCTGTGAAAGATGTTTTTAGTTGGCTATGGATAAATATTCCATTTGCTACATTTGATTCACCAGTTTCAGGCCAAAAAGTAAATAAAATTAGAAATCTATATTAACATAATTTTTTTAGAACCTATAATTGGTATACTGGTTCTTGATCATTTTGTGTACAAAGAATAGGAAGTGACAGAAATTGATTCTATGTTGGTAAGTATTCACACACAAAAACAATAGCTCACCAAAATAAATGTGCATTTACAATCCCTATTTATTCCTCTGGCTATACTTACGTAAATAATACGTAAATGCAAAATTTAACAGTTAAAAATGACAGACTTCTAATAAGCAGAAGAAATTGAGCCCCACTTTCCCCTATTTGCATAAATTGGTGGCAGAATCCAGCTTTTCTAGCTCCTGGTCTAGAATTTTTGTCATTACACCACCACTAGGATACCAAAATTTTGGTTACATGTGCAGATGTTTGACCAACATCTAATAATTCAAAATATCTGAGTATTTGCCTCAATTTTTAAGGATATATTATTTTTATGAAAACTGTACATTAATCTAGTTTGTCTTATCCAGAAGATTGCCTCTTGAGTTTCACTCTGTTGCAAGAGCCACAACATCTAGGCAGGGAAGATACCATGACTTATTTTTATTTATTTTTTATTTTTATTTTTTTTAAAGATTTTATTTATTTATTTGACAGAGATAGAGACAGCCAGTGAGAGAGGGAACACAAGCAGGGGGAGTGGGAGAGGAAGAAGCAGGCTCATAGCGGAGGAGCCTGATGTGGGGCTCGATCCCATAACGCCGGGATCACGCCCTGAGCCAAAGGCAGACGCTTAACCACTGTGCCACCCAGGTGCCCCACATGACTTATTTTTAGAACAGGTTTTTCTGTGGAGACTTAACACATCTCTCTAGATATTTTTTAAAAAAATTATCATTTTTTATAAGTATATTTATTTCAAATATGAGCCTTTGTTGGCTGCTCAATGTTATTTTGGAGTCATTATCCTGGAATTTATTTCTTATAAAATATGATAAATGTTTTGATAGCTTATTGCTATCAAGGAGTTTGTGAAAAGACAGGACAAAATTGAGTAATTAAATAACTGTCACATTTCAACTTTACTTAAGTTTACAATTTTAAGATACCTAAGCTTGCTTGAAGGGAAAAAAAATGTAAAATCCCACTGTGGTTACTAGGATGAGATGAGCCTTGGTGTGAAAGTCATTTAAGAAAAGTGAAAAAGCAATAAAATTCCAGCTGTTTGGTTAGGAAAGGTTCTCCGAACTGCTTCAAACTCAGCCAAACAGTCAGGGTTCTTCATGGAACTCACTGTGGCTGATAATTGAAAGATTATTTCCAATGTATATTGCCCATTTGAAAAGTATACGTGAAACCAGCACTAATATTCTCCTTCCTGCATGTGATAGTATATGAAACATAAAGACTTCCAATATTCTTAAAGATGAAACATACTGTATTTTTTTACCCTCATTTTTTCAGGATTGCATTTAACCATGCAAATGCTGCTTGAGAAAGTGCAAAGTCTAGAGCCCATTATCCTGTACTGTGTACTTACTAGGAGTTTGGAGAGAAGAGTTGCAGTTGTGAGCAGGGGAGGACAGGGCTGTATGACAAAAGCCAAAAGGGTGAGAACAGAGCTGTCCACATTGTGCAAAACACAGTTTTTTAAAATAAGAACTCTGGTTACAAAAAAAATGACATGTATTTATTGTCAATCAACATTTTAAAAAATAAAATATTTTAGAGAAGAGATTATATCAGTTTGGCTCAGAAACTCCCTGTTATTTCCTGATGCGGAGAGATGGAAGATTGTTTATAGTAGCAAGTATTTTGGACAGAGGAAGATTACACAAGGATTGGGCAGGAGAAACAATTGTAAAGGAATTATTTGCTAAAAGTCTTAGTTTCGTATGCTCACAGGTAAGGAGATGCAGTTTGCATTGATATTTTCACTAATTAAAAAACATACTTAAGAATGTTACACGAACCAAAGTTTACATTCACTATTTAAGTAATAACAAAGCCTGTAAAGAATCACTTCTGTTATCTAGACTTGTTTCACAGTTGCATAAATCCAAACGATCACAATTGGATCAATCTGTGATCAAAAGAGAAAACAGATAGCAATATTAAAATCCCACGTCCTAGGCACATAGATGCAGTGTTCAAAAGAGAGGTTTTTTTTGTTTTTTGTTTTTTGTTTTGTCAGGCACAGAGAAAGAAAAGAAAGCTTTACTATCAATTTGCTTTAGTAAATGCATTTCATTTGCATTCATTTTCAGGACCTAAAGGAGACCTAATCTGTCGCAGACCTGGAATTATTGAAAAACTCTTAAGACCATGTGTTGTTTGCATATTAAGATTGAGCTCCAAAGTTCTCAGAGTCATTTATTTAAACCCAGTGTGTGTGTGTGTGTGTGTGTGTGTGTTTGAATTTTCTGTGTAATTTGAGACTTCTACTCAATGATTTAAGAACAGGAAACTTCCCAGTAAATCTATATACTAGTCATATAATTTTATAATATTTAATTTGATTGTATCTTATATAATAAAAAAGCCATTACTTATATTCTAATGTCATCTGAAGTAGAAACAATTAGCTAACATACATATATTCACATTATGGGAGATGAACATGTCATTATATTCTGCACTGAATTATCTTTTTGTGGTTGATCAAAGGTAGACATTTAGAAGCATGAATATCTAAACCTTGACCAGTGATTGGCTTAGCTTTTACAGAAAAATCATTTTAGTAGGGTGCAGAGATGAATTATACTGCTTAATTCTTACATAGAAAAGTCAATGACAATAAATTTTTCAGGGAGGGAGTCAAGCTTAGGTTTCTACTTCAAATACCAAAAGGAAGGCATTAAGAGTAAGAAGGATCATGGGTCATTTTTTAATGAACCATGTATGATGGTTGACATCTCTAAAACAAGGGAGTGACTTTGTTATCAATCAAGAATCACCTTAAAAGTGAAACACTGTGCACTTAACCTTTACGGAAAGTATATAATGGAGAGGACATCTTTTTTTTTTTAAGAGATTTTTGTGAAATATCAGCTTTAAAGTATTAGCTGTGCAAAATGCCAACCTGAAATGTTGGGTTAAATGACTTACAAACAAAGTATCTCAACAGCATTTCTCTTTGCAACACCAGATGCCCAGCTAAACATTAAAATCTCTAAACAGGATCAAAACAGTAATGAAATGTGAACTCCTTCCTCAGGGCTATTAATTTCTGGACAAGTAACATCAATGTTATTTGAAAAAATAAATTGATTTACTGGAATATTATATATATTAGCAGTTTTAAAAAATTAGAAGCAGAAACCTTTCTTGAAAAAAACCTATGAAATAACCCAACACATGGTTGAGATGGAATTCCAAAAGACCCACCATCTCCTTCCCTTTCCAGTTACTTTTTTTTCCCCCAAACACCAATGGAGCATTCTTGGGAGCCCCTGAGACCCTACTGATAACAATGAGAGAAGCTCTGATTTTAAAGCTTCCTCAATGTCCCCATCCCCCAAATCTTTTTCTATATTTCTACCAAAGAAAATACATTTGTCAATCCTTATTGATGTAAAGTCCATAGCAGCTATTCAAGACACTCTGTAGTAAAAGTTACTGGGGATGTTGGAGGGAGACTGAGGATTCTCATGGATGTGTCTTGCAAGATACTCTCAAAGAGATGATTGGAAGGTGGCTTTGGACTTGCAAGGGAAGGCAATGCTTAGCTCTGAGCCAAATGGTCTCTGACAAAAAGTCTAAGATATAGTGCTGAAGCTGAGAGGATTGACCACCATGTGTCCTCTTCCAACTGACTGAAGGAAGGAAGTAGATAGTTTCCTACTAAGTTTAAGACTCAAGTTGGAGGAATACAGTCTTAAATGACTCTTCTCCATGAATCAAATTCAAAAGGTAAATAACTATCAGGAATCTTTTAAAAAGCTTCATCTGGAAGAGTTAATCAATGGTGTAAGAAGAGGTATTTTAAGATCTTGGAGACCACATATAGGCACTCTGATTAATAGGCTGGTTGAACAGCTGGTCGAGAATAAATCGTCTTAAAAGTCCAACCAAAGCAAACCTTCAGACTGCAAAGCCATTTACAACAGACTACCATCCTATGAGGGACCGCAAGTGAGAACTTCTTGCTACTTTCCTCAAGTATTGAGCTACAACATTTTGAGCTAAATAGAGTGGTTGTTATCAGGCACTGAGTTTTTAGGTAATTTGTTTTACAACGTGAACAATTGGAATAGCTTTTCCCATAGTCACATCTACTTATATGAGCATAAAATCAAAATAATAATGATATATACATATGAAATAAAGTAAATAATGAGGAAATATTTGATCATGATCTTAAGTAGTACAGACTCTGAATTTCATGATTACATTTCATTTTAAACCCCTTAGATGATAAGGCAAAATGATGTCAAGATGTCAAATTTGATATATTGCTTGATTTAAGGAAACATACCTTTAATCAAGAGGAACAAAATCTCCTGGTTCTATATTCTGAGGAAAATTGACTTGCATCAATCCATAAATAATAGAATTTGAACAATGTGCATTCATTTATTAAGCAAATATTTTAGAGACCTAAAAGCCAGACATTATTCTAGTAACTTTGTTGAAAATGAACTTTGTTCCTTTCCATCAGAGTTTATAGTCTTGGGGTTATGGGAGTAGGAATTCAATTCTCCCATCCTTTATTTTAAAATCATTCGGACTTACTAAAAAATTGAAAATATAGTACAAAGCAGTTGCATGTATTTATTTTACCCCTTTAGCTAGGCCTATGAGTCGTATTTTGTCCAGTTATTTCTCCTTTTCCTTCTCTTTTTATTCTTTTCCCTCCCTTTTCTTTCTCTTCCTTCAGTCCTGCTCCCCCTTTATTGAGACTATGGGAATACATTCTAAATAGGCTGTGTCTATCAATTAATGGAATAGACATTTAAAAGTAATACCAAATTTTAAAACATGTCTACAAGGTAGATTAATCTTCAATATATTCAGAAGGATATAAAATGAGAAACTAATTCAAATAGTGTGATCGGGGAGCTCTATCTGGGAAACTGGAATAAAACCAACAAGGATAAGCAGGCAAGGCAGAGGATGAGAGAGCATACCATCATGAAAGAGTTAGAAGGCAATCTCCAACATAAAGAGCAAAATGGAAGAATGGCTTGATATGATATTGGAAAGTTAGGTAGATCAGATCATATATGGCCCTAATAGTTATTTTATGAAAATTGTATTCCCTTCCAGATGTAACTGGGAGTCATTGAAATGTTTTAAGCATCGATGTGATGTGATTTAATTAACATTTATTTAAAATGCACTCTGCTGTGTAGAAAGATCATTAGGATAGCTAAAATATAAGTAAAATAAGATAATACAGGGATATTATAGTTTAAGATAGGATAGTGGCATGGATTATAGAAGTGTAGACATATTTAAGATATATTTTTAGCAAATTTATTGAGATATAATTTATATACCTTATAATTTAGCAATTTAAAAATTTACAATTTAATTGTTTCTGGTATATTTACAGATATGCGCAACCATTATTGGACACAATTTTTTTCCACATATTTTCTCCTATTTGGTAGGCTACCTTTTCTTTTTTATTTTACCCCTCCCTCCTTTTTAAAAATAATTAGAAGCTTGTACCTCTTAATCTCTTTCATCTATTTTGCCCATCCTTCCCCTCTCCTCCCCTCTGGTAATCACCAGTTCCCTGTCTTAATGAATCTTTTTCTGCTTTTGTTGTTGTTATTTATTCACTTGTTCTGTTTCTTAGATTCCACGTATAAGTGAAATTGTACTTTATGTTGCTCTATTCTTCTAAACTTATTGAAGCTTGTTTTATGACCTCATTTGAGACTCCGTGCCAGCATCCAGCTGGAGGCTGGATGAGAAACACTGACATCTTACTGCTTCCAGGAAAAAATCCTTCTGAGATCTGGGAAGAGATTGATCACTGTGTTCTTGGCTGTGGAAGTCTGGAGTGGAGTTTGCACATTGTTGAGATGAGAGGGAGGAAGAAGAAAGGAGGAAGTAGTCTTGGTTCAAAATCATAGACTCTCACCTTTATTAACAGTTTTTAAAGGTGTTCTTGAGTAGATAATTCTTTACTGGCTTTTAATCCTTGGGACCATTTCCAAGCCCTTTAAATGGTTGATTTTTATAAGTTCCACTAGTTTCAATGGGAAGCTGATCAATGGAACTCCTCACACTGTCATGCCAGAAATTGATCTAGCAAGATATATTTTTAAGGTCGAATCCGCTAGAATGTTTTTGTGTTAGATGTGGTAATGAAGTGGAAGGAATGGGTAAAGTATGATTCCCAAGTTTATGGCTCGAATACATTAGTAAATAGTGGTTTTGATTACTAAAATGAGGAAGTCTGGGGCATATCAAAGTAAGACGCACATAACAGTGGCCCAGTGGCAGCAAAAAACCATTTTGGAGGCATAAATTTCAAGTGTTCTGTTTTTATAGAGATAATGTGAGATATGCAAAGGGACATGTCTATCATATTCCTGTTTGGTTTTTACTGTGGGAGGAATGAGAATAAGTTGGCCTCTTGCTGGCTGAATTTGCCGGGCAAGTATGTTTTGTAGGCAGCAGAGAGTTCAAAGAGTGAAATGTAATGCCTTCACATGTCATGTCTTCTTGAGTTTGTGTTGAGCTCCCTCACTTCCTGTTCTGCATCTGGCTTCATCCCAATTAGAAAACAATTTCTTGGTCCTTTAAGGGCCTTGGCCATGTCTGTATTGGAGCTTGTCTGAATGAATATAGCTATGATTCTGTTAAGAAGAGGAAAGATTGAGAAGACATAGTCACCAAAGAGATGAAGCCCCTAATATGGAAAATAATGGAAATAATGAAAAATAAGATGAATATAGTAAACAAATGAAGAAATGGAAGGAAAACAATATGTATACATACCACTATAGATGAGTTATAAATTTGATGGCAGAAAGATGCCTTCTCTTTTCTTCAGACACACCATTTGAAAGTGAGATGGGAGCCAGAGATGTGAGGAATGTTGTAATAGAATGAAATTGACTTTGTCCTGTTGGAAAAGCATAGTTACCAAGGGGGAAGAAAAGGATATCCTGGGTGGCATCGAGTCCCCATTTGAGGATGGTGATTATGAAATAAGAACAGGAAGAATAATAAAATGATAGTGAAGATTAGAAAGATATCACACTAATAACAGTGATTGCTAGTATTTATTACACATTTGCTATGTTACAGGAATTATTTAAGGATTTTATGTGGATGAATTAATTTATTCCTTACGTCAACTCTATCAGAAAGGTAGTATTACTATGTTCATCTAACAGATGAGGGAACAAAGACATACAGGATTTAAACAATTTTCTGAAAGTCACATAGCAATATTTGCAAGATCAATATATTTGACTTCTTACTGATTTGGGGAAAATGTTATAGTAGGAAGTTTGAATTAGAGGTTTAAAGATAGTTCACTTTATGATAACAACATGCACAGTGTAACTGTGATATTGTAAAATAAAGGAAAATTCTTTGGAGTTGAATATGTTAGGATTTTAAGGAATAAGATGAGACATACAGAGTATTGAAGTGTCCTAGAGAGGAATGGAGTGGAAGTTAAGCGCTGTGGGCTGGCTGATACGGTCTGTAACCAAGGAAATAATGCCTGAGACCGTCGTTGAGGATCACTAAGGGGAAGTATAGAGCAGGCACATAGCTAAATGTTGAGAATTCCAAAGACAGAGAAGAAATAATGATCTGGAAGCAACAGTGAAGAGTAAGGAGAATGCCAATACTGCTCTCAAAATTAAGATATATGGCATGGTGGAAAAGAAAATAGCTTCCAATTGGAAGGACTACAGGAAATAGTATATTCAGAGAGTGGAAAACGTATTTTATTTAGGAGTAGATGCAAAGGGAAAATTCAGAAATGAGTTTGAGAATATATAGTACTTGAACTGACATTCCAGGGAACAGACTGGGGGAAGAGGTTGGGGAAAGAAGACTAAAGAGCTGAGTTCATGAATTGGACGGATGGGAATGAGAGTTCAGAAGCAAGGAGTGGGCAGAGAGGCTTTCATTTTCATATCAGCAGATATAAATAAGGAGGGTGTGACGTTTGGTGGATTTCATCTTGTCTGCTTTGTGGGTGGGCATTTCAAGTCCTGTGGACGAAAAGGGTATCAGCCTGGATGATAGGGATTATGGGTATAATTATTTTTATCCTTTCAAATGGAGAAGAATATCTTAATGTGGTGAAAGGTGGCTTTGTATGAAATAGCCCACCTTATCTTCTCCCTACCAGTAATTCTGACTTTTACTCCTATTAAATAGTGGAAAGTAGATCAATATCAGCATTTCTTGGGGAAATGTGAGTTCTGAATTGTTGGAAGTTTCCAGGAGAATCAGAGGACCTCATAGTTCATTTTCAGAATTGTCCCGTGGTGACCTTACAACTGACACCAGTAAAGATTAGAAATAGAGTAAACAGTTTTTCAAAAACTCCTACATTTTGCATTTGCAAGCCTACTGGCTTTCTCTTCTCTTCTGCCTGGCTGCTTTTGGCTGCTTTCCACAGGCACTTCAGCCATCTAACCTGGAACTGAATCTGTTTGTTTTACTAATTATTATATTGACAACTAATAAATTATAAAGAAATAATTCCAAAGGAAGTTTATTTATACTACGTATAAAAGGGATCATATGACGGTAAGTAAATTAATTTATTGGCTAAAACAGAATGTTGACTTTAGTAAAACCTTACAGATAAGTCAGTCTTATTACAACTATAGTGTTTTTTTAATTAAAAATTAAGATGGAAAAGAGCAAGAATTTCAAGAATATTTGAGAGAGTGCTTATTTATCTTAAAAATTTTATTTTTAAACCTTCCAAGCACAGCAATGCATTGAAGTTCACATGGCGAGAAGCACTTCTCACAATGTACAAACTGTGAAAATAACACATTTCATTAAAATAGGCATCTCTGAGCTAAGCACCAAGTCACGCAGGCAAACATGAGAAGAGGAAAAGGGTCTTTGGAAAAGCAGTTATTCCCTAGAGATCCTGAGTCAGCTGTTCTTACCTGGAAAGACTCTCTATTCTTAATGTTTCATTATCCCAGTCCCCTTCAGCTGCCATTAGGTAATGACAACAACTCTTGAAATTTTGAAAACAGAGTTTTTAATTTGGAGTTACATATATTGTGTGGACTGGCGCAAGTGGAGGTGGGGAGTGATTCTCCTCTGGGACCCAACGGTCAAAAGAGCAGAGGAATAATGAAGAGAATAATATTGATCTTATACCAAGAACATTTCCACAAGAGCATAATAAGTGAGCCCTCTCCCCAACAGATTTAAGAATTCAAGCAGAAGGGACTTGAACAAAAATTAAAGGAACAGGTGAAGAAAAAGCTTTGTTTTTAAAAATATTTGCAGGAATTCTTCAAAAATATAAATAAAATTATTCTGCTTTTATGAAATTAGAAAAATGTTTCTTATTGAAATGTGTGCAGGTAGGACAGAAAATTATAATGATAAAAATAAAATGGCATGTAATCCTATGCCAACAGAAGTAGATATTAATATTGAGGTGTACTTATTTCAGGAATGTCACTGTGTATTATCTCTGTAAGCTCATATTTTGTGTACACAAAAATGATCTTATATAATGGTGAATAACTGAGTATCTATAAGCAGATATTTTATATACACTTTTAAACCTGCTTAAAGTTTTCAAATATAATTAAGCTTTCACATATCTATATTGACAGTGTACTAGGTAAAATGCTTAATTTAGCAAATTTAGTTTTCTCTTTCTTTTCTTTGTCAAGTAATTTAATGATGAATATTAAAATCTTTTGTACAACTTCTTACATTGTTTTGTAATCATGGACATTATTCTATGTCTAACTCATTTCATTCAGTATCTTTCATCAAATAGCTCCTTTTCCACATTCTTTAGCTGCTGATTTGGGTTAATATCTACTTCAGCATACTATTCTTAAATACTTATTTTGGAAATATTAAAGAGATGCTCTAGTTTCTAAAATTATATATAATTATTTTCCATTGTCTTCACCAAAAACAAAGAAAAATCTTTGGGTTTTAAAATTTGTGGGCGAGGCTTACTCTTTCAACTCTGAAAATTCAGTAGTCATTGCTTTATTAGTGTTAAAAATAAGTCTGAGGACAACCTGCTTTTTTCTTTATAGATGAAATAACATTTTTTTCCTCTGTAAGAAAAATTGCAGAATTTTTTTTTTTTTAATTTTAGTTGGCAAAGTTTGTTTTCTTTCTTCGCTCCTTCATCTTGAAGTCTGAGTTAATAGTCAACTGTGACATGATCGGTGTAAGCTGCTGGCCATGGAGTATCCATTGTTGACAACAACCTAACAGGGGATACTAAACTCTACTATCCCATCCTACCCCTGAACTTCTCCTTCCTTGAGATAAACACACAATACCTGCAAAGACATAAGAATCTTATTTTGTTAGCTTGTGGTGCAGGGCCTACATGAAAGGCCAGTAACATGCGCTGCCTTGGTATCTGGTAAAATCGGCAGGACCTTGAATGTCCTAACCATAAGTTCTCCTTCTTACTCTGCTCTCATGGATGAAGTCCCATGGCCAAACAGCCCTCCTTAACAAAGAGACAAGGCAGAGTTCCCGATTATCCCTGAGCAGTGGGTTTCAGTTCTCTGACAGCCCATGGAATTATTCAAACAAGCCAATCACATCCTCCTGTGGGGACCAGGGAAAACCGCACTTTCTTGGTGCTACGAAGCTTGCCTCCCATAGTCCCTAGTTTCCTTGGTTCCCAAGTATGACTTCTGGGTTGCTTGAGTGGTAGGCAGTGTCTTCTTCCCCTGGACTGGGAGAATACATGACTAATAAACCACTGTTGATCTCATCTTTCCAGTGTCAGGTATTATGTGCTTGGCCACCCTGTAATCCCAAGGCAGGAATCCTTCCTCATCAATGGAGTGAATAGGATACAATTAAAAATTGGTTGCTCTTAATATCGCATGGTGCACTGGGTGTTATATGCAAATAGTGAATCATGGAACATTACATCAAAAACTAAGGATATACTATATGGTGACTTACATAACAAAATAAAAATTATTGTTAAAAAAATAAAAATAAACATGCACGACCGATGATGAAAACAAAGCAAATCAAAACAAAAAACCTTGGTTGCTCTTTTAATTCGGAACTGTTTTCTAGATTGACTACTTGTAAATCTCTTTTGAGGGGGAATTTTAAACAGAATATCATAATTTCCTTTAAATGTCTTTTGAATTATTTGTGTATGTCTTCTACATCTCCCCTCTGTTCTAAAGCATTTATTCACTTAAATCTTCATTGGGGAGCTACTTTTCAAGGTGCCGATAAAATGGCAGTGGATAAAAAAGGGACAAAAATATTGTGATGACAGAGCTTTTATGCTAGAGACAGACAATAAAAAATAACAATAAAAATGACAATAAAAATGGTAAATATGTAGGGTTACCTGGGTGGCTCAGTTGGTTAAGTGGTTGACTCTTGGTTTCTGCTCAGGTCATGATGTCAGGGTCTTGGGATGGAGCTCTGCTGTAAGGTCCACGCTCAGCAGGGAGTCTGCTTGAAGAGTCTCTCCCTCAGTGCTCACGTGCACTCTCTCTCTCAGATGAATAAACAATTTTTTAAAAATAGTAAATATGCAGTGTCTGAGATAGCAACAAGTGTTACAGAAAAGGGAGATTAAAAAAGAACTATGGAGGTGGTAGCTACAGTTTTAGCCGAGTGATGTTAGGGCTCTGACCTGGAAGAGGTGAAGGAAAGAAAGAACCACACGGGTATCTGAGGAAGAATTCCAGGCACAGGGTACAGCAAGTACAAAGTCCTGAAAGTGAAAGAATCCGGCTCTTCATCTTGAGCACATTAAATTATTAGTTTGATCTCCATACTTGTATGTCACAGCTTTAGGCATACATGTAATCTTTTCTCACTACTATTAAATGTGGGCTTTCCCCCCCCCCCTCCAGGTGTGGATAGGTTCTTGGCATGACAGAAGGTTGTCAAGGCTAGAGAAGTATCTTTCGGAGTTAAGTTCCTGGACTCTCTCTCATCCCAGTACTCTCTCAAGAGGCAAGTATGTATTCTCTTCAGGTACCTTACATATTTATATGCTTAATCATGCTTGTTTGATGAGCAAATAATCTTTGAATGAATGAATAGCTCCCTATCTTTGCACAGTTGCTTAATATAACTTAATATATGTAGACTTAGCATTTGTTCCTACACTATTCTTTATTCTTTATGCTCTTTATGTAAACAACAACTCTCCTCTAATACAGAGGTTGTGAAAGACTCAGATTTCAATCTGGTCAAATTACCATTTTGACCATGGACTATACTTAGTGTGTTCAGGAATATCTGAGTAGACCTAGGTATTTGAAATTCCCTAATTCAACTTTAATCTCTTCTGTATGAGTTTGGGCAAGTTACTTAAACTGTGATAGTTTCTCATCTGAATATAATATCAAATATTACACTTTCTTCTGACAATACAGTAATGTATAGGTAAGCATAATGTAAAAACTACCAAAAATGTGAGCATTTATTAAATCTTATACCTTATACTTTATGCCTTAACTGGCCTACATTCATTTGCCCCTCATGGAAATTATGCAGAGTGTAAAAGTGTGAGAGAATGAAAAGGATTTTATTGCATACATGTTTTCAAGGGGAGAGAGGAAGATGGGAATTTCATGCCTGTGTATTTTCTCCGTAAGTTGGAAGGAACATTCACTGGTTGATGTGTTGGGGCATGTTGGTATTTGGAACTATAATAGTGAGGAAAACAATTAGAAAAAGTACCATAGGAACTCCATAAGTGCATAAAATAAATGAATTGGAAAAAAAAAAGCTGTAAAGGAGGGAAAGTGATTAAGGAATTATAAGTTCTTAAGAACATAGGGAAAAAATCCTTAACAATATGCCCAAGAATAGAGTCAAAATCAGAATGTTTCATGAATTTTGGCTTTAACATCTTCTCTTGCAAACTGTGGTACCATAAAGAGAAACTGATTTTTATGGATTAACTTAAATTTCCTTCTAGTACAAAATTGTTTGATGCAAAAGGCCTTTATTTGACAGACTAAAGGAAACCACAACCTTATAACTTAGCATAGCTAATGAAAAATCAGTTAAGTTCACTGTTATTTCATGCCAGTATTTCAGGTAATTAACACACTACAACCTTCCAGAAATTGCTTTTACATCCGCCCATTCATCCTCACCCTAGTCTATGTTCTCATTTACTCGCATCTATGAGTGTCAAATCAGATTGTGATTGGGAACTTGTTCCTGTTCTTACTAAAGCACATTTAAACAACCCTAGAATGAGGTGGGACTTGGCATTAGATATCAATATAATGCTTTTGTGTTTTACTAGATACACTAAGTTTTTTTTTTTTTTTCCCCTTAGGGTTTTCCTGACAAGTTATTGATCCTTAAAGTTTAGGAAGTCCTACTATCTTCTTCACTGTGCCATTTTTATTCTCCTGGTACACCTCTATTATTCAAGTTTATTAACTACCAGCTTTTTCTGACTTTTTCTATTTATATATAAATTGACTTGGAAATACCCATCGTCTTTAAAAACTTGTTTCCTCTGACCAACATATGTTCCTGGCCTTAAGGAGGGGGTAGTTTTGCCAAATGAAATGCAGGACCACTCAGTTAAATTTGAGTTTTGGTTAAACAAAATAAACCTAAAATTTAAGTATGTCTCAGTTATTTCATGGATATACGTATAGTCTAAGAAATGAGTCTTTTTTCAATTTGAAATTCAAATTTGACTGCATATGCTACATTTATTTATTTTTATTTATTTTTGCCCAAACTGGCAAGCCTGGGAGAGAGATAAGCCAAACTGAGATATAATAATTACATAAATCAATTAAAAAATTAAATAAAAGAACACTGCTTTTAAAACTATGCCAAGAACATCTGGGTGGCTCAGTCAGTTAAGCACCTGCCTTCAGCTCAGGTCATGATCCCAGGGTTCTGGAATCGAGTCCCACATTGGGCTCCCTGCTTAGCAGGGAGTATGTTTCTCCCTCTGCCTCTGCCCCATCCCTGCTCTTGCTCTCTCTCTCTCTCTCTTTGACAAACAAATAAATAAAATCTTGAAAAAAAAAAACTATGCCGATAAAGTATACCTATGTACACTAACTTGTTTCTATTTTATGCTCAACATGTATATTTTATGTGAATCATGCCAAAATTGACCCCTTCCCCTCCAAAAAAGATGCTTTAGTATCACACCATAAATAAAATTTGAAGCGTGCTATCTTTTACTTTTATATAATTTTCCATCTATCTGAAAGGTAGGATGTTGTAGACAATTAATTTACATCATGATGCATAAAACAGTGTTGTGTTGCAAGCCTTATGAAGCCAAGTTTTAATGAGGTGAAATGAGTTCAAACTTCTAGAAAATGGGACTTCCACTTGTAGGTTGTATGGACTAACTAAAGGAAAGCATCATTCCCACTAAAAGAAACTAAAAAGCCAAAACTTCTCCACAAAAGTTATCTGTTTAGAGACATTTAAAAGTTAATCAAGAGCATGGACCAGGGGGCTAAAATTCTGGAAAGGAGAGACCTACAAAAAGATGAGCTAGAGCTTTGTAGCTGGTTATCTATGATTACATTAACAATTACGAGAAAGTCATAGTTTGAATTTGTTTGAATATACAACATTAGAGGTTGGAAATTCAGATTTTACCCAGTTAGGCGATTACTGCTGGGGAGGAGACAAAACAGCTATTTTGGTGGCTTATGGGGTTGGAGAGATAAAAATGGGCAGTTTGTGAGGTCTCAAATATTGAGTTTTTTACAGATCTGAAATTTTAAGTTGCACAGAGTTAAATGCTAGGCAAAAGGCCTCTAGAAATTAAAGAATTTTATTCATTTTGTTTCTGCAAATCTATCATAATATTTTAATCAAGGAAACAGTAAAATATTGCTTATTATCTAATATAGTAAATGTCTCATCTACTTTTTCTCAATTTCCTTGAATCATTTGTGGTCAAGTTGCAAAGACGGTGCCTGTCATCCTCAAAGACTTTGGTATTTTTTTTCCTATAAATAAGGACATTCTTTTATATAACCACAATATAACTGTCAAAATCTGAAAATTTGTTTGATATATTACTATCATCCAATCAAGAATAACTCAATCCTAAAGATCTTAGGTGAGGCCATACAAGGTAGCTGACCATGCTGAGTTAGAGGGAAATACGAGGCCCCAGATTCCTCTGTTAGAACCAGAGAAGGCTGAGAAAGATATTTACAAATGGCAATAGTGTCCAGTGTAAGGAAGCAAGGCTCAAGCAGAGTGGTGAAAACACTTGTGTCCTTGGGGGGGCAGCTTGGTATATGGAGGTTAGAGATTAAGTGGAGTAAGAAAGTCTTCCACATGACAGGGTGGCCCAGCTGAGGATGGCAAGGTCACTCAGGGCAAACAATGCACCAATGAGGGGTTAGGGGTAAGGTAAGGGACAGGCTACACTGAGTGTCAGAGGCTGACTTAGCTGAAATGGTATCCACATAGTGGAGGGTGGACTAACGCAGGGAGTCAAAGACAGAGCTGGGTGAGAGAACTTTCCCATAGGATGGGATACTGGAGTCAAAGCAGAGTAAAGAAGACATTCCCATTGACCAATAGCCTTGAATAGGGTGTCGGCATGGTGGTTTATTTGATCATTTGGCTCAAATTATATGACCTTTGAGTGAGTAGGAGTATCTTGTTTTCAAGTTTGAGATTTTCTTCTATGTTTACTTCTTTAGATTTGTTTCAGTTGGTTTGGCGTAGGTATTTTGGTAAATCAATAGTTAAGGTTCTTATCATTTTTACAATGTAGATTATAAATTTTTACACACTTTATGATCTCAATATTTTTTATTTAGTCATTTTTGAGGAAATATTTTACATTTCAAAAAGTCTATATCATACACTTCTGTGATAAAAGTTTTATATGATTGAAAATGTGTAATACTTTGAAAATTGTCTCATCAATAAAATAATAAGAACTCGACAGTGCAGACTGATCATGCAACACCTAAAATGCACTGTAGGCTGCAGTTGTTATTGGAGGTATAAAAATAACATGTGTTCATGCAGGAAATGGATTATAATGGCATATTTTTATTTTTAGATATCTTTAAATCTAAAAATTAAAAAAAACTTGAAGGTATTGAATATTATAAACCAGAAGAAATCAGGTGATCTAAGCCGTCATATTCATAGAATGCTATCTGTAAAATTATTTTATTGTGTCAATGCCGAGATGCAACAGAAATCTTAAAGCTTTTTTAAAAAGACTAGTGTTTAGTAACGAATATGTCTTATCTCATATACTTCTTGTTGATTATGTGGGTATTTCAGATGAGCAATGCCAACTCTTAGTTCAGTTAATTAACGTGCAGCATTAATTTTCTAATTCAGGATAAGGCATTACAGATGGCATTATAAATGCATTCGAATCTTTTCAACTTTGATGATGAAGAGAAGTGTGATACTTTTAGTATTTACAACAAGTTGAAGATAACAATCACTTATATATTTTTCTTTTAAAAAAAGATTAATATATTTTAAGTCATGAAAAAATGGGTAAAAATGAAAATAGAAAACATGTGGAAATGTTTGTAAAGAACTAGTCATAGGCATTTCAAACAGCAGGCTTATCGTACTTATGCACAATTACAGGCATACCTTGTTCTGTCGCGCTTCACTTTCTTGTGCTTTGCAGATAGCGCGTGGTTTACAGAGGGCAGGTCTGTGGCAACCCTGGGTCAAGCAAGTCTGTTGGTGCCATTTTTCCAAAAGCATTTGCTCACTTTGTGTCTCTATGTAACATTTGGAAATTCTCACAATATATCGACCTTCCTTATTATATTTGTTATATTGATTTTCGATCAGTGATCATCGATGTATTGTACTTGTTTTGGGGTACCATGAACCACACCCATTTGACAGCGAACATAATGTGTGTGTTCTGACTGTTCCACAAACTGGCTGTTTCCCCATCTGTCTCCCTTTCCTTGGTGCTTTCTATTCTCTTAGGCACAACAATATTGAAATTCGGCCAATTAAGAACCCTACAGTGGCCTCAAGCGTTCAAGTGAAAGGAAGAGCATTCAGTTAGGCAAACTTCATTGTTGTCCTACTTTAAGAAACTGGCACAGCCACTTGAACCTTTAGCAATCACTGTTCTGATCAGTCAGCAGCCAATAACATCAAAGCAAAACCCTCCACCAGCAAAAAGATTATGACTTGCTGAAGGTCCGTGTGTGCTTAGCATTTTTTAGCAATGAAGTACTTTTAATTAAGGTATGTACATGTATGGGTTTTTTTTTTTTGATATGATGCTTTGAACAATTAATAGACTACAGTATAGTGTAAACATGACTTTCATATGCACTGGGAAACCAAAAAATTCATTTGACTTACTTGATTAGGATATTAGCTTTACTGTGGTGGTCTGGAACCAAACCTGCAAGATCTCCAACATATGCAAGTAATCAATCTATTAAGGAAAAACAAAATCAAGAGAAGTCATTTCTAAAGTGAGGTTTATTTGAAAGTAAGTTAAGTGAGACTATAACAAAGATAAAATTGACAGTTAAGATAAAGACTCACATTTTGGTTGGGAAGGAGTAGCATCAGAGATGGAAACAAGAAACCCAATGAGTCCCTGGGCATCATTGTGTATCTGATATCTAAATGTGAGGTTAAAGCCCAAGAAGACACTGTGTTGAGTTAATATGAAGTAATTAAAAATACATAGAACTTACATTTATATGGCCTATATAAAGAATCCTAATATAAACAAAGAACAAAATAGTTGAAAAGTGCAGAAAAGAGTGTAAAGATATATAGGGCATGGAATTAACATATGTGTAATTGGGAGCTCAGAAAAATAGAGATAACAGGGCAAAATAAATATTTTTAAAAGTACTGGGTATAAAGATTTTCAAATGTTGATGGAATACATCAAACCACAGATTCAATAAATTTTTGTACCCAACAAGTGCAAACATAAAGATAACCACATACAGTTCCAGCGGCTGACAACAAAAAAGGGCCTAAAAATCTGTTGGAAAAAGTCATCAATTTCAATAGTACTGGAAAAAATATGCTAGCCTAGAATTCTATACCTAGCAAATATATATATTTTTTAAATAAAAAAATAACATTTTCAGAAAAAAAACACAAAAACTAAGAGGACGGATATATGTTAAGGGACTATTAAAGAGAGTTCTGGCAGAAGGGAAATGATTCCAAGTAGATAAATAGAAAATATAAGAAAGAAGGGCAAAGAAAGGGTGAAATAGAATGATTTTTTTAAGTAAACGATGATAAAGTCTTATGGACTTTAAGACATCTGTGCAAATAAAATTTATGGCAGTTTTTTCAAGGTGCCCAAGACTGCCTCTATCTGTAGCAATTCACTAGAAGGAATCAGATTTAGCATATAGTTGACCCCACAGCTCAGATTTATTACAGAAACAGCAACATAGTAACACAGTAACCCCAGCCTCACACTTGGTTCAATAAGGGAAAAACATAGGCAAAGTCTGAAGCAATCGGGTGCGGGCTTCCCACCCTCTCCTCTTCCCAGGAGAGATCACAGAGAGTGTACCATCCTTACAACAGAGAAAATACAGCAGCATTGTGCAGTGTTTCTACTCAAAGAGGGGCATTTGAGACTCCAAATTTAGATTTTGATCAGAAGCTTTTCATGTGGGCATACCTTTTCAACTACCAGACTCTCAGAAGGAAAGCAGATGTTCACTATAAATCACACTGTAGGCACAGAGAAACAACTTACCAGTTAGGGAGCATTTCACAACCTAAGTTTCCAGATGCTAGGCAGCAGGCCCTTCTAAAGATAGCAGCCTTAAGCCTCCTTTGTTAACTCTTTTCTGGGCAGTAACAATAGCACAAAAACGGGGAGAAAAAAAGTTAAACTGTTGAAAGTTTCTTTCATTGCTCACAAAGTGATAAATTGTAATCTCCGGAGTAACAACTAAAATAACTAAAGATTGTGAACCCTCAAGATAATAGATGAGGAAAGTCAAATGACATGGAAATGGCCAATTGATACAAAAGAAGGCAATAAATAAGACATGGAAGGGGGAAAAGTAGTGCCATAAATAGATAACACAGAATAAGTTGGTAGATACAAACCCCAAGATATCACCTACTAATGTAATAGTGTGCCATAAAACAAAGATGGTCAGACTGGAAAAGTGAAACATTAATCCATTTCCCCGTAATGGTTGCAGGGAAATGGGGGAAATGGATATTTTTTTTCCCTAAGGGCATAGTTTCTTTTATGCTAGGTGAATACATTCTAGACATCTGCCATACAACATAGTAACTGTGGATAACAATACAGTAACGTACACTTCAAAACTTGCTAAGCAGGTAGATCTCAAGTTAAGTGTTCTTAACACACATGCACACAGGAACACAAAGAAAATTTGGCTGGTGTAGGATATGTCTAATACCTTGATAGTGGTGATGGCATCCTGGGTATTTGCATATGTCCAAACTCATCAAATTGTATAGCTTAAATACATGCAGTTCTTTGTATATCAATTATACCTCGATAAAGCTGTTAAAAATATAACAAAAAAGATCAAATACTTAAGAATACATCCAAGAAAAGCTGTCTAAAAACTTCCATGTGAACAACAAACAAATTTTTAGGAAGACCTAAAAATGTCTTCAGATATGGCATAATCATTGTTTGAAAATTTCCTTACTGAAAAAAATGTCAATTTAATGAAAATTTATCAGTGATTTTAATGCAACTCAATTGGCAATTCTAGCATTTTTTTTTAAGTTTTAGTAATTTTATATATTTGTTTTGTAGAAATTGAAAAGCAGATTCTAATTTATAGGGAAGTATAAAGGCCAAGTATAAGCATGACATTTTCAAAGAAAAAATAAAGGTGGAGATTTGTTCTGTTTATCACACCCTTTTTTGTTCATCCTCAGTAATTAAGACAGTGTGGTATGTGTGGAATTGGGCAAGCATCGGCAGATTGACAGAACAGAACAGAGGGCTCAGAAAAAAAACCTTAGGTCTAGCCACTTGATTTATGATTCAGTATAATTTAGCCAGTTACATGAAATCATGCCAACATCATTAGTAAAGAGGGAAATGTACTCAGTCTTCTTACAAATGGCAAAACCCCATTAATTCCCTTAAATGCTACATATGGCTTATTTATATATCTAAACTGTGAATTAGCTGTGAATTGACATCACCTCTGATATTAATGAGATTTAATCAAAGTGGGTGCTTTACCCACAGGTTAGTAATCCCAATTTACAATTTTGTGAGATTGTATTTATTGCATAGCATCGATACTACAGTAAGAAATAATAAAAGTGTTCTGACTACCTATTATGCTGCATTTATAATTTTTTAGATGCTTCACTGTGATCATTTTGCAACTTTTATTCCTTTTAATTTTTTTGTCAAAAGACAGAAAAATTCTAGGTCCATGGATTTTACACTGCAGATTTGTTCTTCAGTCATCTGTGACTAATTTGCTGACATAATAACTAAAATTCTAAAGTCAATATTCTGAGTTGCATTTTTATTAGTATCACCTTACTGAAGAAAGCTTCTGACAATTTAGTCTATTGATCTATTAACTAAATTTATCTTATAGACATATGTGGAATTTATTAGTGTTCAAGGGGAACACCATTAGGATGAATGCCCTCTCATTTTGATTAGTGGTGGGGCTGAAAATTGATGTTTGTACACTCCGTTCGGATGATAACTAAGTGCTAAAACACATACTTTGGAGATATTTGAGTTATTGTTATGTTTTAATTTATATATTTCCACAATATTTAAGTTTTGTATATTTTCCAGTAGAGAAAAAATGAAGAAGAAGGAATAAGAAATCCTTTGGCCTTTCTTTTCAAAACGACTTTTTGTCAAAATGCAACATTAAATATTTGCATTTTCACATGTGTTGTTTTCAAATACTGGGTTCAGAGAAACAGGCATTTCATAATAATTCTCATAGATTTGACTTCGTGGAGTACCTGGCTGGCTCAGTTGGTAGAGCATGAGACTCTTGATCTCAAGTTTGTGAGTTCAAGCCCCACGTTGGGGGTGGAGCCTTCTTAAACAAACAAACAAACAAACAAACAAACAAAAAACCCAAACAAATCTGACTTCACAAAATAATCTCCAAAATGGAAATTTTTCCATTTGAGTATTTCCCCATCCTTAACAGACTCATTCTAATTTCCCTAGCCCATCTCCTTGTCAAAACTCGTCGACAAGATCACTTAACCATGAATTCTGATTCTCATACTTTTCTGCCATTTGCGTAATGTGATTTATTTAGTTTGTCTGAGTCTTAGTGATATCTCTATACACAGGTAATAAAATCTATTTCTAAGTGAGGTAATGCAGATGAAATGAGGTGGTACGTGAAAAATATTTAGTAATGTGACTACCCTATATCACTTAAGTTAAACTGTTAGGGCTTTTATTCATTCACCATTCCCTGGCTTGCTTTAATGCCTTTAGTATTCACTCAAAAGACTACAATTTGGGCCTTAGTATGTTTTTATTCCCTGACATAGTATAGTATACCTTTTAAATACTTCTAGCCTTTGGACAGAAATCCTGAATAAAAATAATCATAACTTTATTTCCATGAGTGTTTAAAAGATACTAGAAAATATTTTTAAATGTTTAAAAATACGGAAGAATTTTAATTTCTTTTTATACTATCTTGCAGAAATTGATTTGGTTCAAAATTAAAATAACAAAATGTATATAATTTTGGATTTCTGCATTCCTTATTCACCAGAAGCTTTTCTACTTCAACATTTATATTGCTTTCAGACAAATAAGAATTCAGTATTTAATAATAGATGTATTAAAATAACCCATTATAGAGAATTAGTAAAGCCCATATAATAATTTTAGAATTATTTAACTTTGCGTATTAAAGGGTTTTCTAATTATATTTTCCCTAAATTTGCAAAGTAATGTCTGCACTCAAGTGGATTTTACATTATTCTTTTTGATCACTTGCTTTCCTCAGGTGAGCACAATCAATAAAATTAACAATTTTACACATGTTTTAAAGCTGAACTGACTCAATATCAGTTTCGTTTCTGGAACACTATTGTTTGATTTTTATTCTTGGAGAATATTTTACATTTAAAACATTGTACCTAATAGAAATAATTAGACAACTTTTTAAAATAATTTTTATTTTATTATATTAGTCACCATACAGTACATCCCCAGTTTTTGATGCAATGTTCCACGATTCATTATTTGCATATAACACCCAGTGCCCCATGCAATATGTGCCCTCCTTAATACCCATCACCGGCCTATCCCAATCCCCCACCCCCGTCCCCTCTGAAGCCCTCAGTTTGTTTCCCAGAGTCCACAGTCTCTCATTAGACAACTTATTGCAATGCCATCTGCTGTGCACCAACGTGTTTCACTCTGGCTCCCTGAAAAAAAAAAAAAAAAAAAAAAGGCCTGAAGTGATATGTTCTACCCTGGTAGTCACAATCTGAAAATGGCAAATGACCTGAAATAATATCGTATAAAGAACAGCCTCTCTTTAAAACACATTTACTTCTCTTCATATCATGTTACTTTTTCAAATCCAATTAAGATTGATAGTGATTATATAATACCTTGGAAAGACTTTTTAAAAATTTAAATATTAATATATTAAGCAAAGGAACTTTCAAGGTTTGAAGTTTAACAATTCCTGTCTATTCTTCGATATATTTTATTTGGAATACCTGTGTTTATTGTATCTTACAGCTGAGATTTCTCTATCAATTAAAAAAAAAGTCCTGTTGGGGCGCCTGGGTGGCTCAGTCGTTAAGCGTCTGCCTTCAGCTCAGGGCATGATCCTGGAGTTTGGGATCGAGCCCCACATCAGGCTCCTCCGCTAGAAGCCTGCTTCTTTCTCTCCCACTCCCCCTGCTTGTGTTCCCTCTCTCACTGGCTGTCTCTCTCTCTGTCAAATGAATAAATAAAATCTTTTTTAAAAAAAAAAATAAATAAATAAATAAAAGTCCTGTTTATTAAACCTTTTCCTTCAAGTTATAGGACTTATGTAATTGAATATTTTAAATATGATTAAATGATTTTATGATATATATTGTGAATTTTTTCAATTTGAAAATTAAAACATGCAGATTGATTTATAAGGAATCAATACTGAATTTCTGGTTTCCCAGTAAAATAAAAAATTAGATCAGGCTATTCAAATATGGAGATGAGCAAAAGTGAGATGGAAGTATACGAATCTGAAAAAAATGTGTTAAAATGTTGGGAGAGGCTACTGGGAGAGAGAAGAGTCTTTTCATCTTCCACTCTTTTTCTTTTATGGTTTTAACAGAGCATTCTATATAATTCTATTTCTCTTCTTTCTTAGTATTTCACTTACACTTCTTTCTAGTGGTTGCCTTAGATTTTACAATGTACATTTATAGCTAATGCAAGTCTACTTTCAATTAACACTATGTATATTATTTCACAGGTAGTATGAGTACCTTATAATAACAAAGTAATCCTAATTCCTTCCTTCCATCCCTGGTATCATGGATATCATTTATTGTCTCACTTACATTTACGTATTCATTAGTATATATGCACATATAAAATGTATATATAAGCATAGGTGATTAGATACATTGTTGCTATTAGTTTGAACAAACTTTTTTTGTTAGATTAAGAATAAGAAGAGTTAAAGTTTTTATTTTACCTTCACTTATTCCTTCTTCTATTCTCTTCTCTGTTTCTATAGATCCAAGTCTGACCTCTATTATTTTCTCTTCCTATAAACAACTTCTGTTAACATTTGTTGTAAGTCAGGTGTACTAGAAATAAATGCCCTCAATTTTTATTTGTCTGAGAAAGTATTTCTCCTTCACAGTTGAAGGATAATTTCACAGGGTACAGAATTCTGGGGTGGTGTTCTTTTTCCTCAACACTTTCACATGTTATACCTTATTTTATAGTTGTCTCACAGACCTTTATACTGTTCTGTTTCTCCCATTCTGTAGGTTGCCCCTTTATTTTGTTCATTGTCTCTTTCTCTGTGCAGGAGCTTTTTAGTTTGATGTAGTCCCGTTTGTTTACTTTTGCTTATGTTGCCTGTACTTTTGGTGTCATATCCAAAAATTATTGCCAAGACTGGTATCAAGGAAATTTTGCCCTCTGTTTTCTTCTAGGAGTTTTACTCTTCTAGGTCTTACACTTAAGTCTTTACTCCACTTCGAGTTACTTTTTGTGAGTGGTATAAGATAGGAGTTCAATTTCATTCTTTTGCATGTAGCTGTCCAGTTTCCCCAACAGCAGTTATTGAGGAGAAAAAGCTGTAATAGCAACAAACATATAGCACAATACAAACCAAACATATAAAATATCCAAGAAGAAAATAAGTGAGAAATACGTCAGATTTATCAGAGAAAAAACTACAGACCTTCACTAAGTATATGAAACAACAAATACAAAAATATAGATATCTTACTTAAAAAGAGAACATAAAGTTTTCAAATACTTTTATTGAGAACTTAAATTATTTTTATCACAATGGTACTTTGAAATATATGTGGAACTAGAAATAATTTTTTGTTTTAAAATCAGTTTTATTGAGGCATATTTACATACTATAAATTCATCGATTTTAAGTAAACAGTGGTTGTATTTTGTCAAATGTACACAGTGCTTTTTACTATTACCATAATAAAAATAAACAGTTCCATCATCTCAAGGCATTCCTTCATACTGCTTTGAAATCAATCCCTGTCCCAACCCCAGCAAACAATAATCACTGATCTTTCTCCCTCTAACTTTTGCCTATTTTTCAATTAAATGGACTTAACATAGTAGGAAAGGAAAAAAAAGAAAAAAGAAAGAAAATATTATTACTGGATCTTAAGAACAGCCTGTGCTTATAGAAGTCAAATGAAGGACTTGACCTTTGTTCTCCAGTGATATACCCTACCAGTGTCATAAAAGATGTTTATCATATCTAAGCAGTGGTTTACTGTCTGCCTAGTTCAGTATTTTTAGTAGCTTAAAAATTATGACAGATCAGAAGAATATTCTGTATATTCTCTAAAACATAGGCTTCCAAATAGAAATGTGGTGTAACAACTTAGTAATGTAATATAGAGAATACTACTGTTAGAGCCAGGAAGCCTGGGTTCTAGTTCCACCATTTTATTACCTAGCTATGTTATCCAAATACATTACTAAACTTCTCTGAGACTCAGTTTCTCAAAACAAGGGTACTCTATGATCCAAGTCTTCCAGCTACTGTAAAAATACAAGGAAACTCTCAGGCAGGCAGGTTTAGCTCTAATCCTTCTAAATTTTCCCATGTTCTAAAAGTAAGAAAATCTGCCACACCTTAAAACAGACCCACCATTACTAATTAATAGGTTCAATTACTCACTGAATGATACGTTGTCTGTATGTGTCTGTATATACATATTTATATTCAGACATATACATAATCATATATATAAAATATTTAAATACACATTAATTCACATAAACACATACACATAATCATTTATAATAATATCCTAATTCGTTGTGGATAACACAACAATAAAAAATATTTACCTAATACAATCCTATCTTAAATACTCTCACTTGGTAGGAATATAGAGATACTATGTTTTTCACTTTTTAATAAAAAAAACATGCTGTTTCTTTATCCTTGTTTGAGATTCACTCTTCTTTTGTTTAAAAATCCACAACTGTGGCCATGTTCAGTGTTCTTTCATCTTCTGTGTCTTAGAAGTGTCATAATTTTGACAACTAAGCAAATATATTCAACATCTTGCAAAATTTACCAAGAGATGATGGTTTTACACAGCTGTATTCAAAGCACTGAAAAAAAAATTGCCATTTTTTTTGTGTATGTCTAAGTACAACAATGAACTACAACAATGCCATGAATTACTTGTTAATTATAATATAGAATGGTTTATACAATCTGAGTTGTCCCAAAATGCATGTTTTTAGAGCAGCTGTTAGGAGGATACCTTAGTTTCCCTCTAGCCCTTCATCCCATAAATGGATTTCATATAAAGAAATTCCTGTATGAGGAGGAGAGTACCCTCTTTTTACATCTGAATGAACATTCATATGAAGAAAATTGTTTAAAAACAAAAATTATTTTATTTTAGAAGGGGAAAAGTGTGGAATTTGTAAAGTATAAAGAATTTTTGGTCACCTGGATGGCTCAGTTGGTTGAGCCTTCGGCTTGGGTCATGATCCTGGGGTCCTGGGATTGAGTCCCACATTGGGCTGGAGTCCGCTTCTCACTCTCCTTCTACCCCTCCCCCATGCTCATGCTCTCTCTCTTTCTCAAATAAAATCTTAAAAAATAAATAAAAATTTAAAAAATAGAAGGAATTTTCCAAGTTTTAAATAAATTAAAACATATTCTAATTATCAATAATTTTTGTAACTCTCAAGTACTGATTCGCAAGTCATTTTACCTGTTTGATATCAGTTTTTTTTTTCCTCCATAAATGAGGAGCCTAGTCCAACTATTCTCCAAATTTCCTTCAAACTCTGATTCTGCGTATGTTATATATAACTAAGTTTAAACCTATGCTCCTGCATTAAAACTTTTTTTTTAAAGATTTTATTTATTTATTTGACAGAGACAGCCAGCAAGAGAGGGAACACAAGCAGGGGGAGTGGGAGAGGAAGAAGTAGGCTCCCAGTGGAGGAGCCCAATGTGGGGCTCCATCCCAGAACGCTGGGATCACGCCCTGAGCCAAAGGCAGACGCTTAACGACTGAGCCACTCAGGCGCCTCTAAAACTTTGTTTTGTAATAAAGACAAAATATGGGTACTAAAATAATAATTTAATAATACACTAAAATATAAGGAAATTATCTTTAATTTATCTAACAAAATACATTAAAAATCCTCCTTCAAGAATTATACCACTGTATGATTAATAATCGTATTGTTAGTGTAAGATTTGCTTTAGCAGCCTACATTCTAAAAGCATGGTTTAAATCAGGCATCAACAAACTATGGCCCGTGTGCCAAATCCTACCTGCCATCTGCTTTTGCGAGTAAAGTTTTTTGGATAATCGCCTCATTCTTCATTTACATGTGTCTGTAGCTGCTTCCATGTTACAACAGCAGAGCTGATTACTTGTGGCAGAGGCATTATGGACAAAAATATCACTATCTGTCCCTTAGTAGGAAATGTTTGCCAAATCCTGGTATTTGAACATAATCTCTTATCACATCACAGTAAAATTATAACCACTTTGGACTAAACTAGCAAGGTCAAATTTTAGTAAGTGGTACAAATTCACAGGGAAGCAATCAGCAAAACCTGGGTGAGAGAAACCTTAATGGACCCCCTCTGTGATGGGGTGTGTGGGGAAACCTAAGATTAAAATGAGATTTAAGAGTCAGAGTAACCAATTGCAGACTACGGACATAGATTTGAATCCCAATTCAGTGAGTTTTTTTTTTAAATGTTGCGGACAATCAGAAGAATTTTAAAGACAATCAGAGATAACTTCCTTGATATTTGGTTATACTTAAAAAAATATTTTTAGCTTTGTGTGTGTGTGTGTTTGTGTGTGTGTGTGAGAGAGAGAGAGAGAGAGAGAGAGAATGTATCTGTGTGTGGAGTGTTGGTACAGCGGTTATGTTTAAAATTTAGTTCTTATCTATAGAGATACATAGAAAATATTTAAAGAACAAATGATGATGCTTTATTTTTGTTCCAAAGTAATTTTATGGTTGTTGGGGGAAGGGATTTGGTGGAACATAGAGAATATAAGATTAGCCATGAAATGATTGTAGTTAAAACTGACTAAAGAACATACTGGGGACATTACACTACTATCTCTACTTTTGCATATGCTTGAACATTTCCTAAAATTTTTATGATAAAGTGTTATGTTATTATAATATTATTTATAAACTTTTATTTTAATTTTTATAATAATGAAATGTTAAAATTTACAAAAAAATGGCTTAGTCTGAAGAATGGAGCTGATGATGGAGTGAGGTGGATTGGGTTAGAGGACTACTGTTCTCATGATAAAATTCTTGGTAATATTTGACTCTGTTTAATTATGTGACTATACTACTAGAAACTGAGAGTCTGCAGAATAATCCAAAATACTAATGTTTAATCAACGATCAAGTCTTTCTCCTGCTCTCATAAAGCATAAAGCCCAGATGGTCTTACTGATAAATTTACCAAATTTGTGAGCTGAATTAAGTAAAGTTTACTTAAAAGACCTCACAATTGATTAACCAATTTAATGAGAATAAAAGCTAAATTTGGAAGTACTTCTAAACTGCTACAAATTCTAATAAAAATAAGTTAGAGAAAATGTTAAGAAAAATATCATGAACTAATCAAGGGTGCTAAGAGTAGGTGTTTGCTGCATAAAACATACTCTTAACTATAGAGAACAAACGGAGGGCTGCTGGAGGGGCGGTGGGTGGGGGATGGGCTAGATGGGTGATGAGGATTAAGGAGGGAATTTGTGATGAGCACTGGGTGTTGTATGTAAGTGATGAATCACTAAATTCTACTCCTGAAACTAATATTACACTATGTGTTTACTAACTGGAATTCAAATAAAAACTTGGGAAGAAAAAAAACAGACACAAAAACAAAAGAGTAGGTGTTTGCTGAGGGCCATTTCCCAGCTTTATCACAATTCACTCCTCACTCCATTTTGGTCACATTTCAATTTTTACTTTATGAAAGGCTCTCCTTGACCATTTTATATTAAATCCACAGCTCACCCCAAACCAGTCTGCGTTTTTTCTTTTATCATGTAACCTTCCTTAACGTACTATATTTCTATTGGTGTTTACTATCTGACTCTTTCAAAGGCACTTCTCAGTAGTTAGGAGGTAAGCAGATAGACTAGATAGATAGATGATAGATAAAAAGAAAGGATAACATAGAATAAAAAGAAAAATATGTAGGTAGAATTCATTCTGTATTAGTCTGGCTTTCAGTAGCAGCGTAGAACATTTTTCCATAAAGTGTATTTTTCTATGTTTATCTTAGCTACCGAAATTAATTATTTGAATATGACCCAAAAAGGCCATCAAATTCCACTTTGAAAATAAGTTGTTGAGCCATCCAGCCTTTTCCCCCATATCAATAAGTCAACCTTTAATAATTAACCAATTCAGGATCATCACTAATATACATGTACCCTATTGATAACCAGAGAGAAACAATAGTGATTACTATGAAAGAGAGGAAATTCAAGATTTGGGGGCAGGGGTTTGTTATTATTTTTCTTTTTCCTTTTCATACTTGGGGGTATAAATAAGGGCTCATCATGCTATTCTTTGTTTTTCCATTTTCTTTTTCTTTAATTTATATATAAGTTTTTTGTTTTTTGTTTTTTTTGCAGTCGGACTAAAAAGAAAAGGATAATTACTCATGAAAATTAGATTCTGAGGGTTGTACAATAAATATGATTATTTGCTTTTCAAAGCAAACAAATATTATTTATCTTCCCAATACATTGTTTACAATGTATGCCATAAGCAATTATTTTTCTCCTATTGACATGCTTTAGTGAGCATTTATTTTTCAAAAGATCAAAAAATGGGTTACAGAGTTTCAATGGTACATGAACCTGCTAGAGATTTCTGCTAGTAGTTACATCTTGAGCTCTAAAATGAATTAGCCACATCTCCTTCTTAATAAAAAGTGTGATTTGGGTGCCTGGCTGGCTCAGTTGGTAGAGTACGGGACTCCTGACCTCAGGTCTTGAGTTCAAGCTCCATGTTGGATGTTGAGTTTACTTAAAAAAAAAAAGTGATTTATAGCTTAAAACTGTCTAAAATAGGTGTTTATTATTCTTTGTACGGACAGATTACACATATACATTAGTGTGTGTGTGTTTGCATAAATTCATTTTATTTATGTCAATAGACCATTATGAAAATTATGTCTAATGACATGTCAGATTTGATGATTTTGCATGAAAATTTTGAGTGACTGAAGTGATCGAGGAGTTGAGCTAACAATAAGAGTATTTTTCAAAACTATGGCATCATTAGGTTTCTTCTTTCATGTAAATTCTTAGAACTAATTTCTGTTTCACTTACAATGATTCCAGTGTCATGGGTTTCTTTATATAATGTGTGTAAGTAAGAATATATACTTGTTTGTAATGTTCTTGGTGCTGTGGATAGTTGCAAAGAATTGCTAGAAGGAAGGGAAAAAAGGAAGAAAGAAGACAGGTGAAAAAGTAAGGAAATAAAGACAAAGAAGGGAGGAAGGAAAGGATGGAAGGAAGAGAGAGAGGAAGGAGAGAGGAGGGGAGAAAGGAAGACAGGAAGAAAAAAGCAAAAGTGAAGAGGGACAGCCATGCTGTCGCAGAGCTGACATTCTAGAGCCATTCATTTAAAAATATGAGTAAAAATATAATTTTGATTTTTGAAAAGTCAAATGAGAAAAATAAAGTACAATTTCAGAGTTTGAGGGAGGTATGGTGGGCTATTTTACACATAGGGTTATCCAAGGCAAATCTACCTCAGAAGTCAATTAGAAAAAAATTAACAGAAACCAGAATCAAGTGAATGAGCGTGAACCACACTGGTGGGGGAAATGAGTGCTCCCTTCAGAGGATATAGCAAGGGCAACATTTTTGGGGTAGAAGCAAACCTTTCATGTTCTAGGAATAGAGGAAGTCCTCCTAATGTACCTAGCAAGGAGTGGGAGAAAGAAGCATTCTGGGAGAAATCTTCAGAAAGAGGAGAAGGGGACCGTTCATTTGTACTTTTGTAGTCCACAGTAAAAGGTTGGATTTTATTCTAAATATGTGTCAAGGCACTTAGAGTTTGAAGCAAGGGAGTGACACAACTATTTAAAATATCATCCTGCTGTAGTGAGAACAGTTTGGCTGTCGGGGGCAAAATGGAGCAAGAAATGAAATATTTCAACAGTTAGGTGAAAGACTTTAATAGATATCAGAGGGCAGATGTGAGGGTGGTGAGATGTGGTCAGATTTGAGATACGTGTTGAAATTGGAAACGGTAAGATTTGCAGGTAAACTGGATGATGTTGATTTTCGAAAATTTTGAGCGAATTTTGGCCCATATAATTGGAACACTCATAATATCAGATGAAGGAGATGAAATAGAGAATATTTGAGGAAAGATTGTGTTCCGTTTTTTATATTACATTTAACACACCAAGTAGAAAACCGTATGGGCATCAAGCAAGCATTTACATGATCACGAGATGCTCAAAACCAGGTCACAAATTGTGTGCAGGACAGAGTTTATTATATAATCATAACAGGTCCAGAGCAGATTATACACGTACAGCTGTTTGCAGAGTTGTAGTTTGGGTGAGGAGAAGGGATGATTGTCCTATAAATGTTTATTGATTAAAACCAAAGATGGAATAATTAATTTCTGAAAGAAAATTATGATTGTTTTGATGTTCTTAATAATTTTATACCAAAATATATTTATATTTCCACTTAAATATTTATATACACATACTTACTTTTACATCTATGCAGGCCAAGAAGCATTGATAAAATTTTATGGAAACTGAAAAATAGAAATAATCCTTCTTGTAAAACTTATGTGTGTGTGTGTGTGTGTGTGTGTGTGTGTGTGTGTATGTGTATAATTATAATGATATTACTTCAGGGCCTTATCCCTCCTTTTTTCCTCTTTTTTTATTTGGAACAGTTTTAGACTTAACAGAAAATTTGTGGAGATAAAACAGAGATATCCCATAAACCAGAATCCAGTTCTCCTCATTATTAACACCTTATATTAGTAAAGAAAATTTGTTACAATTATTGAACAAATATTGTGTATTATTATTAACTAAAGGGTACACTTTATTCAGATTTTTTTAGGTTTACTTAATGGCATTCTTTCTGTTTCAGGATCCTAATAAGAATATCATATAACATTTCATAGTCATGTCTGCTTGGACTCCTCTTGGCTGTCACAATTTCTCAGAATTTCCTTATTTGGGGGCACCTGGGTGACTCAGTCAGTTAAGCATCTGCCTTTGCATCAGGTCATGATCTCCAGGTCCTGGGATCGAGCCCCACATGGGGCTTCCTGCTCATGGGGAGTCTACTTCTCCCTTTCCTTCTACCCCTTTCCCCCACTCATGCTCGCTCACTTGCTCTCTCTCTCTCTCAAATAAATAAATAAAAATCTTAAATAAAATTTAAAAAATGATTTCCTTATTTGGATGACTGTCAGTTTTAAGGAGTATTGATCTGGTATTTTGTAAAATTTTTCTCAGGCTGAATTTGTTGGTTTGTTTGTTTGCTTTTCCACTGTTGGCCTGGGTCGTGTGTTTTAGGGAGGAAAGCAAAGAGGTAAAGTGCTATTTTCATCTCATGATATCAAGAGTACACACAATCGCTATAACTTTGCACCACTGATTTGACCTGGATCACCCAGCTGAAGTAATATTTGTCAGGTTTCTCCACTGCAGAGTACTCTTTCTCCCTCTTTCTTTCTTTGACTCCTTGAGAGGAAGTCACTATGTATAGCCCACGCTTAAGGAATAGGTAGTTATGTTCCACATTCTTATTGGTGTAGAGTCTGCACAAATTATTTTGAATTCTTATGTGTGATATATTTTCTTCATTTCTTTATTAATACAGTCACTAATTTATATCATCATGGCCTCATGTATCTTTGTTTTCTATTTTAGTGGATAATCTAATACTGTATTATTTATATCTTTTTAAATTTTTCCCAGCTTTGGCTATTGGAACATTTTCCATTTGGCTCCTGTGTGCAATGTATTTTTTTGTTTGTTTTGTTCTGTTTTGTTTTTAGCACTTTATTCTCTGGCACCACAGGATGTCCAGGTTCATGTATTTTATTCCTGCCCCAGTCCTAGAATCGGCTTTTTCTTCAAACCACCTTCATTCCTTAGATTGGAGAATGACATTAGAAAACAGGATCTGTGCACTAGGTTTGCTCATTGCTCCTGGGGTGTTATTGCTCCTAAGCCACCTCAGCTGACAGAACAGAGAAATGTATGTGTGTATACTAACCTATGTGCGAAACATAGATCCATGTCTGTATCTGTATTAGCTAGACATGAGCTCATGATGTCTCCCATTTTAATCCGTGACTGCATGGATCATTCTAGCCTTCTCCCCTTGCTTACCTGTAAATCCCCACTCCAGCAGTGATAAACCTGGCTCCAACCATCTGCTTATCCATTTACTGAACTGTTGAATTATAGCATACATATATAGTAGTATCAAAATTGTGAACGCGTACCCTGGTGGGAAACAACATTATCGATTAGAGTAATGCTTACGTGTATTTTCTTCTAGGTTTACTCTTAAAGATTTTTCTCATTTCCAAAGTTACTTAACTTGCACAATTTTCCTCATCCAATTCAGTGAGTTTGTTTCATACATATATTTTTTTAAAGATTTATTTATTTATTTATTTTAGAGAGAGAGAGAGAGCAGGAGTGGAAGGGGGAGAGGGAGAGAGAATCTCAAGCGGACTCTGCACTCAGTGTGGAGCCTGATCCAGGGCTCAAACTCAAGACCCTGAGATCATGACCTGAGCCAAAACCAAGAGTCAGATTAATCAACTGTGCCACCGAGACACCCCTCATACATATTTTTAATTGGCTTTTATTTTTTTAGCACAGTTTTAGATTCATGGGAACAGTGAGCCAGAGGGCACAGAGATTTCCCTTATAGCCTCTGCCCCCACACAGGCACAGCTTCCCCCATTATCAGATCCCACACCAAAGGGATACATTTATTACAATCGCACCTACACCAACACATTATTATCACCCAAAGTCCATATTTATATTAGTTTCTTGTACATTCTATGAAATTGGAAAAGTATCAAATGATATGTCACCACCATTAGAGTATCATGCAGCCTAGGTTCAATGCCCTTAAAGTCCTCTGTGATCTACCTATTCATCCCTCCCACCTCCCAACCCCTGACAAACACTGATCCATCCACTGTCTCCACAGCTTTGCCTTTTCCAAAATGTTATATAGTTGGAAGCATATAGCATATTGGTTTTTCAGACTGATTGTTTCATTTAGTGATATGCATTTAAGGTTCCTCAATGTCCTTCATGGTATGTAGTTCATTTCATTTTTTTTTTCAATTTCTTTTTAATCAGAATGGGAACCACAGACTGGAGTAGATAGTGTTTACCATACTAATTTGAAAACATTTTTTAAAAAGATTTATTTGTGTATTTTTAGAGAGAGAGAGAGAGAGCACAGAGTAGGGGAGGGACAGAGGGAGAGAATCCTTAGGCAGACTCCCCATTGAGCGCAGAGCCTGATGCAGGCTCAGTCCCACGACCCATGAGATCATGACCTGAGCCGAAACTAAGAGTTGGATGCCCAACCAGCTGAGCCACCCAAGTGCTGCTGTAGTTAATTTCTTTTTAAAGATAAATAATATTTCATCGTCTGGATGTCCCACAGTTTATCCATACACCTGTGGAAGAATATCTTATTTACTTCCAGGTTTGGCAATTATGAATAGAGTGGCTATAAACAAGTGTGCACAGATTCTTGTGTGTCTACACGTTTTGACCTCATTTGGGTAAATATCAAGGAGCCCAACTGCTGGATTGTATGGTAAGAATGGGTTTAGTGTTATTAAAAAAAACAACAGAAAAAAAAAAAAAAAAACACCTGCCAAATTGTCTTCCAAAGTAGCTGGACCATTCAGCATTCCTACCAGCAATGGATAAGAGTTCCTCTTACTCCATATCCATGTGTTAACAGCATTCTGGATTTTGGCCATACTCATTGGTGTATAGTGGCATCTAATTGCTGTTTTAATTTTCGTTTCCCTGATGACATAGGATGTGGAACATTTTTTCATATGCTTATTTGGCATCAAAAATCTTCTTTGGTGAGGTGTCTGTTAAGATCATTGGCCCATCTTTTAATGGGGTTGCTTTTTTATTGTTAAGTTTTAAGAGTTCATTATATAATTTGCTTTTGTTTGGTTTTAGAGATTTTATTTACTTATTTGAGAGAGAGAGAGAGAGCAAGCGGGGAGATGGGGAGGGAAAAGCAGACTCCACACGGAGCAGGAAGACTGATGCAGGGCTCAATTCCAGGACCCTAGGATCATGACCTGAGCTGAAGGCAGACACTTCATTGAGATTTGAATAATAGTCCTTTATCAGCTGTGTCCTTTGCAGAATATTTTCCACGAGTATGTGGCTTGTCTTCTAATTATCTGGTGCACTTCCTTTCTTTCTGAACTTCTGACCATATCCTTTCCCTCTCCCTAAAGAACTTATTTAAGTTTTTTTGGCAGGATATGTCTACTGACAATGAAATCTCTGGGTGTTTTGTTGTTGTTGTTGTTTGTTTGTTCTTACCTGAGCAAGTCTTTATTTTTCCTTCACTTTTAAAGTATAATTTAACTGGATATAGAACTCTTGAAGGTTTTTTTTTTTCTTTCTTCCAACTCTAAATATTGCATTCTATATTCTTTTTGCTTGTTTGGTTCTATTGAGAATTCCACTGTAATGTTTTTCTTTGTTCTACACAGATAGGAGATTTTAGTTCTCTATCTTCTTCAAGATTTTATGTTTGTCTTGGTTTTCTTTAGTTTGCATACGATATGGCCAAATTTAGATTTTTTTGCTTTTATAATTCTTGATTTTGAATGTTATACCTTTTGAAATTGTCACACATTTCTCAAAAATTCTATGGTTTCAAAAATGGATTTTTTTCTCAGCTCCTTTATTTTGTGAAGTCTCTAGTGACCTAACTTAAAGTTTGCCAATTTCCTTTTGTCTCTATCAAGACTGCTGATGAGACTTCAAAAACATTCTTCCTTTCTCTCTCAGTGCTTTTGATTTCTATTATTTCCTCTGATATTTCTTTGGTTTACATCTCTCTACATACGTTATCCATCGGTTGTATGTTTTCTGCTTTTTTTCATTACAGCCCATAATATATCAATCATAGTTTATTAAGTTCCCCATCTGGTAGTCCCAATATCTATGTTATATGTCTGTTTCTTATGCTTGCTTTGTCTGTTCAGACTTTTTTTCATGCCTTGTAATTTTTGTTGAAAACTTGAGTGTGTGGTTTTATGTTATTCTGCTTTGTGTTCAGTGGTCCTTGTAGCTACGCGTGTCAGATGCCTGAAACACCCCTTCTGGTCTTGTTTTGCCTCCTCTGTTGTCTTTGACTTTATCTAAGAACTCTTCCTTCAAAAGAGACTGGATGGTTCATCTTGCTTAACTATAACCCACTATGATTATACTGGAGCCTTGGTGGCTGGGGGTGAGGTGTGAAGGATAGGAGGCAGTCTGAAACCCTGATTAAATCTCAGTCTTTTAGGGGGCATATGTACCTGGGCTGTGACCTTCAAACATGTTCTTTGCTCCCCTTATTCTTTGTAGAGATGGGAAGGCTGGAGGGACTTGTAGAAGCAGACGTCTTCTTTCCCTGGGTTGGATAGAGTTTTGGTAAAGTCTTTCTCCCTGAAAAGTAGTACTTGGCTATATGAAATCCTCTGGACACATTTCACAATGGATATCCTTCCCTCCCCCTCCCCCCCGAGCCACGATGGGAACTTTCTCAGCTCTTTGCCATGTGTCTCTGGTACTGTTCCTGCAGGAAAACAGTAGAAGTATGAGGATGCTCCTATGACTTCTGCCCCAAGGGCTTCCTCACTTTCATTATAGTCCACACTCAGACACTAGCTTAAGAATTATTATTTAAGAATTCCTACCAGTTTATGATACCAACAACTTCTGTTCCAGGGAGGCTGATCTCAGCTATGACCCTGGATTTGCTTGTCTCTTTAGATTTCAGGGTAGCAATTTGCTGTGCAAACTAAGATGAGTCAAGAAAAGTCCTTGATCTTCTGTTTGTCCAGCTTTTTCTTATTGTAAGCATGCTGTGACAACTTTCAAACTCTTCACATGTGAGAGCCAAAACAGAAATTTCATAATTTTTATTGTAGAACAAGTAATAGCTATTACTATTAAGAATAATAATAATAATGTAACAGGCTTAAGCTGTTATAAAATTTTGCAATTTTGATGGTTTCCTCTGTCTAGAACAAAATTAGACTTCTGAAAATTCACTGTAACATGCTGTAAGACTTTTTAAAAGCACAATCAATGGAGAATAACGCAAACAATTATGAGTAAAATAAAACAAAAGAGCAAGGATGGACAATTGAAATAGGCACCTGCTATTAGCCACTGTGATTTTCTTCGGGTTAAAGGTTAAGAAAGATAGAAGTGAACTCATTTTTTCCTGGGGGTGAGCTCAAATTTCTGCTTCTTAGGTTAGTTCCCTAAAGGGGAGCAAATATCAGTTATGAATTTCTTTCTTCACTGGCAGCCCCCAAAATTCCCACCAGGAACCTAGTAGTGGGAACTGAGAAATTTCTAGGTACGAAAGTGCAGGTAACTTCAATGGAGTAAAGAAGACCATAGTAAATACAGTATAAGAAAAGTTTATAGATGTATAAAAAACAAAAACTTTCAAAATTGTTATGAGAGTCTTGAGATAGGTAATATTTGCTCTCTATTAGCACTAACTCTGCAAAGATATTTCAAAAAGAAAGAAACCAATTACCTGGGGAAAAAAGAAATAAAGATGAAATAAACATATACAGCTTGATCTCTCTGACTAATTTAGTAAAATTTACTGTTATAAAAATTATTTTATACTTAGTGAAAACTCCTTATAACATCTACCAATTCAACCACAATTTCAAATAGAATAAGAGGCAGAAGCAAGACTTATTTAAACTTCTTTTTTCAGATTCTTACAAGCAATATATGAAGGATTTAAGGGAGTGCACTAATATCAAAAGTGTCAAAAATGTAAAAAAAAAAAAGTCAAAAATTTAACTAACATCTTGCCATAAAATATTTTACTGGCCAATGCAATAGGCTTGACCTTGTGCACTTAGTACCAAGCTAAGAATATGCATCTTTTCTTTTGGCATTTGAAAAGATATTCTCCAAGGCTTATAATAAATTTAGGAAAAAACTGGGATAAAGTGATTTCAGTTTACAAACATCATTAGAATTTCTAGACATTTTTATTTAAATTGTCTTTTAATTGTACCATAAGCTTTAACCTAAAAAATAAAAATAAAAATTTATTCTTTTTACCAGAGATTTGTATACTTTCACAATGACAGTAGAGACTGGGATTCTAAGAGATTTGCATGAGATACCAAACAATGTCAATGAGGGCTTTAAAACAAAATTACAAACTGGAAAACTAATACCTACCCATGTGTGAGAGTTCTAACAAATTCTCCTATTTTCTGTGGGAAAAATAGATTCCCCTAGTGAAAAGAAAAACACATAAGATCTTACATAATAATTGCTAAAACTTTTAACTGAGACTCTTATTATCTTTAGTTTAAAATATGTATGTTTTAGTTAGGTTCATATACACAATACTCAGATAAAAATGAAACCAGTATAATGAAATTATTTTCTGGTTATCAATCATTCCTTCATTTATAACTGTCCATGTATTCTCACAGTATTTATTCAAATTACTTCAGTTTAGCATCTTTTTTGGGGGGGGAAACATTTACACCTAATGAGAAACGTTATGTTTAATATGAAAGCATTTGTGAATTTCTTTACTAGGAGTAGACTTCAATAAAAAAAAATTCATCTTATTTGCAATTTTGGGAAACATGATGTTAATATATGTCTAAAAATGTAATTTAAAAATATGTTTATAAATATCATTACCTGAAACAGTGTTTTAAGTGACTGATTTATTTTGGAAAATGTTTAGGTATAATCAGATATTCACATATACTTATTTATATACATATTTTCTTATAGATTTTTTTAAACATTATATGCCTTTTCATGTGCATAAGTTATTTCCCTTCTGGTCTCTCATTTGAGTAAAGGTCTAAAGGAAAAAGATCACTTTTGGTATACAGTAGAAACTATTCACCGTGAGCTAAATAATTGCCACCAAAACAATGACAATGGGAGAAAAGGGGAGAACTTTTTGGTTTTGCCTTAGTTTTAGCTCTCTGGTTTTTGCAGGTTTCTTTTGTTTTTTTCTTTTTCTGAAAGCTACATTAAAAGTGTGATTAGACATTCAGTTCAATCCACAAAAGCAATTTTAAATTGTTATGCAGGTAAATCCTGTATGTTCACAAACCATATTGTTTTCAATTTTTTAAAGTGCAGTTCTTTAAATTAAATAACTACATGTAGGATATCAGGGGAATCTAGCTAGCTTATCTCTTTTTCTATCTGTGAAATAATTGGTTTGTATTTCAAAATAAATATTTTCCTGTGAGCACTGCCATGTATAAATATTTGAAGCTAACCAGATAGCTATCTTTTTGCATATTTGATAAGGCACACCTTTTATTTTTTAATTTTAAATTTTTTAAAGATTTTATTTATTTATTTGACAGAGAGAGACAGGCAGCGAGAGAGGGAACACAAGCAGGGGGAGTGGGAGAAGAAGAAGCAGGCTCCCCACAGAGCAGGGAGCCTGATGTGGGGCTCGATCCCAGGACCCCAGGATCACGCCCTGAGCCAAAGGCAGACGCTTAACGACTGAGCCACCCAGGCCCCCCATATTTTTTTATTTTAATTTTTTGTTTATTTATTTTAGAGAAAGAGAGAGAGAGCACATGCAAGCAGGGGGAGGAGCTGAGGGAGAGAGAGAATCTCAAGCAGACCACGCCCAGCATGGAGGCTAATGTGGGGTGCGATCTCACAATGCTGAGAACATGACCTGAGCTGAAATCAAGGCTCAGAGGCTTAACCAACTGAGCCACCAGGGACCCCAAGGCACACCTTTTATTCCATCTTTTTCTCTATTCAATGCATTTTTCAGTCTGTACTATGTCCCATGTACTCTACTAAGTAGATGCCCAGTAGTACAAAACACAGACACAACTATCTTCTCAAATAATAGAAAGATTGGAACAAATGGAAGATATTCAGGGACAGAGAAAATAGAAAAGTTTTGCATTTGCAGGTAGAGAATATTATGTGTTAAATACATGGAGAAAAGGCAAATCAATGTACATAAGCCTGGGGCAGAGATACAAGTTCACTTTAGGTGACTCACTGGCTACAGAAGGGAGGGATAATGGCAAGAAATGGAGAAGGTAGAAAAAATCCAGGTAATAGACACCTGGAAATATTGTCAAGAGGTTAGAGTAATATATGGAGAATGATGTGGGCAGTGAAATGAGGATGTGAAAGTAAACAAGGCCAGATTTCAGGTAGAGTCACTTTAAAATTTTGGCCAGTGGGATGCCTGGGTGGTTCAGTTGGTTAAGCATCTGACTCTTGATTTCAGCTCAGAGCATGATCTCGGGGTCGTGAGATCGAGCCCCATGTCAAGCTCTGCGCTGGGTGTGGAGTCTGGTTAAGATTCTCTCTCTGCCCCTTCTCTCTCTCTCTTAAAAAAAAAAAAAAATGACCAGTATCTGTAGGAAGATTTCAACACAGTAGTGTCTGAGGTTAGTTGCATTTTGAAAAGATAATCTACCATGGAATGAGGGAAAGCACTAGACTGAGGGTTATAGTAGTTCAAATGAGAAATGATAATAGCTTAGAACAAGAAGATGGCTATTGAAATATAAGAATATTTACAAATTTAAACTGTATGTAAGTGGGAGAATAGACAGTATATAGAGGTAGAGTGGCCATCTGCAGGAGGATGAGTCAAATGGTAATCATAGATTTCTTCTGGATTGATCTGCCAGGTGATAGTGATCCTGAGTTCGGAGATAGACCAATTAGTAGAAAGAATATAGTGCTGTTGATTTTAAAACTCAACTGTTTTAAACATGTTGAATTGTAGGATGTAACAAAACTGAATTTTAGTTGAGCTCCCTGCTCTTTGAGAACAGGGACAATTAAGAAACTCATTCCCCTTTTATGTACCAGCAAAGATCTTACTGCAAAGAACCCCCCTTCAGTATGATTTAGATAAGACTTGAAGATGTCCCCTTAATTACCTATGATTAAGTGAGAAACAAATCCTCCTAATTTTCCTTCTTTGCCTCAGAAATAATTAGCTGAACTGTTTTGTCCCCACTGATCAATTAGAACAAAATGCTTGTTAACCAAATTTTAGTTATGTTTCTTGTAGGGTCCTGGACTTTAACCCATCCTTACCTGAAGCCAACAGTCACCTAAATAGACCCTCCTGAGAATAGACTGAGCTCAGGTTAAAACATTCACTGATCAACTGTGACATCATGCCACCGTCACTCACTTCCCTTCCACATACCTGGTTCTTTCGAGCTTTGTTTACTCCTCCCATTAAAAAGAGCCTTTTGCTGGCTAACTGTTCAGATGCTTGCATGTCTCAGAGTTGGAATGTTCTCCCTATTGCGCTAGCTCCCTTTTCCCTCTCCTTTTTCTCCCTTTCCCTTCTTTTCTCCCTTCCTCCTCTTTTTGGAATAATCAAAGGTTAGGAGGTACAACAAACTCACTTTGAGGAATTGAATTAAACTTCTCAAAGAAAATGGTGAGGCAAAGTAATTTTCTGCTATGCTAAAAAATAATTTTCTACTGTGTCCCTAATTTGAAATTTAGGAAACAGTGACTTTAAGTGTGTGTGTGTGTGTATGTGCACGTGTGCCCACACACATGCTGTGTGTGTTTGTCCATCTTTATGTGTAAATGTTTCTTCTCTTCCACAATAGTCTTTGTCCTAAAGACTTAATTCTTGGCATTTTGTTTTCATTATATTGCATTTCTCAAACACCTTATTTTTTCCAGAAGTTGATCATATTCTTAAAAATGAAAGCCAGTAATGGTATTATATTTTCCTAAAGAAAATTATAAACGATCAAATGTTAATATTTTCAGATAAATAACAGTTTTAATGTTAATAGTAGAAACTTTACCAGAGTAAAAGACAACACGCATATTAAAAGTAATATATATGGTAGCCTTCATATTTAAATAATATTCAATTTCAAATCATACTTTCTACTATAATTGCATGTTGTTGGAAATATGTAATCATTGGACATATATTAGACATTTTATTCTAAACATTTATATAATTTTGCCAAATGACTATGATAAAATTTTTAAACTTCACTGCAATCACAATAGGGTTTTGACCTGTTCCTAGGAAATCTGTTTATTTTTAATCATTTCAGTAATGTACTTACTAATTGGATAGGTTATATTTAAGAAATTGTATTATTTTTCCTTATGGAGAATAACCTTACAAACTGACTTCCATCAGTTGCTATCTTAATTTAATACTATGTATAACCCTCTTTGTTTACCTGGTGTTCAGCTAAGTATGAAATGAAATCATTTACACAGAAATTTGAACTAGAAAGATGATATTTTATTGGTGAAATGTATACGGCATGAATATCTGTATAGGTTTTTTCCTATATTATACAGACTATAAACATGCTTTGATGTTTTCAATTACTAAATAGAAGAATTATTTGATGTTGAAAATTCAGCTTAAAAATATCCTTGCCAAGAGGAATCTGGTAGATGACCGTGTTTTGGGCTATTTTGTAAATTCACATCCTTGGTCAGCAGTGTATTTTATTGTTTCCTTTTGCTTTTATTTAATTATTTATTATCTACATAATCTTTCCAACATCCTCAGTTGAAATACATGTTGAGTTAGAATCCGATTATTCACATAAAATTTCTCAGTGCCTACTTTCGCAAATAATCTATGAAACTATAGGGAATACAAAAGAAATAGAGACAATTTGGGATAAAAATGAGTTTATGAATAGCTGTAATATCAGGTGGGATATAATCATACATACTTACATACCTCGTTCCAAAAAGGTGGGTGTTGTGTATTTGCTGTCTTTCATTGTGGTTCTGTTGTGGGAGCAATCTTGAGGGGGAGATTATTGAAGGAATTGGAATTGCAGTTGGATCTAGAACAAAGGATGGGTCTTTCATGGGCAAAAAGGTGGCATAAGAAACATTGGACGCACTTTGAGCAAAAGTATGTGTGAGTAACGTGTGAGGTGTGAGAGAGCCAGGAATCTGTTTTGGGCAGACAAAATTAATTATAGGTTAGTATGGTTATGGATATGGCTGAACTGTATTTTGTAACAAAATAGATAAGAACTTGACTGAGAAAAGAATTTGGATGTTATTTGTTAGGCTATGGAGGATAATTGATGAAGAAAGAGGAATAGGAAAAGGAGGGGAAGAAGAAGGAGAAAAAGGACGCTGGGATCACGCCCTGAGCCAAAGGCAGACGCTTAATGACTGAGACACCCAGGCGCCCCAGAAACAGGAATTTTAAATTATTTTCCAGTGGACATCAGAATAAGCTCCCAACACAGACCTAGCTGAAATGAATCTAAGTAGGTGTATTTTCTAACAGACTCTGCAGATAATACCAAGAAACACTCTGCTACATAATCACTATCAAGTGTGCGTATAGTATGATGATTATTGCCAGTAAGGGAGGTCTAAATAAGAGTACTTGTTGATGGAACAAGTGTTCAATGTTTACTTTGAATAATAATCAAAGTACCCCTGCCAATATAAAAGTAGACGCAGAGATATTTGATTTTAAACGTAGAGGTTTCTTTCTTCCTTTTTTCCTTTTCTTAAGTTATAGAAATGTTTGCTACACCTCCAGTCCTAAAAGAGCATTAATATATATTAAAAAAAAACATTTTGAGGAACAGAAGGGGATTATGTTAAATTGTTGTAATGCTCTATGGCCTCATCCTCTAGTGCATGAAGAAGAGGCTGTGGAGTACTATCGAAAAGCCCAAATAACCTTGATTTCAGGGAATCTTCTGAGTGTCGTAACTGCCTCATTAGGCAACTGCTCAGGAGCTGATTGTCATTGCTCTAGGGCAATACAGAATAAGCATTTATTCTTTCTCTTTTTTGATTGCAATATTCAATAAAATGATCCTGAAGACAGAAACAAGGTAAGAAAAAAAAGGCAATGCTCTCAAATGCCTTTTTCCTAAGTGTAACAATAAGGATGCATCCAGGAGTTATCTACATCACTTTAACTTTGCCCCTCTGATAAATGTGACACAACTGCAAAATCTAGACAGGAGATCATGAAAAACCATGTTGTTTTTGACAAAGTCAGTGGTTTAGATGCAAGTGACTTAAATAGAAGAATGAACCTAGCTTTATTCATAACATGAATCTTTTATTTTTTGAGTTTTCAAGTTAATAAATCCTGGAGAAATTGTGTCTAATTGCAAGTATTGGATTCCGTTTCACTCATCATATTTGAGTCACATTTAATATATGTCAAAGCTGATGCTTCTGAGAAAATTTAGTTCCACCATCATAGAGATGTGACACTCCATTGTTAGATTTATACACAGTTAGTATTGCTGTATCTTATTGGAGAATTGATTATTGAATGCCCCCCTTATGACTGATAATCTTCCTTATTCTGAATCTGCTTTGTCTGAAATGAATATAGCTACTCCAGCTTTCTCTAAGTACTGTTGAACATGTCCTGTTCTTTACCCTGAATCGATCAGAGTCTGTACTTAAAATGGGTTTCTGATAGAAAGCATATAGTTGAGTTTTCTTTTTTTAATCTGTTCCGACAATCTCTGTATTTTAATTGGTGCATTTAGATCATTCACACTTATATGTAACCTCCTATTGGTTCTGTTTCTTTAGAAAACCCAGAATAATATAGCCATCAATGGCCTGCATGCTGCCAGTGGAGTCGTAGGCTTTAAGCAAACACAAATCATTAATCAGTTAGCCCACTTCCCTCTTTGGTAGCCCAAAGTCAAAGCTGGACTTCCAGCGGTTCCTGGAGAAGTATAGAGATTTCCCAATCCAACTGAACTTCTCTATACTCTATGATTCCATGGATAAAATTTCCAAGAATGCGATCAATTAAATAATATACTGTTTATATATACCATGCAATGGATACATATGTGCATGGTAAAAGTATAAAGAGAAGCGAGGAAATGATAAACAGAGTAGTTATTAGCTCTTGGAAGAAAGGAAGAGGGTGGATTTGGGACAGGAACATAGGAGTGTTCTAAGCTATCGGTTCTGATTAATTTCTTAAACTCTGTGGTAGACATGGGTGTGTTCTGTTTATTAGGAGTCACTACATTCTACATATTTGTTGTAACTATCCTAACACCATTGGACTTATTTTCAGTGTACTAGTCTGAATGTTTTTGTATATTAACTCCTTATATCCTCATAATGATACTGTGAGGTGTCCTCACTTTACCAGTATGAATGCTGAAGTATAGCAAGGTTAAGTCAACTTCCTGGTACCACACGGCTCATCAGTGGCTAAGCCTGGAGTCTAACTCAGGCAATCGGTCTCTAGAGTCTATGCTCTTTAACTATTACATATAAATTAAAGTGCTCCAAAATAAGGAAGAATCAAACTAATCGACAAATAACCTAGCTTTACATTCTATGGCACGATGTCTTTAGGGCTGCAAGGATATCCAGGTTAGTCGGAGCTGAGTGAGGACTTCAACAGTCTTCGCATGGCAGTATTCCATGCAGTCCTCAAAGCTTACTCAGGAGATAGTTTGCAACATATGATTTCAAGCATAAAACAAATATAGATATACTTGTTCTTAGCCTTCTGAGAGATACTAGGAAAATAGCATATTCTTCAGAAGGCAGCACTCTATGTTAATGCACATCAGAAGACAGTTCCTTCCACCGCCTGATGGTCCTACCTATTTTGCACAATTCTGATTAAAGACTTGTGATTAAAGACTTGCTCATCACAACCACAGGGGAGTGGCCCGTGGTTCTTCTGTCTATGGGGATGGAAACTGCTGCTTTATGTTCAGACTTTGTGGTACATGTATTTGTAGCCTGTAAATGTATGTGTGTGTATTATAAACCTATATATGGTATATATGAAAATATATGAGGTATATATTTTGTTCAATTTTTTAAATAAAGTGCAACAAATTTATGTATTTAGATATCTATTTATTCATCTTTTTTTTTTTTTAAATAAGAAGGCAGCTTTTCTGTAGAGAAAAGGGAAATTGCATCACCACCATGTTAATCTCTGGAATCAGTGAGACCCGAGTTGTAAAAATGCTACCATGGGTTGTGTCACCTTGAGCAACTTATCTAAATTCTTGGGCATTTCTATTTCATCTGTAAAATAAACATGCAAGTACATCATTGGTGGTGTGAGGATTAAAAGAGATGTTAGAAGTTTATTATCCAGTAAACCCTCAATTAAATCCTCAAAGTAATTCCAATCACTATATCCTGATTCCACTGAGTTATTATTTCTGAAAATATTTAAATGCTTTTGTGCTTTTTTTTTCTTGCTCTGAATATTTAGAATCAAAACTATAATCATTTCCTGAAATTTCATCCCATGTCAATGAATAAGATAGAAATCCCAAGAAGCAAGTTACCTTCAGTTTGGACTTTTAGGGGACTATTATGAGTTCAGATTTTGACTTCCCAAGTGGCATACCTCACCTTTACAAAATGGGATAAGGGTCACACTTTACTGAATCATATGGGCATTTTGAAAGATAGAGTTTATAACTAAAGCAATTACATTTAAAAACAGAGAAAGTAAGATTTCAAAAAGCATTAAACTAATAGTGGGGTACTGGGTAATCGTAAATAATAAGCACTTGTTCTTTGTCAGCCTAATGGGGAAAATAAACTTATAAAAGGTAATTTAGTAAACAGAATTTTGATCTACAATATGCTATGGGTAAGTGGCACCCAAATGTTTGGGAAAGAAATTGTCTGATTTATCATTTGGAAAAATGCCTTTGTCATTCAACTCTAACATATGCTGAGAGATAGAAAAACCATGATGATTTTTTTTAGCTTCACTTATATATGAGAACCTGCTTGCAAGTGAGTTTTGCAGAAGGATAACTGCTAAAAACAACTGTGAAAAACCACCATGGGTTGTCATGTTTGGGGACGGTTGTCAGATCACTTAAGCCTTACAAGCTGTTTTTCTTCACACTTTATTAAGAGTGTTGGATAAAAGAAAGTTATCATATCGTTCTATCTATAACTTTGCCCATTTTCACATAATATTAATTTACAACAATATAAAATTTTATATTTAAACATAATCACACGTATTCGTTAGTAACAATCTCAGTGCAAAGATGGCTAGAACTTTGGAGCCATGTGGAAGGAAGTTCACATTTTGTTTTAATATTTATTTTATTTTAGAGAGAGAGAGATCAGGGGAAGGGACAGACGAAAAGGGAGAGAATCTCAAACAGACTCCACACTGAGTGTGAGGCCTGATGCTGGGCTAAGTCTCATGACCCTGAGATTATGACCTGAGCCAAAACCAAGACTCGGTGCTCAACCAACTGAGCCACCCAAGCACCCCAGGAAGTTCATATTTTAATTTTTTTAAATGACTATTTTAATGCATTCTTGACTAAAAGCATTACATCAAATGACAAAGATACTCACAAAATTATATATATAAACTATGTAAAACATTGCCCACTTTATGTAATGATTTAAGAAGAATCCACCGATTCTTATGAAGTGCCTTTTATAAAAGACCATAGCCTGAAATATTTTGATTAATTAAATCCATACGTAAATTGATAAGGTCTTAGCATAACTTACCAAACCATCTGGACAAGATGCAAACTTCATCTGTAAGATCAGAAAGCAATTTATACTTTCCATATATCGCTTGTTAATGAGAAGGGGAAACATGCAGACAATATCACTACACTAAAGATACTCAGTAAGGATGGGAGGAAGAAAAGCAGAACATCTTTTGGAGAGGTCTATTTTATAAACTTTAGCAAACAACTAATTGTAAGATAGTAACATGATAGGATTTTAGAGTGATAACTAGGTAATATTTTGAAATACTGCATAGGTAATATGAGATTATTATCATCTGATGAAACTAATAACTTGAAATTATGTAAACATTGTAACAGAATTACATCAGTTTTGTTAAGATACAGTGTCTCTAATAATTCTAATAGTCACTTCAAAACTATTAAAACATTTCAATGACGAGAACTTTATATCACTATGTTCAGTCTTCATGGCAATCATAGGAGTTAAACATTAAAAGTTGTTATTTTCAGAGAAACAATAGTATCAAAAAAGAAGTGAACTCTGGGATGTTCAGGAAATCACTTATACTCCTGTGGCTAATAAGTGCATACACGGTGGTTCAAACCCAGACCTGATGGATTGCAAGAATGCTGGCTGGCACATATTGGCCCGAGGATTGATTGGAGCAGCAGTGAATTAGAGGTGGGAGTAGCACAGACCTCCCTTCAGCTTTTTCAGAGGGACAAGGAAGCCAAGCCACACATCATGGGATTGAATGCATCCCACTGATAGCCAAAAGCTAAAGGTTCATTTTATGCTTCTTTTATAAAATGTTCTCCCTTAACTGATAAAAATATTCACTACATAAACTAATCATTTTCAAACTCCTTGTGGCTCCATCAGCTAGCTTCCTTCATCGCTCCAGGATCCTAGAGCGCATTAATCCTAGCATAGGGTTCCCGTGGCCCTTCTCCATGTAAAATGCTGCCAGATTCATAGTCTTAGGCAACATGGGCTTTCTGTAACAGCACACTTTGGTAACTACATCAGTTTTATCTCTTTGAGTACTGATCTAAAATCCAACTCCTGTTTGAGTTCATAATCATTCAAAATTATTGGCGATTTCATTAATGGGTGTTTATCTTTGCTGTCATAATATTTATAAGTATAAATCACTCATGAATTTTTATTCTACTATGATGATTGGTCCATGGCAGGATTGACTGATGCTAGCTAGGGCTTCTCATTTGTAAGAAAAAAAATAATAACTATACCTAATTATTTGTAAAATTCAGGCAATTGAAAGATATTGTAATACTATATTAAAGATAATTAATTTAAACTGAATCACTGATGAAAATTGTCAGAGTAGTGTAAACATACATTTAAGTAATGAATTGGTTTTTCACTTTCATATATATTACACTAAAATTAGTGTGATCTTATACATGCAAGAAATATTATGCATATTAAATTTGAAATATCAGCTATGTTAAGTTGTTCCTTTATACATAAAAAATTCCTTTACATCATGTGTAATAGATCAAATAATGCATCATTTTGCATGGACTTTTCTTTGACAGGATCAATCTTATTTTAGGAAAAAAAAGAGACAAAAAAATTCTTTGGGCAATACAGGTAGTGTTTTACACTTTTTCACAGTAATCTTTGTGTTCTCTGCCCTCTCAGATGGTTGATTTAAAAGTTACAACCTCAAAAAAGCCAATAGAGTGTTCACTGGAATTTTCAACCTCACAGCACCCCTCAATTATGTGTTGATCAGTTTGAAAGTGAGTTGAAATGTGTCCTGGCAAATTGTCGAACAAATGTTCCAAATGACTAAAGCATTCATCTGTTCCAAATTAGACTATTCAATCCTTTCATACTGGGTCTTTATCAAGCCCTTTGCCTCTAGAAAATCACACAAGCTCTCCTTGAAATACCCTAAAATAAAATTTTTATAAAGGGAAGATCATAGACACTAAAAATGAAAAGGCATGTTACATTAGAATTAAAAAGGAATTGCACATGTGCAGAAAGAACCTTGCTGAACTCTTTAGTTGTAAAGGTTGGTAGTAAGCACTGTCCTCCCACTGGTATAGTTTAGGGCGAGTGTAAATTTTGCCTATGTTTTATTTAAAACAAGAAGACCAAGAGACATTCGTGTTCTTCCCTATCTTGACCTAATTTTACAACTGCGAAACCTGTACAGCCATCTAATTTTGACTTGATATTTATTTTGGAAAACATTTTTTGGCAAGTGATTTTGCTTCTCTGCCATTTCCCTTCCCTCTAGCATATTTTTCTTATTAGTGGAGAGCATTGTGTTGATGGGCTAATTCATTCATAGAAGACTGCCTTGAAATTACTGCTCAGTTGCTTTAATAAAGACAAAATTCAAAATAAGTGTAACAATTTATAAGGCTTGTGGTAACACTTCCTAGAATGTGTACCTGTTGATACTCTAAGTGCATTCTTAGACGGTTTTCCCCCCTGAGGTAGGAAAAGAAAAAAAAAAAAAAAGAAAGGAATAAATGAGAGGAAGAAAGAGAGCAGGACCCATGCATTTTCTGACTTTTCTTTGGACTAGAAATAAAACTGCAATTTAAACATATTTCTGATGGTAGCCCTCTCACGAGACCTGAAAAGAAGGATCACGACACTTGCTTCTCCCTAAAATTTAAAACTTTTTTACACACGGATACTGTAATAAAGAGTAACAAGAAATAAAACCAGGACAAAGATACTGAAACTAGATTTCTAATACCATATTCAACAATTAATTTTGAACATATCTTTTTTTAGAACTATTTGGTGAATATATAAACAGTGACTCTGTCAGATGTTTTAGTAGGTAAAATATATTCAAAAAGTGGCCAACTTAAATGTCTCTTTTTTTATTCCTCTTTAGTCATAGGTTAATACTTCTAGAAATAATTTTTGTCTAACTTGTGATTTGGTTTCGTTTCTATTCAGATCTTTAGAGGGGCTTTAATTTAGGCTTTTTATGATTTTTATTTTAGCGTGGTTTTAGATTTGCAGAATGATTGTCAGTATAATCCAGAGAGTCTCTGTATACCCCACACCGACTTTCCTCATTACTAACAGAGTGGTGTGTCATATTTGTCACAATTAATGAACCAATAATGATACATTATTATTATCTAGAGTTCTTACTCAAGTTTCTTCAGTGTTTCTCTAAAAGAGATGTTTCTTCTGCCCTATTTATTTATTCAATCTTTTACTTTTATCAGTATGCATTCTACTTGTAAATATTTATTTTATATTTTATGTTATAATCCAATAATAGTTTATTTCTTTTACTCAAACTATTTTAGCTTTGGCTACTGGGAGCTCATTAAGTTGGCTCCTGTGTCCCTTTGAAATTCCCATCATTCAAGTATTTTTGTTTTGTTTGTTTTAGCACTTCCTTACTTTCTGGTATTTTAAAATAATTCTGGTCATCTTGTGTATTTTGGAATTGTACGTATTTTTTTGCAGATAGCTTGAGTATGAAATTAGTTCAAAGTTAATACGAGCATTCAGTCATATATAGATAAGACTCTTAAAGGCATAATATGCTAAAATTAAGACAACATCAAAATATAAAGATTAAAATGTGTTAGAAATAAAAAATAATGTATATTACTGTTATAGGTTGAATTTTGTCCCCCAAAAAAGATATGCTAAAGACCTCACCCCCAATGTTTGTGAATGTGATGTCATTTGGAAATAGGATCTTTACAGATATCATCAAGTTTAGTTGAGGTCATCCTATATTAGGGTGATCTCTTATTGGCTGATGCCTTTATAAGGAGAAAAAATAGACACTAGATGCACAGAATGAAGAGTCCCTGTGAAGACAGAGGCAGTGATTAGAGTTATTTTCTCACAAACTAAGGAACACCTGGAGCTACCAGAAGCTGGAAGAGGCAAGGAAGGATCCATGCCAAAAGAACTGTGGTGAACATGACTCTACCGATATCTTGATTTTAGACTTCTGTCCTCCAGAACTGAGAAAGAATAAATTTCTGTTGTTTTAAGCTGCCTGGTTCCTGATACATTATTATGGCAGTCCTAGGAAACATATAATTATTAAATGTCAAAATTCAAAATACCACTTTTAGTTCTTGATGGATCAAATGTGTATAAAAAATATATATGACCATAAGTATCAGAGTAAACTGTAGTTTTAGAAAACATCTATTTAATTTATATTCAGTACTAGGCTCTGTTCTAGCATGGATTACATCATAGTGATTCTGTAATATGAAACAATATCTTCATTTTATAGGTAAAATGTTTTACAAAGTGAAACTTAACGCAGTTAAATGGTTAGCACAGCTAATATGTGTCCAAGTGAGAATATGAAATTTGAGTCACCATAATCAGTAAGTCTCAGCCTCTCTCTTTCTCTCCTATACACACGCACATACACACATACACCTCTGTCTACCTTTGAATCTATCAGATGGTCTTTGTGTCTGTATACTTGTTTATTTCCTAACTTTATATCAGCCCCTTTATCCATCTTTCTATTTTCTCCCTCTCTGCCTTCCTCTGTCCCTGTCATTCTTTTATTGTCTATCCACTCTTTATCTCTGTGTTCTTTTTCTCTAAAATGCTTCCATGTTTCAAAGAAAACATATCTCTAGTTTTTAAGTATCCATGGAGTATAAACTGATCATATAAGGCTAAATGAAACCCTGAGTGAAGTTTCTCCAAAGAAGACTCAATATGTTGTACTCTTTAACCCTAATGAAAGGAAATTATATTAAAAAAATGAATTGCTACACTTTACTTTTCAAAAACAATTTCTGTTTTTGTTAATCTGTTTTTATGAAACAGGCATAAAGAGCTCTTGAAAAGGGGAAGAAATAAACTTAAAATTGCAGATGACAGAACCACCAAATACTGAATGTTAAAACCTATAATAAATGCCTTGGAGTGTTCATAGAGACAAAGTTGGAACTTTAAATACCATTATTTTTTTAACAATCATAAACATAATTTAACTAGTGTTCAGCTCAATTACTAGTTACAGTGGAAAAAACAGTAGTTTCTCAGTGAAACAGATCAGGACGCTACTTTAACCTGGGGGTTATTAATAGGCAAGCTCTACCACCTTGGCCAAAATCTAGGAGGGGAGGAAGTGGTAGCAGAATTGTGTCAGAAAGAGAGGTGGAGATATTCCATGAGGCCACCATGTAAGAGTGATTCTGTAAAGAGGGAGCTGAGGAAATACAAGCCTCAACCTCACTCCCTTTTCTCCCACTGACCTGCTACCTGGGATGTCCATTGGCCCAACCCAACCCAAACTGAAAACATGAAATCCATTGATGGGGCCATTGCAAGTGAGCCACTAGGAAAGAGGAGACATCAACAGCTGGACAGTGGATTTGAAGGGGAAAATTGACTGAATTGTCATATATATTGAATGAATAACTTCTCTAATTGAATTCTGACTGGTATATACCTGGTGGTCACATTGGCAGAGCTTGGAGGGTTAAACTGCTAAGACTTTCACTGTTCAGTGGATAGCCTTTCACTTAATCTCACTGTTTTTCATGAAACACCTACCACCCAGAGCAAGCTTCATTCCTGGAGTTCATGCTCACAGTTTCAGCATCTTAGTAAATGACATATACAGTACTTTGCAGGAGCAAGAGATGATAATTATCACACAGTGCAAAAAGACACAGAGTACTCCAATCTTTCTTTTTCAGCCCCACATCTACCTTTGAATGGAGAACCTAATTCCTGTGCATTTCTGGGGTTCTAAGATACAATCAGTTTGCTTCTGGCTGAAATTTCATTTTGGATGGGTCTGCAAAATGTTACATGTTTTTATCCACTTCCAAAATGTAGTTTATGTTTTCATTATTCATTTTGATTTTTCTTGTAATTTAGAGTCTCTTTACTAAAATTTTTTTAAAGATTTTGTTTATTTTGAGAGAGAGAGCACAGCAGGGAGGAGGGGCAGGCGGAGGAGCAGACTCCCCACTGAGTGGGGAACCTGATAATGGGACTCCATCCCAGGACTCCGGGATCATGACCTGAGCTGAAGGCAGACACTTAACCAACTGAGCCACCTAGGCACCCTCTTTACTAAGGTTTTAATGCAGTTTCAAGAAAGGTGGATATGAAAATGTGTTTTAACACTGGCATTTTAAGAGCATGTTTTAAAAATCTAATATTGCCTCCAACATGTGATGAGTACTAATCATAGAAAAAGAATAAGTCACATTTTAATTATTTATTATTTTTTAATTCCAGTAGAATTACTATGCAGTATCTTTCAGATGTACAATGTAGTGATTCAACAATTCTACACATAACTCAGTGCTCATCACAATAGGTGTACTCTTAATTCCCTTCACCTTTTTTACCCATCCTGCCACCCACCTCCCCTCTGAGTCTGTTTTTGCATAAGTCTTTATTATAAATTATATAAAATTACTATTGGTATATCTAGGTGACTCAGTCGGTTAAGCCCCTGACACTTGATTTTGGCTCAGTTCATGATCTCAGGGTTGTGAGATCAAACCCCATGTAGAAGTCCATGTTGGGGGTGGAGCCTGCTTGAGATTCTCTCTCTCTCTTTGCCCCTCCCCCTGCTTGTGCTCACTTGCTTGCTCTCAATAAATAAATGAATAAATAAATAAATAAAATTGCTATCACTTTTTGGAGGTAAAATTATTAATATATTGGTCAAGAATGATGGACTCTATGAGGAGACTAAAGTATAAGTGATGGAGTACTGTGATGTAAGGAAAAATTATGTCACTAAAAACGGTTGTTTTGTTTGTTTGGCTTGGTTGGTTGGTTGGTTGGGTTTTTTTTTTTTTTTTTTTTTTTTTTTTTTGATGATTAGTCAGGTACAAACACAGAATAATACCATGATAAGCATATGGCAGTGAAAGAGATTTCCTGTAACACAGATCTAGAAGAGGAAAGCGTAGCATGCCATGAAGGGGCCACATGGAAAGAGCTTCAGTGGAGTGACTCTACCAATTGGGTGGGGAATCCAGAGAGGAAGGAGAGAAAAAGTGAGCAACTGTGGGCAGTCCTTACTATCAGGGAAATCAGAGTGGAATATACAAACAAAAGATATGAGGGGTTTCATTGGTGTGTTCGAATGTCGGTAGGTCACAGGGAGGAAAGGGCAAGAAGGGGAACTTGTGGCAGGGACCAGCCACATCACACTGGTACATCTGGTCACCTTGGCAAGGTATTCACAGTCTGTTTGTGGGAATGTTGACATGTTAGGAATATGAAGTTTTGAAAATGTACAATATAAATACCTAGTCTATTCAAGGCAGGGGCTAAAACATAGAAGATAATGTCTCTGATCTGACTGGGAATAAATTATCTGATCGGGGCAAAATGTAAAGGGAACATAAAGGGAGAAGAGGAACTAAACTTTGAGAAACTGAATAAATATAACCTTGATAAAGGTTATGCAGGTCTTTAAGAATCAAAGGATTTAACATAATAAACAGATATAATAAAAAAGATCAAACTGAACTTCAATTTAATACTGAAATTCAAGAAGAGTATGTTGATAACAAATTTCTTTGAACTATCTTTCGATACGACAAATAACATATATTTCCATTTGAATGTATAATATGTTTATACCAACAGATTTTTTTAATGAGTTTTTTTTAATTGCTTTATTCTCTAGGGATTTAATTGTCACATTACATGGAACTAATCTCTAGAAGGATCTTGTGGTAACTATAATTATATGGAAATCTATTTACTTAAAGCATGTATTCTGATTTATGTTATGATAATGTCCATAAATTAATTTTAAGGCCAAAAAAAAAGGTGAAAACAATGTGACTCTACGTGGAAGTAGACAACAAATAATTTTTAATATTTTCGGGAAAAAATGCATAGGTGCTGTTATTTTTTCTCTTCTCATAAAAATTTTTTTTTTTGCAATTTTAACTTTGTTGAGAAATTTTATTGTGCTATGACTTTTTTTTTTTTTTAATTCTGTTAGCTCTTTAACTGTCTTTGTGTATTAGCTCTTGATCTATGGAAATAGACTGCCCTGTAATTGCTTCTGATCACTGCTGTTAGAAGCTACTACCAAACACGGTGCTAAGGTATCACTGGAGCTGTCTCCCACGTCTTTTTTGCCAGGTTTGCTAACTGCTATAAACGATAATGTAGGTCCCATGAGAAGTGTTCATGCCTGTCGATAGTTCTCCCTAAGACTGACATGCTCTACATAAGGTTTTTCAGCATTTGTTCCCCTCAGCACAACTAATCTGTGTTTAGGGGTTAGTCAACTTTCTTACAAAATTATTTGGAAATGCGTTGAATAACAAACCTGATATGAACAATACTACAGCTTGAAATCTAGTATCATCTTGTGAACAGATTGGTACACATGTGTTTCTTTCTCTTATAACTCACAATGGGATAAACATTGTTCTGTGTTTTTGTTTAGCTTCCTCTGGAAAAATTAAGCTGGTTGACTATGCAAACAATTGTCAAAGGCCTATAAAATCCACACAGTAAATTCCCTCTTTTGAAGTCAAACCTGATTCTTCCTCTTAAGTACTAAGAACAGAGCTTCCCAGTTGTCAGAGTGGATACACTTTATATTTTTGTATAGAGAAATCTACTCATTATTTACTGTTGTCATGTAGTTTAACACTTTTCTTTGAGTAAAAGACTACTTTTTTGTATTTTTGTTAAAAAATTCCCGATTCCAACACAAAAATAAAAAGGAAGGATATGTTTACTTTGAGTAAATAATGTTCATATTCATATTTTGCACTTTAAAAAAATTAAAGTTATGCAGAAATATAATTCTCTAGAGTTGAGTTCTTTATATACAGAAATATAAATATTACTATAATTTAGTATAATATAACCTTTAACAAAATGTTTTATTAATAGAGTTTTGAGTTATAAACTGGATATCTGTCACCTTGGACAATTTATTTAACTACTTGAAAACATTTGAAATTCACCTATAAAATGGTGAGAATGCCTATCCTGAGGAGCTTTTGTAAATGTTACATGAGATAATATATGTAAAGCAATTAACAAACTTCCCGGCATGGTATTGGTATTCAATAAATGAAAAATGTTATTAGGTTTAGGGATTATAATGATTTTGTAAATTTTACATCTAATTCTGATGATTAATGATTATTTTAATGTCTTTTCCATTATATACACTAGGGAGTATTTCAGATTTCCAAATTGAAATATTAGTAAAATGTTAAAATTTGATTTAGTAATAAATAGACAAAACAGGAAAATGCATTAAATTATATTTCTTATGCAAATTAGGACAATAAAATATAAGAAAGAGAAATATGGTTGAATTATGTAAATGAGCAGAATGAAATGAATTACTGCAAAATATAAATTATCCAGACTGATGTCTACTTAACTGCAAGATCCATAGGAAAGAACTTTAATCTTCCAGAAATCTAAGATTGTAAAAGACAATGTTAGACCTTTAGATTCAGGAAATAAAAACCTTGGCTCTATCTTTAAAGTATAGCTAAAGCAGAAGGATGGTTATATAGATGATTAATATGGTTGGTGTATTCAGGAAAAGTATGCAATTATGTTTAACTTAAATTATCTCATTATATAATACACGCCAAGTCAGATACATAATTGACAGATCTTTGCTGTTTCCCTCTTCTGCACATAAAATCAGAGTAGATAATGCAAATTATATTTTGTTTCCCCTCAATATACATATTACGTTAGTTACTTTTAAAGAACACACACAATGTCCACAATACTTGAGGTTAGAATTTTATAACATGCTGCTGATAAATACAACTAGCTCATACATTTGGAAGATATCTAAGTGGTAAGCAAGGGAAAATCATTGCCAGAGTGGCTTTTAAGTAAACAGTGGTATTCGTAGGATTGATCAGAGAGGACTTCCAATACGTTCCATGCTCCAGAGAGTTATAGATTAGTGATATTCTCAGAGTGATATATTATTAGACTGAATTTCTATGCTACACAGAAAAGGTATTTTTGCAATTGATTTCATAGTTTGAGATTTTGAAAATACATCTTACTCCAAGTCTTTCTATAAGTGGATGTTCAGCAACACAGATTCTTCCTTTCTCAGTAATTGTCATATCGTCAAGCAATGCACCAAACCTTTTATTTTTATTTGCCTAATTAATGTCTGTGGATCCATGTGGTTAGCACGTGGTCAGCATTCTGTAATGGCAAGTTAAAATTACTTTTTAAAAAATCTCTACTAATGTTTTACAATTGCATTCAGGGTTTTCTGATAAAGTTCAGTGTCCCCTAAAGGACGAAGTATCTCAGCACTACTTCTCAATTACAGAGAAAGCTGAGGAATAGTAATTTTCAAGTGATTTGTTATTTGTTTGTCATGCTCATTTGGCCTGATTCCAGTCATATTAATTAAAGTCATCTGCTGTTGGGGTGCCTGGGTGGCTCAGTTGGTTAAGCGACTGCCTTAGGCTCAGGCATGATCCCAGGGTCCTGGGATCGATTCTTGCATTGGGCTCCCTGCTCAACGGGGAGCCTGCTTCTCCCTCTTCCTTTCCCTGACACTCCCCATTTGTGCACGCTCTCTCTCTGTCAAATAAATAAGTAAAATCTTTTTTAAAAAGAGTCATCTGCTGTTGTAAATATATTGAAAAGGTAGAATGTGGGAAACAGAGCAGACATTCAATTTTATAATTTTTATTTGCAAAAAAAAAAAATTGTGTTCATCACTTAGTCTTCACTACTGGCATTTTCATGTACGAAACATACCTCATATTGAGAGCTGTGAAATATCCTGCTCACTGGTCATTAGAATGGCACTGAATTTTTCTATATGCTACAGGTTAAATTTACTATTAGAAAAAGCAAGTGGACTGAGATGTTCAAACTTGAACACTCATTTTAAAGTAAAGACATAATAAAAAATTATTATTAAAAAAATTTAAAAAATAAAGACATATAAAGAAAACACTGTAGGAAATAGAAGGCTGGTATAATTAAGTAATATGCACCAAAAATTAACTTAAAATGGATATTAGACTTTAACACATAGGCTAAAACTATAAAACAAATTAGAGAAAAAAAAATTAGAGGACTGCTCCATTGTGACCTTGAGATTGCAAACAATTTTTAGATAGAACATAAAAGGCACTAATTGTAAAATTAAAATGAATTATAAAAAATTAGAAACATGATAAATTGGACTCCAAGCAAGTCACAAACTAAAAGAAAACAGCAAACACACACACACACACACACACACACCTACATATATATCTGACATAGAACTGATATCTAGAATATATGAAGAACATTTATAATTCCCTAATTAGAAAACAATCCACATTTTTTAATTGGTGAAAGATTTGGACCATTTACAATATATGATCTACAAATTGCCAACAAGAACTTACATAGCTGGGGTGCCTGGGTGGCACAGCGGTTAAGCGTCTGCCTTCGGCTCAGGGCGTGATCCCGGCGTTATGGGATCGAGCCCCACATCAGGCTCCTCCGCTATGAGCCTGCTTCATCCTCTCCCACTCCCCCTGCTGTGTTCCCTCTCTCGCTGGCTGTCTCTATCTCTGTTAAATAAATAAATAAAATCTTTAAAAAAAAAAAAGAACTTACATAGCTACTCTATATTTAGGCTTCAGAGAAATAAGAAAATAATACAATGAACTATTGCAACACACTCCCCATTATGTCTAAAATTATAAAGATCGATAATACCAAACCTTAGTGACAATGTGGAGAAACTGGAACCCTTATACATTGTTGGTGAGTATACAGTGGCACAGCCACTTTGGAAAACAGTTTGGCAATTTCTTACGAAAACTAACATACACTCTCCATAAGACCCAGTAATCCGACTCCTAGGTTCTGCTCTAGAGAAATGAAAACATGTCCACATAGAATCTTGTATATTACATGCAGGGCAGGTTTATTCACAGTAGCCCCCAAACTGAAACCACTAATGTAAGTATAAATATAATAATAATATAATATAAATAAATATAATAAATGTATAAATAAATTGTGGTATGTACTTAGTAATATAAATGCATAAACAACTGATGGACACAAATATATGAATGGAACCATAGATGGAATCATAGAGAGCAGCATCTTAAGAAGGAAAGATGCCAGACCCAAAATGATAGATCTGTTTGATTTCATTTATGAAATTTTAGAACAGGCAAAATTAATCTATCGTGACAAAAAGCAGATCAGTGTGTACCTGGGGCTGAGGATGTTTAGGGAACTGACAAAAATATTTGAGCCAATTAAAATATTGTATACCTTGATTAAGGTAGTGCTTACATGATTACATGTAGTTATCAAAACTCATCAAACATTGCACAAAATCACTATATTTTAATATATGTTGTACTTCAAAAAGTACTTAAATATTAAAATGTAACTGCATACAATTAATTATGTGTTAATAGTTATTATAGATAAGCTTTGTTTTAGGTAAAATTGGTGATGAAACATGGAGTTGTAATTTAATATACTGAATAATTTTTGAGTGTATATTGGGGCTGCATTTCATCATATCAACTTTTATTAGACATAATACCAGAAGGTACATATTTTAAGGTTTGGAATATAATTTTACTGTTCTTTATTATTATAAAATTTTTTAGGTGCTATAATTTTTTACAACACCATCATGCCTAAATTGGGAATTGCATCTCTAATTATTAAAAAGTTTTCCCATAGGAAAATATGATCCATACTGCACTGGTTTTTTTTTTTTTCATGATGCAGTAGAAAGAAATATTCTGGGACAAATGAAGATCACAAATTGTGCTTAAATTTTTGCCATAGTAATCTACTCATTCTGAAGTTTCTGAACATCTTTACAAAACAATGTAATCTAAATCATTCAGAAGTTTCACCATTTGGACACATGCAAATGCAGGATGTCATCATTTTACCTTGCCATGACATTTCAGGAAATTAATAGCCATGAAAAGAAATATTCGAGTATCAGAAGAGGCTTCTAAATATATAGCATTTCCCAAAACACCATGTATCTATATCCCTTTTGTTAAGAAACTGAAACTATGAAATAGTATACTTTATATTGTTAAATCTGACTATGACAAAGCTACACTATTTCCAAATCTGAACTTCACCATCTCATGTTAGAATAGCATTACCATTTCTCTGTTTAATTTTTTAATTTATAAAATGGAGATAATCATATCTATTAGTACCTTAAAATATTTTGGGAAGATCACATAAGATTATAAATATGAAAATATTTTGATAACTCATGAGCACACAACAAATGTGAAATCTGCCTATGAAAAAGCATTTTGGGTTTTATTGGCTATGAAGAGCAAAAGTTGATTTTGTTACTTTTTAAAGCTTCTTTATGATATTAATAACATACCTAATTCTAAGTTTTAAAATTAGTCCTTAAGTTAGGAGCTTAGCTTTAATGGCATATTTCTTAATGTCTTATAGATGATTATTAAGTTATGAAGGTAGAGTTAAGGCAGGTAAAGTGTCAGTTGGGTATCAGAGCTTTTTTGGCCAATATATTTATATTTCTCTACCACTGAAATTGGGAAAAATTACATTGATACGTAATTCTCCGTGTATTATGTGGTTTCAGTTCTTTATTTTTTTAATATTTAAATAACAAAAACAAGCTTGTACTGGGGTCAGCATGATCTACAGACAAATTTGAAAAGGCTGAGTGATTAATTGATGGGGTTCATTTACAGGGACATGTTTAACAAATACTCCGTGCCTGGCATAGTGTGTTCCAGATATTGGGAGAAATACGCAGGGATCAAGTTTATATTCTGCCAGTGGAAAGGATAGAAAAAAATAAATAAATCAAGTGTACATTGTAACTTATTTTACTTGCCTCCCTAATAAGAGAGACCACCAAGGACAATAGTAATTGTCTGATGGAGTTTTCAAAATAAATACGATCTTATCAGGAAATACCAACTCATAATTTAAAAACCATGGGGACCTATACATGCAATACAGTTCTGACACAAAGAAGCTAGGTGTAAGGGCAAGAATCATGATGGCCAATTCTTAATACGAGCTAGAGTTACCGCATTGCCCCATATGCCAAACTAACTCTCTGAGTGTCAGTCTGACCCCTGATTCAACAAGCCAAGATACTGAAAATGCAGGGCCTGTGAAGATGTGTTGCACTTCCAGAGGGCTTACCTCTACGACATCCCCTCCATGTGCAGGTACATTTGTTGTAAGGGGAGGCAAGCTGATCATGAGCTTACCTTGGGAAAAGGGCATAACATTGAGGGATATTCTCCATTGTTGCCTTTTATATCTTTCCCTTTTTACTTCCTCATACCAAATGTATAGGTCTATTTTCCTGCTTTCTGGTATACATTATGCTTGCTTTCATAAAATTTTATGTCTAAGCTAAAAATAAATGAAATATGCCATTGCCATTTAGAGATTTTGAAGTCAGTGGCTTTCCAGCTGTGGATCCTCCCATGGATCTATTTCCGTTGTCTTATTTTTTCCTGTTTCTTTTCCTTAGTATACCTAGTCATTTTTTTTTGAGTGCAATTATTCTACAATGATCACAGAAGCTCTGGATGATTGCTGTGTTTTTCTTTGTCATCCTGTTCTTTGTCAGCAGCTACAGTAGGAAGAGATCTACTCAATCGTTCAGGAACTGAGATGACTTGAGTCAAGGTGTCAACCATTATAAGGCTTGTTCTACTTCTGATTTTAGTTTAATTGCAGGGTGTAGATCTTGAGAGGTCCCAGATGAGAGCCTGTGAATTTTACTAGGGCCATATCTTCACTCTTCCATTAACTTCTCCCACAGTGTAAGAATAGCAAAAGCTCTACTGAGGTTTTCTAACACTTTCTGTTGGTCTTCTTAGGCTTTCATCATGAACAGCTTAGGAATCATGAGTATTTGTGAAGAGAATCAATGCACAGAATTGGGCTTAATTATCTGTACCTCCTGTTTACTAGGATCTTGACCCTGCAAGTCCTGTCTGCCTCCAAGTAGTCTTCATGCCCATGAAATAATGAGAAATATATAGAGATATATACTCTCTGTTCCTTGTTTACACTAACATTTCTGCTAACATTTCATCTTTGACTTGGGTTCCAGACATGGACCTTCTAAAACCCTTGGAATTTCTTGGGTGATGGAAACGTCTTTTGTTTTAATGAGGCAATGATTGAATGGGGCTGGTCACTAGAAAGATCAAGCTACAATTAGCTTGTAACTCTCAGCCCTACCGCATCCTCCAGAGAAGTAAGAGAGGCCAGAAAATGAATTAATAATCCATCATGTGTACATGGTGAAGTCTCCATAAAAATCCTACAGTATGGTGTTCAGGGAGCCTCTGGGACAGTATGCACCCGAATCCACAGAGACAGATGTTCCTGTACTTGGGACTTTCTGGATCTCACCCTAAGTATCTCTTCATCTGGTTTTTCACCTGTATTTTTTTTTATCATATTCTTCATAATAAATTGGTGATTGTGACTAAACTGGTTTCCTTGGTTCTGTGAGCCTGAGGAGGAGGTTGTGGGAACCTCTGACTGGTAACCAAGTGGGACAGAAGTTGTGGGTAACCTAGAGACCCATTACTTGTAATTGGATCTGAAGTGGGGATATCAGTCTTGTGGGACTGAGCCTTTAACTCATGGGTCTGAACTAACTCTGGTTAGTGTCAGAATTAAGCTGAATTATAGGACACACAGATGGTGTTGCAGAATTGGTCAGTGTGGGAAAACACACACACACATCTGGTGTCAGATGTGGAGTGTGAGAGTAAAAGAAAAACAGTGTGCTTTTCTCTATATTACCCATTCCACATGAGAGTTGCCAAATTACCCAAGGAGTATACATGCATGTACATGCATGTGCAACGTTTGGGTTTATTTCCATGAACTTTCCTTTCTTCAAGGATCATGATCTCTCAAATACTGTCACACAAGTTCTCAGATGCCTGCAAAAATATTTTCAACTGCTTTATCCAGCTATACTTGTTCCCAGTGGGTAAATGATTTTGTTATCAGCTATCCCAAAAGAACCAAAAGTGAAAGTCTAGAGTGTTTATGAGTTAAACATGGTACCCAGAAGCCATCTTACTAGAAGAAATAGTCATAGCAAATTTCTCATAAAATGCCTAAAAACTAATAATGTACATGATAGTAGGAAGATACCTGACAGGAAAGGTGTAGGAAGAAATGTATAATTAATTTCTCCTCCCAAAAGGTTTTACTTTCATTTCTTAATGTCAGATCATATGAACAAGAATTTTAACACAGGGCAAAGGAAATTTCGTTTTAATTTTCTGTACACTATAACCCTGTTAGACTTTTGAAAAAGTGTCACACCATCATAAATTAGCATTTTAGCTTCTTTCCTCCTGTGAACATAATTAGAAGACTTGAGTGAGCTAGGATAACTCAGAGTAGTATGAACTAATCAGAGAAGAGTAAAAAATTAACTCAACAATGGCATTCTTTTTATTTTACCTGGCATTGCTGGATAGGGCCCCTCCTCTCTTTCAATTGTCTATACTCTGGACCAGTTCCTTGGTAATTTCTCCAAATGACTTTACATGATTACATTCAGACATACATTTTTCCTACTTGTTTCATTGGAGCATATGGTGTTTTCCTCATAAGTGCAGGCTTCCTATCGATAGGATATAGGCATTATTGTCTATCCCTTAGAGACCTTTTTGAAGTTTTAGATCCACCATTGATTATCTTAAAAACATAATTTTCAGAAATTTGCAGAGAAATTTTATAATCACCATCAAATGCCTACATTTCTCAGTCGACCCACTTCAAATCCATGCTAAGTAATTAAAACTCTATGCTTTGCAAAGTACAAGTGTAGCATAAGCATTTCTTAACTGGCAAAACTTTGTCTTAAGGCATTCATTTCTTTCTGAAAACTATAAATCAAATGGCATTACAATGTACATTGAAAAGCAGCACACATTGTTTTGTTTTAATGGGTTTGTTTTATAAATTGCCTTCACCCCCCCCCCAAAATATATATGGTCAAGTGGCACTTAAAATGTATTTATTTATTTATTTTAATAGGTATGCTCTTACTATTGGTATGTTCAAGGACACTTGAACTGTATGAGATTTTAGATGTGCAAAACACATGTCACATTGAATACTATCAACAAAGAGCTAATGGGAAATAATTCCACAAATGTCTGTTTCTCTTTCTTGATGAAGAATTTAAATTCTAGTTAAAATTACTTAAATTTCAAATTATATAATACACGTTCACCTCATTTATGTTCCTATGTCCTTGTACAGTATCAAACAGCATAACATTTATATAATCGTAAGTATGTGATAGTCACCTACATAGACTTCCATTTTTATATAAGTATCAGTGAAACGTGACATCTTGTACATTAAGTTAGTTATTTTAATCCAATCATAAGTCAGTCATAGAAGGATTGTAGGATGTCCTATAGCGATAAGAATTATTAAAAGTAGAGTCATTATGGTGTGATTATCTTCCTATAAAGTCAGTTATTTGTGGGCCCATGTACCTTACTATGTATTTGCTTTTAAAAATTCATTTCTGGGGGCGCCTGGGTGGCTCAGTCATTAAGCATCTGCCTTCGGCTCAGGGCGTGATCCCAGCGTTATGGGATCGAGCCCCACATCAGGCTCCTCTGCTGGAAGCCTGCTTCTTCCTCTCGCACTCCCCCTGCTTGTGTTCCCTCTCTCGCTGGCTGTCTCTATCTGTCAAATAAATAAATAAAATCTTTTTTTAAAAAAAGCCCACAATTTATTTAAAAAAATTAATTTCTGTAATATTTTTATGTTTCTAGTGGTGGATATTATATATCGTACTATATATAATATAAAATATGATACCAGTTAACCATAAATTAATGTGTTATGCAGTAAACATTTCCTTCTATCTTTCTTAGTAGTGTAAGTTTGTGGAATTCTCCATAAAAAAATTTGCAATTTTAAAAATATGATTTTGCATAAGCTTTCAGTCCTTACCTCTAAATTAGCTTACAAAAAATATTTTGCTCTAAGCATGTTTTTATTTATCATTGATTTTTCTATCTGATCACTTATTTTGCCAAGTTTGGGCTCCAATTACAAAGCTCAGACTTGGTATTTTGTAGTTTTTTGCATTTTTTTTTTTTGAGGTCAACATTTTTTTTTTTTTTAGGTAGACTGTAAATAAAATAAAATATAATGGAGGTCAAGTGTAATTTTGATTTTCTTACATCAGTATTTTCCCTGAAAATGCTCTTATCTTTAACCAGAGCAAACAAGAATTTAAGATCTATCTTGAAAATTAGGGAACTGTGTTATAAATTCTAGTTCGCTGATTCTCAGTGAAATAAATTCTTTCACTCAGAACTAATTTTATATTGTAACTACTCAGTATTTAATAAACATTCTGAAAAATAGTTTTCTTTCAGATTATATGACAGTATGTCAGAAAAAAAAAATCTCTTGTTTTTACTGAGAAGCACGATATAGGAAATAAATAAAAGTTTAATGTAACCAACAGCCGCAGACATCCCTCCTTCTCCTTCTAGTCATTATCCTTTCCCTCCTTCCCACAGATACACTACCCTGTTATGCAATAACATTGCCTTGAAAACTGAAAAGAAAAGAAAACATACTACTTGAATAATATAACTTAGAGTTAAAAAAGTTTATATATAAGAATCATATGATGTGTATTTGATATCTAATCTTTATATTGATGTCTTTGAGATTCATACATAATATTGTAGGCACAATGGTTCATTTATTTTTATTGCTGTGTTTGGACTTTATCTCAATTGATTTATTCTTGTTTCTATTGTGGCTTTAGCAAAAGATGATGACATTAACTTTCTTGTATATGTCTTTTGACACAGATTTACACAATTCTATTGGGTATGAGTTTGAAATTGCTGAATCATATTATGTATATGCTCAACAACAGTGTAGATCACCAAACAACTTTTAAAAGTGATTTTATAGGGGCGCCTGGGTGGCTTAGTTGGTTAGGCAGCTGCCTTGGGTCATGATCCCAAGGTCCTGAGATCAGGCCCGTGTGGGGTTCCCTGCTCAGCGGAGACCCTGCTTCTCCCTCTCCTTTTGCCCTGCCCCCAACCCCACTTATGCTCACTCACTCTCTTTCTTGTGTTCTCTCTCTCTCAAATAAATAAATAAAATCATTTTTAAAAAAGCGATTTTATAAATTTACACTAACAAATAGAGTGAGTGAAGTTCCTTCCATATAGTCTCTATCCTCACTACCATTTTGTATGTCACAAATATAATTTAGAATCTCATGTAAGTTTAATTTGCTTTTCCCTGATTGTCTATTGCCTCAGTTAATGGGCCATTTTTTATGTATTACATTTTATGAAGTGCCTATTCCAACATTTTGCACAATTTTTAATGTGGTGTCTTCTTTGTTGTTATTTATCTGTAATAAAATAGTTCTATATTTATTAGAGATGTTGAAAATGTAGTAAAACCTTCCTACAATGAAATCTCTAGATTCAGATAGCTTTTCTGGTAAATTTTGCAAACAGGGAGAAAATACATCTATTCTATTAAAAACTCTTGCAGAAAATTGAAAAGGAGAGAATATTTCTCTAATTACTATGAGAAGCCAACATTGTCCTGATATAAAAATCAGGCAGAAAAATTAGAAGAAAATTTTATTACATATCCCTCATGAACATAGGTATAATAATTCAAAAATTACTCTTGCAAATATTAAAAGTTAAAGAATAAGCCAATGTAATTTAGCATTAACAACCTATAAAAAAGAAAAAATTCTTAACCCTCTCAATAGATGCAGAAAAACATTTTATAGAATCTAAGAATGATTCTTGATGAAAACTCTCAGCAAGTTAAGACTAAAATGGAACTTCGCCATATACGATAAAGCTACAATTAACATCACACTTAATGATAAAAGCCTGGTTGATTTCCACCTAAGATCAGGAACAAGAGGAACATGTATATTCAAAGTGATAGTGAAAGTGTCTTCCTACTATAATAAGGGGAAAAAAAGTCATTCAGTTTGGGAAAAAGTAGTAAACATGTCTTATTCAAAGATAACATGATATTTTATGTAGAAAGTCTAATGAGATATGCAAAAAACAAAAACAAGAACAAACTCCCAGAACTAATTAGTGACTTTAGAAATGTGCAGGATAAACGGTTGTTCTTTAAAGGTTGATCTTTTTACTTGTAAGAAACAAGAAATTGAAATTAATAAAATAATACCTATTACAATAGTATTGAAAAATAAGACCATAATAAATATGACAAAGATGTGCAATTCCTTTATACTAAAAATAAGTGTTGCTATGAGGAATTAAAGACCTAAATTAATGAGCTATATAACGTTCATGGATCAGAGGACTACATATAGTTTACATATCAATTCTCTCCTAACTGATCTATAGATTAGACAAAATCCCAATTCAAATATCTATACAATTTTATAAAAATTGTAAAATTCTAGATTTCTTCTGGAGAAGCTACATGAGCCAAAACTTTGAGAAAGAATAAAATTGGAGGACTGAACACTATCTTGTTTTAAGACTATTATAAAACTACAGTAATCATTTTATTATGGAATTGTTATAAAGACAGATAAATTGATGATTGAACAGAACAGAATCCAGAAATATACCCAAAAGTGTACAGATGACTGATTTGTGACAAACATGCAAAGCAACTTAAGTGAGGAAAATATAGTTTTTTTCAAGACATTGTACTGGAATTATCAGATATCCATTTGCAGAAAAATAAACTTTGATACCATATTCAAATTAACTTAAAATAGGTCACAGATCTAAATGTAAAACTTAAAACTATAATATTTATAGGAGTAATCTATCACCTTGGGTTTGGAAACTTTTTTTAGGTATGATACATGAGGTATGATACTTAAAAGAACAATTTAGACTTTATGAAGATTAAAACCTTTTCATCTTTAAAAGACACTGTAAAAAGGGGCACCTGGGTGGCTCAGTTGGTTAAAACTTCAACTCTGGATTTTGTCTCATGCCATGATCTCAGGGTTGTGAGATCGAGTTCACATCAGGCTCCGTGCTGGACGTGCAGCCTGCTTAAGATTCTCTCTCTCTCTCCCTCCCTGTACCCCTCCCCCCCAATTTTTTTTTTTTTTTTTAAGTAAAAGACACTGTAGAAAGAATGAAAAGACAAACCATAGAATGAAAATATATATATATTTGCAGGTCATATATCTGATAAAAGACTTGAATCTAGAATTGATAAAAAACTGCCAAGTGATTTGTTTTAAAAAGGACTGTAGCCTTCTCAGGATAAGTAATAGCCCACAATTAAGGCTTAAAAGAACCCTTTGTTCCCACTTTTTGGTAAGTAATTTTTTTGCCTGAATTTATAAAATGATTTCCTTAATACTCTTATATTTTTATCCATTTATAGTCTTTAATGTTGCATTGGCAATCCCACACTCGTACATTACAAGTATTAATGACAGTTCCACACACAGAGGGAGAGAGAATTGACTGGAAGACTTCAAGCCTAATTGCCATTTCTGTAGTATTTCCATTTTATATTGCTGTGTGGACTCTATCTTCAGTGCCAATAAGTCACATCAGGTAATGTTGATAAAGTGATTGCATTGGTTTCAATGTGCTCTGCTTTACATATACAAGGGTTAACAACTTTCTTTGTAACAACTGAGGCTTATTGATACCCGTACTCACAACTGTTTTGTGAGACATCAAAAATTTTGGATAAATCTTATAACGAAAATTAGTTTGGGAGACTAATTTCTACCTTAAATGGCGTATGTGCTATCTTTCTGAATAAATGAACTCTTTTTATGAAAAGAAATGAAATCTGATCGGTTGGATTATAGCAGTTGATTTGACTTCCATGCTGATTTGAATTATCTGATATCAGATTAAATACATTGATTCACTAGTTTACCTGATGTTATAAGTAGCCAAAAAACCATTGGTCTAAATAAATGACTTCAGAGACCTTCCGTAGGAGTTAACAATTTGTCTTTGTTGGTTGAATGCCCTGGGATTCTGGGCAGTCTCTCAAACCAAGAATTTCAGGTGGTTATGATAATGTTGCCACCTCTTCACTACCTTATAATCACACTTAATTAGTTGCAGCAGGTGGTAGTAGCTGGCACAGTTCAATAGCTCTACTCACTCCACCAACAATTGGTTATTTGTTCAGCAGATGAAAAGGACTCAGCATGAGAAAGGAACAGAGAACAGCTATTCAGTAGCTGGTTTTCTACCAATTCATTTATTCTTTTTTCTTTTCCACTATAGAATTTGTCCTTTTTTAAAAGATAAAGTGGTGTATTACCTTTTTCAGGTAAGTAAACTATGTATATGAGTGTGTGTGTGTGTGTACACACATATATTCAGTACATACACATATATTCAGTATGTATCTTTTATCTTTTAAAATGTATGTATTGGACTTAGAATATTTTTTTCTTGGCTAGTGAAAATCCTTTTCTTCCAGATGCCTATTTTAATGAAAAAGTATATATTAAATATATTTTTTTTTAAAAAAATGAAGGCCTTTATTATGTAACACTGTGTTCTAGACATCAGAGACATAATAAGGACTTCTAGAAACCACCCATTGAAATGCTTTAGTAAATACCTCATATATATATATACTATTAGTTTACTAATTTAAAAGCAGAGAGAACCAGGAGTGTTGAAATAAAGTTTTTTCCATTTAGAAACAATGACAATTTGTCTATCAATGTCTGATTATCTCAAAATGACCACACATTTCTCCCCCCCTTTGGGTTCTCTAAAATAATTATTTTTATAACTAGAGGTTATTTATTAAGATAATTACCTACTATAATTATGTTGCTTTGATTAGTTTTATAATAAGCCTCATTTTATTCCTTTAGGTATCATTTTATATATTCTTTAATATTATTTTATAAAATAGAGGTTTTGTCTGGTTTAGGGAAATACATTTTCTTTTTTGATTCCTAGACAATTTTGGAATAGCAATAGGGCAAAACTAAGTCCTATGGCTCCTGCTTTGAAGGGAGAAAAGAGTTATCTTACATAGGCTAAAAGAAAACTTGATATTTATACTATTAACAATTTGTGAAAAATTTGATTAATGCCTGAATCTGTGTATTCAATTTTCTAACTGCTATTTTCTGGGATTTTTCTGAGAATAATCTTTGTTTCTAGGAACAATCAATTTCTCTTCCCCTCAAAAAAACAAAGTCAGATAAGGAAAACAGAATTATTAATACATTTTAACAGAGTAAAACCAAATGTGATTTGTTTGGGCAACTCTGAATTAGATTAGGTTATTTTTTAAATAGTACTTGCTTAATATACTGATATGTAATATACCAAAACATTTATGTTGTTAAAATATGTGCTGATGCAACTTAGAAACATATTCACTGCAGTAAATTAAATCCATGTACTTGTGTTAACATAGCTTGGATTTTGAGTCTTTAAATATTCTTCCTATCTTTCAAATTTTATAATGAGTATTTTATTTGTTAAAATGGATACAGGAGGAAGGTAAAAGTTCTGAAGCATAGCAATAGGTAAACTTCTACCCCTGGACTCAAATACTGGAGCTTGACCAGTGCCTATGACTGTATATGTGAATTCCCCCAATTCCCTATCCCTCTGTTACACACACAGAACGAATACCCGAGTTTTTTATTTATCACTGCTTTAACGAAAAAGAAAATACACTTGCCATTGTTCCAGATTATCTTTCTACAATATAGCATCAATTGTCTCTTCTCATATGTTGCCTGTCTCATCAGAAAGAAACCTAGATCTATGTTTCTTGGCACAACTATCAATAGCGTGTTGGGTTAAACTTTGATATTGAGAAGCATGTAATATTGAGAAGGCTGAAGGAAACCCCATTAATCTCCAAAAGGAGGGTTTTTAACTGCATATATGTATTTTAATATAAATCATCCATTTGCTATGGCTACCAGCAAATGAGAATGGTAAGTCTTTTCCTGAGATTTCTGCAGCCTCCTGATATTCTGAAGACAATGCAATTTTCCCTGCACCTTGCTTCCCCCCTCTTCAAGGGATTCTGTCAGCTTTTAATTCCCTATATTAATTTCTTTCTGCCTCCTATAAATAGAGATGTTTTTGTGCTTCTGTCTGCACCTTAATGATAAACAGTGTATATACGAATCGAAAACAAAATGTAGTCTTTCTTTTATTTTTTGAGAATTAGAAATTGATATCTAAAGTCTAAATTGTCCTATGTACTTGCTTTTTTACTCAACATTAAATGTCTGATATTCATCTGTGATGTCTTATGTAGATGTGGATCTTTCACATTTATTTTGTAAAATCCCCCTTGAATGAGTATAGTCATTAGATTTCTGATCCACTTTTTGTGTTGATAAACCTTTGAGTTGTTTCCACTTTTATTTTTCCTTTTTGCTGTTGTTTATTGGTTTGGTAGTATAAGCAAGATGGCCAGGTACATTCTTAAAAAGTCTCCTGAGCCATGTCTACAAGAGTTTCTCTAAGGTATATTCTGAAATTAAATTACTAAGTGGGGTAACCAGCATTTTCAATTTTAAACGGTGATACTATATTGTTTTCAGAATTGATTCCAATACAAGTATACCAGAAGTACTCATCTCTCACATATTTGCCTAGTCATGACATTGATGTCTTACCAGTTATTGCCAGTCTAATGGATTTAAACTGGTATCCTATTATAGTCTTAATTTGTACTTCCTTAATTATTGATGAGGTTGAATACTTTGTCTATCGTTACTTCTTTTTTTTTTTTCCTAAGATTTTATTTATTTATTTGAGAGAGAGAGAGCATGGGACAGAGGACAAGCAGGGGGAGCAGCAGAGGGAGAGGGAGAAGCAGACTTCCCACTGAGCAGGGAGCCTGGTAGGGGCCCACTCTTGGGATGCTCCTGAGCCAAAGGCAGCAGCTTAACGACTGAGCCACCCAGGTGCCCCAGTCTACTGTTACTTCTTATTTTATTTTCTTGTGAGCTATTTGTTAACATGACTTTGTCAAGTTCTCCAATAAATTGTTTTTCTATTGCATATGAATTTGTTGGAGTTTCTTACACTCTCAGGATATAATCTCATTGAAAATGCATTTATTTCAAATAATTTCTCCCATTTTGTAGTTTGTCTTTTCACTTCCTTTTTGATGTCCTTTGAAGAAAAGAAATTTTTACAAGTCGGCTTTTTATATCTATTTAAGAAAATCTCTAATTCCATAGACATAAAGATATCCTCTATTCTTACAAAAGTTTTAGATTTTGATTTTCATTTCTTTGATGTAATGTAGACCTTCTCCTCTCTTCCACGTCATTTGATCTCTCCTTAATATTTTTAATCTCTTTCTCTCTCTGTGGCGCATTGCAGATATCTGATCCTCTCATCAGGTATTTATAGTCTTATTTTAATCTCATCAGTTAGTTTTTGTTTTCCATGATTATATCATTCATTTCTAAATGTTTTATGTTGGGGTTCAAATCATTGTTCTTATTTTTAATGACATATTGTTACTCCATTACTTATATTTCTCCTTTTATTTCTTTAAATATGCTAAACATACTCATTTAATATTATAAATTAAAATTTCAGATAGCTAAAATCCTTGGTGATCTAAATATTTTCTGTATTTTTTTCTGACTGTCACTCATGGTGGCTTTATGTCTTGTTTTATTTTGTTGAATTTTACCTGTGTGTGTTGAGGGTCTAAACTGAGAAATCTTAACCCCAAATAGGAAGGATTTAAAATATCTTTTAAGTAGGCACCACACTGTGCTAATGAGCTGAGACGAATCTAGTTCTCTTCACAGTTCTAGTCTTAATATAGAAAACTCAAATTTAGTTTCTCTCACTTGTGATGTTTTCAAAGGGTCAGTCTTCTGATCCCACAGAATTAACAACATTTGTTGCAAGAGTTCCATTATTCTTGGTTCCACTCACTGTTTCTTCCCTTCCCTTTCTTTTCCCCCTCTTTCTTATTTTTTCCCCTTTGTTTCCTCCCTCCTTTCCTTCCTTTCTTCCTTTATGAGGACCCTTAATCTCTCCTTTACTGTGAATTTAGCAATCCAATAAAATAATGTTTATTTCAGTTTATACAGGAGCTATTCATATTAGAATTGTCTTCAGAAGGTCTTTTCCACCATACTGCTAGGAATACAATTTCTCAATTGCTTTACGATAAAAATATGTTATTGCTTTTATCTCAAACTTTACATTTCAAACAGAAAATATAAAAGACTACTAAATTTACATTATTAATGATAACATTATTAAGATTGCTGTGTGTAAACATTCAGCTAGCAGTTGAAAGTGAGAGGAAAATGATTAACAACTGGTTCTGTGCCCTATCCTTCAGTCAAAGAGTTGGTATCTAAGAAATTGATTCTCTTTGAAACAATAACTCAAGAAATTGTTAAGAATTTACCTACATCAGATCCAACATGGCTGATAATCTAGCCAAGATTTATACATCAGACCAAACACCTATATTTCCCAGATAATCGGGTAATGACTAGTTGGTATTACTGAGTTACAGATGTACTGGAGAATGGGAACTAGAACATACTCTAAGGGGTTGCATGTCTGGCTAGTTACATACTCCTGAGAGAAAAGTTGACATGATGACTCCAGTGATGACTGCTTTTCTGATCTGAAGTTGTTCCACAACTCGGTGTCATATGCAGTGATCTTGCAGGCAATCCAGAATAACTGAGTCATGAGACTTTGTACTTGGGAGTTATGAGACATTCCTGTTCTATTCATGCTGTTGTTATACATCCTGTGCTGTTTCCTGTCTTATATCTTCACAATGTCCATCGAATGATGAATGGATAAAGAAAATATGGTATATATATACAATGGAATGTTACTCAGCCATCACAAAGGATGAAATCTTGCCATTTTTAATGACATGGATAGAGCCAGAGTGTATTATGTTAAGTGAAATAAGTCAGTCAGAGAAAGACAAATACCATATGATTTCAGTCATATATGGAATTTAAGAAAGAAAACAGATGAACATATGGGAAGAGGGAAAAGAAGAAAAGGAGAGAAGGAAACACGTTATAAGAGACTCTTAATTATAGAGAACAAACTGAGGGTCGATGGTAAGAAGTGGGTGGAGGATGGGCTAGATAGGGGAGGGGTATTAAGGAGGGTACTTGTTATGATGAGCACTGGGTATTGTATGAAAGTAATGAATCACTGAATTCTACTCCAGAAATCAATATTGCACTGTATGTTAATTACCTAAAATTAGATTTTTTAAAAAAGGATTTTATTTAATTTATTTGACAGAGATAGAGACAGCCAGCAAGGGAGGGAACACAAGCAGGGGGAGTGGGAGAGAAAGAAGCAGGCTCATAGCGGAGGAGCCTGACGTGGGGCTCGATCCCAGAGCACAGGGATCATGCCTGAACCGAAGGCAGACGCTTAACCGCTGTGCCACCCAGGTGCCCCTAAAATTAAAATTTTTTAAAAAATCTAAAAATTAAAATTAAAAAATAGTCTTCACAAAAGCTAAGAAAACTTGGAGCTGGGTGAAACTAAATGTAGACAGTGAAGTTGTTGTTAATCAGAATCATGACCAATGCTGCTAGTAGAGCAGACTGGGCATCAGGCATGTATTAGCTAATTTTAAATACCAAACAACCAAATGACATTGTAATCTATATTAATCTAATTTGTACGAGCAAACTAAAGATCACAAAAATTAACTTATTTAAAGTGCTTAGAATATAATAAGGTAGCATTTAAAGAAAGTTTCCTTTTTCTTTATCCAGAAGTTATAGGATTTTTTTAGCATAGTTGACACACAATGTTACATTAGTTTCAGGTGTACAAAATAGTGATTCAGCATCTCTATAGATTATGCTATGCTCACCAGGAATGTAGCTACCATCTGTTACCATACAACTCTAACAATATTATTGAATTTCTAAGAATTTTGAGGAAACTATTTTAGAATAACTATTCTTTCTGCTGTGTTAAAGACCAAAATATTAGAACTATCCAACACACTTGACTAAAACAAAATAAAATACTTAACATAAATTGATATCGTAGAAGCCATGTAATTTGGATACAAGAAAGTTAACAAAGAAATGAATAACAAAAGCAAAATAAAACTAAACTGAACTTTAAAAAAATTCATCAGGTTAAGTGCCAGTACCAGATATTAGTACTTATATATCACTACAATAATTAAGAGAGTGGTAAAGGAAAGATGATATGGCAAATTATTAAAAGCAGAAACATATATTAAACTACAAAAGAGATCCATATATAGAAAATAATTACTTACTGGCGGAGCTTGACTTGCAGCCTGGGAAAAGAAAAATTCTTCATTTAATGATTTTTGAAGTTTTTGGGGAAAATAGTAAGACATGAGGCTTAAACTGAACCATACAGAAAAATCAGAGTGCATTAAAGAATAAATGTAAAGGGAAAAAAGTTAAGCTACTTAGAATATGCATATACATTTATGGATATATGATATAAAAATTTCTTTAAAATATGAAAAATGCACTGACCATAAGGGGAGATTGTTATAAATTCAACTATATTTGATTAGTTATATATGTTTGTTACATGGCATTATGAAGAAAGTGAAAATGTAAACTTCAGAGTAAATACTTACAGCATATATAATATAATAAAAGTTACCTAAGGGTATCTAAGTATTCAAACAACCCCCAAAAATTAAGAAAAAAATGATAGGAAAAAATAACATAGAAGCAAAGAAAAACAGTTGAATAATGTTTTTTTGTAAATACATGTAAACGCATTTCACAAGAGGAGAAACACAGTGGCAATAAGCATACAAATATAGGCACAGCTTTCTTAGTAAGGAGGTAGTACAAACTGAAAATACAATAAAATAATATTTAAACCTATCAGTGTAGCAATACATATTCACCAATATTAAGTATTGGAGAAACTATGAATTAATCAGAATTCGTATATATTTTTAGTGAGTTGGTAAATGTGTACACATAATTAAAAATGTAGTACAATTGAAGAAGTTCTGACTCGATGACCAAGGCAATTCACTCCTAGATCTATACACTAGAGCAGTGATAACTCAGAGTGTTTGACTACTGACTCAAAGAAAAAAATGTATTTTCCAGGTCACGCACATACACGGCTAAAACAAAGTTCAATAAGTGAGTAAAACTTACTACTGACATTTCATTCTCATATTTTCTGTCTTTTTATGTTTTATTTCCTCTGTTCCATTTTACTGTTTTAATTGATGTTTAAGACATTAAATTGATTTAGTAATCCACAAATTAGTCACATCAATCCTGTAAAGCATTTCCCAAGAGATTATTGCATCTGTAAAAACTCTGAATTGCAATGTTTTAGTAGCAAAATCCTTTGGGCTGGGGATGGTAAATATTCAACTAAGTTAATGAATAAAAGAAATGGTGTTTTGTTCACACAATAAAATTGCATATAATAATAAAAAAACTAATGAACTGTAACTACATATGTCCACATAGATGGATTCCAAGAAAATTAAAATTGAGTAGAAAAAATAAAAAAGTTGTTGCCATTTACAAAAAGTTCAAATATAGTCAATATGTGAAAAAATATATTTTAACAATAAATAAATATGTAAAACCAAGAAAACCCAATTTGATGGCAGATACAACATGAAGTTTGTAGTTTTGTAGGTGGTGAGAAGGACAAAAAAGATAGGTGTGTTGGAGAAAGCAATTGCTAAAAGCACAAAGGATGTTAGACACTGCAGAATTAAAATATAATTATTAAATCAATTGGTTTCCGCTTAAAATTAATGTAAGTGGAAAAATGTCATAAATAAAGGGGGACATATATGAGAAAAATGATTCAAAACATGTGTTATCAGGGAAATACAAATTAAGATGTGGTTCATATATACAATGGAATATTACTCAGCCATCAGAAAGGATGAATACCCACCATTTTCACTGACATGGATGGAACTGGAGGGTGTTACGCTAAGTGAAATAAGTCAATCAGAGAAAGACAATTATCATATGGTTTCACTCATGTGGAATATAAAGATTAACGCAGAGGATCATAGAGATAGGTCAGAAAAACTGAAGGGGAAGAAATCAGAGAGGAAGACAAACCATGAGAAATTCTTGTCTCCAGGAAACAAACTGAGGCGTAGAAAGGGAGGTGGGCGGGGGATGGGCTGACTGAGTGATGGGCATTAAGGAGGGCACATGATGTGATGAGCATTGGGTATTATATGCAACCAAGGAATCATTGAACACTACATCAAAATTAATGATGTTGGCTAATTGAATTTAAATTAAATAAATAAAATCTGACGGAGAAGAAAAAACACATAAACAAACAAAAAAACCCACAATGAGATACCACTACACATCTATTCTAATGGTCAAAATCCAGGATACAGACAACACCAAATATTAACTAAGATGTGGAACAATAGGAATTCCAATTCATTGCTGGTGGGAACGGCAAATGGAAAACAGTTTTGGCGGTTTCTTATAAAACTAAACACACTGTTATATAATCTAGCAACTGTGCTTCTTGGTGTTTATCTAAAGGAGTTAAAAACTAATGGCCGCAAAAACTTGCACATAGATAAGTTTATAGCAGCTTTATTTATAATAAAACCTGGAAGCAACCAAACTGTCCCATCATTTTTCTGTGGTTGGGAGAAAGGGGTTGGCTACTCTCTGATCTATTCACAACGGGTTTGAGAAAATAGCTGTGATTATTTGTTTTTTTCCCCCTGATAACTAATGTTTGTATCAGGAAGCTCCAGTTTTTGTTTTGTTTTTGTTTGTTTTTTAAGTAGGCTCCAAACCCAGCATGGAGCCAAACACGGGGCTTGAACTCATGATGCCGAGATCAAGACCTGAATGGAGATCAAGAGTCAGATGCTTAACTAACTGAGCCGTCCAGGTGCCCAGGGTAAGCTCTAGTTTTAAATATTGGGTAGGTAAACTAAGTCTCCTATCAGATTATATCATAATTTTTATATTTTGGATTAGTGAAGTTATTGATATCTTTTGATTCCTTGCCAATTTAATTGTTTTTTCCCTTGCCAATTTAATTCTTGTGAGTTAAAAATTATAGGACTCCTAAAATTATAAAAACAGTGAGAAAGGATGAATACCTACCGTTCCTAAAATTATAAAAATTGTGAAAAGATAAAAGATAACGCACTTAAATAGCTTACACAATACTGTTTGTTAATATTATTACATATAATCTACAGAAATTTATGCTTGTTATTGTTTCCATGTTTTTGTCACTTCATTTGTCTGTTATTTTATTGTATATGTACATATAGACTGTTCTCACAGAACCACAAAAAACATTCAAAGATAGTCAATCATTTTATAGATTATCGAAAAGCAAGACCAGAAGTCCATAAAATTTGGTCTGTGAAATTGGGATAAACTATTTAAGACGTAGGATATATGGTGTACATGAAATCACTTTGGGCACCTTTGAGTAAATTCACTGGGGGTAGGAAGCCATCTATCAAAAGAGCTGAAAATTACATATAGTGAGAGGTCTATATGACATCTGATTAGGAAAGACACGCTAAATATATTAAAATGAAGTACAAAAGCAAAGTAATATCTTCAAATATGAATATGCTCGGTGTAACAGAGCAACAGGAATTTATTTTTCTAACTATGAAGAGATACTCTTCCAGCAATACTGAGTATTAACAAGTGAACTTGTTAATAAAATTCCAACTGATGTCTCTAAAAGTTGTTTTTTGTTTGGTAAAATCTGAGAAAGTTTCTAAAGTCCCTCGGGAAGAAAACCCAATATTGTTAATAACTACCTTATTTTGGGAAAAATTTTAAAAACCCAATGGATTATTAAAGTTAAGAAAATATGCATCCCTCAGGTATTAAAATATATCACGAAATTACAAGAGTGCACTGTGTCATTTTAAGGAATGCGAGAACAAGAGGATAAAACAGGAACATAGAAATAAAATATATAGACAGGTTTTCTGTTGTGTATAAACAAATGCAATCATATATCTCTGACAGTTAACTCGTAGGTAAGAACCTCGTGGTTATTCTAAAGCATATTAGATTTTTTAAAAACCTTGGACCTTTCAGGAGCAGCAGGTGCTAAATGTTCTGCCAATCTTCTACATATGCTGATGTGCTTAATGGATCTGCCAACAACCACAAATTTGGTTTTGGCGTAATTTAAGCCTTTCTTATACTTCTTATTGTAAATGAAAAGTTTAGTTGACTCTGAAGCAGCTTCTAGGTCGTAAGTACATAAAGAAATTCCTAATCTGTTGTGGGAAATAGGACATAATTCAAGTGATTTTCAAGGTTCTTGCAAGTTACTTAAATAAGTAAACAAGGAAGAATCTTTTTCCCACATTGCAATGTCACTTGAGATTGAAATTTTACTCCACATCTGAAAAATCACTTGATTTCTTTCATACTCTCAGCAACTGTTTGTCGTTTTTATGTTTTTAGACATCTGGGAATTGTCCTGATGGATTTTTTTTTCATTTTAAGCTATCACATTAAAAGTGACACACCTTAGAATGTCTTTGGTATTTTAACATTACCTTTAATTTTAAAATTTTAAACACTTGTATATATAACTAAAGTTATTTTAAATTTTAAGTTATTAACTTTTAAAATGTGAAATACATTTATTTTCTCTAAAATGTTGGGTTTTTCTTTCTAACCTTGTCATTCATCGTTGTGGCATTTTTTTTTTCTCAGAGAAAATATTAGTTAATGATTTTAAATAATAATAAGCATCCCATTTATCTTTATTTTATATATCAATATATTTATATTTGTTTCTATTTATATCTATGTATAAACTTTGCCCACTTTTAATTTGTGTAAAAAACTAGTTATTTCAAGAAACCAAGCCCACAGTAAGTTAGAAACAATAACAAAAGCTAATTTCACCATGTAGACCAAGAAAGTGAAAAGAGATTTAATCATTGCTTTGAAAATTATGACAGATATACATGATGGCAACTACTTATTATTAAATCTATAAAAGAAAAATGGGGGCACTTGGGTGGTTCAGTTAGTTAAGCATCTATCTCTTGATATCAGCTCAGGTCTTGATCTCAGAGTCCTGAGCTCAAGCCCTGCGTTGGGCTCCATGCTGGGTGTGGACCTACTTTAAAAAAATAATAAAATTGAAAATTTAAAAAATAAAGAAAAACGAAATATTATTAATGAGTGATAATTTCAAAATAAGGCTGTATCTTTCCTGAAGTTGGTAAAGTAACGCAGTAGCTTGTGAAGCATAGCTGTAGACGCTTCCCATACGGAAACTCTAATTCATACAATGTTGATCACTTACAAAACTAAGACATGTGCAGGTATTTAACAATTTAAGAACTAAAATAATTTTCACTATTACTTTTCTATTCTCATTAAAATATTTAGTGATGAATATATTCAATCTGATATAAATGGACAGAAATTACTGATTTATTTCAGGTTTATGTTAGACTTAATTTTAAAATACAGACAAAAATGAATAAAATGTGCTGAACTGTTTTATAAATTTATAAGTAAATCTGCCACTTGATGTGATTCTAGCAGTAATCACTCGGGATATTTCTGTGGACAAAACCCCACATATCCAGCAGTGGGCTGGCGTTGGCAGATCCTAGTTGATGAGAACAGATTGTTAATTATTTAGGATGTTTGTAAGCCAGTCATTGCCTGCAATCAGCCACAGTGGGAATATTTACACCATGAAAATCATGCAAACAATTTAGATCAGGCTTTCTTCTTCTTTTTTTAAGAGCCATTTTACCAGTATACCATTGCAACTCTCCCTTTTCTGGCACAGAGAGGCAGACAATAAACAGTATGCATAATAACTAAGTTTACCATATGGTATGTTAGATGGGATAAGAGATAAGGTTAACAAAAATAGAGGATAGTGGTGGAATTGTAAGATAGGTAAGTAGTTTGCTGTACAAAATAGGTGAGTGAGGTTAAATCTCATCAAAGAAAAACATGAAGTTTTGTAAGGAGGTAACCATACAAAAATCTGGAAAAAGTGTTCTGGGCACAGGGAACAGGTAGAAAAAGACCTTGGTTTGAGATATTGCCTGGTACATGTGAGGAATAGCAAATAAGCTATAAACTGGAGTGGAATGAGCAGAGCAGAGTAGGAGAAAAAGCAATCAGAGAGGTAACAAGGTCAGATCAAGTCATCTTCTAGACACTAGAAAAAATTTTGACTTTTCCCTCTTTTTTTTTTTTTTTTTTTTGGAGAGGGAGACAGTGAGAAGGGAGGGGGGAGGGGTATAAAGGATCTTCAGAAGGCTCCACCCTGGGCGTGATTTTTCCCTCTTAATGGAATAGAGAACCTGCAGGGTTTCAAACAGTGATAGGATCTAATATGTTTTCAAAGATAACTCTAGCTTCTATGAGGAATGGAAATTAGTTTATGGGAGGCATGTGGACAAAACTGGAAGAGCAGCTCATGCATTAGGATATATCCCATTAATCAACATGAAAAAGGGTAGCAATTTCATGAGAAAGGATAGCAGCTTACATCAGAGTAGGAACAAGTAGGCATGATAAGATGTCCTGGGATTCTAGACACATCTTAGAACTAGGATTTACTTAGCTAAAAAGGATTTAGTAGTGGCAATTGCACATGCCTTAATCACTATGAACTAATAACTTAAAGGTGGATATTCTGAAAAGTTAAACTTCCATCATAACCAGTGAGTTGCCTTTGGTGTGAAATTTTCAAATGCATAGTTTATTATGATCATTGGGATCCAGGCTTCTCACTTTGGGGGCAAGCTTGATTTTGGAATTTTACAGTATTTAAAAAAAAAATCAGTTTAACTTTTTCTTTCAATACTTCTGAAGAGTTAACAATATCATTTTTACTTTGAGCTAATTCAAAGTTTTATTACATTTCTGTTGTCACATGTCATGAGATGTTCTTGTTCATCAAGTGTCACTAGCACTGTAATGAACATACCACCAACCTAAGGCCACTAAGATGCTTTGCATTGCATATCTGTGTATTATTCATCTTAAAAGTAAACATATGTTTTTTACTAATGAGTGGAGGTGGTATGGGATTTCTAATTTACTTGAAACTCAGATCTATTTTCTTTCAAGTCCCTGGCTTTACTAATAGAAAGCTACTTTAGGGCACATTTCAGGGTACATTAGACACCATCGACTTTATTCACACAATGCTTCCATTGTTGAAACATTAAATGACCCCCTCCTCCACCTGAGCACAGCATCTAGTCACTGTGGAAATTAGCAGTTAGCAGAAATCTTTCCTAAAGATGTAACAAATGAACTGTGCCTGAATTAAATAATTATTTCATACACAAAATGTTAGTTCAACCTTCAGAGGACATTTGCATTCAGGTAGTAACTTGCTGTACATACTGGAGAAAAAATGAACTCTATAAAAATAACTGATGAAAGGAATTATCTTAGGGCATTTTTCTCAAACAACAGTCCTATATGATGACCTATGATATTTGGCCATAATTTGCTTGATGATACCTTTGATGTGGTTTTGGAATATAGGTGAGGTTTGGTGGGGTGAGGTCCAGAGCCAATGACCAAGAAAGAATTCTTAGACATCTTTGGTGCAAAATGGTGGCTTATTAAAGCATGGAAACAGGACCAGGCAGAAAGAGCTGCTACACCTGGATCTTGAGGAGTGATGATTATATACTTGGGAGTCGGGGGAAGTAAGGAAAATGTCCCACCTACGAGTGGGGGGTGGGGGGTGGGGGGAGGTTGCAGGGTGTCAGCCAGCCTTCTGCTTCCTCATCACCTTGATGGCATATTGTTATTGTATATCATATGAGAGCCACTACTATGATGTATCTTAAAATAAATTTAAAGTGTCATAAAACTAATCTAAGTACACAAAGTCAAATATTTTTTAGATTTGTATTTGAAATGAGTTCAGATTTGGTGTTTTAGATAATACAATACTTTCCACTGTCGAAGAGAAGAATTTAAATAAAATTACAAAGTAAGCCTCGTGAAAAAAAACAAAAAAAAAAAACAAAAAAACGAAGTTGATATTGGTATCTAGACATCACTCACTTCCCAATCCTACAGTGGCTGATTTTCAGATAATTAAAATCAAAATGGGATCAAACTTCTTAGTGCAGGTTGACAAGATTTAGGCCTTAGCATAAATGTACAAATTTGCTCCGTGCACACACGTTTAGAAGACTTTCAAAGGAATCAGGCATTGAAAGAAACTGACAAATCCACAGAACCAGAGCTTATTAACAAATCTTAACTAATACTAATAATTCTTGTTTGTCTTTACGTTCCTTGTCATCTACCAAAGTAAAACACTCTGCTCTTCAGAAGCCTGGGGGCGCTAACATAGCCAGGCTCTGACCTGGGCAGGACACCGGACCGGCTGAAACCCTCTGATAGGTTCCAGGAAGACAGGTCTTGCACACCTTGCTATCAACCTAAAGGTTCTTGCTGGAAGTTGTTCCATGGCTTGGAAGAGAGCCGGGAGTCCGGCTCCATAGAATCGGAGGGACCGGGCATTCCGGGCTTCTAGTCTGGCTTCAGTCTTGGCGGGGAGGCAAAGCACAAGGAGGGTAAGAAGGGAGGTGAGGGTAGAAGACTATCACCACCGACCACTCACAGCCTTTGCCTCACTTCCCTGCCTGTGGAGTACAGTCCTTATTATAAAGGTGAAGAAAGAGGGCAGAGGAGCACAAAAGAAATGGGTTACAAAAGAAAACAAAGTAACAAAACAGAACTCTTAGGAAGTGCGTGAGTTTCTTTAGCCTCCCAAGCCTCGGTAGGTGCAAAGGTCTCCCAGGTTCCCTGTGAGGAGGAAGCACAGGTGGCAAGACTCAAGTATCTTGGAATTTTACAATCTATGGAGTAAAGCCACTGCCCAGGTGGGAGAGCTACTTCCGGCTAGTGTTTGTTCCTCCTGTCAAAGGTTCAGAAGTCACAAGTAAAAGCAATCAACATAGTAGCGATTAGTGAAAGTTTATTGTGCATACGCCCAAAAGACAGTTTGTGAACTGCAAGCACTCAAACCAAAACACGGACTAAGGCTCAGGGAAATATTGTTACAATTATAACGTGAGGAGTCAGTAACTGCTTATCCTTCGTAGTGATTGGTGAGACTATTAGAATTTTCTTAAATAACAGGGAATGAATGGTTACCTCGTATCAATTTTGGGAAACAGTTCAGGCTTTGCTTCTGATTTTTAGAGCCATAAACAAGTAATCACGTAGGTCAAGGTAGTCTTGCAAGATAAGCTAAATTAAACTTTGCAAGACTAAACTGGTTTCGCCCGCTCGGGAGCGGGTTTCAAGCGTGGTCTCCATTTGTTTCTAATATTAACACTTACTAGATAACAAGCAGGACAAACAAGCAGGAAAGAGGCAGCTGCCCCCTTCACCATTAGCAGGGTTTGGGTAACAGCCATCATGTTCTGGAAACGGAGCTGCTCTTCAAAGCCGTTGTGTTCCCGCCACCCGTCTTGAGACCCGGGATGCCAGTGTGAAAACACAAGACGGAAACAAGTGTGCGGAGGCTCCCCGGCAGCTCCTCCTGCTGCGGACTCAGCATCCGAGGTGAGAGGGGGGACGGAGAGTTGCTGCAGTGCGGAACTCTTGGCTTAGAGGTGAGAACAGCGTCCTAAACTTCCCGATAAAATGCGTACTCTGAGTGCTCAGTGCATAGCGTACGTGGTAACTTAGTCTTTGTTCTAACAGTTCGAACCTTGAAAAACAAAATTAAATCTATTAGAATTTTAGGCATATTAGCAATTTGTTGATTCCTGATAATTTTTCTACTAAAACAAAACGGTCATATTTTTCTTCTTCAAAATAATTTTAAATTTATATTAATGCTGCAAAAATAGCACCTTTTCTTTCTCGAGTCATTTGGGGTTGTTTCTTACATAACGTCTTACCGGTAGCCCATGAATATTTTCATATGAATTTCTTACAAATGTATTTTTCTATGTGTCCATAATACAGTGATCAAAATCAATGACTATCATGTGATCTTTAAGGCCCTTGCAAGTTTCGATTATCACAATGTCCCCACCGTTCTGTTTGTCATGTCTGTTTTTCTTCAGTCTGTAATACTTAATCAGTTGTTTTTCGATGTTTGTGACTCTTTTGGAAATCACAGGCCAGTTATTTTATAGACTGTTCCTTGATTTGGGTCCACTTAGTGTTCTGTTAGATTCACAGTATGCGTTTTTCCCAGAAATATGGTAGATGCGATATCGTGTTGCTTCTGGTCATGACTTTGATTTGTTCCGTTATTGATGATGTTCAGTACAATCACTTAAATTAAGACAGTGCCTGACAATTCCTTCATTACAAAGTTACTTATTTTCCCTCTGCAGAAAAAGTATCTTTTAATGTCTTTATTGAGGTATAATTTACCATAAAATGCCATAAAATTTACCCACCTTAAATGTCCCATTCAATGACTTTTAGTAAGTTTACCATAATTTTGTGAAACCATTACAATAATCCACGCAGAGTATTTCCATCACCTCCAAAAAAAGATTGATATGCACATTTGCAGTCAATTTTCATTTCCCACCCTGCTCCCCCCCCCCCTCCCGCCCAAGCTGGAGAGCAATCACTGAACTAAGCTTTTTCCCCCTGAAGTTTTGATTTTCTAAATATGTTTATGAAATCACAGAAGATGTGAGAAAGTACTTTGAGGCTTGTAAATATCCTATTCATCAAACTTTCACAATGTTAAGAACTCATTGATGTTTAACAGCTAATGTATCTTATTTCAATATGCATTCCCCTAATGAGCAATAATGAGCATGATTTTGTATGCTTAAATGCCATCTATGTATCTTCTTTGGTGTGGTGAATGTTCAGATATTCTGAACATACAGTCGAACTTTTGGATCCTTTTATTGAATCTTGAGTTCTTTGTATGTTTTGCATATCAAGTTCTTTATCAGATTAAAAAATAGATTTCTCCCATCCTGTGACTTTTCCATACTTTAAACTGTAAGTTTTGTAGAGCAGGTTTGTAATATTAATAAATCAAATTTGTCATTTTTTTTCTTCATGGATCATGCTTTTGTTGTTCTATATAAAAACCACTAAGCCCTAGGTCATATAGATTTCTCATAGGTTTTATTCTATATGTTTTATATTTTTGCCTTTCATATTTTAGGCTTTGATATAATTGAGATAATTTTTGTATATGGCAGAAGGTCTGTCTCTATGTTCTTTTTCTTTTGCATACGGATGTCTAATTGTACCAGGACACTTTTTTGAAAAGACTGTTTTTTTCTCCATTGAATTACCTTTTCTCTTATGTCAAAGTTCAGCTGACTGTATTCATATGGGTCTGTTTCTGTGGTCTGTGTTCTGTTCCATTTGATCTATGTGTATATTCTTTCACCAATATTATGCTGTTATGAGAGCTGCAGCTTTATAATAAGCCTTGAAAGTAGGTCCTGGTTGTCCTCCAACTTTGTTCTTCAATATTGTGTTGACTAGTTTTGGTCCTTTGCCTATCCCCATCAACTGTAGAATCAACTTTTCAGTGTCTACAAAATAGCTCACTAGGATTTTGATTATGGTTGCATTGAATCTATAGATTAAGTTGAGAAGAAGTGACATTTCGATAACATTATGTCTTCTAATACATGGACAAAAAATAAAGTCCATTTATTAGACTTTCCTTTCTTTCTTTGGTGTTTTGTAGATTTCTGCTTAAAAAACCTTTTTTCTTAAATTTCTACCTAAGTATTCCATTTTTGATGTTATTTTAAATGGTACTTAAAAAAATTTCCGATTGTAGTTGTTCATGGCTGACATATTAAAAAGGAATCAACTTTCATTAATTTTCCTTGTATCCAATGACATTTGCCAACTCACTGCTTAGTTCCAGAACTTTTGGGTTTTTTTGGTTGTTGGTTGTTGGTTTGGTTTTGTTTTTGTTTTGTTGTTGTTGTTGTTTTGTTTTGTTTTTCTACATAGACAACCTTGCCATCTATATAGTCTATATATTTCTTTCCTAGGTATACACATTCCATTTTTTCTTATCTTACTACTTTCGTTGGGATTTCCAATATTATGTTGAAAAGCCGTATTGAGAGAGCAATTCCTTGCCTTGTTCCAAATCATTAGGGAAGAAGTGTTTCATTTCTCACCATTAACTGTAAGTTGTTTTGTTTTGTTTTTCATATTCCCCTTACTAGCTTAATGAAGTTCCCTTTTACTCTTGTTTGAGATTTTTCATGATTTTTTCCTACATAGATTATTATTATATGGCTTTTGTTATTCAGTCTGATAAAATGATAATTTCAATGATTGCTTCACAGTATTGAATGAGCCTTGCATTTGTGGAATAAATGCAACTTGGTTTTGATATATTATCATTTTTATATGTTTTTGGATTTGATTTGCTAGTATTTTGTTAAGGATACTCATGTTAATGTTCATGAAAAATATCAGACTATAGTTTTTCTTTCTTATGTCTTCATCTGGTTCTATTATAAGTCTGGCCTAGTAAAATGAGTTAGAAAGTATACTCTCATACTTTTTGGATAAAAAGTCTATATTCTGTTAAGTGTTTGGTAGATTTCACCTGTAAAATCTTGAGTCCACTATTTTTTTTTTTTTTGAGGGAGGAAGTGTTTAAATTATTGAACATATTTAATAAAGAGCTATTCATGTTATTTCTCTTAATATAACTTTAAATAGTTTGTATTCTTCCTTAAAAAAATAAATAAAATAGTTTGTATTCTTCAAGAAATTGAAAAATCTCATGTATGCTATCAGATTTGTGGGCATAGAGTTGCTCATAGCATTTACATATTTTTCTTTTAATGCCCACTGAACCACTAGGAATGACTCTAATTCATATTTTTATTGAAGTATAATTGACACCCAGTGTTATACTAGACTCAGATTTACAACATAGCTACTGTCTGTATATAAAGCTATTACAGTACCATTGACAACATTCCCTATGCTACACCTTTTATCGCCATGACTTATTCATTCCATAACTGCAAGCCTGAATCTCCACTTCCCTTTACCCATTATGCCCATCCCCCTCTCCTCTGGCAACTGTCAGTTTGTTCTCTTTATACTTATGGATCTATTTCTGCTTTTTTTTTTAAAGTCCACAGATAAGTGAAATTATATGGTATTGGTCATTCTTACAATTCAATTATTGTAATGCCTTCTAGGTCCATAGCAAATGGCCAACTTTCCTTTTTATGACCAAGTAATAATCCATTGTGTGTGTGTGTGTGTGTGTGTGTGTGTGTATACATACATATACCACCTTTTCTTTATTAATCTATTAGTGGACACTTAAATTGCTTCCATATTTTGGCTATTGTAGATAAGGCTGCAATGAACATTGGGTACATATCTTTTTGAATTAGTGTTTTCATTTTCTTTGGATAAATACCCAGCAGTGGAACTACTGGATCATATGGTATTTCTATTTTTAATTTTTTGAGGAACTTACATACTCTTTTCCACAGTGGCTGAACCAGTTTACTTTCCCAGCAATAGTGCACATGCTTCCTTTTTCTCTACATCTTAACCGACACTTATTTCTTGTCTTTTTGATTCTGGCTATTCTGACAGGTGTAAGACAGTATCTCCTGGTGGTTTTGATTTGCATTTCCCTGATGATTAATGATAAGTATCTTTTTATGAGTCTCTTGGCTATCTCTGTCATTTCTGGAAAAATGCCTATTCAGTTCCTCAGTCCATTTTTTAACCTGATGATGATGATGATTGGTGTTGAGTTGTATATGGTCTTTGTATATTTTGGATATTAGCTCCTTATTGGCTATATCATTTGCAGATATCTTCTCGCATTCAGTAGGTTGCTTCTTTGTTTTGTTGGTGGTTTTCTTCACTGTGTAAAAGCTTTTTATTTCACAAAAATTTGATATAATTTTAAGGATATATAATTTTGAGTATGTAATATAAAAGGTTCTTCCTAAATATTTTTTGAGCTACATGAGTGCCCTCTTAAAAGCTAGAAGAGGACAGGGGACATTATATTATTGATATCCTTTACAATCTATATTCAGGAATCTTAAGTTTTATGGTATGTCTCCCTACTTCATCTCAATTAAGACTCATTACCCATTAGTTTATATTTTGCTAAGATCTAAGCCATAGAGCATATGACCAAAATATTATTGCTCTGAAATTTTAACTTGCTTTGAGAAATACAAATTTAATGAATGAGAATTTTTTTGACTGAGCTCCAGTGATACATAAAATGTTAATTTGTGACTGATGGTATTCTATAGCATGACACACACAGTCTACACCGAGGAATAATAAGTCAGCAGCTGAAGATTCTGATAAACACACTTCACTTTTGTAAAGGCTTTTGAGATAGGGTTCTATAGTTGAAGTTAGTGTGCAGCAGTGTCCCTAGGATCAATGGCTCTGGAAAGGAAAGAAGGAAGGTAGGATTGGGCAGATGGAAAAGTCGAATTCTGGTACAGGTCCGAAACTATACAAGGAGCTCCAGGAGTAGAGTGGCTCTTCATAGTTGTCAAAAGGTAGGTTTGAGATTTCCAGGCTTTTATAACCCCATATCAATCAGTCATAGGATGTAATGCCCCAGAAAGGGATGTGAATTTGGTCAAAGTAGCTTTGTGCAGTTGAGGTCATCCCTGAGGAGGCTGACATAAGAAGGATATATGCCAGCAGCACCTTCAACAATCCTTTTTAAAGGATGCCTTAGTCAGTGCTGCTGTAATAAATACCCTAGACTGGGCAGTTTATACAACAATAGTTCTTCCTCAGAGCTCTGGAGACTAGGAGTCTGAGATCAGAATGCCAGCATGGTTGGGTTTTTGGTGAAGGCCCTTTTCCTGGTTGTGTCCTCACGTGACCTTTCCTTGGTGAGTGCACAAAAAGAGAGATGTCTTGTGTTTCCTCCTCTTTTTTAAGACCATTAATCCCCATCATGGGAACTTCATCCTCATGACCTAGTTTAACCCTAATTTCCTCACCAAGGCCTTACCTCCAAATACCAACATATGAATTTTGGGGAAATACAAACAACATTTAGTACATAGCAAGGGGATTCTGCATAGCACATCATGACATAGTCTCATTAGTCATAAAAAAAGTAAAATATATTCATAAATAATAGTATATATCTTTATATTATAATTTGGTAGAAGAGATAAAAACTTTAAGTGTATAATTCCTGAAATTTCAGTAGAGAAAATAGAACTTACTTTCAAAATGATAAACACCGGCAAGATTGAATCTCCTTAGAATATTAGCTGAATTACACAAATAATATATTTTCCCATTAAAAAATTCCAACATAGTAGCAGTGTAAGGATAAGAGCAGAAAGTTGTCTTCATATTTTATAATCATTAATTGTGTTTTTCCCTAAAGTAAATAGTTGTAGATTGTCTACAACTTACTTTATGACTCCTTATAGATTTTAAGTATGTTTAAAGGTTAGTATTTTTAAATATAAAAGATTTTAATGAAAAACTGAAGCCCATGTTCCAATAGACTTTCAATCGATCCTTGTGTTTGGCTCTGTCTGAACCCCTTATTTAGTTAGCAGCAGTCTTTTATTCCTAGGCTTTCTAAGGTTCAAGCAAGTTTTAGTCTGCTGCATCCCTCCATTGCTGCCTCCAATTTTAATTTCTTCTGGCTGTTAAGTTGCTACTTGCCTGTCTGCATTAAAACTTCCAATGTTCTTTGCTGCCATCTCTTCTGTTCTCTTCTTTGTAATGTTTGTTGGTATTTCAGAAGGAAATGATATTAAGAATGTATTAAATTTGTCTTGATTAACTAGAGATCCATGTATGGGGATAACCCTCATTAGGATCATATATACATATATAAAATACATAAAAAAGTTTATTTTTACACATTTCTACTATATATGAATATTTTAATAAAAATATTTACATTGATTTAATTCTTTTACTTCTGTCACATGGCAATATGTTTTTGTGTTCTTTCCTTATCTGTGCATATATTTCTACCTCATTGTTATTGAAAATTTTTCTATTTTATTTTTATCTTTGATTTTTGTAAAGATTTATTTATTTTAGACAGAGAGAGTGCAGGGAAAAGGGACAGAGGGAAGGGGAGAGGGAGAATCCCAAGCAGACTCCCCACGGAGTATGGAACCCAATGCAGGGTTTGATCTTAGGACTCTGAGATCATGATCTGAGCCAAAACCAAGAGTCAAGTCTCTTAACCAACTGAGCCACCCAGGCACCCCGAAAGTTTTTCTATTTTTTAAACTAACCACTTTTTTATTATTGGAAATATATGCTGTTTCTGCAGTTTTTACAAATATCCCCATATTTAAACATCTTTGTATATATATGCTAAAGGTTGGACAGTTTTAATTTTGATATTTGTTATTATAATCTCCAAAAAGTTTGTACCAACATAAATATTCTCATCAACTGTTTGAGTCTGTTAACCCAGGCATTCATTCAACACATATTTTTTTTCAATATTTTTAAAAGATTTTCTAAATTGATAGCCAAAAAAGCTATGTAGAGACTTCCGTTTTTACCATCAACATGTAAAGGGCTTGGATATTGTTGCTCCCATCCTTATAACAATTATTGATTACAAAATTAATAATTTTCTTGGCTCATCAGTGGAATGAGTTGCAGAGTATATTAGCTTTGGTTTTGCAGAGAAACAGAACCAATAAATAGTATGAGTGTGTGTGTGTACACATATTTATATTATGAGATATGACTTATAAGGTATTGGCTCACACAATTATGGAGGCTGAGAATTCCCGTGATCTACTTTCTGCAAGTTTGTTGGTTCACAAACTTGCTCATTAGCAAAGGGCAAGAAGAGACCAAAGAAAGAGGCAGATCAGATTGGTAAGTAACAATTTTAATAAGCAAGGGAATTACAAGATTTGTCCTGGGCAGCCACAAGACAAATAGATGTCCATACTTGTCCACCATAAACTTAAAGTTTATAAAGAGGCCTTAACTATATGTTCAGTCATGTATACCATACAGAAGTCTTAACATCCTACTCTCTCAAGGCTATGTTTTTGGAACAGCTCCCACTATGAGAATGGTGGTAAGAATGTAGCTTCCAGGTACAGAGGGGGGGATGAAGATCAGCAGCTACCAATGACCTCTCATTGCCTAGGTCCAGCTCGCCAGTCACTAAGTGGCCACGTCCTCTCAATTACTTCCTCCAACAAAGCTGTAGACCCAAGAAAGCTAGTGGTGTAGTTCAAAGGTCTGAGAGCCAGAGAGCCAATGGGATAGATTCCAGGAAGAACCAGGAACACTAAGGGCAAAAAATCAATGTATCAGCTCAGTCAGGAAAAGAGAAAATTTAACCTTCCTCTGCCTTTTTTGTTTGATTCAGCCTCTCAACAGATTGGATAATGCCCAATCACATCGGTTGGGCATCTGTTTTACTTAGTCCCACCAATTTAAATGCTAATCTCTGAAATATCCTCATAGACACAACCAGAAATAATATTTAACCAGCTATCCAATGGCCCAATCAACTTGACATATAAGATTAGCAATTCATCACAGTTTAATCTGGAGTCAGAGAATCAGAGCCAAGATCAGCTCTCCTGGAGCAGAAGCCTCTGGAGCCCTAAACCAATAGGAACACTTAAATGGTAACTGACAAATTGATGGAAACAGTGTATGTAGACTAGCATCATAGTTAGGTATTCCTGAAGGACACAATCTTAATGGGTCCTCCATGCTTTTGTGGGTTTTACCTCCAGCAATTTCATCACATTCTCATGGTAAAAACCCAGGAAAAACCTTTGTGTTTCTGGCAAAGGGAGGAAAAGTCAACCATTTTGAAATACCCCTAGAGAGTTCTTCAAAACATTTATTCAACAAGAAAAGTTTTTACTAGAGCCTTACTAGACTTGAAGGAAGGAAAATTATGCAGCTCTAGTATTTCTGTTTCACATAAGGGAGGAGGGGGAAGCTAAGAAACACATCTTAGCCTCACTGAGTCTGAAATGTAATCCTAGGATTAGGGAATACTTTCCCTTTCCCCACACCTTTTTACCATAACCACCACATCAAAAGGATTTCAGTAAAACAACAGTGAATTATAGCTGAGAGAGCTGACAGCTCAGACTGTATTTAAGAAAGAATTCTTAGGGAAGTCTAAAAACAAGGACAATTAAAACAATGATATCAGAGGTAATAAAGATTCTGGCCCCTACAACTATAGCAAACATTAAACAAAGTACAACTCTAGACAAATTAACATAAAACCTTACATGAAAGGCCCATTTACTTCAGTTCTAATTACCTGATGCATCATGTCCAGCTTTCAACAAAAATTACAAGGCATGCTAACAAGGCCAGAAAAAGCACATTATGAAGAGAAAAAGCCAGCATCATAAACAGACTCAGTTGGACACAGATTTTTAAATGATCAGACAGGACATTGAAATGATAATGATTAGTATGTTAACTGCTCTAATGGGAAAACAAAATAGACAACATGCAAGAATAGATGGGGAGTGCAAGCAGAGAGACAGAAAATCTAAGAATCGAAGGGGAATACTAAAAATCAAAAACAACGTAACAGAAATGAAGAGTGTTTTCAATGGACTCATCATTTTACTGGGCACTGCTGAGGAAAGAATCCATGAAATTGAAGATAAATCAATAGAAACTTCTCTAACTGAAATTAAAAGAGAAAATAATGAAAATAAAACGGAACTGGCAATTCCCAGTGTTGGTGAGGATGGGCAACAGCAGGGATTCTAGTTCATCACTGATGCAAATGCAAAATGATACAGTCACTTTGGAGGACAGTTTGTCATTTTCTCACAAATCTAAACATAGGGCTACCAGACTATCCAGCATCCATGCTCCTGGGCTCTTATCCATTCGATCTGAAAACTTGTGTAGGAAATTTACATGCCTATTTCTAAGTGAAAGAGGCCAGTATGAAATGGCTATATACTGTATGGTTTTAATTATGTGATATTCTGGCAAAGGCAACACTATACAGACATTAAAAGATCAGCAGCTACCGAGGATTTTTAGGGTGGTCAAGCCTGTGTGATCTTGTAATTATGGATACACGACATTATGAAACTGTCAAAACACATGTAACTTAAGTATATGAAGTGTGAACCATAATGTATGTGAATTAAAAAAAAAAAATATTTAGGAGTTTTAGAGATCCTAGGAAGGAAAGCAGTCTGTAACAAGTGAATCTTTCTGTGTTACAATGCATGAAAGAACCTCACTTAAAGGGATGGGTGAAGGCACTACGTATAAACACTGCATTCTCACTGGTAAATTTTTTTTTTCCTGTATTAATATGGGTTAACAATTCTGATACTTGTATATATAATGCAGGAATTTTAAAAAATAAATGGCAGGCAGAGAGAGGCAGATAGTGGGAGCCATGTGTCTAACTGGAAATTTACAGATCAGCAAGAATTGGAAACAAAATAAGTGGGTAGCTTAAAATAGTTACAGATGGTTACATGTACAAATAATTTTAGATATGTGTGAATACATGGCTTAATATACTCTATACTTTCTTGCTTTGTCAGGTGAGAGGTCCTAACAGAATGATACCTCAGTAGTAATGGTCCTGGTTTTCTAATACCACCTTCCAATAAAAATGTACCATAGCTTCTTGGATGCCTGTTTCTAGAACTGGGGTAGTAAATATACATGAATCTGGAGCACCTTGTGCTGAACATAAGGAGGTGAGATATATAAGATTGATATATAACATAACACATATAAGCTATAACATTAAGGATGTGAGTCCAAGAGACACAGGAGCCATCTGACAAGCTCCCAAGGATTAAGGATGGAACAAATTGAGCAATAAATCAAATAAATTAGTATTGGATTCTAACTCCAAGTATAAAAATATCTATGAGTACATATTGATATAGATTAATGGTTGAATAAATAAATGGGAAAGAAAAATCTCCCATAGGGGTGCCTGGGTGGCTCAGTCGTTAAGCATCTGCCTTTGGCCCAGGGTGTAATCCCAGGGTCCTGGATCCAGCCCCGCATCGGGCTCCTTGCTCTGCTAGGAGCCTGCTTCTTTCTCTCCCACTCCCCTTGCTTGTGTTCCCTCTCTCTCTGGTTGTGTCTCTCTCTGTCAAATAAATAAATAAAATCTTAAAAAAAAATTTTCCCATAGTGAAAAAATTCTAGGAATTCACGTAGATACTCTGCCCTAAAGGAGAAGCAGCACGATTCCCCGCTCCTTAAGTGTGGGCTGTGCATAGAGACTTCATTTCGAAGAGTGAAGTATGCAAAGGGAGCTGGGACTCACTTTATGATGGAGAAAACTGATGAACATTTCTTCAGTCAGCTAATCAAGATCGGCACTAATACCATAAATCATGTTGATAGTATATGCTCTTGATATGATAAAGATGACACTTTACCTCTGTAATCATCCTCAAAACCATAACTCCAGTCTAATAATTAGAAAAACAGGCAAATTACGCTAGAGGGTCCTCCTACAATACACCTGGCCGGTACTCAGTAAAATTCCTTGGGACCATAAAGGTTATGAAAAATAAGGAAATGTGTGAGTGCTACTACAAAAAGGAGACGAAGGAGGCATGACAAATAAGTGTAATGTGCTATCCTGAACGGGATATTAAAAAAGGACATTAGCTTAAAAACTAAGGAAATCTAAATAATTATGAACTTTAATTAATAATGTATCAATGGTAGTTCATTACTTATAACAAATATGTACCTATTAATGTAAGATGGAAGTAATAGAGGAAACCTTGTACAGGCATATAGCAAACTCTATATATCTTCTCAATCTTTCTGTAAATCTAAGGCTGTTATGTACAACAGTCTATCAGATGTGATATGTAAAAATTGGTATGTATATTTTGTATTTGATCTTGCTTTCTTGAGAAATAAAATATTTGATAGCTATGGATATTTCTTTTTCCCTTTGGGTAAGTAATAAGCTAAGTTTTATAGTTGTATTTTGCCTTTTTTTGAGTAGTCATTATTTTTTTTTCAGAATTATTTAATGAATAGTTTATACTTCTAAAAAATTAAGACCTACACTATTATGTTTTGGGAAAAGAGATATTCACTATATCTCTACAGTAGCCTGCTCAAAGTGATAAGCTATTGATGATGAACTGTTCTAAAATATTCACACTAGTGTCCTGTAATAAGCATTTATTTCTCAGCTTGTATTCCAAAGTATTGTTTGTACATACAACCATTTCGTATTCTGCATCCTAATTAAGAACTCCTTGTTCTAGTCTCACGTATACCTGGGCTCTTCTGGCTTCTGTCTTAGAACTTAGAGATCCAACCTGAAAAGTATTTACCTTAAATTTTACAGAGTTCTTGGTATATTGATTCTACCTATTTATAATGCAAACTTTAATCATATTTTCTCAGGTTGGCAAGATACTATATTTGGACTTTGGCTCTGAGATGAGGTCTACACTTTCAAATAATTACACAGGTCCACATATTAGCTGCAGAGAATTTTATGTGTTTGTTTTATTGATACAAAATGTGTATGTGTCTCTCTCATACATACATACACACACACATACACCCACAGAAGTCTAGGAATGATATTAAACAAAAATTAGCATTTATTACATCAGTTATAAAGGACAGGAACACTATAGCCCCTGTCCAACAGTTTAGAGGTAGATTTAAATGATCAGTGGACCTAATTTTTAATGATTTTCCAGTTAGATTCCAGATGAGTAATTTAGAGTATCAGGCAATTGGAAAAACAAGATCACAAATTTTTTTTTTTTTTTCCTCTCTCGTGAAAAGAATTTACTTCTATATACATACACAGAAGAGACCCATGCAGATCTTTGTTAATACAATTTGACAATAATGCTCGCAGCTTGTAATATAGTAAAAATTGAAAAATTTCATGTTTATTTCTAACATGTTTGTTAAGAACATGTTAAACATAGGAGGACAAAATATACAGTGTTCACATTCAATTTAGTCAAACAGTTACTGAATTACAGACTCTCAAGATTGGAATTCTTTATTTGTGGTGTAAACTAAACAACTAGTGTTCTATATACTCCTTATGGGATATTTGTTCAAAAGAATTTAAAGCTTTCTAACTCGGATCCCATCAACAAACCATATGGCATTTTTCTCATCACTCTTTTATAGGGAAATAGCTTATCAATTATTTTTCCTTTTGGGGATTCTTCTTTGTTATGTATAAATAGTTTCTCTTCTATTTTACAAAAATCAAATAATGGCTATACAAGTAAAAAAAATAATGCAGTTTTACATTGTGTTTATGGGCTTCATAAAATTGTCCTCTGTATATAATTTTCTTAATTGTTAAAATTACACTGAGTATTATAAAATCCCATTATGTGCTAAACAGATTTTCTTTAAACGGCAGGCTAATTTGTAGTGTCATGATCAAATATAAACTAACTGTAAGTAAGAAACTGATTCTTCTCGTACTAATATTCTCACTTTTCTGGCAAGACTGTGCTATTTTAAGTTTTATAAGAAGGTCAAGGAAGCTTCCTTGTGATTTTGTGCTCATGTGTCCTTTTTCCCAAATCTGAAGTGTATATTAATTTGTTTTTTAATAATGAACAGAATAACCATTTGCAATTAAATTCCCAAGTAACTTTAGTAAAGTTAGTAGCATAATGATTATGAAGATTTATTCAAAACATGATTTTTAAAACATACTTGAGATGGTTCAGCGATGTCATCTTAAAGTTTGTACTTCATATTAAAATTAATTATAGTTTGAGGACTCTAGTGTTCTCATATATGTTGTGTTAATCTCAGGGTTTAACTTTCTTGTCAATCTTCATCTTATATTTTTAAGTAAAAATTCTTCTTTTGGTGCAGAAAATAAAGCAGAATGGTAGTTGAATGTATTCACAACTTCTTTTGGTATATGTTTGCATTATCCGTCTGTTTCAACATGCTTTCAAGTGTTGTTTTGCCTCCAAAGGCAGCTAAGAGAATATTAACGGAATAGTGGTAGAATCATAATGAAGTCGGAGAAATTGTCGATAGAAGAATAGAGTGGATGTAGCTTTGCTTTCAAGAATGTGCTATAAAAGCAACAGTATTTTATTAAATTTATAAGTAGAAATTTTCAATTAATTACTGTAGTCTCTTTAATCATTTCTTCCTAGTATATAAACAAATACTGGATGTATTTTTTAAAGAGAGTTATGACACATTTTTGATTTTCGTTTCCATTCGATGATTCCCCTGCCCTCAGAATCATGTTTACACATTTTATTTGAACCTTTGTTAGTTTTGCCTATGAAGAAATCATCAGGTTAAACCAAGCTGCTCCTTGGTCTTCATCATACATTCTCATGGAGGTTGTGTTTCCTGTGTTTACAGAAAGGTCATATCTTTGAAACACATATATCTGGTTTCTTTCCTAAGGCTACCATTTTTAGTGTCTGTGTGTGTGTGTGTGTATTTAAACTATCTGGTTGAAAATAAATGGACATATCATGCCCTCTTTAAAGTTTAATAAAACAATTAGAATTATATATTTATATACACACACACATACATATATATATACACACATGTTTATATGTAAAATGTATACAGCAATGTGTTGACAAAAAGTATGGAAATACACAAACTTGTTGACAGTTTTTGTCTCTGAAGGAATATAAGACATTTATCTTTTTACTCTAATTTTTTTTACATATGAGCATTTATTACATTTCAAATATGAAACAAAATCTTTACTAGAGAGTGATCTTTACTCTTATTTTTTATTTATTTTTTGTTGATATTTACTCTTTTAGGTTTATCTTTCGCAATATAAATTTTTGTATATAAACACTGATGTGTTGAATAACAAAGGAGAATATCCCCAACTATTTTGGCTTTTTGTTACGGAAAACAAACCTGCTAACAAACAAAATCCATCATCTGGACGCGGTGACACGGGCAATGTCAAGTACTCGGAGAGAGCATTATTTTAACAAAACATTGATTAATCAAGTCAAAGAATATGCATGAGAATCACCTGTAAAACTTGTTAAATATTTCTGTGGTCCAACTTTTTTTTTTTTTTTTTACCGTGATTTAATTTTTTTTCTAATGGACCCCAGAACAGTCCTTTATGGTCAGTCTATGTGCCAATTAAAACCTCTGATGTTATTAGTTATGTTACTTTAACTAGTCATTCCTGTTGGTCTTCTGTTAAAATTTATCAGTATGACCCTTTAGATGTAGAACAGATGTGGAATAAAGATAAAAATTTTATATTTATTTTGACATATACCTTACTAGCTTCTGATTATCTCTTCTGATATCAGCATCAGCTATTCCAAGCTATCATGAATCTTAGCATGCAGAATGCTGTCTCTTACTTCTGTTCCAGGAACCTGTTTTCCTATCACATATCATATTATACAGATTTTTTTTTTAAGCAGGCTCCACACCCAGTGTGGAGTCCAGTGCAGGCCTTGAACGCACAACCTGAGATCAAGACCTGAGCTGAAACCATGAGTCAGACGCTTAACTGACTGAGCTACCCAGGTACCCTTATACAAATTTTTTCTGAGTTCCCGATTATTCAGAGTGTGGAACTATGTTGCCAAAGAGGAGAAGAACTGGGTGGAGCAAAGAATGCTCTGAAGAAGGACCATCAAATAGATAGAAGGGTTTTTGTGTGAATTTAAAGTATGATCCCAAAAGAGGGCATTTTGACAAAATACATTTTTTATATGTTACTTTTTTGACATGTCTGGTTAATTCCAAATATCTGTGCATGATTCCTGTAAAATTTGGGGCTGTTTGGGCATTATTTAAATCTAGAATCAATAAATTAAAATAATAATTCTGGAAAAAAAGTTGAAAAAATATTTTTTTTTGTTTGTAAGGGCAGATCCATTTTTTAATTTGTCCATTTGCTGTCGCATTCACTAATTCTCCTAGAGTTTTATTATACTATGAAAATCATACAGGAGAGAGATTGATTAGGCCTAATATTTCTGAAATAATAAATTGAAATCACTTTATATTATTGAACCATAGTCAACTTAAAAACATATAGACTTTTCCTGAAAACCAGGACAAAAAAAAAAAAAATACGGCAAATAAAAAACCAAGAGTAAAGGTGCTCTGCTGCTTTCTTTCCTGAGGAATTAACTAACTGCATCTTGCATTCAATTTAAAGGCTTTGGAATCCTTTTCAAATAGGCTACCTGGTTTGTTTCTCTATCCCCTGAGGTAGATTTGGTGTTCCTGGAGCATGTACAGTTCTCACTGGCTTCTAGTTAAAGTCACAAAACTTTACCTTCTTTCTCTTCTATTGCTGCAAAATTTTTAGAGTGTATCATTTCCTTTGTGTTGCATATAATGACTCAGTCAATGCTAGCAGTTTATTCCTTTGGGCCATCGATTGCTGTTTCCAGATTATTAACTTTCTCTGCTAATTTGTTCAATTTAGACTTCAAACCTTTATGCCCTCTTTGCATACTATCCGTCTTTTTGTCAATTTTCATTAGTAGGGCATGAGTGCAAAGCCACTAATGACAGTTCTGTTGGTTCATTTGATTGCTGTACTACTCACAGAATGCTCCAGGTATTGGCTGGGGAAAAAATAACTCAGCGTAGCATTTATATTGATAAGTTTCCTGGCTTCTTTGATCTAATTCTAACCATTCTAAAACTCTCTCAGTCAAGACGCATAAATCACATACCTTTCCTGCAGATGATCCATCTTGCATCTTGATGATTGAACATCTGGATCCAGTCTGTTTATATTTCATTTCATTGTGTGATGCCACGTTTACTTTATTTCAAGTAAAGAAAGTTACAATGAGTTTTTGAAGATTTGCTGAGTTGATCAAATTGATTTCCAATCTTCAGTGCCAAAATACATGTAGTGACACATGTATTTTAAGGTATCGGTAGAAGAGGTATAACACAGGGTCAAATTTTACTATATTAGTTAATGAGTGAAACTGAAATAAGAGGGATGAATTGTTTGCTTATGAAACCTTTGCATTAAGAACGATGCTCTTTAATGATCATAGTTTATGCTTTTTTAAAATATTCTGGTAAAATAAAAGTTTTATGTATAGTTCTTTCCATATACATTTTTTGTACTTAGCAGTATTTAGATATCTGCTTAAGTTATTCATGCTATATGTAGCTTGTGCAACAGGCCTCAAACATATGAGTCAAAGTCAAAAATTTAAGAAATCATTATTATTTAATATGGAAGGTTGTTAAAAGAATTGATACCTGTGATAAACAATTGATCACAATTGTTTTGATCTTAAAACATACGTTTTTTAAGACATAAAAAATTCAAACCATATGGGTGTACAAAAATGCAATGCAGTATAAATGAAATTCTTGTGTTTCTGTTTTGTCATGATGAAACATTATGGAAGTCTTTGACGCTTCTTATAGTTGCGATCCAGAGTTAACACTTAGGAATATTTTCTCATTCTAAGTAGGATGTTTAAAGCATAAAACTTACTAGGAGAATATTTTACCATTAAGAGTTAGTAGCATCACATCGATGGTTCCATGGTATTCTGTGTTTCTGTTCCAAAGTGTAGTATATTTCTTATAGGATGTCAGCACGTGGGGGTCTCAAATATTAGTCTGAAGGATGTCATTGAAAGTTAATACAAATCAGGGGCACCTGGGTGGCTCAGTTGTTAAGCGTCTGCCTTTGGCTCAGGGCGTAATCCCAGCGTTCTGGGATCGAGCCCCGCATCAGCCTCCTCCACTGGGAGCCTGCTTCTTCCTCTCCAACTCCCCCTGCTTGTGTTCCCTCTCTCACTGTCTCTCTCTCTGTCAAATAAATAAATAAAATCTTAAAAAAAAAAAGGAAAGTTAATACAAATCAAAGCATTTTTTTGGAATCAGAAATTCTCTGAAATTTGCAGACACAATTATGTTTTTATGAAGTAACATTCAAATATGAGGAAGAAAGGACATACATTTTTATGTATCTGTTTAATTACAAAAAAAACATTCATGCACAAAGTTAAATAAGAGGTGCTTCACTTTTACTTTTTTTTTTTTACCTTTTTTGAATAATAGTATCTTAAAAAAATAAGCTAAAAGGATTATAAAAGTCAGTTTTCCTAATATTTATGTTTCTAGTATAGAACTTAGTTTCAAAATTTTCAATGGATCACATTCCACTAATTGGTCATATTCATTGAAATATTTGAGCACTAACATAAAAAGTTTAATCTAACATAGAATTGTTTTTCTCCATGAGTTAGATTAAAATGATTTCATAAGTACATAAAAGAAATATGCTTTACCAAATATTTCAATGCATTGTTTTTTACAACTAAAAATTATTCTGTTGGCACATATAAAATTCTAAGACTCAATATTACTATTATAAAAAGCTAAGGTTGAAATCTGAAGGCCCACTGTAATATAAAATCATTTTATATAAACCTTACAATAATAACAGATATGTCCATACTAATGAAACCAGGATAATAACTTAAAAAATAACAGTAAATTTTCAGTAGCATATGTACTTAGAAATGGCATTCCAAAATAGTCTAGTATTAAATTAAAGTGGAATTAATAGTCCACCTACATGAAATGTGTCAAGACTCAAGATATCCCTGAGAAACACATTAGGTCAGAAACAGACTGCATTTTTATAATAGCATGGAGTTGGTAATTATTGCAATTTACATTAAATTCTCATACTTTTTGTTTCTTCTAACTCTGTGAGAGAAGAGCATACTGAGTAGTTAAAATCAATTTTTATAGCTTCAATAAAATATAGTAGACCAAATTTAAATGGCAACTTTATAGAGTTAACATAATTTTTTTTTTTTTTTTAAGATTTTATTGATTTGAGAGAGAGAGCACGAGTGAGGTGAGGGGCACAGGGAGAACCAGACTCCCTGCTGAGCAGGGAGCCTGATGCAGGCTGGATCCCAGGACTCTGGGATCATGACCTGAGCCAAAGGCAGGTACTTAACCAACTGAGCCACCCAGGCCCCCAACACTATAGTTTTAAAAGAATGTTAGAATATTGACAAATCAATGAATCAAATATATCCATCAAAGACAGTAGTCGTATCTGATTTGTTGATCTTAGATGTGGGGGAAATAGCTTTATTTATAAGTTATTTCAAATAAACGTTACTAAAATTTTTTTTATTAATATTTAGAAAGTCTGCAAATTCATAATTTAATTTTTCCATGACTGACATTGTATTTAAAACATTCGGATCTCCAACTATGATGTAGGGAATATAAATAGCTACTCTTAAAAATATCAGCCTTGATTCAAAGCAGACAACTTTGTTCTCTGCATTCTCATGAGTCAAATGGAAACAATCACACCTCTGCCTGTTCTCTTCACAGCCACAAAGATATCCTCACACCCTTGTCAAATATGTTCTTGGGGGATGGCATGTAAATCAAACTTATGTAAAATGTATTTTCGTTCACGACTCAGTTAGGAACCTGTATCTACATCATTCTAACCCCTATAGTCATAAGAATTCCTAGTTTAGTATTCAGCAAGTTAGACTTGTCAGTTCTGTCCTTGGTGTTATTTTGACCTTTTTCTTCCAGTATCTTATTAACTAAGTTCCTGTCATTCTCCAAGTCCTAGAAACTCGTGTCACTGCCTCTAAAAACCATCCTTAGAGATAAGTTCTCCTATTGCCCGTTGTCGGTATTAGATATGGCAGCTTTAAGAAGAATCTGTGGGGTTGAAGCAGGAGGCACAGTTCAGGAGACTGAAGTTAATGGGGACAAAATGCCAGCAAGGTTCATACAATAGGTTGTGTCTGGAAGCAGGAAACTTCATTGTAACTTTGAAGCTACAGGATGAACTACAAACAGGGTCTCAAAGGAGAATTGAATCCAAAAACATGTCCCAAGAATGGAATCAGGTCTGTGTTAGTGTGCAAGGTCAGAATCTGACTAAGATTAAATGTCCGATCCTGAAGTTCCAGCAGCAAGAATTATCCATCTATTCCTGTGATCTGAGATAGTTCAAGTCTTCACCAGCTATTTTACACTTGGAGAATTAGGGGGATTGGATGGAAATTACTTGTAAGCCCTAAAGAACTTTAATCTATCAAGGAATATCAGAATTAATGAAGCAGCTTTATTCTTATTTTGTCAAAGCTTGGTTGTGCAAGACAGTAGGAATACAAAATACGGAGACAGGGGTGCCTGGGTGGTTCAGTTGGTTAAGCATCTGCCTTCAGCTCAGGTCATGATCTCAGGGTCCTGGGACCGAGTCCTGCATCGGCTCCTTGCTCAGAAGAGAGCCTGCTTCTCCCTCCCCGTCTGCCTGTAGCTATCCCTGCTTGTGCTCTCTCTCTCTCACTCACTCTGTCAAATAAATAAATTAAAAAAATATATATGGAGACAAAATTTCCTTCTTATGGATAAAAAGACATTATCTTTATTCATTTATCCATTGATAAATATTTAGGTTGTTTCCACCTTTTGGTATTTGTGAATATTGCTACAGTAAACATAAAGTGCAAATAGCTCTTCAAGATCCTGATTTTAATTCCTTTGAATATATACTGAGAAGTGGGATTGCTGGATCATATGGTAGTTCTGTTATTAATTTTTGAGAACCCTCAATACTGTTCTCCATAGCAGTTAACATTTCCACCAATACTGTACAACGGTTGCAACTTATCCACGTCGTCTCCAACGTTCATTATTGTTTGTTTTTGTATTCTTTAGTAATTGCCATCCTAACAGGTATAGCATGATGTCTCATTATGGTTTTCACTTGTATTTCCCTGATGGTTAGTGATGTTGAGCACCTTTACATATATGTTTTGGACATTTTGTATATCTTCTTTGGAGAATATCTATTCAAGTCCTTTGCCCATTTTTTAATTGGGTTGTTTACTTTTCTGCCATGAAGTTGTAGGAGTTCTTTATGTATTTTCGATATTAACCTCTTATCAGATACATAGTTTGCAAATATATTCTCCATTCCACAGGTTGTCTTTTCATCCTGTTAATTTTTTCTTTTTGCAGCAACTTTTTAGTTTGATATGATCTCATTTGTTGTTTCCTATACTTTTAGTGTGCTATGCAGTAAATCATTTTCAAGACCAAAGTCATAAAGTTTTCTATTTTAATGTAGTAGGAAATCTAGTTTTCTACAATACTGATAGGGTTATGGAAACCACATTTCTAATGTTCACTTTTTACAAAATGGGCCTGATGGGAACCAAGAACAGAGAAGACCTTGAGAAGGTATAAATAATAGAAAACTTCAGTACTGCAATATTATAGACTCAAGATTATCTCTTAATGATAGAGCTTAAAGTATTTATTTTCTTAAAGGTATCTCAAGGAGACTGTTATTTCCATTCACCAATTTTATCTTGTGATTTTTATAACAAATCCAAACTTCACATTTGGGGTATAGACAAAGTATTACATGCTGGAAGAATGTCCTTGGTCACAATGGCTGCAAAATGTTATTTTATATCCTATCAATCACCTAGAGACTAATTATAAAGAAACAAAATAAAATTTATGCTCCATAAGGTGTATGGTGTAATATGCATGTAAGGCACTTTAAATTTGTTTCACATTTAAATTGGAATTTTCATTAGTGAGTTCTCATTATTGCCTCAAATACACTCATGCTGTAGTTAAACTTTATTCCTGACTTCTTGTATAATTTGATAGCTCTGTGTTGTTGTGTACATTACTTCATCTACCCGAATGCTTTTCCTTTCTATCTCCTGCTGCTTTCTTTCCCAGTCTTCACCTGGAAAACTGATAGCTTTCAATATCCGCTCAGAATTTCTTTCCTTGGTTTCTATTTATGGTAGAATTTGTTTGCTGGGATTCCACATGGTTTTGTGAAACTTATTTACACACGTACTAAGTACTATAGTTCTCTTTCTAGGGAGACTACAAGCTATTTGAGGGTAGGGACCATCTATTAATCTTTATATTGTTAGTAATTTTCTCAATATTGGACGTATAGAAAGTACTCAAAAATGAATATTAAGTGCTTTAATATTTGTATTGCTTGTTTGACATAGAATTTATATTTTCCACTTTGAGTTAACTTCTATTTATAAACATCAATTATAAAATTATATAACATCTATTATAAACTAGTAAGAGTAAATTACTCTTTATATAGCTTATACTTCCTGAGAAAGTTGAGATTGAGGATTATTCTTAGGTGGGATTCATGTTGATTATTGGGCTAAAACTATATTTTCTACAGAGTAATTTGTTAGATTTGTACACGGTTCTCTCCATTCCAAAAAAGTGGCTAATTTCCTCATTTTGAGATTGGTTAGAGATTTGTGTATTTTTAAGGAATTTCTAATTGAATAACTATGATTTTTATTGTTTTCCCTAACAGGTTTTTTGTTGTTGTTGTTGTTGTTTTTTGTTTTTGTTTTTTATGTTTGCTTCTTCGAGTTTTGTCCTTTTTTAGAAATAGTCCTTATGATTAAAAATAAGATGAACCAAAATAATTTCCCTCTCCTTTATTTATAGACTAGTATCTGGTTTGTGGGGAGTCTGTTTGCCTAACTTCTTACATGTAGCTTAAAAATATTCTTTAGGGACACCTGGGTGGCTCAGTTGACTAAGCGTCTGCCTTTGGCTCAGGTCATGATCCCAGGGTCCTGGGATCAGGCCCCACATCAGTCTCCCTGCTCAGCAGGGAGCCTGCTTCTCCCTCTCCCTCTGCCTGCTGCTCCCCTTGCTTGTATTCTCTCTCAATCTCTCTGTCAAATAAATAAACAAAATCTTTAAAAAAAATATCATTCAAATACAAGAATTTATACCTGAGTGTGGAGCATGAATTCGTGTGCGGTATTGGCAGTGCTAAGAATGGGAGTAGGGGCTGTTTGCAGAAGGAGAAGAGACAAATCTCAGAAAGACCATGAAACCAGAGTTGGCAAATAGAAGTATATCGTGGAAAAGAGAGTCAAAGGAAGTATATAGATCAAGAAGAAATTCAGTTACCTCTCAGGTACTTAGAAAATGAAGTTTTGATAATGTTACAGTGAAATTTCAACATAATTTTTCTCGTCTCATTTAGGTCATTATTAGGTATTAACATTCATTGGATCATTAATATGCACTGAGCATCCACTATCTGCCAGGGATTTTTGAAGGCACTAGAGATCCAGCAGTTAACTTTCTGCTCGTAAGAACTTTAACTTCTATTGTAGTGGAACTTGGTAGTATTTATAAATTGTTGTAGGCAATTTATTTTTTTAAGTTAACAAAATTATTGTGTCATTTCACATTAAGAAAAGATAGCATAATTACAATTCAGAAGACAATAATCATTGAGTAACTGTGTACTACTTAGCTTAAAAATAAAATTTTACCAAAAAAATTTTAAAAATTAAAATTTTACCAACACTGTTGATAACTCTTGTATTCCTTGCTCTCTTAGCAGGCCCTGTGTTGCTCAACTATTGACTCCAATAGTTAAAACCAGAAATGGACAAGACCACTTAATTCATGTTCTAACTGAAACCCATTGTTCTTTCTTTCTTTTCTTTTCTTTTTTTTTTAAGATTTTATTTACTTATTTAACAGAGACAGCCAGCGAGAGAGGGAACACAAGCAGGGGGAGTGGGAGAGGAAGAAGCAGGCTCCCAGCGGAGGAGACTGATGTGGGGCTCGATCCCAGAGCACCGGGATCACGCCCTGAGCCAAAGGCAGACGCTTAACGACTGCGCCACTCAGGCACCCCCCATTGTTCTTTCTTATCACACTTTCTTGAGGCATTGACAAAAATATTTTCCAATGACCAGAACACACCAACCCCCAGTCCAAAAAAGCCCTGATAAGAAGACTTACATCCCACACCATGATCATTTGCTGAACACATACGAACCCCACCCATGATCATACACTCTCTGACAGCTCTCTTGCACCTACCTCCTCTAACCTCTCCTATGGAACTCTAGGCATCCATCTTGCAGGCAGAGGTCAGTGGTTAAGGCTTAAGCCTGCCACTGCCCCTGGCTACCAGCACCCAAAGTAAATTTCTCCCTTTGTCTTTGCCAAACCCTCATCTCTTGAGTTCTTGGCTTCTCTTGAGATGAGTTTATCTGGGTTTGTTCAGCAACAGTGTTGGCAAACCCATCCAGGAGCTATGCTTTCTATTTGTCGAACCCCCTCAGGATTCCCTGGGCTGGAGCAGTTGGCCAGGGAAGCCTCCTGTTTGTTTCTAAGTTAGCAGCTGTGATAGATTGATAACAGCTCCATATTATCCCTTTCTGACCCTCAAGTCATCAACTTGTACTGTCTTTTTTTCTAGTTGATTATGCTCTTGTTTTTTAAAAATATATTTATAATATAAATATTTCTTAAATAATTTCTATTGTTTTGCTTGTTTTTAACATTCAATATATACAAAACAAGTTTTGTGTATTCTTTTGAAATTTGCTTATTCAGTAATATTTTGGGGGAAATTTGTGAAATAGCAAAAACTAACAATTCTATGATACTTAAAACGAACATAAGTAGTCTAACATTGCTACAATCTTTGATGTATACTTTAGTCATTCTTATTTTCTACATGAAGAGAATGGGTCATGGAGAGATAAAGTATCATGCATAAAGCCGAACAGCTAACATATGGCTAAGCCAGGCTTAGAAACCAGAAAGTTTGGTTCTAAAAATTTATATTTTACAGCCCCATTAGATGTATTCATATTGATGACTTTTTCTTTTCTTCCATTTTCACAATTCTATAATATTCCTTTGAGATACAAGACCTTTAAAAAAGTTATTAATGGGTACTTGTGTTGTTTCTAGGTTATTTAATTACTGCTATTCTGTCTTCTAAGAAATGTCAGTCACTCAACTGCTGTAGCCCTAGTCAGGATTTTGGGATATTTCTTTCCACATTCATGTGCCTTTATCAGAAAATTGTCTTTATGGCTTCAATATTACATACAGAAACTTTTAACAGTGACTGTTTAATTTCTTGATCAATCTTTTAAGCTGTAAATTCATTCAAAATCTCTGTAAGGTTTAGTCTTCTATTTTGTTCATGGATTACTTATTTTCAAATTAAAAATACGTGTTTTCATTTAAGTAAAAATGTAATCCAAGATATACTTTCCTTTCATTTATTTTTTATGTGTAAGTTAATATAAATCTGTACTCTCTCTGAAATTTAATGTAGATTGCTTCAGTAGTAATGAACTGTAACCAAAATTCTTTAATAAGCATTCACGGTTAAATGACTCAAACTTTTCTGTATCTAGGTTTGACTCCGTTATGAATATGTTCACTAAAATTACTTAAAAGTGCACTGATATTCAGGTCTTAGCCATGCTTGTGGCTTACAGCAAATGTACCTCCTATTCACTCATAGACAGTTCATTGGAGATGTGGCATGTAATTCTACCCACCTTGTGGCAAACACGTACAGCGGGTATGTTCATTCCATCTCTTATTGCTAAAATGATCAGATATGGTTAAAAAAATGGTGGAGATAGAGTTTTATCAAAATAAAATAAATGAAATTAAAAGAACTCCAGTATGGTAAGATTACTTTCTCAAAGAAAGAAAAGCAAAGATAGGAAGAGTGTCAGCAAAGAAGTGCTATCCTTGAAATGCTCTCTCTCTCTCTCTCTTTAATCAGTACTGATCATTACTCTACTTGCCAGAAAGTTTTATACTGATACCTCAGATAAATTTTATCATGAAAATCTAGTTTTGTGGTTGTTTTGTTTTTTAAATTTCCTTTGAAGCAGTTTCAGTAAAATATGCTTCTAGTTGATGAAAGTAGAATAATCTGCCTCCCCTCTCTTTGTAAGTAAGAGCCTCCATACATCTATTTAAATTCATGTTTAAATCCATTTGGAACCCCAGGTTCCCTCTGCGTCTCTCTTTGTCTCTCTCTGTTCTTCTCTTTTTTCTGTCTTTTTGTCTTTCCTGCTGTGTGTGTTTCCTCTCTCTTTCTCTTTTTTCCTTTTCCCTTGTCTTAGACCCTGTCCTTTTGCAAGGTTGAAAACTGTACTCAGGATAGACTGTGGCTTTCTATTTAGTATAGCCTTTGGTCTCAAGTCAAAAGGTGATGTAACTGGCCACATTTCATTGAGCAACTAGGAAATACTAATGCGTAGAGTACTAGTAAAAAGCCAGAAAACACAGAGTAATTTAAAATTACTTTCCTATTATAGTCATACATGAACAAAGTAAAAATAAATCATCAATTGAGCATATGTGTGAATAAATCCATCCTAGTTAGTTTGAAAACCTATGAAATTCATAAAAGCTTAATGAAATGAAGAAAGTCTATTAACCCAAAATACCAACAGAATTCATTAGAGATAATTAAGCAGCTCAGACAACAGATAAAAGAACAAGTCTTGGTATGAAAGTAAAAGTATGTGGGAGAGCAATAGAGTTACCTCTTTCAACACTATATTTACTCTCATTTCACTTTAAGACATTCAGAATGAAACAGCAGAATGAATATAAAAGCAATGCTAATTGAAATTTTTTTCTTATCCTATGTATTAGAGCTTTTTAAAGAACAAATGCAGATATCTAAGACATATAATTTACTTTTAAAAAGATTTGATAGCCTAGAGATAAATTCAATTTGTAGTAAGGTGGTATTTTTTGACATTCTTCACTAAATAAATTTTGTATTAGACATTCAGAACTATACCACTTTTAAATTATGTCAGTATTGAATTATCAAGAAACAAAATTCAACTGGGTAAATTTGATGATCTATTTGGCTTTATTCAATGACTTATGAGTCAGGCAACACCCATCTAACAAGGAGAAAGAAGTTCTGAGGAGCTATACAGAATGGGAATCTTTTAGAGTCAGAAGGGGGAAGGGATAAGGATAGAGTGAATTACTACATCTTCCTTTGGGACATAAAAAATAGTTTATATAGCAGATTTTGACATTGCTACTGACCAGAAATTTCTAGACTGACCAGTCAAGACTACAATCTTGGAGAAAGTTGAAATTGCCATTAGCATAGATATCAAACTTTGGCTTGGTGACATGGGCTTAGCATAAGTGATTTCATCTGGGGCCTGTTGCCTTTTTTTTTTTTTTAAACAGAAACATTACATTCATACTTACATGATGTAAATTATATAAATTTTAAAATATAAAATGAAATGTTACCTTTCTAAATTCAAAACCTCAGATGAAAAGTAGGTGTGACCAAGGATTAAGCTACATTTTTAGGGTTTTTTTTTGTCACTATTACATATTTCATGCTATTAGAAGAAAAATGGCAGAGAAATTTATGAAGTGTTAAAAAGCAAGACAATAAGCCCGAAATGAAGTCTCTTAGCACCCATATCACCAAACTACGACTTACAGCTTGGCTTTCCCAGAAATGAAATCTGAAACCAGTCGATCAGAAATTACCTGATCAACACTAGTTAGGTAATCAGCCTGACAGGCCCTTGCATTTTTCTATAGGAAAGTTATCTTGCAATCACCAGCCCACTCTTGGCCTAGTATAACTTTCTTGTTCCTACTCCCTTCTGCCTATAAAAATCTTTCATTTTGTATAGCTCCTCAGTGCTCCTTTCCATCTGTTAGATTCAGGTGTTGCCAAATTCGAATTGATTTTTGCTAAAATAAAGTTTTGCAATTTATAATATGCCTCAGTTTATCTTTTAACAGAAGTCATTTTAATTGGTTTAACTTCATTTAAACATTATTTTTAACAAATGATGTTGAGATTTCAATTAAAAGTATGTTAGTATATTAATATGAAAATTATATTTTAATAAGTATTGTAATTATAATTTTTAGCATCTATGTTAAGATGGAATTCACATACCATAAAATTCATCCATTAAATATATATAATTAAAAAATAAAAAATAATATATACAATTGAATGATTTTAGTATATTCCAAGAAGACCTGTACAACCATCACTACAATGTAAATTTTTATCACTACCCCAAAAAACATCTACCCATTTGCAGTCACTTCTCCCTCCCCTCCGCCATTGAAACAAATGTTAATCTTTCTATGTAGACATATGTAGCCTATTCTTCTCATGTAAACGAAATCATATAATATGTCCTCTTTTGTGACTAGCTTCTTTTAGCGTAATGATTTCAAGTTTCATATATGTAACATGTACTAGTACTTCATTATTTTTTTAACTTGGAAAAACATTCCATTGTATGGATATGCCACAGTTTATCCATTTTTTAGTTGATGGACATTTGGGTTATTTTTAATTTTTGGCTATTAAAAAAATAAATGCTGCTGGGGTGCCTGGGATTGAGCCCCACGTTGGGCTCCCTGCTCAGCTGGGATCCTGCTTCTCCCTCTGCTCCGCCCTGCTGCTCATGTTCTCTCTCTGTCTCTCTCAGATAAATAAATAAAATCTTAAAATAATGCTGTTATGAATGTTTTATAAGCAAGTTTTTGTGTGGACATGTTTCATGTCTTTTTGGTATATAAACTTAAGAGTGGAATTGTTGGGTCATAGGATTACACAATGTTTAACTTTGAGGAACTGCCAAACAGTTTTTCCCACAGTTCAGAACCATTTTACCTTACACCAGAGATGTATGAGGGTTCAAATGGTTCTACATCCTTGCCAACACTTGCAGTTTATTTGATTATAGTCATCGTAGTGAGTGTGAAGTGACATCTTACTGTGGTATTGATTTGCATTTCCTTAATGGCTAATAATATAGACAATTATTTCAAATATAGTTGACCCTTGAACAACATGGGTTTGAAATTCATAGGTCCAGTTACATGTGTATTTTTTTCAGTACAGTATCGTAAATGTATTTTCTCTTCCTTATTATTTTCCCGATAACATTTCTTTTTTTCTAGCTTAATTTTAAGATTATAGTATATAATACGTGTAACATACAAAATATGTATTAATCAGCTGTTTCTTAGTCAACAGGAGGCTATTAGTAAAGTTTTTGGGAAATCAGAAATTATACACAGATCTTCAACTGCATGGTGGGTTGGCCCTTTAATCCCTGTGTTGTTCAAGGGTCAATGGTACTTAGTCATTTATTTATTATCCTTGAGAAAAGATCTGTACAACTGCTGTGGCATTTGTTAATTGAGTTACTTGTTATTAATTTGTTAGTGTTCTTAAATTTTCTAGATAACTCTGTTAATGAGATAGATATATGATTGCAAACAGGCCTTTGGGTTGTCTTTTTCTTTCTTATTGACATTATTTGCAGCACATTTGAAATTTTGGTGTAGTCCAAAAAGTTAAACTTTTTCTTTTGTCATATGTGCTTTTGGTTTCACATCTAAGAAATCATTGCCTAAACCAAGATCACAAAGAATTACTCTTATGTATCCTTCCAAGGGTTTTATAGTTTTAGTTCTTACTTTTACGTCTACTTTTTATTTAGAATTAATTTCTGTATATAGCGTAAGAGGCCTAATTATTTTCCATGTGAATATCCAGTTGCCGCAGTACCATATGTTTTTCCCCATTGAGTTATTTTGGCAACTTTGTCAAAAATCAATTAATTATGAATGTTAGGGTTTTTTTTTTTTTTCCTTAGGAACTCTCAATTCTATTCCATTATTCTCTATGTTAATCCTTGTACCTAATCCTAGTACCACATTGCTATGTTACTATAGTTTTATGGAAAGTTTTGAAATGAAGAAGTATGAGTCCTCTAACATTTTTTTCAAGATTATTTTGGCTATCCTAGACCTCTTCCATTTCCTTTTGAATTTTAGGATCAGTGTGTCAATTTTTACAATTTTTTTACAATTTTTATTTTATTTTTTTTAGTGATTACACTAAATATGTAGATCAATTTGGGGAATATAGCCATCTTAACAATAGTAAATCTTTCAATTCATCAACACAGATGTCTTTCCAATTATGTAGGCCTTCTTTAATTTCTTTTAATAATGCCTTGTAGTTTTCAGTTTACAAGTCTTTACACTTCTTTTGTTACATTTATTCCTGAATATTTTAGTATTTTTGATGATTTTTTAAATGGTTAGCTTCTTAATTTAACATTTGAATTGTTTATTGCTAGTGCATGGAAATAAAGTTTTGTATATTTATCTTATATTCTGCAATCTGATGGAACTTGTTTATTAATATTAATGGGGTGTGTGTGTGTGGCCTTGTTAGGATTTTCTGTATAGGAGAATTTGTCGTCTGCAAATAGAGAAAGTTTTATATCCTCCTTTGGAATTTGGATGCCTTTTCTTTCTTTTACCTAATTGCCTTGGGTAGAAAGATTCCATTACAATGTTGAAGAGAAGTGGCAAGAGAGCATGTCCTTGTTGTCTTCCTGGTCAGTCTTTCTCCATTAAGATAATATATGTGACTTTTTATAGATATCATTTATCAGTTTTAGGAATTCTATAGTATCCCCAGTGTTCTTCTTATGAAATGTTGTTGAATTTTGTCAAATATTATTTTACATTTACTGATATGAGCGTGTGGTTGTTGTTCTTAATTCCACTGAAGTAGTCTATAACATTGGTTGATTCTCATATGTAAAATCAGTCTTGAATTCCTTAGATGAAACCCACTTGGTCATGGCTTGTAATTCCTTTTATGATTGCCGGATAAATTCAATAATATTTTGTTGAGCATCTTTGCATCAATATTTAGAAAAGATACTGGTCTGTAGTTTCTTTCCTTGTAATATTTTGGTCTAGTTTTGGCATCAGGGGAATACTGACCTCAAAAAATGATATGAGAAGTACTCACGTATTTTCTCTCTTTGGAACAGTTTGTGAAGGCTTGATACTAGTTCTTCAAATGGTTGATAAATTCTCCAGTAGAGTCAATCCAATTTTGGGCTTTTCTCTGTGAAAAATTTTAAAATTAGTAATTCAATAGTTCTATTACCTTTTACTTGTTTTTTTTTTAAATACTTTTTATTTCTTTGTTAATCAGTTTGGTAGTTTGTTTTCCAAGAAATGTGTCCATTTCACAAAGTTACTTTAAAATATTCCCTTTTTATTTATTTTTTATTTTTTGGGTCACTAAGTGATGTTCCTTCTTTCATCCTTGGTCTTAATAATTTGTCTTATTTTTTTATTGTTAATTTTTAAAAATCTTTATCAACTTGCTTTTGTTGATTTTATCTATTGAAAATAATATATAAATAATATATATTATACTCAGAATCATTTATTTCAGCTTTAATCTTTATTATTTCCTTCTCGATGTTTTAGAATTAGTTGGTTCTACATTTTAAGTTTTCTTAGGTGAATGATGAGATTTTTTTTTTTAAATATAGGCATTAAAGCTATACATTTCACTCTGAGCCCAGTTTACCTGTATCCCAGAAGTTAGATATACTGTCTTTCTTTTCTTCATTCTAATACCTACTGTTTTGTAGATTTATTTTAAGCCAGTTAAGAAAAATGAAAAAACATGCAATTATTCTTTTTTTTATAATTACCAACATAATTACCTTAATGAGCATTCTTTGTTTTTTGTTGTATACATTTTAATTACTGTCTAGAGTCACTTGATTTTAGCATGAAGAACTTAGTATTTCCTGAATGATTATGTACTAGCAACAGATTTTCTCAGGTTTTGACAATATTTAAATGTTTTTATTTCATCTGTACTTTTTTTAAAAGATTTTATTTGAGAGAGAGAGAATAAGAGAGAGAGAAATTGAGAGAATGAATGGGAGGAGGGGTAGAGGGAGAAGCAAGCTTCCTGATGAGCAGAGAGCCTGACCCTGCTCGATTCCGAAGACCAAATCCAGGACCCTGGGCTCATGACCTGAGTTGAAGGCAGATGCTTAACTGACTGAGCCACCCAGGTGCCCTCATCTATATTTCTGAAATATTATTTTGCTGGATCTAAAATTCTTGTTTGGGATATTTTTACTTTCACTACTTTGAATATGGAGTTCAGCTGCTTTCTCTTCCTCATTGTTTCTGTTGAAAGTCATCTATTTACGTTATCGGGGTTCCCATGACATAATTTTCTCATTATCTTTGTCAGTATTTTCACTGTGATGTGTCTGGGAGTGGATCTTTTGTGTTTATCTTATTTAGAATTGTTTCTTGGATGTGTACACAATTGTCTTTATTAAATATAGAAAGGTTTTAGCTATTATTTCTTGGAATATTTTCATGCCTTTCCTCTCCTTTCCATGTGAAACTTTCATTGTATGTATGTTGATGTACTGAAGTATCCCATATTTCTCTAAGGTTTTGTGCATTTTTCTTCATTCTTTTTTCCCCCTCTGTTTTTCATATTGTGTCACCTTCAATATTTATCTTCAAGTTTGCTATTTTTCTGCCAGCTCAAATCTACTTTGAAGCTCTCTAGTGAATTTGTTTTTTTATTGTAGTTTCAACTTTGTAATTTTCATTTGATTACTTTTTAAAGATTTTATTTATTTGAGAGAGAGAGAGCCAGAGATAGCAAGAGAGATGACGAGAGAGAGAGAGCACCAGCAGGGAGTAGAGGGAGAAGCAGGAGCCCGACGCGGGGCTCATCCCAGGACCCTGGGATCATGATCTTAGCCAAAAGCAGATGCTTAACCAACTGAGCCGCCCAGGTGCCCCTCATTTAATTATTTTTCTAATTTTTATCTCTTTTTTGACATACCTTATTTTATGACATATTGTCATCATACTGTCTCTACATTTTTGGACATTATCTCCTTTACTTCTTTGAACATATTTATAAGAGATTATGTGACGTCTTTAGTCAAATCTAAAGGGCTCTTTCAAAAACAGGTTTTATTACCTTTTTTTTTTCTGTGTAAGGGCCATGCCTTCCTATTACTCTTCACGTCTTATATGTTTTGCTGAAAACTAGACATTATAGACATATAAAAATATATTAGTAATTATATATGATATATATTTAATTAATAATAAAATAATATAATTGCTTATATATCAATATTAATATAACTACTCTGAACACCTCTAATCCCTGGTGGTGATATTGTTTTCATGGTCAAGTTATTTGTTTAATAACTTGGCTAAACTGATTATGCGAAATTCATTTCCCTGCAAAGTGTACCTCTGTTGTTCCTTGTCAGATTTCTTCTTTCTTTTCATCTTTTAGCCTGGTTATTCAAAGGTTTTCCAAGATCAGCATAAGCCACTTATGTCTAAGATTATGCATAAGGCCCCTTAGCAAATTAGAGCTTACCTTTTTCCATCGTGCGTGTGTGTGTGTGTGTGTGTGTGTCTGTGCGTCCATCTGTGTGTTAGAGGCTGTTATCATAGAAAGATGTTATTTTGCCCCACTTTCACCCAGTAGTAGCTGGTAGCTTAGATTCTTCCTCTTTAATCACTCTAATCACTCCTGAGAGTGTGAAGCCTTAGGTACAGACAGAGTCCTCTTGATTTTATTTTATGCCTGGATTCCTATGAGTTGCCCTGGGTCATAGTATTTTATTGTTCAGCCATGGTTGGCAGAGGCTTTGATTAAGCTACTAATGCAACTGAGAGTGCCACTCTTTGTTTACTTAGAATGTTTTCAACTTGGCCCCGTTTCCTGCTCTGATTACTCTTCAGTGAAGGCAACCTAGCACTTATTTACACCCTTCCTAACCCCTAGGGGTGATGGCAAATCTAGTCATTCTTCGGGAACAAAAAAAAGTTAACAAAAAAAGATACCATTAAGACAGCATTTTTACAAAATGTTATTTAACACACAACCTATTTAAAAATATACATTATTTTAATATATGACACATTAGAGTTTTAATGTCATGTATATTTCTTGCAAAATCTCATTTAGAGAACACACGGTCAACATTGTGGTTAATTTTGTTCAACTAATATTTTCATACAAACTCAGGCTTTGGAGACAGTCGTAATTTAGAATTGTGCCTTAAAACTTTCTAGGTGTGTGAAATTTCTTTTTTTTTTTTTTTTAAAGATCTTATTTATTTATTCGACAGAGAGACAGCCAGCGAGAGAGGGAACACAAGCAGGGGGAGTGGGAGAGGAAGAAGCAGGCTCCTAGCGGAGGAGCCTGATGTGGGGCTCGATCCCAGAACGCCGGGATCACGCCCTGAGCCGAAGGCAGACGCTTAACCGCTATGCCACCCAGGCGCCCCAGGTGTGTGAAATTTCTTAAATTTCAGAAACTCTCACACTGATTTTTCAAATCTGCTTCACAGATATAATTGTACCTATTTCATAGTAGTATTTTGAAGATTAAATTTATAATTCCATAAATCAAGAATATCTTTGTCATTGTTATCAACTATGATGACTTTCTAAATAAAATTGAAATTATATTGCATATAAAAATTTAGTCTTGGGGCGCCTGGGTGGCACAGCGGTTAAGTGTCTGCCTTCGGCTCAGGGCGTGATCCCGGCGTTATGGGATCGAGCCCCACATCAGGCTCTTCCGCTGTGAGCCTGCTTCTTCCTCTCCCACTCCCCCTGCTTGTGTTCCCTCTCTCGCTGGCTGTCTCTATCTCTATCGAATAGATAAATAAAACTTAAAAAAAAAAAAAGATTTAGTCTTGCTTTATTTATAAACATAAGTGACTATTTTATATGAATACACTTATAAGTACTTTAATAATTATAGTCTACTATATAAATGTGCTATGAATTCATTGGTGGTGTTTTTAAGTTTTAGCTATGTCCTCTAACTCTTCACTCTTCTCTCTTTTTGTATGACCTGGTTTTTGTTTAGTTGAAGATACATATCCTATTATCCCATTAGTGGCTACCTTTAGTAAACTTTAAAAATAGTATTTCCCTTCTTATCATCAAGGTTAAAGTAAAATCAAATAGGATTTCTTCAGTCTAACTTGTATGAGCTAAAAGTCAAACATATTTGCACTTCCCTTGGCACTTTGTTGATATAATCTGGGTAATGGTATTGGTGGTGATTAAGATGATGATGATGATTGTTGATCATGTTTAAACTGGTTATCTTAGATACTGTCTTTCTTTTATCCCACGATCTAAATTGTCAAGAATTCTTTTTTGGTGGTGTTTGCTTTGTTTTAGATCTAGGCCAATAGGAGTGTAATTTTCCTGAACTTTTATTCACAAAGAGTATTCTGTGTTTCCCCATAGTTAAAAATGGCTTTCAATGGCACTCAGACTTGTGGCTACCTGAATAGTTATGTTATTATTAAATCATATTCTTTTTATTCCTCTTTTCTCCTTTATTTTCCTGTGAAAGTTTTACATTTTTATTTTTAATTTTAATTCCAGTATAGTTAGCAGAGAGTATTATATTAGTTACAAGTGTACAATTTAGTGATTCAGCAATTCCATATATTACTCAGTGTTCATCATGATAAGTGTACTCTTAATCCCAATCACCTATTTCACCCATCCCCTCACCCACCTCCCCTCTGTGCTCTCATATGGTGTCTTGTGTGTGTGTACGTGTATACTTGCAGAGAAAGGTCTCTCCTCCTTTTTTTATAAGGACATAAGTCCTATTGTATTGTTCCCATTATTACAACCCCAGTTAACCTTTATTACATCTTCATGGGCCCTATTTCCAAATACATTTATACTGTGTGGATAGGACTACATGAATTGAGGGGGAACACAGTTCCATTCATAACATGCACCTATATAATATGTAGTAGAAATGTATACTCTATACAATGTTTAGCACATTTACTTGAACATCCGGAGTTATCTGTAATAAAGGAAAATTTTATCTTTCTTTTCACAGTACTACATTTTCTGTAAACTTATTTGCTTTTCCAATACAAAAAGTTAATTTCATTGACACTAATAAGGCTTTACGTGATCTGATAACAAGTGGTACTTTCAAATATATACAACTATGAAAGAAGTTGATGCTCAGTAGATATTGTTTAAATATTGGAATGCTGATAAAAAATTTACTATATCTCCTAAGAATTATGTTCATATTTGTGTATTCTTTTTTTTGTGTGTGTGTGTATTCTACTTTTAAGAGTATAACAATATTTACATAAGAGGAAATTTGTTCTCAGTCATTATTGAACTCAAATCATATCTAAATTAGCTCTTACATGGTTGCCATGGATAAATAATGTAGTAATATTTAATTCAGATGCATAATATTGCTAATCAAAATGCTCATCTTTCATGTTTTTCCTTATAAATAATTGTGTGGTCATAGTGAACTACTTGTATATTCACGTTATGATTCAAATGTTATTCCTTTTCTCTTTCCCCTATGACATACAAATTATGTGAAATCAAAAAATGCAGTCATGAATTACTAAATGTAGGAAACTCTCCCTGGAAGAGTGTTAAACTAGAGTTTTACCCTTTCTCTTTATAAAGTAGTCCTTCTTTATTAGGTCAAAATAATCTTCCAACATATTATATAACTATTTATGTATGCACTCAGTAAAGATATAATGACTGTCTTCTATATTTCAGGCACTAAGACCCCCAAAATTGAAAGATAAAAGGCACAGAAATTATACTCAAGAATTTCACTGATGGGGCACCTGGGTGGCTCAGTCAGTTAAGTGTCTGCTTTCTGCCCAGGTCTTGATCCCTGGGTCCTGGGATCAAGTCCTGCACTGGGCTTCACACTCAGCAGGGAGTCTGCTTCTACCTCTCAGTCTGCAACTCCACTTGCTTGTGCTCTCTCCCATGCTCTCTCTCAAATAAATAAATAAAAATCTTTAAAAAGTAAATAAATTAAAAAAAGAATTTCACTGGCATGTAGTAGACAAAGATTATATTCTATGATATTAAATATTATCTTCTAGAGTGAACTTGCTTTTTAATTCAGGCATCAATTCTCAAAGTCAGTCATTAGGACTTACTGATTCAATGAATGAGTTGGTATGCCTAGAATCAAGAGTTCATTGATCAACTTTGCATAAACTATTGAACATGTTCTTGGCCTCTTTAAAAAGATAATGAGTCATGGGTACTAATTTTTTGTCTATTTTTCCAGATATGAAAAATTGCTTCTTTTGCACATGTGGGAAGTATCTTTTCTGACATTGACTAAATCAATATTAACTGTTTATACTTTCTTCATACCTGAAAGAGTTAAGATCAGATTTTTCTTCCATGTAGGATTAGCTAGACCAGCTGTGATGGTGGAACAGAGAGTGGCACTTTAAGTTGACTTTAAGTTTTCTCACTTGGGAACTAGGTGTAGGGTAGAGTCATTCATAAAGCCAGAAAACACAGAAGGAGAAAAACTTAATTGGAAGATTATATGATGATAGGCAATTTGTCAATCAGTTTTGTATTTGGGAAATGAATTGTTGAGAATTCAGACAGAGATGTCTGTGAGGTCATTGATTACCCTATTTTTCTAAATGGAAGTGTCATTTTTTTTTTAAGATACGTCTACTGTATACGGCAGTCAATATTTATCTCCCTCTCCATAGTCCCTAACAAAACTGTCCTTTCAGTTGTCAAATGCTGTCTTTTCTCTATTAACTATAATTGCTCTAACTATTTTTCAGTTCCCTAACTTGTTTTATCTTGCCACACTTCTGATTATTACAGAAACCTCCATCTCACTGTTAATCTCTTAACAATCTCTATTCCTTTAAATTGATACTTTACCTCTGCCAGATTAATACTTCTCAAACTCAGGTCAATACATGTTACTTCTTTGATCATAAATCTTCAGTGATGCCTGTATAATTCTCAGAAAATAGCCAGTCTTCTTAGCCTATGGTTAATTAAATAACATGTGTTTTTAACAACATGTATTTCCAATCTTGTATTTTATAGGAACTCAGTATTACAGACAATTTGAACTATAGATTCTATGCATAAAATACATCTTTGCTCATTCTATTAGAATACTTTTTTTCTTCTTTTTTCAAAAACACAGCTAAAATTTTAACAGGGAGTGTGTTGAATTTATATATCAATTTTGGGAGTATGACTATCTTAACAATAACAATCATTCCAAGTCATAAACACTGAATATGTTTCCATTTATTATTTAATCTCTTTTAATAATGTTTCATGGTTTCTCAGTGTAAAAATCTAGCATTTCTTTTGTATTCCTGAATATTTTATTTTTTTGATGACATTGGAGTAATTTTCATAATTTCATTTTCAGATTCTTCATTATTAATGTAGAGAAATGCAAATGATTTTTGTATATTGATCCTTTATACTGCAACTTGTTTATTAGCTCTAAAAGTGTGTGTGTGTGTGTGTGTGTATGCATATGCAAAAATGTAACTCCTAGGATTTTTTTTTTTTCTTCAGTCTGGCAATCTCTTGATTTCTTAATCTCTTTTTCATTTTGGAGGATAATCTTGCTGGATATAGAACTCCTGATTTACAGTGTTTCTTTTCATTCCGCATTTTGAATAATTCATTTTACTGCCCTCTGGACTACATTGCCTCTGGTTTGAAATCAGCTGTTAATTTTATTGAGAATTACTTAATTGATGAGTCTGTTTCGCTGCTTCCCAGACACTTTGTCTGCATGTGTGTTTAGATCTGAAGTAAAATTTTTGTAGGCAACATATAGGGTTTTTAAACCATTCAGCTACTCTGTGTCTTTTGATTAAGGAATTTAGTATATTTACATTAAAGTAATTATTTATTATTATGTACTTATTGCCATTTTGTTATTGATTTGTACTATCTTTGTCTTTCCTCTCTATTCCTGTGTTCTTTTGCTCTTTTGTGGTTTGGTGACTTTCTTTGTTGTTAACTTTAGATTGCTTTCTCATTGTCTGTGTGTATCTATTATTGATTTTTGCTTTGTGGTTGTCATGATATATATGTATAAATGTATATATATAAATACACACACACACAAAATATGTATTATATATGTTTTATGTATATATGTATAAAACAGTCTATTTTAAGTTGATAAGATTAAATGTATTTTATTTTATTTTATTTTTTTTAAGATTTTATTTTTTATTTATTCGACAGAGATAGAGACAGCCAGTGAGAGAGGGAACACAAGCAGGGGGAGAGGAAGAAGCAGGCTCATAGCGGAAGAGCCCGATGTGGGGCTCAATCCTGGAACGCCGGGATCACGCCCTGAGCTGAAGGCAGACGTTTAACCGCTGTGCCACCCAGGCGCCCCAAGATTAAATGTATTTTAAAACCTATTTTTCTCACTGCTTCAAGTGTTAGGTTTTTGATATTGTACATGTTTTTATTGAGTGTAACTTTCAACTAATTATTGTAATTATAGTTAATTGTATTACTTTTGTGTTTTATCATTCATACTTGTTTTGTAGGTGGCTATCCCCTACCTTTACTATATATTTGCCTATATCTGTGAAATTTTTACTTTCAGATGTTTTCTCATTACATGTTAGTACTTTTACTTTTCAGTATAAAGAAGCCTCTTAGTTCTTCTTGGCCAGTTTGGTGGTGATAAATGCCTTTAGGTTTTGCTTGTCTGGTAAACTTTTACTCTCTCTTTCAATTCTGAATGACAGCCTTGCTGGGTATAGTATTCTTGGTTGAAAGTTTTTTCATTTCAGCACTTAAAATTTTTATGCTACTCCCTTCTGGTCAGCAAAATTTCTGCAAAAAAAAAAAATCACCTCATAGGCTTATACAGACACCTTCATATGTAACAACTTGTTTTTCTCTTGCTCTTTTAAGATTCTCTATCTTTAACTTTGGACATTTCAATTACAATATATCTTGGTATGGATCTCTGGCTTCATCTTATTTGAAACTCTCTGGGCTTACTGGAATTGACCATCTGTTTCCTTCCTCAGGTTAGAGAAATTTTGAACCCCTGTTTCTTTTAATAAGTTTTCTGCTTCTCTCTCTCTTTCTTCTCTTCCTGGGATCCCATAATGCTGATCCTTTAAGGTCCTTTAAGCTCACTTCATTTTTTAAAATTCTTTTTTTTTTCCTTTTTAATGCTTTGTTTGGGTGACCTTACTAATCAATCTTCTACCCCATCTAGTCTGCTGTTGAACCTCTCCACAGTGTGTTTTTTAGTTCAATTATTGTATTTGTCAGCTGGGTCACTTCAGTTTGGTGCTTTCTTATATTTTCTATTTGCTATTGAAGTTCTCACTTTGTTCATCCTTTCTTTTTTTTTTTTTAATTTGTTGAACATCTTTATGACTGTTACTTTGAACTTTTTGTCAGATAATTACTTATCTCCTTTTCTTTAAGGTCTTAGATTTTATCATGTTTCTTTTTTCCCCATTTGAAATATAGCCTTCTATCTCCTCATTTTGCTTGATTCTCTGCATTTGTTCTATATATTAGGTGAAACATCTTTTTTTCTTAATCTTAGAGAAGTAGACTTGTGTAGGAGATGCCCTTGTGTCCCAGAAGTGCAATTCTCCCTGGCTGCTGGAGCCAAACACTATATGGTTGTCCCCTTTATGGGCTTTACATGACCACTGTCTGCAGTGAGGCCCTGGGTAGCACAGGAACTCTTGAGGTATGGAGTGGGAAAACAGAACATTTACCTGACTTGGTGTGGTTGGGCCGTGCCTGGGTGGTATGGAGAGGTGGGACACACTCACTGGCACTAGAAGGTTAATGGGAGTGTACCAAAATGGCACCTGACGGTGTGGGTACTAGCAAAGTAGAAAGAGAGCTTATATACATTTAAAAAAGAAAAAGAGAAAAGAAAGGAGCCCACCAGTATCTTTGTGCCCAGAGAGGCAGTCCCAGTAGGTTTCTGCCTCTGCCTCTCCTTCAGATGCTTTAAGATTAACAAGTAGGTCTCCTTCCAATATGGTCTAGGTGCTTTTCAACCTGCTGCTTTTGTGCTGAGTCCTGGGGTGAGTGAGTCTGTGTGTGTGAGCCCTTTAGGAGCATGTTTTCCATTCCCTATAGCTCTGGGGTTCTTCTGTGTATAAGCTCTTCTGGTTTTTAAAGATGTTTGGGGGCTTGTCTTTTTAGTACAGTTCCCAGGGGTTAGGGTGCTGGAAGTAGGCTATAAACCTCTTGTTTCTCAGGAAAAAGCTCCTTTTTTTCTTTTCTTCTTCTTCTTTTTTTTTTTTGAGATCCCTGCCTATTATCAGTCACCATACCTGGAGTGGGGGTTATTGAGTTACCGTGTCTCTACCTCTCTTATCCTTTTGATGCGACCCTTTTATTCTTTGTTGTGGAAGCATTATTTATCTAGCCTTTAGGTCTTTTTCAGGGGAAAGGATTCCTTATGTAGCTATATATTTGTTGTGTCCATGGGAGGAGGTAAGTTCAGAATCTAACTATGGCACCATTTTGAACTGCCTCCCTCCATCACTTTTGATAATGATTTTCTTATGCTTCTACTTAGGTTTGTTTAGTACTTAAACCTGTAGCAATTAGAAATTCCGAATTTGTCAACACTATTTTTAATCCCTTACCTACCTATCATTCACAGTGGTAAAAATTTTAACTGAAATGTACAAAATTAAGTAACAAAACAGAAAGATAAGTAACTGTTTTGGGATCTTAAGGTTCTGCTAAAATCTAAATGGCTTGATTTTCTGTTAAATATTCCAAAAGCAAAATTTTATAGCAAATTCTAGGTAATGGCATAAGGTTGATGTTTATCCCTTCATATTTTCTCTAATATATTCTGTGTTTCATCTCAGTGATATTAAATTAATAATTTGTTTATTGAGATATAGTATTTTCAACATACAAAAACAAGAGTTTATACCAATACAAACAAAAAACAAAAAAAAAAAAATTCTATCAGTAACATTCCATCCATTGGAGGTAGCTTGGTATGGCATAACGTATTTGGTCATGGAAATGGGTAGATACACATTTTGAAATTTCAATCTCCACTAATAAAACAATGGTGGGTGATGACACATATGGAGAAACTGTTCAAATTAAATGAAATATTATATGAAATATCCTCAGCAAAATAGCTGACAGATAACACATGCTCAGAGGTTGTCAGTTTTCTTCTCCTTTCTTTTAGTTCTATTTAATAGCTTTAGACAGAATGATTTAAGCCAATAAGCTTCTAAGACCATGATATATTTAGATTGCCTACATTGAGGGTGAATTTTCTGTCAAATTTTTCAAACTAAGTTGGACATTGTAAGAAAAAAATCAGTATGTTATCCTGACAAACTAAATTTTAAAAGTTTCAGCACCTTCCTAATGACTAAATCTCTCAAGATGAAGAGTTTGAAAGAGCTAAAGGTAACCCTCAATCAAGAAGATTATATGGTGAAAAATAGCCTTGAACATTGTCTTTCTAAGTGCTCTTACAAATCTGCACTTGAAAAAAATTGTAAATTTTACTGGAGAGGAAAATCATACCAATTGTGAAGTAATGATATTGGCCTTTGAAAAGTGCAAGTAGTGCCTGATTATAAGGTTACTGATTTATTTAGGCAACATGCTGCTTCTAGCTTGCACTTTCAACTGTCATTTAAATTGTATTCAACTTCAGCTTAACTTGTATTCAGCTCATTGCAAACCTTAGGAAACCAAATTCAATTCTGTTTCAGAGGTTAGGGAGACTGTATAATCTCTTTACAGCTCAGTTCTGGCTGACAAAAACAATTGCTTGCTTTCTCAGCCATTCAAATTAATTGGGAAATCAAAAGAAACAAACGATGATTAACTGGCTTGCCAGTTGTTGTTTGAGTGTTGTTTCTATTTTTACTCTGTATTTACTGTATATTTTCTTTAAAATGTACAGAAATGGCAAAATAATTTTTGATATATCAGTTATTTTTTCAGAAGTAGACTAGCATGAACTAAATACCAGTAATTAAGTACCAATATTTAGTCTTTTTCACTCTCTCCTTCCCTGCCTCTTTTCTCTCTTTTTTTCTCTCCTTTCTTCCTTCCTTCTTTTTATCATTCCTATTTTCCTTCATCTTTTATTTCTTCCTTTAACAGGCAATACTTTGTATATTAGGTACCAGATGAAATAGAACTTTTAAGTAGATATCATGTAATAGATGCCCATTATCAAGTTCTATCATACTAGACATAAGAATTTTTGTTGCAAAAATAAATGAGGGTCCTCTGAGTGAATTTATAGGTTAATACTAATTCTTGGAGGGACTATGAAATTTTTCTTAATAAAATAAGTACATTAAATATATAAAACCTACAATATAAACTAATAGAAGCAAGAAGTAAAGTAGCACTTGTTTTAACTTTTAACAAATTTTTGTAGAGCCACAAATATGCAAATTTTGACATGTATATGCATAATTTATGTGTGTAGCTTATATGTGTATCCTGTTCCTTCCTGATTATGTAATCCCAGATTTATCTGTAAAACTACTGAATGTATTTATAGTGTTAGCTTGCCTAACACATTCTTTAAAGATAGTTTGGGAAGATGGTACAGAACATTAATACAAAATCAATTGTACCAATCTCAGTTATACAGTTATGTGTTTCTCCCATGTTCCTCCAAATCTGAAATGTTTTCAATTTTATTTTTACAACGATGCATAAAGGAATTTAAAATTTCTCTTTGTCAGTTTCCCTTTTCAATCTGTTTATTTAGCTGTTATTTATAATTTTCCATAGATACATGCTTTAATTGCCCAACTAGAGGCATGCACCTTGTAGAAATGTAGCATTTTTTTAATGATTTCAAAATGTATAGAACTATATTTTGAATATAGTAGTTTTAGGATTTATGAACTAAAATTATAACAGTTACTTGCAAATGTACTCTATAGATTTATCAACCACAGAAAAGTAATTCAAAGCCTATTAATGAGAAGCATTATATGTATAAATAAAGTATGTGCACATTCTAAATTACCTACACACTGACCATATATTTGAGAAAAAAGTTGGAGTCGTGTCATTTAGATAGATATTTCTCAATCTCAACCGTTGTGTGTAGCTGAATATAATTTATCTTTCTTACTCATTATTTCCTCAGCTTAGTTTGTCAGATCTCATTCTGCCCTTCAAATGCATGGCTCCAGCACCACTCAAGGAATTGGGCAGAGTTTGTAACATAGGATCCAGGGCTCCCTACTCTTGGAATTCTCCTTTCTAATATTCCCTTCTCCCATTCTAGGGACTATGGTTGTTTTCAAGTTAGTCTCTGTTCATCTGACTTTTTTTTAAAATCAGTTTTAGATACACTCGTAGGCCTGACTTTATTCTATCCCCAGATTAAAGCCTTAAAAAATGAATAACTCATGCTGTGCTATTCCTTTCTTCCCCGCTTCCATTCTCTTCCAGAATTTTCCTCTTTTTTTTTAATCTTTAATATAAGTGATTTCCTAGTATTTTCCCCATCTTTTTAGTTGTTATATTGGTGGGAAGGTGGGGTTGAGGGCCAGTAGGAGCTTATATGTTTATATTAGTTTAAACTTAAGTTCTACCAGAACAAGAAGATGGTTGTAACACTGAGACGGCAGAATAAGGATGCAGGGAGTTTGATGGTGACAGATCCTCTTCTCCCGACAAGACTATATTTGGGAGGATGAGGAAAGGAAAGTGTGTGAGATATGTCATTTCAGGGCATGTTTAAGGCATTATAAAAATAAATGTGGCCGATGATGATCTGGGAGGCTTTCTGCCTTTGAGAGAATGGGAGGGTCATGTAAAAAGGGGTGGAATTGCTCTTCGTAGGCTTTAACATCTAGATTTAAGCAGAGGACAACTCTAATCCTGCAGTTTCAGATAAAGAAGCCCCCGTGCTGGGAGATGGTCTGCCAAGGACTCAAAGAACTCCTTGACTTGTGCTGGCCTGACAGAGGGTAGTTCACTGGAAGCATGAGACAGAGAATAGATATTTTGTAGACTATAGAATTATGGACATATGAAGCAGAAAGTGATATGGAAACCTCTGATCAAGGGCAATTGATTATGTCAAGATAGACATTAGGTGGAAGAACACTGTTTTCTTCCTTTGATTGCTAATTTATTTATATTTTAATGTATGAAAATGATAAGAATGAATTATAGTATGTGTTTTCATTGTGTTCTGCTAGTTTTCTTTTTCTGAGAAAGAAATTTTTGCATATCTGTGGGTATGCATAATTCTTACACCTTTTAAATTTTCCAAGAAGATATGTCATTTTTTTAAAGCATAAGTTAGCTTTGGAGGCATTACGCAGTTTGAGACAGATATAGAATAGACAGGAGTTTTGGTAATTATTTATTTTTTTGTACTAGAATATTTATTATCAAAGTATGTGTCATAATGAACAATAGATGATCACTTATTCAATATTTTACAAATATTTAATATTCCAGGTACAGTCCTTCATATATGTTTTTATCCTTCCGTCATTGTCGATTTTGCCAGTATATCAGTTCTTTTCTCCCTGACCACAGCTAAACTGCTTTGTCAGCTCCAATCTTATTTTGTTGTCTTCTTTTTAATAAGTTTTGTCCTACTATAAAATAGGTTTGGTCAATGGGAATCCACTCTGTGAGATCACAGCCCAGGTGCATTTTCGTTCTCACACAACACATCGAGCCCATCTGTTCTTGGCTCCATAGGTGACTTGGACAACATCTGTTTTACTTGTTTGTTGACATACATGAGCATTTGGGATGTAGTTGCAAATAGAAATCTGCACATTCATCATTCAGTTGATCCTTGAGGAGCAGCCAAATTTCCTTCTTGGCTACCTTTAAAGATTTAAAGTTCTCTCCTAACACCCTTCTTTTTCTGTATATCCTCCTTCGTATTGCCCTCCTTGTGTTTGACAGAACAACTGATGAGTTAGGTTGTTGGCATTGTTTGCTATGTTTATTCTATTCAAATGAAGTTATATCCCCTTACTTTTATTTCATTACCTATCAAAGACTAGTTTCATTACATCTTATTGATTTTGTCTTAAGCAATTTAAAAAAATATGTTTAATAATTTACTACTATAGCTTTAAATAATTTTGCTTTTTGCCTTAGAGAATCTGTGTATGTGTGTATGTATGATGATGCCGAATATTTCAGTTCTACAAAATAAATCGAAACAACATCTATTATGTAGATTTGTTTTTTAAAGAGTGAAATGATGACATAGAAGGAAAAAGAAAGATAGGGCAATCCATAATCCCTTTTTCTTTCAGCCTTCCTTACTTATCAGCGAGCCAAAGGTAGAGAGTGGTGGTGTAACATGCACATATCAAGAAGTGAAATAAAAGCAGTCGAGTTAGATTTCTGCAATGTTTCCCCTATTCATACAAAATACATATGCATGTGTGAGCTATAAAACACAAATTATGTGATTTCAGGGATTTTAAAACTGCCATTACCCAATATAAAGGTTATGGTAAAACTCATGCTAATGATTTAAATTTTTATTTCTCTTTACCTAAAATGACATTAAAAAGCAAATTAAAATCACAATGACTATTTGCAAAACAAATCACGAGAGGATGGAAAAAGCTTTATATTTATTACCTTGAACAGCACTTTTCCCCTGCTTTTCTAACAAGGAATCTCATGTTGTTATTCTACACTAGGCCCTGCAAATCAAGTGGCTGGCCTTGCATTTCCCCAGCCATTCTAAGCTGTATAGGACTTTAATATGATATGGATATTAATATGAATTTGTGATTGCTAAAGCAGCAGCTAGACAGTGTTTCTAGTTATGAAGATTGAAAAGAAGGAACTTGAGATGAAAATTAGGCTAAGACTAGATCCGTTGGAGCTAGTCCAAAATATTCACTTCTCGGAGATTATTCATAATTATTTTGCCCTGCACAGATAGGTAAAAAATGATAGATGGGTGACATGTTACAATATTGACATTACATTTTTGACATATACATGACATAAAATGTCTCCCACACTGGAAACAGTTTCACGTATTTTAATTTATGCCACACGTAGACACTGTCAGGCTATCTTATTGTCATCCTTTTGCATTGCAATAGAAATGATCTGCCTCACTCTGCTGGGAGCAGTTATATGCCTGTGTTTAGATCGGCAAGGCCCATAAAGAGGGAAAATGTAACATTACCATGACATCAAGGAGCAGATATGGGGAGCCGGGTCAACTATACATAATGTCCTTACGGTGTTGAATACAACCATACAGACTTGGTTTGTCTCTCAAATTTTATACTGATGTGTATGTTCTAATTCTCTTCTCATTTAATTGATACTTGCCTACATTTCATACCACATGGTTTACAATACATTCAGGTGATCATAATCTAATTAAGTTACCTTAAATTCCTACATCATACACTATATGTAAGTCTCTAAATCCTTTCCTTTTCTTTATATCCACCCATTATTTTATGCCTTTCACCATTTTTATTTTAGCATTTTACCATTTATAAGATGATTCTCCTCTCTCAGTTGAAATTCAGTTTATTTGCTTTAAATGGATATGTTTCCCTTGGCTTTGTCAAGATCTGAGCCACTTTGCTGAAGTAGGACACTTTTTTTCCCTTAATTTTGTTTCCACCAGATTTGTTTGACAGGTAGTATCTTTCAATCAATCAAATTTATATTAGATATGTATCAGAAAGCATACGGAAACTACAGGTATGACAGCACCTTAACTGACTTCAAGAGAAACTAATTAATTGATTTGACTGGAAATGTTTCTATTTGACAAGATCTATGGTTTCAAATAAAACATTTATTTTAAACATTTCATGGAAAAAATCACATTTTGACTTTATGGCACTGACGCATTGATAAATCCAGTTTATTCCATACCAAAATGCTTTCCCTCCTCATATAAACACATTTTGCATTTGTGTCATTATTCTTGAATACAATTCCCCCCCCCCAAAAAAAACCCTATTATTTCAAACAATGGACTGTGAGATTGTGAGTAAAATCAGGCTATGAAGATATAAATGCTTGAAAAAATATTAACAATTTAATTATAAAGTTCTGTGCTAAGTATGTTTTAACAATTTGTAGTGTTTTTTGTGCAGATTTTATTTATTTATTTGAGAGCGAGAGAGTGAGCACAAGCAGGGGAAAGGCAGAGGGAGAGGGAGAAGCAGACTCCCCTCTGAGTGGGGACCCAGACGTGGGGCTTGACCCCAGGACCCTGGGATCATGACCTGAGCTGAAGGCAGATGCTTAACCAACTGAGCCATGCAGCCCCCCCCCAAAAAATTTAGTTTTATATTGTTTTAATGGCTTCACCAAAACCTAGCAAGGCCTCAAATAACATTTATACAATTTTAAATTACCAAAATCAGTTAAACAAACTAGTTTGTAAGCCTCAAATTCTAACATGCCATTTATTTAATGTAGGACATGAAAATGTGCTTTGTAAATTAGTTTTTTGTTACTTATAAAGGCAAACACCAAATAGCAACACATAATTCATCCCATCAACTTGCCAGTAATTTTAAATTAATGGTAATTACTTCACAAGTCTGTAAGTTTCTGTTTAGAAATTGTTAAGAAAACATTTGCACCGCTCCATGGGCCACGCACCATCATACAGATGGTTAAAACTTAAGGATGTTGCTGGAACCCTCACCCCTAGGACGTCATGTGCTACAGCCACCTGATGACAGAATAAGCATATGACATAGTTTTCCAATTGTAATGGGATTTACCTGTGGTATTATATATTGATTTTAGCTGATTTCCATTAAAAACTTTAAAATTCTTAACAGTATGATATAATTAAATAGAAATGTGCATTAAGATATTTTAGTTAATTCTATCATGTTTGGGTTGTTTATTATATGCTAGTAAATCAATTCTCTTTTATATTCTTTACATAGGTTTTGATATCATGTAGATAGAGGGATTTGCAGCCCTTTTTCATGCTAAAAAGAAGGTAGAGAGAATTGAGTTAAGGAGCTTAATGTTTAAATAATAATTAAACCAGAGGTTTTCCTTGCTTCTTCAAGCCCTTTATGATATCAATAATATGAAATAGTTTACTTGTGCTTCTGTATGTTTATGTTGTTTTAACTGCTTCATGAGCAAAAAAATTTGGCATACAAAGGTGTTTTAAATTATTTTGTAAAATAAGAGAACAGATGATGATATGATATGTTTGAGAGAAAATTGGAAAGATTAATTTTTTGAAGAAGCAAACTACTAGTGCCCTCTCTGGCATAACAGGGAGACCCTGGGTTTGTAAACTTGGTAGCACCAGGTTCTTGAAGCAAAGTTTGATTGACTCTAAAAAATAAACACAAATAATACAAGCAGATTGTGTACTAATAAATTACACAGTAAGTTCCTATTTGTATTAAAAATACAGAATAGCTCAATGTATTTTCACTTAATTTCTCAAATCCATTAATTGGAAATGAGATTTCTGTTATTATTTTTCAAAAATAATTTCTGAAGTTAACTTAGAGTATAAAAATGTGTCTATTCTTCCAGCAATGGGAAGAAGTTAAAAACACTTGCCAATCTGTCAGAGCTCCAAAGATTATTTCTAAACAATTTGACTGTAGGATCTAAAAAAAAAAAAAAAAAAAAAAAAGAGTCTTATTATATCTGTATTCAGAATTTTGTCTTTAGAAAGACAGGAAGACAGGGATTAGCTAATTTTTCACTGTATTGCCTAAAAGGTGCAAAAGAAAAGTTTCCTAAAAGGAAGTTGGATATAGTTTTCTAAATTCAGAAAAAAAGTCTGTGTTAAAAATAACAGTTTACTAATAAGGACTACACTTTGACAAAGAAATGGTTTATGAAGTGAATATTTTTATGATACTTGTATAATAAGAATAACTTGAAGGGGAAAGTCCTAATCTTTGCAGTATGATATAACATAACTTATAAGGATGGAAGTAATATTCAGTTCTAATTTTATTCTTTTATATCAAATGGGAGAAAAAGTATTGAATAAAAATAATTTCAAACAGAAATATGTGAAAAGTATTTCTTGAAAACTTAATTTCCATATGGTACTAGTATACCTCATAGAAAATAATACATATAGAAAAGAATTTCATACTTTATTATTCACTTTTGTTAAACATTTAAGTAATTTAACCTATCATGGGACAAATAGAACCGTGATTTATAATTCACAATTTATAGAGATGATATTTAAACACAATCACAAGATTATAGCTCAGAACAATTTCATAGAAAAAAAGCACATTTTGATAAATCTATGTCAAAGTCTAAAGGAGCACCTACAACTGTGTGAATTTGTCATTATTGAAAAATTAATCCTTCAATCAATGTAAATTAATTGTAACTCTTGTGTTATCTGTTGAGATCTTTGATTATTGTTTATAAATAGTATTTAAGCCAATACTTTTTTAATAATATGCACAAAAATATCTTAAAATCAGAAAAACTTGACAAGTATGCTGCTATAGAACCAAATTATACAAAGTCAAATTGAGCAACAAGAAATTCAAATTAGGTATAAAAATAATCTACAGGTGGTAAGACCTGGTTTAACAGCAGGTTTGGGGAGGGGCAAGAAAAAATTCTTGGAATTTGTATTGAAGATAAACTAGCAAAATTGTTGGAGTATGTGTTAACACCAATTACTAATGTCTTCCAGAAGAAGAGAGGGAACAACCTTACTATAGTTAAAACTGATCTAAGCACATATGATACATTATATCTCATTTTAAAGATCATACTTTAAGTAAAAAGCGTGGATAAGTTAGAATGTGTATGTAAGATAAGCATAGTGGTGTGTGTGGGGGGGAAACAGCATATGAAGTTGAATATTAGGGAATAAGATTTTAATATGGAAAAGTGGGCATGTGTAGAGAAATGTGTAAAAACTGCATGTCTCACCTCCTGGACTACTAACCGCCTGGACTACTAACCAGGTGACTGACTGACTGTTGCAAATGTTCTGAAGTTTTCTGCTTCCATAGTTTTATGTTAATCTCTCAAACTGTAATGTCTTCTCTCTTCATTTTTAATTTCCAATGATTAATTAAAATTTCAGTGATGCTTTAAAGTCAACCTCTAAAACTATCTCATGGACATGCCTCCCTTCCTGATCTCCAATAAAACTCAGCACATTGATGTATAACATCCTGGAAGTTTATTTCCTCCCCACAGAAAAAATAAGAATGTGTCTTTTTCAACTTCATGACTCCCATGGTTTTTGTACAGTCTAACAAATACTTAACAAAAACAGTCTGTTAATTAAATATCCATTAACATTTAATTCAAAACAAGATTATCCGTATTTCTTTATATAAAGTGGCATAGTCACAGTGCAAAGGAGAGAGGGCATGCATAATTTTATTGACAGAAGAAAATGCTGAAAATGATTAAATTTCACATGTGTTAGAAATTTAATGATGGTTATTTAAAGAAAGTAGGCTGTTATTCATGAATACATAAGGAGAGGAAATTAAAATTAACATTGGTAGAATGTATTTAGAAACAAAGGAAACACTTTCAGAAAGATACAGCTCAAACAATTGTACAAATTAGAGGTGAAATCTCTTTTTGCAATAATGAAGAATAAATCTTTGATAAATAAATTTCAGATTTTAATGCTTTTAATGAATTTGAATTTTCAAGGAATCATAAAAATAAAGTAATATTAGTAAGTATTTTTAGGAGCATGACCATATGTATATAGGATGTGAGATTATGTTTATTATACACATTTTTTTTTAAAGATTTTATTTATTCAACAGAGAGAGAGACAGCCAGCGAGAGAGGGAACACAAGCAGGGGGAGTGGGAGAGGAAGAAGCAGGCTCATAGTGGAAGAGCCTGACGTGGGGCTCGATCCCAGAACTCCGGAATCACGCCCTGAGCCGAAGGCAGACGCTTAACTGCTGTGCCACCCAGGTGCCCCTATACACATTTTTTAGTATTGTTTTCCCTCTAAAATATTTTTCTTATTAGTATCAAATCAATTTGTTTTACTAATAGTTTACCACATTTCATTTTATTTTTTTATTTTTTAAAAGATTTTATTCATTTATTTGTGAGAGAGAGAGAGAGTACAAGCAGGGGTGCAGCAGACAGAGGGAGAAGCAGGCTCCCTGCCAAGCTAGAGCAAGGCGCCTCATGCTGACTCAGTCCCAGGGTCCTGGGATCATGACCTGAGCCAAAGGCAGATGCTTAACCGACTGAGTCACCCAGGCATTCCACATTTCATTTTAAATTATTAGTAACTGGACAGAATCAACTTAGACAACATAAGTATTCTATCTGAAATCCTTACAAGATTTAGTAGTCAATCATGGGGATAAAAGATGAAGGATAGGGAATATAATCAATGATACTGCCATAGTGTTGTATGGGGACTGATGGTAACTACTGTTGGGTTGAGTATAGCATAGCATGTAGACTTGTCAAATCACTGTGTTGTACACCTGAAACTAATGTAACACTGTATATTCACTGTGCTTCAATAAAAAAAGAAAATTACTAGTCATTCACCTGATAACTGTCCTACCTATGAAATGTTTAATTAGGTTGATTTTTACTTTAGAAAAAGTTGTTAGGGAACTGCTGTTAAAATTATTGGACATATAGAGGTGCCTGAGTGGCACAGTCGGTTAAACTGTTGGACTTCTGATTTTGGCTCAGGTCATGATCTCAGGGTCAGATATCCAGCCCCGCATTGGGCTCTAAGCTCAGTGCAGAGTCTCCTTGGGATTCTCTTTTCCTCTCTCTCTGTCCCCCACCCTGTGTGCACACTCAACGCATGTGCTCTCTCTCTCTCTAAGATGAAGAAATCTTAAAAAAAGAAATTATTGGACATATACAAATGATTGATTTTTGAGAAATGAAAATTTTGATTTTTGGTGAACATAGTTTGACCAGAAGTTTGAGGAGATTTAATGGTGGCAAAAGAATTTGATGAATCATGGTAGCCTTCACACAGAATCATAAGGCATTCCATATCAGAATATGTTCTGTTTCTGTAAACTTAGAGAAAGTTGTTTTTTTCTTTCTCAACTCAGGTATTCTTTGTCATTGTAAGTTTTGTTTGATGCTGAAAATTATTAGAGTGGTGAATGATATAGAAGCTTTAATCAGTATTAAAAAAATCTGTCTAGGTTTTTATCCTATAAAGTGGTCACATTATGTGATTACTCTAAAGATGTTATTTTAAATATTAAGCATGTTTTTTGAATTTGCACTAAAGTAGAAAATTTTAATCTTTGAAGAATAATTTATTTTGGGAAATAGCTGTAAGTCCTTTGGTGCCAAGTAGGAATATAGTGCATGATCACTGAAACATACTACTTGATGTCCAATATGGAGCCTTACCATAAAGTGAGAGTTTAAACTTCCTTAAATGATTTCTGTAAACCGAAAGGACACAATCAAAAAAGGATTTCTAAAGTCACTTTTTGCAATAATAACATGTAGATTTATGCTGTAAGTTAATTATTTTGGTGTCAGAAATAAGGTAGTATTATACTAGTGAGCAATGAACTACAAAGGGGAACCAGGGAAAGACAACTCTGATGTGAATTTTGTCTCTCTCTAAAAAAGACCCATTTTTGTGCTTCCATAACATCAGCAAGAAATGTTCCTTAATGCTAATTCAGAGGGACAGCTGCAGCACATTAATATTTGGTCACAGCAAATGGATGGTAAAAATCTTGTGGTCTTTATCAAAAAAAGATATAATTACTACTCAGTCTTTAGCACTCTGAGGACATTCGGCACAGCAGAATCATTTGTTTATAATGCATTTTTTCTTTCTGGCATTAATTTCAATGGTATTCATAAGGGGAAAAATACTTGGCACAAATAGCAAACTGTAATCTCTCAAAGAGGTTCTTGCATGACACTATTCCTAAGAGATCTGCTTCAGCTAAAAGCGTTCTTCTGACCTGTAGATATTTGTGTACATGTGTGATTGAGTGGAAAAAACTGCTGGAGAAAAATGAGATCACAAATGTATGTTTTGGCTGCCATCAAGTCAATACAGTAATAGGTTGGTGAAAACATCAAAACACAATCAAAGCTGCCTTCAGTGTCTGAGTGCAGAATTCACTGGGCAGTCAGCCAGGAAAGGTCATTCCCCCCCCGCCCCATCTCATCAGTAATCATGAAGGAAATAAATATGAGGATTATGGTTTTTGGAAAAAAGTTTAAGTGAATGCTCTACAGAAAACAGTTTCTGAATACCCTGGAGTATATGTGTTTATTTGACTTAGGGTAGTAGGTGGAAATGAGCTATCAACAACAAGGTGAATTTGTGCTTGTATATGTCTAACACAGAAAAATTGACTACAATTCAAGACGTAGTTATGGAAATTGACACATATTTGACATGTCAATGCTTGGAAAATCCTTTGATACAATTTTGAAGAGATTAAAGAAAATGCAAATGTATCTGACTACAAAGAAAGCTTGTAATCAATAATTTCATGCTAATTATAACAACTTGAATCTGAATAAAGTATTTGTGTGATCAAATCGATATTACTTTGCACAATCAAAACAGTGATGCTTTAATAATAATTTTGATATATAAATCACAAGAAAAAATATGGTAAATGAAAGTTTTAAATCCTCTCCCCTCACTATGTTGAAAATTTGCTTTTTTGGTAAACGTTTTAATTATATGCCTTATTGGAGAAAATACATAAAACAATTTAAAAATTATCACCCATTTTTATACATTATGTACTGTGTTAGTTGGTAACCATTTAAACTAGAAACAATGTTTCTCTCTGAGCTGAGCAGTAATATAAAAACACAAACACAGTGGTTTTGCTATCTGACCATACTTACAATCAACATGCATTTGACATTAGACAGGGTGAATAGCTTTTATGTTAGAATAACTGTTTTTTAGTAAGAGTGGGAGGGAAAAACATAAATATAATGCAATGTAATAACTGTTAAGAAAAACACCAACTCATATTAGACAATATTTTTATAATTGGCAATTGTTGAATTTTTTTACTAAATTATTTGGCTTAATCGGGGTACTTCATACTATTAATATTATGTGGGGATGGCAGTAGAATATTTTACTTAAATATAATAGAAATAAATATAGAGAATATATAGTATACAAACCATGAAAACAAATTGCATGTAGTATTTTGTAATATTTTATTTCAGTTATATCTATCTACACACATCCTGGTTACCAAATAAATTATACTTTTTAGGATTGTTGCCTTAAAACTTTGAAAAGCATGATTTTACCTATCTAACAACTTACAAAATGGAAAAAAAAAAGAAACTATAAAAAATTAGTAACATCCTCTCCTCAACACAAAGAGAAATGCAGTGGTAAATATTATTTGATAAGCTAGGAATATCTAATATCAGCTGAATGTCAAACCCAAAATAGATTCAATAATAAAAATAATTGTGAAAATAATTTTTTACACTAACAATAGATAATATCAATAGCTATTATTTTTTTGTGCGTGGGTCACTCTACTAAAAGCTTAAAAACATTAGTTCTTTTAACCTTATGACAACTCTAGGAGATATATATTAATATCTCCATCTTCCAGAGGTAAAAAATGTGGTAAGGGAGATTTAATCATTTGGAGAATTCTAGAATATGCCAGATCAGACCCAAAACTTATTCTAATAACTATACCATATGGCTATAGATGTTTATTGTGCTTTACATGAAAGATCTTTTTCCTAAAAGTTTCAGCCTGCAGCAAGGGACAATAGAACATAATAAGAATAGTTTATCTCGTGATTCTCACATTTTTACATTTATCACAATCATCTGGAGAGTTTTAAAAATCGGTTGTTGTACCCTATCCCAAGAGTTTCTGGTGAGGTGTGACGTGGGGCCCAAGAATTTGCATTTTTTTTTTTTTAAAAAGTAGGTCAGCTCTGCACCCAGCATGGAACCCAACGCGGGGCTTGAACTCATGACCCTGAGCTGAGATCAAGAGTCCAAGGCTCAACCAACAGAACCACCCAGGCACCCCTAGAACTTGCATTTTTAACAAATTTCCATGTGATGCTGAAGCTGCTGGTCCAGGAACCATACTTTAAAGATCTACTTTAAAAAAAAAAAATTGTATTAAAAGCATTCAGAATGTCCACAAAATGGCTGCAACTCTTTTTTTTTTTTTTTTGCAACTACAGACTGATATTCAGGTACCAGAACAACAATTATTTTGTGTAAGCTGCATCAGAGACAAGTGAAGATGCAAAAACATACCGCTAATTTGCGCTGTGCACAGAGCCTGCTTTACATTTCCGTGCGGACCTACCACCCCCACACTGTCCCGCAGGGTTCGTGGCTACGGAAAATACCCGCAGGCCAGGGCTCTCCAAACACACATCCCGTAGTGTGTTAACTACGCAAAAATGACGCTGTACGGTTTAAAAACAACTCTTACACAGCTTACGTGTCTTTACTTTAAAAGGAGTGAGCTGTGTACAGGGGGGTTACGTGCTTTATAGACAAGAGAACAAAAACTGCGCGAGAACCAACCTATACATCATCTTCTTCATCTTCTGTCTTCATCCTCTTCATCTTCCTTGTCTTCCTGCTCTTCCCTCTTTCTCTTGCGGTTTTCAGCCGACACGACTCCCTCCTATGCCGCATCAGGCTTTCCTCAGCGCGGCGGGGGCAATGACCTTCTAGTTTTCCTTCGGCCTGGCAGCCTTCTTTTCCTGCGGCTGCTTGTCACCGGCACGGGGTCCTCCACGTCTCTCCCGGTTTCTCTGCAACATCGCCAATGGATAGGCCGAGATGTTCCCCTTTGGTTTGGGGGCGATACTCAGAACTAAACAAGAAAAAACTGAAGGAGGCCTATTGGGTGCATTGGGATCCTTGAACTTTTTTGTTTCCCCTTCAGGGGAGGATGTAAGTTTCCATTTCTCTTCCACAATGGGCCTTGTCCGCCTTTGCCACGTCTTCAGGTTTTCCTTTCTTTCCGCAGACACGGTCTTCCAGCTTCCGGAGCACTCCTTAGAACACTCGAAGTTCTCCGAAGCATCTGGGTGCTTCCTGTGCTTCTGCACAAACGGTGCATATGCGGACATTTTGCCTCTTGGCTTCTTAGCATCTCCGTTGCCCACGTTTAATTATTTTCCCCAGTGAGGCACAGAGTCGCCCAGCGCACGTTCGGCTCTCCGTTGCCTGGCACCGTCTCCGTGGAGCTCAGTGTGCTGCGTAGACTGTGAGACCGGGAGCCAGACGCAGGCTCCTCAGTCTCCCCACTCTGTAACATTACTAATACCCACTTTTGTATGTTTTTGTGGTGTGGACTTAGAACGGAAAGCTACTGACCTCAAAATAATGAATCAAAATATCTCTGCCCAGGATCTAGCCATCTGCATGGGAGCAGGATTTCCTGAGAAATCTAACAGATAGCATTATATTCAGTCTGTTGGCCATTAAATATATCGACACATTTTGAGAGGTGAAAATACAGAAGTTGCAAATATTTTTTAGTTTTTAGTTTCATTATATTTTTAAAATAAATAACCTGGGGCAACAGTTTCGGATTTGGTCTACTCCAATAGCCTAATGTGGCTACTGTTTTATTCAACACTCTCTCCCACATACCTACTAATATTTTGCTTCTATCAATATCTACTTTCCCCAAATATTACACAGAGTACATAAATTAAGCACTCACCCCAAAATAAAATTTATTCTAATTATAAAATTTAATAAAATGATATGCAAATAATCATGGAACATTGAATCAAAAACTGGGGATGTTCTGTATGGTGACTAATATAACAAAATAAAAATTATAAAAAATTATAAGAAAATTAAAAATTTAATAAAATGTTATGGACAAAGTAAATTTGCTACATGCACCAGAAAATTTAATGTTATTGAGTTATAGATGAGTCAAAAACCTAGTTAAACTTGCTTTCGTATAAAATATAAAGAACAAGATCACGTTGGGTATACTTGGGACGAAAGAGGGATTACTGTTCGTAAAACAAAAACCTTGGAATTGAGGCAGAAGAGAGAGGATAAATCAGACTCAGATTTAAAAATGTGCTCTCAGAAGAGCCGATACAGCTGGGATTGCAGTGAATAAACCGGAGCCATTTATCTACAGAGTGAGAATTGCCAAGGAGAAGCAACTGTGTCTTCAGGATTCTGAAATCAAAACTTCAGTAGTGGGTGCGTTTTGGTAAATTCAAGTATGGTGTATCCATAACAATGACAATTTTCTTGAGGGAAATACTTTCAAGACAACTGCTACAAACTTCATGTTTATTTCCAGAGACACTGACAGGGACATTTTTGGACTTTATGCATTCACAGTAAAATTGCACTATTAGACATCTTGACTTATATACTTTCAGGCCAGGTTTTTTTTTTTAAATCTTTGTTTATTTTTTATTGAAGTAGATAAACAATATCATATTAGTTTCAGGTATATAATATAGTGATTTAACATTTATATATGTTAAGATCCCCTTAAGTCTAGTTAATGTCTTTCACCATACAAAGTTATTGCAAGATTATTGACTATAGTCCCTATGCTCTACTCTCCTCTGGCAACTACCGGTTCTCTTTATTATAAGTACCCGTTTCTGTTTGTTTGTTTGTTTTGCATGTTAATTTTTTTAGATTCAATATATAAGTGAAAATATACAGTATTTGCCTATCTCCAACTTATTTGACTTAGCACATTACCCTTTAGGTCCAAACATATTGTCACAAATGACAAGAGTTCATTCTTTATGATGCCTGAGTAATATTCCATTGTATTCGTGTGTGTGTGTGTGTGTGTGTGTGTGTGTACACAAGATCTTTACCCATTTATCTATCAATGGACATTTAGGTTGTTTCCATATTGTTACTGTTGTAAATAATGCTGCCATGAACATAGGGGTGCATATCTTTTCAAATTAGTGTTTTCATTTTCTTTGGATAAATACACAGAAGTGGAATTGCTGGATCATATGGTAGCTCTATTTTAATTTTTTAAGGAACCTCCATACTATTTTTCACAGGGGCTGCACCAGTTGACATTCCCACTAACAGAGTGGGAACATTCCTTTTTCTGCACACCCTCACATACACTTGCTATTTCTTGCCTTTTTGATACTAACCAATCTGACAGGTGTGAGGTGAGATCTCATATGGTTTTGATTTGCATTTTTCTAATAATTAGTGATCTTTTCATGAATCTCTTGGCCATCTGTATGTCTTCTTTGGAGAAACGTCTGTTCAGGTCCTCTGCCCATTTTGTGATCTGATTGTTCATTTGGTTTTTCGTATTGAGTTGTATGCGTTCTTTATATATTTGCATATTAACCATTTATCAAATATATCATTTGCAAATATCTTTTCCTATTTAGTAGGTTGCCCTTTTTTGTTTTGTTGATGGTTTTCTTCACAGTGCAAAAGATTTTTAGTTTGGTGTAGTCTTAATTGTATATTTTTGTTTTGTTACCCTTGCCTGGGAACACAGATCCCATGCATATATATTGCTAAGACCAACACCCAAGAATTTACTGCCTATGTTTTCTTCTAGAAGTTTTGTAGTTTTAGGTGTCATACTAGGTCTTTAATCCATTTTAAGTTTATTTTTGCATATGGTAGAAGAAAGTGGTCCAGTTTTATTCCTTTGGATGTAGCTGTCCAATCTTCCCAGCACTATTTGTTAAAGAGATGTCTTTTCCTCATTGTATAGTCTTGTCTCCTTTTACGTAGATTAATTGACCATATAAGCATGGATTTATTTCTGTGCTCTCTGTTTTGTTCCATTGATCCATGTGTCTGTTTCTGTGCCAATATATTGTTTTGATTGCTATAGCTTTATGGTATAGTTTGAAATCTGGGAGCATGATATATCTAGCTTTGTTCTTCTTTCTCAAGATTGCTTAGGCTATTTGAGTTTTTTTTGTGGTTCCTACAAATTTTAGGATTATGTGTTCTATTTCTGTGAAAAATGCTAGTGGTGTTTTCATAGATATTACATTGAATCTGTAGATTTTTTTGCAGGTAGTGTGGACATTTAAACTATAATTCTTCTAATCCATAAGCATGGTATATCTTTCCATTTATTTTGTTACCTCTAAATTCTTTCATCAATATCGTACAGTATTCAGAGTATCACCTCTTCAGCTAAAATGTGTTCCTAGGTATTTTATTCTTACTGATACAATTGTAAATAGGATTTTTTTCTTAATTGCTCTTTCTGATGGTTCATTATTAGTGTATAGAAATGCAACAGATTTTCTGTGTTAATTTTGTATCCTGAAACTTTACTGAATTTATTAGTTCTAATCATGTTTTTGGTAGACTCTTTAGGATTTTGTATATAAAATATGCCATCTGAAAACAGTGACAGTTTTACTTCTTATCAATTTTGTTCTTTCATTTCTTATTCTTATCTGATTGTTGTGGCTAGGATTGCCAGTACAGTGTTTGAAAAAAGTGGTGGGAGCGACCCAGCTTCAGCTGCTGGCAGTTCCCTGGGTGGGTGGGCCTAAATCTCCCACAACCAGGGCAGGAGCTGCTCTGGAGGACCACCAGCTTTCTAAGCAGCCTGCCTGATGTCTAGGGTAGGAGCTACTTTGCCAGGAGTACCAGTCAGGACCAAGGGCATCTGCCATTGTGGCGAGAGCTGCTTTGGAGGGGATATTCTGTCCTTGTCAGTTCTCCTCACTGGGTGTGAAGAGGCAGGAGCTACTTTGGAAGGGCACCCTTGGGGTGGGTGGGTTGGGGGAGGTGGATCCACAGGAAACACAGGACAGAGTAAGTTTTGCTAGGGAAGTAAATGGAGAGTGTCCGAACGGTTCCTGCCAGCATTAGGCCAGTGAGACAGAGCATGGTAAGAAAAATTCTGCCTACCATTGCATACATTCTCTGGGAAAGTTTCTTTCGATCCCTACCCTTCCAGCACACAATGTAAAATTAGTCAATAAATCTCTTTTATGTATGGCCCAGGCATTTTTCAAAGTGCTGCCTCTGTGCTGGGTCTTAGAACGAGTGAGTTTGTGCGCAGGCCCTTTGAGAACAGTCTCAGTTTCCTGTAACCCTCCTGCACTCCCAAAGTTAAGCCCTGATGCATTTCAAACCTTCCAGAGTAGAGCCCTACTGATTTTCAAAGCCAGACATAGGGACGCCCACCTTTCTGGTACAGATCCCAAGGGCAGGGGGTGCCCAATGTGTGGTTTGAACCCCTCGCTCCTCAGGGAGAACTTCTACAGGTGCAATATGCCTCCTGCTTGTCAGTCCCTATGCCAGGGGTTTGGGTCCTGACCAGACTGCATCTCTGTCCCTCTTATTTTTCTTGATGTGGCTTTTAATTTAACTGTGGAAGAGATATTCTGATGGTCTTTGGCTTATTCTTAGAGAGAGTTGCTCCATATGTTGTTGCAGCCTCCGTGTATCCATGGAAGAAGGTGAGCTTTGGATCCTTCTACTCCGCCATCTTGATCCCAAGAACCACCTTTGGCCCAGTTTTAAAGTGAAATTTACACCTAATAATTCTTTATTCTTTTAAATTATAGCAAAAGTATCATTTAAAAAAGAAAACTATAGCAGCTAAAGTATATATGATGATGATAATGATAACGATGATGTTGTTTTGATTTGATGGCAAAGGCATAAATTAAGAATTGTGTTTGCCTACTTAGCAGGAGATCTGAGATTAATACATAAAACAGGACTGATAAAAGAAATCAGAAATAAAAATGACCAAAAGAAGCATAATTAGAGATGTAAAGGATATATATTATATGCAATTGCTCCATATCAGATGTAAGAAGCGTGGTTTAACATGGACTTTTAGTTTAATCATAGATGTAATTATTTTGGCATGATAATAAAAATTTTATAGATGTAAGATACATAGCATTGGTTTGCATATTAAAGTTGTACAGCGTACTGACAAGAAGACTACCTTGGGTCCCTTATAATTGATACTGTGTTTTAAGTATTTTGCACTGAATTGTGAAATATATATCCTAAGGAACTTTTAAAGGAATAGGTATGGTATAAAGAAGAAAAAATTTTGAAATCTTGTTTAAGTAATACTCAGTTTCAGATATAAAACATTAGTATCTCTGAAGCCTCCTCTCTTACCGTGCTTTTTCTTTATGCCCTGATGTGGTTAACGAAGCTCAAATTTACATGATTTGGCAACCTTTCCTGGTTTCTAGAGTCACCTAGTTTTTGGAATATTCATTCTCTTCTTTCTTGGCAGCTTATCTTTACGTTCATGATACTACCTTTTTGAAATGTTATTCCACTCTCGGAATTGTTTACATTAGAAAGGCTGTTCAGTGTACCATAATTCTTGTTGAATTATCAGTCAAATATGTTTTTTATTTGAAATACAACAACAAGTACCAAGTTCATTTTAATCCAGGAGGGTCATATTTTATGCATGCAAGTGGATTTGTAGATAATTATAGTAGACAGCAGGAAGATGGATAAATCGTTTGTTGCTTTTATAAAGGAGAAGATAAGCATTTAGTCCTCCAGAAGTGCTATTTTAAATATTATCCTGGAAGATATTAGGCCAGAGCACTGGAACCTAGAGCATTTTCCATGCCTAACAAATGTGGCAACAAAACAATTCCAGAGCAGAAAAAATTTGTATTTTTATTAAAATGGTCAGAGTACCAATGCTGGTAACTGCTGAAAGAGCTGTAAAGAAAAAAAATAACAATATTATGATTTAAAGAGATATAAAATTGTGGTGCCTTCATTTCAAGAAATGTTTTCTCTACCCAAGCCATTTTTGAGAACTTAATACAAAAATAAAGAAAATAGGGAAGCTGGAGTAAAAAATAATGACATCATGACAGATGTTTCAGACACAGTTAAAATGGTTATTGTGGCAATAGCTCAGCAGTAGTGGGACAAAGAACGGAAGATAAGCACCTGCATTATAGATATAAGGATTGACGATGTCCTCTAACCCAGCATCATAGGCGAATCAGAATGCACCTAACAAATAATCAGTGGAATATTTTAAGATACACGTATGTACGTATCACCCTGATAATCACTCTTTAAGGAATATCCAAAAGAATAAAAAAGAATGCTAGAATTTGACCTATTTCTTTATCGGTTCACCTAAAATGCACCTATAATTATAAAATTTAAATGATAAAAAACAATTTTGTATATCTTTTCATATCATTGTTCTATTAAAATGTAAATCATTCCAGGAACTATTTGAAGGTCTTTTTTTCTTTAATCCTTTCCTGCCCTTTGGAAAACAGAACTCAAAATCTTTTTTCTTCTAAAGCATACATAATTTAGCTGTATCTGACATATTGATTGTTTGCATTTCATTCCTGTCTGTGCATAGGCTTGAAATAATCCTTGAAGTATTCAGGAGGAAGGTGTAGGCTGAAGGATTCCGCCTACGTCACTCCTTGCTCTAGAACTTTTTGTTTTTTAGCTGTAAATTGGTAATTCTATGTTAATTTTCATTTAGAGAATTTCTTGGCTTCAATAATCTGAAACAACAACAACAACAAAACTACATTTCTGTGAATACAGGATTGACACAGATTGTTTTTCTTCTACTTTAAGCTTGACTATGGAGTTGAGCAATTAATTGTTCAGTTATTCCTAACAATTATTATAATGATCAAACAAGAATATCAATTTAAAAGTATTTATAAACGTAAAATCTCTTAAGTGATTTTGAAACTACTTCCGTCAGAGTGTCTATATTTGACATTTTCAATATAAGATTCATTTACTAAGAGATTAATTAGCCCTATTTTCCACTCTATGTTCAATCTAAAAATGTACATTTTGAATAATGTCTTTTTTTTAGAAAGTGAAAAATACAGATTTTTTTCAAAAGCTGTCTTTTTTCCAAAGCTTTTCTTACAAAAACACTCTGAAAATGGTTACCAAGTATGATTCATTGCTGACAAAAAAAAAAAAAAAAAAAAACAAGAAATGTGAAAGATTTTCTATGTATCTCATTTTTTAAAAAATGTAGTATTTTTGCGGTTCACTAATTATTCCATGGTTGACATTTTCAGTGGTGGGAATTAACTGGTATTTTGTTATTCATTGTTAACCTGACATGACCTTTGTTTGCTGTAATATGTTGTTGGTAGAAATGAACACACGTGTAGGACTTGTAGCTGGTAAGATACAAGAATAAAAATTACTATTTTAAATTATTTTGAAGTTTAAAAATCACTGAAAGTCTGTGTATTGGCAATATATTTGTTTAAAAAACTGCATTAAGGCACAAGTAATTATAAATACATAATTTTAGCCTTATTTCCAAATGTTACACTCATTTCTTTCCCATCAGTGGAAATTTCCGCACTATAAAAGTTTAAATACACTTTTAATTCTTAGCAGATTTCAATGTTTTTATTCAATTACCTCACTGTGCAGATTGTACCTTACTGTCGTATAAATTGAGTTATTTGCCTCAATTTCAAATAAAGAAAAACCAAAAATTACACTGAATTCCAGTGTGTAAGTCAGATTCATATGGTATTAATTTTAATCAAAAATAATTATTCAAAATCATGATCTCCTTTCTTCATATTGATGCTGGGTGACTATTGCATCAGATAATTTGGAGACAACTTAAGGAAAGAACATCTTCATATACCTTTCCAAAAAATATATTTATGTTGTTGAAAATAAAAACTCCCACTGTTCTAGAAAAAGAACAGAGAATAGGTTAATAATGACATATCAGTAGAAATGTAACTTTTATATCTACCACAGTGTCTGTGTACATCACCTCAACCCATCCCACCAAATATCTTTGTTGAATAGGTAGTAAAACTGAGGAGAGGGGAACCTGGGTGGCTCAGTCGGTTAAGTATCTGCCTTCAGCTGCGGCATGATCTCAAGCTCTTGGGATCAAGCCCTGCATCAGGATCCCTGCTCAGTGGGGAGTCTGCTTTCCCTCTCCCTTAGCCCCTCCCCCCAGCTCATGCTCATCCAGGCTCTCAAATAAATAAATAAAATATTTTTTTAAAAACTGAAGAGAGTAGAGAATAAAAGAGATAGTAATACCATAAACTGATTATTGGTGATGAGCATAAGGAATATTATTCACAAGGAGAAATTTGAGTTGCAAAGTTGATAAAAATGAAGATATTAAAGATATTGAATAAGAGAGAAATTTCTGATAATCATGGCCCTGTAAAAATCTGTGGGTATAGAAAACAGAGTTCTATGTCAGTTGAAATGACAGATATCACTCAGTAAGATAACTAATATTTAACAAGACAATACACATATTGCATTTTGAAATGAATATGAAATATTTTGAATAAAGAACACAAACAATGTTGTATGGTTACTTTGAATTGATTATGGTTACAACAGTAGTGAACGGTTGCCACTGTAATTTAAGAAACATTCTATGTAGGACCTGGGATATAAGCAATATCAGTCTGATAAATGGAACAAGTGATAAGCTTAAATCAGTGTAGTGATGACTAACTAGTAATGTCTTCAGGAATGTATAAGAAAACACACTTGGGAATGGATATGTAAGAGCAGTATTTGTACCTACGATAAGGGGAAGAGCTAGACTGACTTGAAGAGATCTAAGAAGTAATCAGGGAAAATAAGATAATTTTTGAGCAAGAAGGGAATTAGAGAATAAAGTGGTGACTGAATTGAGAGTAGGGGATGCTGCTTTATATGTGTAGCCCAGGAACTGCTGAGTTTCCCTCTTTTTCCCTTTCATATAACTGGCCTTCAACAACTTAAAACAAAAACAAAAAGAAAGTTAATTGTAATTTTTGATAGCATTTGAATGATTCTGTACCCTTTTAACTACTATACAATGTTTAAGGAAAGCCTTGCTAGTTGAGGACTTTACTTGTCTTCTCAGAAGGACTGGAACTTCAACTCAATTACCCAGATGTCCATCTTCATTCCATCTCATGAATTTAGTTTTTATTTTGTTTTGTTTGTTTTTAAAGATTTTATTTATTTATTTGAGAGAGAGAGAGCAGAGTGAGAGAACTCAAGCGGGGTGGTGAGGTGGGGGGCAAAGGGAGAGGGAGAAGCAAACTCCCCATTGAGCAGGGAGCCCAGTGATGCTGGCCCATCCCAGAACTCTAAGAACATTGCCTGAGCCGAAGGCGGGTGCTTAACCGACTGAGTCACCCAGACGTTCCCCATCTCATGAACTTAGTATTGGACTATGAGAAGATGTACAGGTGGCTGTTGAATTCTAGATCAGTGTACTCACCAGTGGGAAATCTGGGGCCATTAGGTAACTTAGTTAATAAGCACACTTCTGGTAAAATCCTCTGTAGTTTCCTTTTCCACGCTCTTGAGAATATCTTCAGTTAATCTTTGAAGAAGAAACACTTCTTTTATTAGCAGAGTTGTATTTTTTCCTGTTATAAAAGAATCTCCAATATGGAGCTTAGTAACCCAAAGATCTCTGGCTATAGCAGTAACAAAAATTAGCATATTCATAATTAAGGAATATTTTTTTTGTTTTCTTTATGTTGTTATTCCGTTAACTGAGAAGATTCATATTCCCCTAGGGTATATAGTTAGTATTGGTTAAACAGATTTGCCAATTTGTCACAATCATAGACATTCTAACAAAGCTGGTGAAAAATTATAGTCATAAGTAGATATTAGTGTCAGTGACTCTTGGAAAGAAAATAATGCACATATAACAATATGAATAAAATAACCATAGACTGAAATATTAAGTTAATCATTTATTTACTTAAGATTCATAATATGGTCCTACAACAAATTTGTTAATACAGCAAATACAGCATAATGGAAATATAAAGAATATTAAGAATGATTAAGGATATAAAGAAAGATTGAAGCTATGACCCCAAACCACTGAGATCATTGTCAGAATCTTTCTAAAGACCACAGATTTAATTTTTTTTCTCAGACTTCTAAGGAATGTATTTTATATTCTAAATGTTCTCAAGAAGCGTGCTTTGCAATCTGCTCAGAATGACCCATGTTGTGTTCTTATAGATTGTCACATCTCTTCATTTTATCTAGTATATAACAAAATATTTGCTTCATTTCAGGAAGTTCAGTAACAAAGTAACAAAATAATTCAGGAAGCCAAATTACTTTTTTAGATACATTTGATCCAATTTTTACTGGATTATTATTAAGATATACCAATGGGTTTTACTCTATATGATTTTTCAGCTCTAATAAGATGCCATTAGAAAAAAATTATCTATTCCTGCAATTATTAAACCAGAAAGAATGCTTTTTTGTTTTGTTTTGTTTGGTGACAAATCTCTTTGGATCATGGTAGTTTTATGGAAAAGCTCATTTCCTAACTCGAAAAAAGAAAGGCATAATTACAGAAGGGTTGTGTTGTGGGTTGAATTGTGTTCCCTCTCCCCAGATTCACATGTTGAAGTCCTAATCCCTAGCATCTCAAAATATAATCTATTTGGACATAGGACAATTATGTTTAAATGAAGTCATATATATGTATGACCTTGATCCAATCTAATTGCTGTCTTTCTAAGGAGAGGAAATTTGGACACTCAAAAAAGATATCAGAAAAACAGGCCTCGGGGCGCCTGGGTGGCACAGCTGTTAAGCGTCTGCCTTCGGCTCAGGGCGTGATCCTGGTGTTCTGGGATCCAGCCCCACATCAGGCTCCTCTGCTATGAGCCTGCTTCTTCCTCTCCCATGAGCCTGCTTCTTCCTCTCCCACTCCCCCTGCTTGTGTTCCCTCTCTCGCTGGCTGTCTCTATCTCTGTCAAATAAATAAATAAAATCTTAAAAGAAAAGAAAAGAAAAACAGGCCTCCTGAGGAGAGTTGAGAAGGTAACCATCTGCAAGCCATAGAGAGTCTTCAAGAGAAACCAAACATAATAACACCTTAGTCTTGAATTTTTAACCTCTATGAGCTATGAGAAAATAAATTTCTGCCGTTTAAGCCACCACTCTGTAGTATTTCGTTATGGTAGCTCTAGCATACTACTATAGGTGGGTAGGATGGCACAACTGACAGTATTTTAATAGTTAAGAGAAAAGAAAGGATCACATGCAGTTAATGGCATGTACTCACAGACACAAAAGTGTGACATTTTCTTATTGGAAAATTCTGAATATGGTTTGAAAGACACACAGGATATGAATTTGGTGATTGAGAAGGTATCAAATTGTGAAAAGCTTCCTATGCCATGGTATGTGGTTGATTTTTAATCTGTGGATAATGAAGAGCCATCACACACATTTTCAAGAAAAAGCAGTAAGAGTGAATGCAAGGCTCAAATGATGAAAGAAAATTTTGTGTTCAGGAAAGACATTCTAAAGGATTATTATTATTTTTTTTTTTTTGAAGTTTAAAAATAGTCATGTGATGTCCTTGTCCCAGAAAAATCTAGGAAAAGTAACTGTGGGGAATACTCCTGATTCAGAAACAATTTAAAATCAATTCTAAACAAATAACTATAAATACTTTTCTTAATGACTAAGTTAATAAATACATTTGGCAGAAGAAGCACTGCATGGTTTTAGTATGACAAGGTAATTAATACCTGATGTGGCTTTTCACTGCCCCAGTCAACCAACGATAACTGTTTTTCTAAATTTTGATTTTAAGTAGTGTTTCTGAATAGATTTGACTGATGTTTAGCGTTTGTCAAAAACAGGAAGCCATGAATAGATTCAAGTAATCCGTTGTTTTGTCTCATCTGAAGAATGATGAGGTAAAGGAATTCCATTAAAATTTTGAGGTATTTTAGGGAATCTTAATTTAATGATAAAATCCAGTGAAGAAAAAAAAATGCTGTGAACTGACTGAAACTTGCCTGAAACACCAAGAAAGGTATAAAAGTAGTGTAAGTTATTTGTGATATAAAAGTACCTGTAGCTTTGAAATCCAGGAAAGAAAGAAAACAGAAAAAGGAAAGGACTTTGATAGATGCCCTTATAGCCCTCCGATTCCCAGGAGTTTTGATTCTGTTTCTTTACTTTTCTTTGGACTGTTATATAATCTGATGTCTGAGCCACCAAAGCGCCTCTGAACTAGTGTTTATGCCACTGCGCCCCGAGTCTTTCAGGGTTAATTATGGGCAAAATACAGTACTTAAGAGAAAGGTAAAAATGAATTACCTACCTGAAATATCCTTTCAGGTTTATGACTCTCAGGATGCAGAAATATTTTGTTCCTAGTTTCTAATGGCATCCATGATGTCAAGATTTAGTGTAAGAATGCACTGAAAGTGACGTTTATATTAAAGCTGCCAAGACCAAGGTATCTAGAAAACTGGTTCGCTATGAGAATTGCCTTATGAAAGAAATGCAAAAATCCGTGCAGTTGTGGGCTGAGTGTGATATACAATGTATGGTTGGGGCATCATTCGATTTCATTTTTATTTATATTCTATTTGGTGATAGGGTCTTTGGAAAAATAAGTTCTTACCTCTAAGTATACTTGCATGTGCAGACTGCTTTATGAAGAAACTGGTTTAACTGATGGTCACAACAAATTCATTATGAATACTTTTGGGAGAAGAAAACCTCACTGAGGTGCCTCTTCTGTCACAGGAATTCTGAAAGTGATTCCAAACTATGCTGGGTGTCTTCGTTCTCATAAATCTCCATTGGGGCGCCTGGGTGGCACAGCGGTTAAGCGTCTGCCTTCGGCTCAGGGCCTGATCCCGGCGTTATGGGATCGAGCCCCACATCAGGCTCCTCCGTTATGAGCCTGCTTCTTCCTCTCCCACTCCCCCTGCTTGTGTTCCCTTTCTCTCTGGCTGTCTCTATCTCTGTCAAATAAATAAATAAAATCTTAAAAAAAAAAAAATAAATCTCCATAAAGGCAAAAAGCTATTACAGGCATCATATTTCTAAGTTCCTGTGTTTTTACAGTGTAATTTTTTAAAAACCAAGAAAGCAGTCAATAAGAAAGTCAAGTGCCATTTTTAAATAAGGAAGCTAGCCTTAGATTGCACGATAAATTGTTTTTTGTTGTTGTTAATGTTTTCTAGAAAACCTGGATTTCTTGCAAGTACATCTCTATGGCTTTTCAAGGAGATGTATTGATGGGGAAAGAATATGCTCATTATTATTATTTTTTTTTTTTTTGTCCTGCAGGGAGCATATTTGCACACATTCACTTCTTTCAACTTTCCTCTTTACTCTGTACAAGGGAACATCTATGCAGCTTGAGTAATTTTTTGGTCTGGTTGTGTAACATTCTCAAGTGACCCCTTTCCGGTCCATGGAAAATTTAGTGGTAATGTGAATGAGAACTTCTTGGACTGGTTATAAAAAAAACCTCAAATTTCAACGGAAAAATACCAATAGGCAAAAAGAAAATATACTTTCTCTTCTCTGAGTAGGTTCATATGTTTGAGAGGATTCTACTGTGTCCCTACTTTTCTCAGTCTCACAACTGTAACAACTGTCAGTCACTCAAATTGCCTTTCACATGTGGAAGGTTTGAGGTTCTAATCAGATCTAATTCAGGTGATTGGGTTCCCTATTACTGTGTCGAAACAACTTAATGACTTGAAGGATTTAAGTAATATACTCTGAGCTAATTAACATTTGATTTTGAATTTTCTTTTTCCACTGGAACAATAGTGCGGAAGTCAGAATTATGTAACTAGAATAATTTCAGGGTTCCATTTCATTCCCAAAGTAGAGCCTAAACAATTATTTTCTGATTGGTGGCTGGGGGGTGGGGGTGAGGGGTGTGTGTCGGAGTGGGTAGGGTAAAATTCCCAAAGAAAGGCAATTTGTATTTCATCTAGATTACTTTTCTCTGAGTATTTCTCATGGTTATTGATAACAGCCACATGAATCCTATTTCAATATTCTAGTAACCATATAATACATTCATTTATCTATGCATTTGTTAATTTATTTTTTCATTCAGTGACTATTAAACTACATTCTGGGACTCATGCCGGGCACAAGAAATACAAAAATGCTTAAGATAGAGTCCATGTTTTTATGGAGGTTATGAGCTGGTAGTGAGATATTTTAAAAACAATATTTAAAAATGTTGAAAATAAAAACAAATTTTATTTTCTGTGATGTATCATAGATTTATTTGACAATATTATAACTAGACACAATTTCATGATGTTGTTACTGGCTGTCTTTATACTCTTATTTCCTATCACTCAGCCTTACTTTTTATGTTACATGAATATTAAACAGATTTAGCTCTTCAGAAATCTTCATGTTATGCCCTTATTTTGCATAGTATTTTCTTTCTCTTCATTCCCTTCATCATAATCATTTTTGACATAGTCAATAAATTAAGCAGGCACATCATTTAATTTTATTAATGGTGACAATTGAGAGTTGTGTATTTTTTTCTTCTATTTTTTAAAATATTTAAAACACACTCTGGGAACAATCCCTTGACAAATATAATTAAAAGTTTATTTAAGAGTTTGATTTTTAATTTATATTTTAGGAGGTAGGAAATAAGTAGACAATATAATTTATACATCCAAAAATACCCACAGAAACATTAAATAGTATCATAAAGACATCTTTTTTAAATTAACTCATTAATTATGTAAAAAAGTGAATTTAGGATTCAGGATTTTAGAGTTATTTATACTTTTGTCTTGCTGTGGAGGATAAGTTAATATTTTAAACTGTTTAGATCATAGTTTGTGTGCATATGTAATTGCTGTTGTTTTGTGATCTTTATTTTTTTCAACTTTATTGTGTTATAACTGACAAAATTATAAGACAGTTACAGTGTACAATGTGATGATTTGGTACACATACTCATTATGAAAGGATTCCCCCAAACGAGTTAATACATTAATCACCAGACTTTGTGTGTGAACATTTAAGTTCTACTCTTAAGCAAATTTCAGTTATATGATACAGTGTTACCAAGTATAGTTGCCAGGTTATACATTAAGTACTCAGCCCCTCTTCATCTTACAGCTTAAAGTTTGTACCTTTTTAGCAATATCTCCCTATTTTTCTTGTCTCCCAGCCCCTGGCAACCACTTTTCTACTCTCTTTCTATGAGGCCTGCCTGCCTCCCACCCTCCCTCCCTTCCTTCCCCCCCCCATACGTATTTTTCTTGTTTTCTTTTTTCTTTTCTTTTCTCTCTTCTCTTCTCTTTTGTTGTCCTCTCTCTTCTTTTCCTCTTCTTTTCCTCTCCTTTTCTTTTTTCTCTTTTACTTTTTTCCTTTTCTTTTGCTTGTTTTATTTTAATTCTAGTTAGTTAACATAGTGTTATGTTAGTTTCAGGTGTACAATATAGTGATTCAACAATTCCACACGTCACGCAGTGCTCATCAAAAAAATGTACTCCTTAATCCATCACCTGTTTAACCCATTACCCCACCCCCATTTCTCTGGTAACCATCCATTTATTCTCTATAATTAAGAATCTTTTTCTTGGTTTCTCTCTCTTTTCGCCTTTGTTTTTTTGTTTTGTTTCTTCCACTTATGAGCGAAATCATATGTCTTTTTCTGATGACTTATTTTGTTTAGAATTATGCTGTAGCTCCATCCATATCATTGTAAATGGCAAGATTTTGGTCTCTTTGGTTGAAAAATATTCCATTGTATAAATACGTACCCCATCTTTATCCATTCATCATTTGACAGATACTTGGGTTGCTACCATATCTAGGCTACTGTAAATAATGTTGCTATAAACATAGGAGTGCATGTATCTCTTTGAATTAGTGTTTTTGTGTTCTTTGGGTAAATACCCAGTAGTGTGATTGTTAGAACATAGGGTAGCTCTACTTTTAACTCTTTGAGGAACCTCCATACTTTTTTCTACAGTAGCTGCACTAGTTTGCCTTCCCACCAACAGTGCAAGAAGGTTTCTTTTTCTCCTTTTATCTCCACAGCCTCATCAGCACCTGTTATTTCTTGAGTTGTTGATTTTAGCCATTCTGACAGGTGTGAGGTAATATCTCGTTGTAGTTTTGATTTGCATTTCTCTGATGATAAGTGATGACGAGCATGTTTTCATATGTCTTTGGCCATCTGTTGTCTTTGGAGAAATGTCTGTTCCTATCTTTTGTCCATATTTTAATTAGATTATTTGGTTTTTGGGTGTTGAGCTGTATAAGTTCTTTATATAATTTGGAGACTAACACTTTATTGGATGTGTCATTTGCAAATATCTTCTCCCATTCCATAGGTTGCCTTTTAGTTTTGTTGATTTTCCTTTGCTGTGCAGAAGTTTTTTTTCTTTTGATATTGTCCCAATAGTTTATTTTTGGTTTTGTTTCCCTTACCTCAGGAAACATATCTAGAAAAAAGTTGCTATGAGCAATGAGAGGTTACTACCTGTGTCCTCTTCTAGGATCTTTATGGTTTCAGATCTCACATTTAGGTCTCTTTGAATTTATTTTTGTGTATGGTGTAAGAAAGTGGTCCTATTTTTTTTTCTTTTGCATGTTGCAGTTCGGTTTTCTCAGTACCATTTGTTGAAGAGACTGTCCCTTTCCCATTGGATAATCTTTCCTGCTTTGTGGACGATTAATTGACCATATAATTGTGGATTTATTTATGAGTTTTATATTCTGTTCTACTGACCTATGTGTCTATTTTTGTGCCAGTACCATACTCTTTAGAGTACTACAGCTTTGTACTATAACTTGAAGTCTGGAATTGTTCTTCAGCTTTGCTTTTCTTTTTCAAGATTGCTTTGGCTATTCAGGGTCTTCTCTGGTTCCATACAAGTTTTAGAATTGTTTGTTCTGGTTCTGTGAAAAATTCTGTTGGTATTTTGATAGGGATTGCATTAAATGTATAGATTTCTTTGGGTAGTGTAGACATTTTAACAATATCCTTTCAATCCTTTAACATAGAGTTTCTTCCCATTTCTGTGTTATCTTCCATTTCTTTCATCAGTGTTTTATGATTTTAGAGGACAGGTCTTTCACCTCTTTGGTTAGATTTATTCCTGGGTATCCTATTATTTTTGGTAAAATTGTAAATGGGATTGGTTTCTTAATTTCTGTTTCTGCTTTTTTATTGGTATATAGAAATGCAACAGAATTCTGTACATTGATTTTGTATCCTGAGACTTTACTGAACTTGTTTATCAGTTCTAGTAGTTTTTTGGTGAAGTCTTTCAGGTTTTCTGTATATAATATCATGTCATCTGCAAATACTGAAAGTGTTACTTCTTTCCTACCAATTTGGATGCCTTTAGTTTCCTTTTATTGTCTGATTTCTGTGACTAGGACTTCCAGTACTATGTTGAATAAAAGTGGTGAGTGGCCATCCTTGTCTTTTTCCTGACCTTGGGGGGAAGCTCTCAGTTTTTTCCCCCACTGAGGATGCTGTTACTTGTAAGTTTTTCATATATGGCCTTTATTGAGATATGTTCTCTCTAAACCTACTTTGTTGAGGGTTTTTATCTTGAGTGGATGTTGCACTGTCAAATGCTTTTTCGGCATCTCCTTAAATAATCATGTTTCTTATCTTTTTTCTTATTGGTGTGATGTGTCACATTTATTGATTTGTGAATATTAAACCACGCTTGCAACCCAGGAATAAATCCCACTTGGTCATAGTGGATGTGATTTTTTAAGTGTATTTTTGGATTTGGTTTAGTATTTTATTGAGGATTTTCACATCAATGTTCTTCAGGAATATTGACCTATGGTCTCTTTTTTAGTGGTGTCTTTGTCTGGTTTGGCATCAGGATAATGCTGGCCTCATAGAATGAATTTGGGTTTTCCTTCCTTTTCTGTTTTTTTTAAATAGTTTGAGAAGAATGGATATTAAGTCTTCTTTAAACGTTTGGTAGAATTTGCCTGTGAAGCCATCTGGTCTTGGACTTTTGTTTGTTGGGACTTTTGCTTTTTGATTACTGATTCAATTTATTTGCTGGTTATCAATCTGTTCAAATTTTCTATTTCGTCCTGATCAATTTTGGTGGTTTATATGTTTCTAGGAATTTATCCATTTCTTCTAGGTTGTCCAATTTGTTGACATATAGTTTTACATAATATTCTCTAATAATTTTTGTATTTCTGTGGTGTCGGTGGTTATTTATCCTCTGTCATTTGTGGTTTTGTTTGGGTTTTTCTTTTTTTGATAATTCTGACTGGAGGTTTATCAATTTTATTGTTTTTTTTTTTTTTTTTTTTCAGTGAACCAGCTCCGGGTTTCATTGATCTGTTCTATTGTTTGTTTAGCTTCTATATGATTTATTTATGCTTTAATCTTTATTATTTCCTTTATTCTGCTGGCTTCAGGCTTCATTTATTGTTCTTTTTCTAGATCTTTTAGGAGTCAGGTAAGGTTGGTTGGTCGAGGTTTTTCTTGCTTCTTGAGGTAGGCCTATATTGCTATAAACTTCCCTCTTACGACCGCTTTTGCTGCATCCCAGAGGTTTGGGCCATTGCATCTTCATTTTCATTTTCATTTGTTTCCATGGACTTTTTAATTTCTTCCTTTATTTCATGGTTGACCCATTAATTGTTTAGTAGCATTTATTTAACCTCCATCTATTTGTGGCCTTTCCAGATTTTTTTTCTTGTGGTTAATTTCTTTTTTTTTTTTTTTTAAAGATTTTTATTTATTTATTTGACAGAGATAGAGACAGCCAGCGAGAGAGGGAACACAAGCAGGGGGAGCGGGAGAGGAAGAAGCAGGCTCCCAGCAGAGGAGCCTGATGTGGGGCTCGATCCCACAACGCCAGGATCACGCCCTGAGCCGAAGGCAGGCGCTTAACCGCTGTTCCACCCAGGCGCCCCTCTTGTGGTTAATTTCTAGTTTCGTAGTATTATGGTCAGAAAAGATGCACGGTATGATATCACTCTTTTTGAATTTGTTGAGTCTTGTCCAGTGGGCTAATACGTGATCTCTTCTGGAGAATGTTACATGTGCTGCTTTAGGATGGAATGTTCTGAATACATCTGTTAAATCCGTCTTTTCCAGTGTGTCATTCAAAGTTACTTTTCCTGTTGATTTTCTGTTTAGATGATCTGTCCATGGATGTAACAGGGGTGTTAAAGTCCCTTACTATTATTGTATTATTATTGATTAGTTCCCTTCTATTTGTATGAACTATTTTATGTATTTGGGTTCTCCTAAATATTTATAATTGTTACATATTCTTACTGGATTGTCCCTTTTATTATTATATATTGTCCTTCTTTGTCTCTTGTTACAGTCTTTGTTTTAATGTTTATTTTGTCCAATGTCAAGTATTGCTACTCTGGCTTTCTTTTGACATCCATTTGTATGATAGATGTTTCTCCACCTCCACACTTTCAATCTGTAGGTGTCTTTAGGTCTGAAATAAGTGTCTTGTGGGCAGCATACAGATGAGTCTAGCAGAGGCTGCTGTCTCTTTAGGGGTGGTGACCCAGCTATCACTTGCCCTCCTGTCTTGCCCTGTCCTGAGTCAGCTGAATTTTAAAGCTCTAGGCTCCAAGTCCAACTGATTTTAAAAACTCACAGAATTTAGCCCCGCTGTTTTTTAAAGCCAAATATTATGGGGATTAGTCTTCCCTGTGTGTGCTCCCTGATGTAAGGGTTCATTTCTCTGCCCTCTCCTTACACATATCTCCCTCCCTCTGCAGGCAGCCTCCCTCCACCTTTCTGACTTTCCTAACCTCCAGTTGTGGCTTCTTCTCTATATTTAGTTGTGAAGTTTGTTCTGCCAGTCTTCAGATCATTCTCCAGTTTATGGAGACGTGAATGTTATCTATTCGTAAACGTAGGCCATGGAGTGCTCATGGTCCTCCTATTCCAGCTTCTTCCCCCAGACTCCGTACCAGATTTGGTGAGCCTTTTATGCTGACTTATTTTAAGTCAAGCAGTATTCTTCCTCCTCGTTAATTCTCTTTTATTATAGTGTCCTTGTCTGGCTTTGGTATCAACAGGGTAATGATGACTTTATAACATAAGTTTGGAAGTGTCCCTTCCTTTTTTTTTTATTATAGTGTGCAAAAAATTAATATTAATTTTTCTTTAAATGTTTAGTGGAACTTACCAGCATAGCTGTCTGGTCCTGGAATTTCTTTGGGTACTCTTGTGCCCATTAAGAACTGCCTCTTTATTTGCTACAGTCCTGTGTGATTCATGAATACAAGCCCCATTGGTTATTAGAGCCAGGCTCCCTGGGGTTCTCAGGCCGGAGCCATAAAAGCTGAAAACCATAAATGTACGCAAGCTCTTCCAAGGAGTTGTTGGTATCTTGGTGTGAAGCAGAGGGGAAAAGCTGGAGATGTCTACCATTTTCCCCAGTCTCTTGGGAAAATTATAGCCAGTCTCTTAAATATGTGCTAAATTAGAAGCCTGGCCCTCAAACCATAGCTTTTAAAGTATGTAGCTGGACTCCTTTCAGAGAAAAACTGAGAGATGGTCAGACTGTCTATTCCCTGTACACTGAGGCCTTGGGGAATAACTGCTGCAAATGCTCCTGTGCTCGTTAGCAACTGCTGTTTGTTTGCCGTAATCATGTGGGTCTCATGGATGCAAGTTTCATTGGTTTTCAGAGCTGGGTGTATTGGGGGACACATCCCTTACGTGGAAGTCTTAAAGGTCGGGGCACTAGATGTGTGATCCAAACCCTTTGTTGCTCAGGGAGAAGCAGGGGGTTGGAGTTTCTCTGCCAGTTGTATGTCACTATGCTGGAGGTGTTGTTTATGGTGGGAGTGCCTCAGCTTTTCCTACCCACTTCATCGTGACTGTATTCTCACTTACCCAGTGTGTGGGGGTTGTTCAACTACTTTCTGGATTTTGTTCAGTGGTAATTGCTTCATGTATATCTGTACACTCAATATACATATGGTTGAAGGCGAGTTCAGGAGCCTTTTATATTGCTATCTTGGTCCATCCACAACTATAATTTTGATTTTTAATTTAAATACAAGTTTCAGAGACTTGTTTTCATCCTATTACAATAACTAGTACTAGAGGTGGCCCTTTTTCATAAGCTACTAAAAAATTGGGCAAAATATAAAACAAAACAAAACAAAACTTTCATGCATTGGACCACAGAGACTGTGATTTTTGAGAGAAGGGAAACATATGATGAGAGTCCTACAATTTTCCTGTCTGATTTCTGAGGTGATTTCCCAAGCAGTAATGTATTTAGGAAGTCCAAGCAATGTACAGAAGTCTTGTTGAGTTGAAGAGTCAGAGATTAGAATTCAAGAAGTCTTCTGGATGAAAATTGTGGACGGGAATGGGAGTACTATAGAAAAAATGGACTGCACAGAAAAAGAGCTCCAGAAATCTGCATGAAAGTATTGTTTTTATTAGTTTGGGCTGCTCTAATAAAAATACCATAGATTGAGTGGCTGGAACAATAGACCTTAATTTCTCACAGTAGTGGAGACTAGGGAGTCCAAGATCAAGGGGCCAGACTATTTAGTTCCTCATAATGGTAATCTTCCTGATTGCAGACAGATGCCTTCTTGCAATGTTCCCATAAGTTGGAAAGGAAGATCATCTCTCATGTTTCTTCTTATGAGGATACTAATCTCATTCACAAGAGCTCTAACCTCATGACCTAATTACCTCCCAAAGGCCCCACCTCCAAATACCATTACACTAGAAATAAGGCTTCAACATATTGAATGCAACAAATATTGTCCATAGCAGGCATCTTTGAATCTATTGCCTGAATACTAATGCATTCATGCATAGGGTAAAATGTTATCTGAGGCCAGACAGCAAATGTCAGGAATACTGTAAGATAAACATTTCCCAAAGCTTACACAGAGTCTAAATGTTTTCATTGAATACTTGGGAATTCAGTAACGAGCTAGGGCATTTCTTAGTAGTGAGGTTAACATAGTATTAGAATAATTTAGACACATACTTAACAAAGCTTACAAAGTCTTAACAAGATCAAATTGATTTATAAATAACCAAAATGCCTGACAAAACAAACAAGTCATTAAATAAAACAAAATTCTGTTACATGAAATAATGTAACATTCACACTATTGGTCTGCAATTAAAAAAAAAACAAACTAATACATTATGAAGAAATGGGAAAATGTGACAAGAGAAAAATCAGTCATTACAAATAGACACAGAAATGATAGATATGGTGGATTGCACTGATACACTGAGATACCTGCTATAAGTATTATCAACCTAGGGACGCCCAGGTGTCTCGGCTGGTTAAGCGACCAACTCTTGATTTCTGCTCAGGTCATCATCTCATGGTCATGAGATCAAGCCCTGCATTGGGTGCCATGCCCAATGTGGGATTCTCTTTCTCCCTCTCCCTCTGCCCCACCCCTCACTGCTCATGTGCATGCACACTCTCTCTCTCAAAAAAAAGTGTTTTCAACTTGCTCAAATATTTAAAGAAAAACAAACAGTATGTGGACAGAAATAGAAGATATAAAAAGGAAACAAAGATAATTCTTAAGCAGAAAATGATACTATAGGAAATCTAAAAGTTACTGAATGAGAATAACAACTGATTAGATCCTGTTGAAGAAAACATTAGTTAACTTAATGACATGGTGATCAAAAATAACTATGCAGAAACTCAAAGAGAAAAATGCTGACAAAAGAAAAAAATGAACATTATTTCAGTGAATTGTGAATCAATATAAAGCAGTCAAGTATATATTCAATTTGTGTTGACCTCAGGTAGGCTAAAAACACATTTAAGAAAATGTTTAAAAATTTCCCAGTTTGATAAACTTATAAAAATTTTAAACTCTTAGCAGGAAAATCACATATAAAATTGAATGGCACATAATAATTTAGTTTTTGGAAACAATACAGAAATAAGTCACAAAGGCATCTGATAGAAATGCTACATAAAATAGAGTAATAAAGTGATTGGTCTTCTTATCAGAAACAATGAAGCCCAAAAAAGCAAAAAAAAAAAAAAAAAAAAGTATTAATGGAAAAAAAAAAGGTAGCTTAAAGTTCTTTATTAAGCATAAATATTTAAAAAATACATTAAACAATATCAAGTTTGTAGAGGAATATGGAATATTCAATAGCTTTATACATTGTTCATGAGAGTATGAAATTGTATTGTCACATCAATAACTATGAATTGTCTGAGATTTATTGTAACTTGCAAACTAACATTTTAATCTTTTACTATTTCCTGCATGCTAGCAGAAAATGCAAGATTTCTGGATCATATATAAATGACTCTATTACTCATGGCACAGTAAGCAAAAAAGCTTCATGTCTGCATTTTTCCTCTGCCCTCCAAGTCCCATAAAAGCAATGCAGAGTGATCCCAATAGATGGGTCCAGTGGGTCACATCATAATTGAGAAATCACAAACTTCAGGAATTTAATTATTTTATAATATGCACTAAACCTGACCTCTGCCTTTTAGGAAGACATATTTTCACTTTGGATACTTAATGAATCTGGAGGGAGAGTGAACTCTAAGTCTGTTCTCTGTCTTTCTCTTTTTATATAAATGTGTGCAGGTGTGTGTGTATGTGTGTGTATACACAGAAAAAATGGAAAAATGGTCTGGAACAAAGACTGTCAGTGTCTTTGCTGTAAAGAAATATAGAAATATAACAAACCCATAAAGAATTATCTTTAATAGCACTTTGGAAACTAGTTAGTGTCTTATAAATCTAAATACATATATTTACTCTGTGACACAGAAATTCCAAATCTAGGTATTTCTTCAAAAGAAATGCACAAGAATGTTCATAGTAAAATATATAAATAACATTCAGAACCCAGTAATAATTCAAACAACTCAAATAGTGGCTAAAAGAATTAAAAACATGTGAAAGTCTATTAAGCAGATAAAAAGATGCTCTAAATTATTACTCATTAGGGGATTAAAAATCAAAACCACTGTGAGTTACTATCAAATATCCAATAGAATAATTAAAATAGAAATTTTGAAAATATTGAAAATACCAAGTGTTTGTAAAATGATAAGCAACTGTAATTCTTATGCATTTCTCTCAGATATGAAATGGTATGATTTCTTTTAGAAATAGTTTTATTACTTTGTGCACATTGCTGCATCATACTCAGGTTGAAGGCAGGGAAAAGGAAAAACAAAACAGAACATCAATAAGACAATCCATACTTTTTTTTTAACCATGAAAATCCCCAAAAGGTTATTATACTTTATTATTCAGAACTGTGTCCCATGACCCACTCGTATCAATCAGAAGTTTGAAGAACCGGTATTTTACTACTACAGTGGAGGAAAAAAAGAAGTTGGGAATTGGTGATGAAGCATCAAAACAGTGAGGGTGTGGGGAAAATATTTTTTGCATCCAAGAGCATAGAGAACATCATGCAAAATTTGTTTCCAAAACATTAAATAGAATTATCACAATTCCTAAGGGAAATTCTTCTGGTTAGATGAAATTTCTATTTATGTATATGTTAGAAAATGTTTGCTATGCATTATTTCTTTTTCATCTTTTCACAAAATAAAAGACAATTCAAATTTTCTCATGATTCTGTTGACAAATTCTTAATACTGATTTTATTTAAAAACAGCCACAAATATAATAGTTCTAATAAATTTCAACTTTAACCATGTTAAATGAACCATTTTATATTCCTAGAGCTCATAGGGTTTTGAACCACATATGGTAAGAGACAAATGACTTATATATAACAAAAACAAAAATAATGTTCTAACCATCTGCCATTCAGAACTTTTTATAGAGCATACAATTTTAAAATCATTTTTAAAAGTTGTTATAATAAGTTTATATAATAATTTATAAATACATTTGCATAGTTTGGATCTAAAGCAAAGCAGACTATTCCTATGAAATTTTAAAAATAATTAGCTTGACTATGTAGCTTCTGGTCATTCTTCTAACACAGCATTTGTTTTCATATCCATCCATCCCCTGCCCTAAGAGGAAACCACCCTTATAAGTATTTTATACCACCCTGGAAGGAGCCCTCCACCTTTTCCCATGTGATAGGTAGATGACAAAAACCTGATTGGGTGACAGGCACATGAAGGGTTAATCAAATTAAAACACCTTATGGGCCAACAAGCCCATAAGAACCCCTAGATTTAGAAACTTTGGTGGCAACCCTCTTGGGCTCCTCCCTCTTTGGGAGCTTTGTATTGTCGCTCAATAAACTTCGTTTTGCTGCCCACCACTCTTCATCTGGTCCTCCTCTTCATTCTTCAAAACAGCGTGACCAAGAATTGTGGGCACTGAAGGAGAAGAAATCCTGCAAAAACAATCTGAAGGAAATAGTATATTCTATTGTTTGTCTTATCCAGTTAGGTTGTTTTCCTACTCGGCAGAGAAATAATTTTGTTTCTCTTTCATTATAGCTTAAATGTGGAATTACCTGCTCTTTTCAAAAGATACCACATTTTTTCCTTTTAAACATTCTTATCATAGTGTCTCAATTTTCTTATTTCTTTCCTGTATCAATCCTAGCTAGCTGAATAAATTGATTTCAAAAATTGCTTTTTCTAGAGAACCTTTACCAAGCGAATAACCTAGAATTTGTATCCCTCTCATTGGCCCTGCAACCCCCGCATTGATCCCCTTCTCTTGTTTTATTATGCTACTTACTCTGAACTTTCTCAGCCATTAGACTGTGATGTCTTTGTAGGCATGGACCCTTTTCTTATTTGTTTCCCTAGCACTTAATGTTGTGCTTAAAATACCATACCAATGCAATATTTATGAAGAAATGGCATTTAATTCTATATCTGCATCTAAGAATTTAATAAAGTCAATCACAATTGATGGTACTTTAGCTACCATCCCATGCATATTATTGGCTGGTTAAACACCAGACTCATGACTCTCATTAAAACTTGGTAAAATCGGGGCGCCTGGGTAGCGCAGTCGTTAAGCATCTGCCTTCGGCTCAGGGCGTGATCCTGGCGTTCTGGAATCGAGTCCCACATCCGGCTCCTCGGCTGGGAGCCTGCTTCTTCCTCTCCCTCTCCCCTGCTGTGCTCCCTCTCTTGCTGGCTGTCTCTCTCTCACGTAAATAAATAAATAAAATCTTTAAAAAAAAAAAAAAAAACTTGGTAAAATCATGATGAAATTCTGGAAGGAATTTTATTATAGGACTAACTATTATTGAAACTATTGATACTGTTATTACTCCAGAGATTAGAAAGTAAGCTGTTTACTTAGAAAAATTTTTTAGACTGTCAAACTGGAAATGTAAGAAACCAAACCTACATCCAACTGACTCTTTTGAGGGGTTATTGAGCACAATAGTCAAGAAGGAATTCTGAAGACTCTTTATGGTACAGCTTTGTAAGTTTGTTTGAGTACCGTGGGGACAGGAGCCATGGGCAGAAAGAGCGATATTTTTTGCTGTATGAGGCTGGTGGTTATATGCTTAGTGCTCAAGGGAGAGGGCACATGCAGGGAGTATTAGATCATAAATGTTTTCATCAAATTTCTACTCCTGCAAGTACTTTCACAAGAGTTCTCTGCTGCCTATCATTCAGTTTAATATTAACTACCAGTGAGATGTACAGGCAGTCATGAAACCCTTTAAGAATGTAGCAACCAGCACATATTTGATCCTTATCAGAACTACGTAGGTTATAGAATAGCCTTCTGGGCTAAAGGTGAACACTTTCTTGCTTCTATCCCTTATCAGTTCCATAGGGTTCAAGTAAAAAGTCAATCATGTTACTTTACTTAGAAAAACATTCAGTGGTCTGGTTAATTTTATGTGTCAACTTGATTGAGCTAAGGAATGCCCAGATACCTTGTAAAACACCACTTCTGGAGGGACACCTGGGTGGCACAGCAGTTAAACGTCTGCCTTCGGCTCAGGACGTGATCCCGGCGTTATGGGATCGAGCCCCACATCGGGCTCCTCTGCTGTGAGCCTGCTTCTTCCTCTCCCACTCCCCCTGCTTGTGTTCCCTCTCTCACTGGCTGTCTCTATCTCTGTCGAATAAATAAATAAAATCTTAAAAAAAAAACAACACCACTTCTGGGTGTGTCTGTCAGGGTGTTTACAGAAGAGATTAATATTTGAATATTTAGACTAAAGAAGATCATCCTCAACAGGTGAGTAGGCACTATCTGATATGTTGAAGGCCTAAATATTAGAAAGGGCAGAGGAAGAGTGAATTCACTGTCTTTGCTTGAGGATGTCCATCTTCTCCTCTCACATATTGGCATCCCTGGTTCTGGAGCTTCTGGACTCAGTCCAGGATTATTGGCTTTCCTAGTTATCAGGCCTTTGGGACTGGACTAGAACAGACTAGAAGTATAACATTGGCTTTCCTGGACCTCCAGCTTGCATATGGCAGTTTGTGGGACTTGGGCTTCATAACTGTGTGAGCCAATCCTTCGTAATAAATCTCCATCTACCATCTATCTTCTATTGGTTCTGTTTTTTCTGGAGAATTCTAATATATGTAGATTCCTTTAGCTTTTAGCATAACAATGCCCAAATGTTTCTTACCATGTTTGACCTTATTCTCTCGCTTTTCCCCAGTTCCAGTTTTCTTCCTGTATTAGAGTCCTCACATACACTTTCCCAGCCTAATTGTTTCCAGTCCCAAAGTCAACTTGTAATGTTTTGTTTTAAAATCATGAATACATTATACTGTCCTGATTGTTCTTGAATTACATATTTATTTATGTATGTATGTGTAATAATCTCAGAGGAGATATAGATAATAATCTCAGATGATATATATATATATATATATATAAAGTAAATATACTAAACTGTTCTTGAATTACATATTTATAGTAATCTGAGGATATATAAATATATACACATTCTGATATATATCTGATATATCTTCTTGAGGATATTCTGATCCTTCTTGAATCATGTCATAAATATCACTATTGTGTCTTGAAGATTAAGAATATTTTTATGATGAGGAAAAGATAGAGGAGTCTCTTCCGACCCCAAAAGTTAATTGTAAAACACGTGATCAAAAACAAAAAACTCATAACTAGCTTGAATGAACTGTCTTATATTCCTCATCCTACATCAGTCTCATTTTTCATGAAATCAGGATAGAAGATCAGAAGATTAGCATAGGAGATGAAAATAGCATCTACATTTCATTAAAAAAATGAATGATCTTAATTTGTATTTTTTTTCTTTTCATCTTCCCTCTTGCATTTCCTCATTTTATTTTGTGCTCTTATACCATGTTAAAATATGTTAAATTATGCTCAGTGAAGGAGAAAATATACAAGCATAAATTTTTTCAAACCTCTTGGAATTAAGCAAAAAACATTAATGATAACTGGCTTCAAGTTGAGTTAAAGAGAGAAGAAAAACCACATTTATATATTCTCTCTCTTCACACACACATATACACACACATAGATGTCTATACATATACAGGTATACCTCAGGATATTGTGCGTTTGCTTCTAGATCACTATAATAAAGTAAATGTTGCAATAAAGTGAATCAACATTTATTTTTGTTTTCTCAGTGCGTATAAAAGTTATATTTACACTACGCTGTAGTCTATTACATGTGTAATAGAATTGTATTTAAAATATATGTATCTATACCTTAATTAAAAATACTTTGTTGCTAAAGAATGCTAACCATCATCTGAGATTTCCATAAGTCATAATCTTTTAGTTGCTTTGATGTTGATGCTTGCTGATTAATCAAGGGTTGGGATGCCTGAAGGTTGGGGTGGCTATGGCAATTTATTAAAACGAGACCATGTTTATTGCATCACTTCCTTTCATGAATGATTACTCTGTACCACATAATGCTGTTTGATAGCATTTTAGCCACAGCAGGACTTCTTTCAAAATTAGGGTCAATCCTCTCAAACCCTACTACTGCTTTATCGACTAAGTTTATGGAATACTCTAAATCCTTTGTTGCATTTCAATAATCTTTATATCATCTTTACCAAGGATAGATTCTCAAGAAACCACTTCCTTTGCTCATCCATAAAAAGCAGTTTCTCATCTGTTAAAGTTCTATCGTTAGATTGCAGCAATTCAGTCCACATCTTTAGAATTTACTGCTAATTCTAGCTCTCTTGGCTAATTCCACCACAACTGCAGTCAGAACACACACATTTGTCAGTTAAGTTTTCTGTCTTGTGTGGGCATCATTTGTGGTGCCCCCAAAATAATTACAATGGTAACATCAAAAATGACCATAGATCACCATAAAAATATAATGAAAAAATTAATATTGTGATAATTCCGAAAATGTTACATAGGGACATGAAGTGAGCAAATGTTAGAAAAATGGTGCCAGTAGACTTGCTTGTTGAAGGGTTGCCACAAGACTTCGACATGTAAAAAACACAGCATCATGTGTTCTGAAGAAAAGATGCATGGAAGCCATACTCTCAGTTTTGAAGGGAGAAAAACATTTTATTGATATTCTAAAAATCTAATAGAAACAAAGAAGAAAAGGGAAATCTACACATAGATGAGGGCAATAGTAAACAGTAAAGGAGAATAAGACAGTTATGTCAAATCGGATACTTATGACATCCAACCTCATTAGCTGGGGAAGTCCCAAGGAAACAGCCAGGCTGGATTGAGAGGTCTGGCGGAATGTCTTCCCCTCAGGCAGACTTCCAACTGACCATCCCCATAAGGGCCGTATTGATAGGGCAAATGATGGGGTTTGAAGTTAAACATTTGTTTGCCTTCATGCAATTTGGAGAGAGCTGCATTTCTTTACGTCTTCAAAAGCCTGGGCTAGGTGTGCTTGCCTCCCCTTCCAGATTCCTTAGGGGAAGGGGGGCAGTAGGGGAGGCAGGCCAGGCCAGACTGGAGCAGGAGGGGATGCAAGGCAGGACTTACACTTCTTGGTGTTGAGACCAAAAAGGCCGAGTCTGACGTGGAGACAAGCTAATGTCAACTAACCAGGCTCCCAAGGTCACTTATGCAGCACAAGTCTCACAAACAACATTCTTTAACCTGCCTGCATATGTGCAGGTCAGAGTGGTCGGTTATGCAGGACAAATCACAGAAACTTCCATCCATATGCTATCCCGTGAAACACAACAAAGTGCAGTAAAACAAGGTATGCCCATAATACCTACAAAAGCTTATAAATATACATATGTGCATCTATATAGGCACGTGAGTACATTAGATTATGCATCCACCAGCTATACATCATTCATCCAGCTGTTTATCACTCATTCATCTCACATCCCTCTGTCAATTTACAGTTTGCAAGTGGAAATTGGTTAGGAGAGAACAAAAATATCACATGAAATTGAAACAGTTGGTTATTTTAGAAAATAGGGTCTAGTAGATGGGAAGCAGAACTAAGAAATTTAAACAATGATTGGTATAGACATGTCTTTAAGGTGTAAAATGAGCAGAGCAGACATAAAAGAATGAATCACGTGATATGTTTTAAAACCCATCAGGGTATAAGGTCAAAAAATTGTAATGAAGAAATTTGCCTATGACGATATACATATTTTGTTTATATAAGAGATGAAATTTTTATGGTGTTACATGTGCACAATATAGTAATAATGTAGAATTACTTATATTTTGGATACAATTTTGTAAGACTGACCAACTAAAGTCTATCAACTTTAAAAACATGAAGACTTAATTTAATTATGAATAGGGAAATATATATTTGAGATCTTTACCTTCAAGATGAAATTAAATTAGAAGTAGGAATCTAAAATGGAAATAAATTAGTTTTTATCTTTAGGTTAACAAGTACATGTCGTAACTGCAACGGTGCACTGATTTTATATGCTATTTTGAAAATATTATTAAATTATAGAAACATGTTTATAACCTTAATGAAGTTCAAATCAATATTGTATTATAATTTGTACAATTCAGGAGTAAATTGTACCTCTTGTTTTACTCTGTTATTTTATTTTCCAAGTTTTCTTGGCAAATATTTGGGAGCACTAGAAGCCATTCTTCATTTCATATTTGATTTTTGTAGCATGATCACTGAATAGATTATTTTTGCGGTAAACATATTACGTCAATTTCGTAATTCCATCCTCCCAAACATCTGCCTGGGACAGAGATGTCTCTGTTTGTGCTGAGGGGCAGAGAATCCTACTATCCCTACTGGATATCAGATCCAGTGAGGACAGGAATTTTTGTCTGTTTTGTTCCAGTTTTAGTCTCAGAAGCTAGAATATCTGGGAAATAATGGAAACTGGTTTAGTATTTGTTAACTAAACCAATTCGCTAATCAACAAATTAGTTCATTGAATTCATTATTCTCCATGCCTACTTATTTTTATATAAATCAATCTCTTCGACAGCTTCGCATTTACAAAGGACTTGCAGATGTTCTCAAACTAGTAGCTGCTTAGAATTTTCATGAAATTTCAAATATTTGCAGTCTCATTTTGAAGTTAGTTTGTATTGTATTATCTTACATGAACAAATTTTAAAAAGTGTTTAAGAGGTAGATGGAAAACAAAACCATTGTCACGATGGAGCTTGTTGGGATGTAAAGTTAAGTGACAGAGATGTGCCTTTGGGTAAAATGGGGAGGGATGTTTGAGAGACGACTGTTGAGTGGCTGTTTTTTTGGTAAATATTTTTGTGCAATGAAAACTTTTGCTTCCATGTATAGACCTGTACCTGAATATTTTGGTTTATGAATACTCCTTTAATGTGTTAATACCTATACACAAGTCCTGCCTTTCTTGTGGCCCATGATTTATATATCTACTACATAGACATTATATTTATAATATATAGTTACAGATGCACACATATGTTTAATATCTGTATATACAATAAATATGTGTATTTTATATTTATACACACACACACACACACACACACACACACACACACACATACACACACCACTCTGGGACGAAAAGAATTTGCCTCCACTTAGTGTATCCAGACATAGATATCTTCTTAAAGTACACAATACTGAAGTCCTATTGGCCACATGTTTGATTGGATCATTGCGCAATAGCATTCTTTACAATGGGCCCAGAGCTGTGGTGGATTAAACATATAACAGCAGTGCTATTCCACCTGGTAACTGGAATTTAATAGAAGTATTATGGGAACATTGAGTGATTTTTAGTTTTTTGTGTACTTATTTATTGAATTTTAAAGAATACATCTTTGAAAAAAAGACTATCTGCCACAAAATTCAGATGTCTTTTACGAATGTTTATTTTGTTTCTTTTTAAGATGCTCCAATGGTAGCATTTCTTTTTAAAAAATTACTATTTTAGGTACTCAGCATATTTTTACACTGTCATCAACCATGCTTCTGCTAAGCACCTTACCTTGAGATACCAACATCTTAAGTACTCAAATATTGTAAAGCTCAATTAAAGATAAATTATGTCTATAGGACCGCATTCCCTGGCATTTGATCTCTAAACAAGTGCCTTCCAATAGAATTTTCTGCAATGGAGAGCTATTCTATAATCTGAGCCCCCAATATGGTAGCTACTAGCTACATGTGGCTTTTGTACACTTGAAATGTGGCTAGTGACTCTGAAAAAACTAATGTTTTGAATTTCATTTAATTTAATGTAAACTTCAATCTATGTAGCTACATGTAACTACCATATTAGAAGGTCTATTCCAAATCATAAAAAAAAAGAGTTTTGCAAGACAGAAAACAGAAAGGATGGCTTGATTTAAATCTGGTTTTATTTCTTGATTCAGCCTCATTCAACTCATTATCAATTGATTGCTCACTATTTTCCAGGCATTGGACTAATTATTAATTAGAAGGTATCCAATCATGAAGACATGTCTTATGAGAGAAAAGGTCTGGGGTAGGGGGTACTGTTCTTCATTCCCAAATATACCCTCAACATAAGTAAAAATACTCATAGGAGAAAGGCAAGCAATGAAATAGGTATGTGTGTGTGTGTACATGTGTGCATGTTTAAGAAGTGGGTATATCTATGTGTTCATGTTCGTATGTTCTGAGTCATTGATTAAATTTTCTGGAACAAAGACTCCAAGAGGGAGATATGTGTGAGGAAATTTATCAGGGAATGTTTTGACATTGGAGAGAGAAAAAAACTAATTTGAATTGTAATGTCATTGTGAATTACACCTCAGGTGATCATCCAGAAAGTTCTGGAGCCCGGTTATCAGACTCTGGCTGGGCTAGGGCAGCATCCACTAGTGACTGGGTTGAAGTAATTCCCTAAGAGGGATTCAGCAAACAAGCCATGTTGTCAACAGTCTGAACAAATGGGAAAAGGAATGTGTCTGCCTGGGAAACAGGGAGAATGACAGAGGGAGGGGGATGAAGGTGAGGGGAAGGGGACTAGTGGAAGATGAATGGGAGCGAGAGTTGCAGACTGAGTTCTTTTTTTCTCAACACTCTTCATGTTATTATCTTAACCTTGTGTTGCTAAGGAATTTGAGGTAGTATACAGTATCATTTTCTTTAGTTTGACTGCATTATAATTTCTTTAGCTGAATGATCATTTTAATGCTTTTGAGGATCACAGTCCATTTATTTTTTTTTACTTTTTATTACTCAAAAAAAAAAAAACAAAACCTTCATTTAGCTTTCTGACTCTGTGCTTGTGCCTTCAACACTTTCACAATGGTTTTCTGTTCGTCAGTAAGGAAAGCACACTTGATCCTGTCAGGACCACACTTAGCACACATGAAACCAGCTTAGGCCCCACTGACGTGTTTTTTTTGTCTTAGACAACCTCATACAAACTTTAGGACTCACAGCACGAACTGTCGAAGTTGGCTTGGGCACAGGCCACATGCATATTTTGGAGCTTCTTGGTATAAAGGTAAACTACTCTGTTACCGAGGTGTTTGGGACAGCCTAGTTTTGTTAGAGACTATATTGTAGGACAGTCTATGACAGTATGTCAAATGCTGGACCATTCTAAATGTCTGTGGACACCATTCCTGGAATAGGAAAAAAACTCATTGTCCTCTTTTAATGAACATTACATTTTTCACAGAAAATGAATATTTACCAAATGCTTCATAATTTTAAACCATGAAAAATTATAAAGTCCATATCATCTGATATGTTAGCTTATTTCAGACTTGGCCAATTTTCAGGCTTACCACCCTGGTGTAGGAACCTGTCTTTTTTGCCTCTAAATCCTCAGTAGATCTAAATAAAAAATAGTCAAGTGAATTAATTAGTGTAAAGCACTTCTTTGTGTCTGTGTAGAAATTGTCATCATCTGTGAACATAGGGGAAAGTTTGTATACATATTAGAAGTGGATTCTTTTTCTTTCTTTATAACCCAGTTTCTGCCCCCTTTGTCCACCATTGGTAAAGCACAAAACTAATCATGCCACTCTCTCTAATGGCCTCATTCACCATGGAGTTAAAGTTAAAACTCCTTTGCAATTTGTTATATCCCCTTGTTAACTTTCCTGAGGATTTTCCAACATTAGTTACTACTGTTACTCTTTTCCTTGCTCCTGACCTGCAGCTTACACTCCAATTACACTAACCTAACTATACATTACCTTGCTTTTTTGTACCTCTGTAGTTCTGAACATTCATTCCCCTCTGCTTGTAGTGATCTTTCCAAATGCCTCACCTAATAAATTCTTACCCCTGAAGAAAAAGCACAAATTAATTTCACTGTTGATTGTTTTTCTAAACTCTTACAATTAAGGGGAAGTAATCACTCCTTTTATTATTATTTCTTTACATTTTTCTCTCTTTGACTACTTATCTCTTCTGTGCTCTGCTGGTAAACACATTTGCCAGACTCTCTATCACCAGGTTTCTGGATACGCTTCAGGTCTTTCCAGTGAGATACACTCAGAAGAGCCTTGGGAAGTGGAAGAGGGGCAGAGGTTTTCTTCTTGGAGCTGGGTGGCTCCTATGTAAAGTTTAGCGGACTTGAGTTTGCAGTGGCCAGATTCTGTCTGGTTGCTTTGGGGTTCTGGAATAGCTAGAGGTCAGCAGTGGGCTCTAGACACTTCTTAACCTCTGAGTGGCAAGTGCAGTGGCTTGGTTTCAAAATCTACAAGCCACTCCCTGGGTTCCCCCTTCTCAGTCCTTCTAACAATACTATCAGCAACTTGTTCCCATATTAGGCTCTTTTGCTTGAAACAACTATAGTGGGTCTATTCTCTCAACTCTGCCCTAAATAAGGCTGTTAGCCTGTTTGATGAACTTAGGGATCAAGAGTTAATAGACACACTGAAAAGATAAATATTACATATATTTATTTAAGTATAATATATATTATTATGCATTTATATATCTAATATTATAATTACATGTAAATATATATGAAATAAATATAAACATAGAGACATATGAAAGTATTCATCCTTCAGTGTCATTCTAAACTGTCACCCTGAAGTGTTATTATACATCACTTCTTTCCTTGGGAAAGATTTAGATGTATTTTGATATAGACGAAAAGGTAGATGTATATAAACTTTTTATGTATAAAAAAGTTATTTATAAATATTTTTATATATAAAAAAGATTTAGATAAACCTTGATTGCTTTTGAATATGGCAAAACATAGAATTTAGCTATTCCTTCTATTTAGTAAACTGCTCTTGAATGATTGTAAAATTAGCCTACAATAGTACATATAATAACTTTAAAACATTTAGTAGTTAACTGCTTGACTATTTTGGTGGAAGTTGTATGTACAAAAGGATAGGTTTATGATACCATTATAAATATTATATAACTGTAGATGTATAATATTATTATATCAAGCAGTGTTTATTTTCATGAAAAAAATAAATTTACTTTCACAGTAACAGCAGTAGTAATTTATGCTCTGTATTTTCCTGGTGTATTTAAAATAAAATTTGAATGATCAAAAAAAGTTTTCACATAACTCTTAGAACAACAGCTAAAAGGTAGGATGTCACTGGAACTATACTCATTCTAGAAATAAAATAATATGTGATTAATAATAATAAAATACCATTGGTAACAACCAGGTATGAGGATTTTATGCCCTTAAACCTCATTTTTTCATTTTTAAAAAGGAATGTTTCTATCAGTTGTTTGATAAATACATATAAAACCTCAGATACCCTACAGTTTGCTTTAATGAGACTTTCTACCAAGATATCAGCAATCTTTATAAGATTCATGTATCTATTCCAACCTAACATACAGCACACTGAATTATTCAGAAACAAACAGCAAGTCATTCCTCTTTGCCTAAATAGAGCATTCCTCATTTTTCAAAATCATATTCCAGCACACGGTAATGCAGTCATCATGCTGAGACTGTCAGTAATAACCCTTAGTACTCAAGTGGCTTCTTGGAACAGCTGCTCTGACACAATTTAAAATCCCACATTCCTCTGAAGGGTAACAAATAATGACTATGGCTATAGAAACATTTGAAATCTTAATGAGATACTGTATGAAGATATTTACATAGTATAAGCGGTGTGTCAACAGAGTGCCCATTTTCTTCTATTAGGTATTTATTGTCTTTGAACCTTTTAGGAAATCAAAGACATCATGCATTCTCTACATGTGACATTCAAAAACTTCTGAAATTTGAGCATACATATCTAAAAGTATCCAGCACATTTTCCTATTCAGTAGATCAATTCTTCATGCCTCAGTGTTTCTGGACATAAAGCATTGTCATAAAGTGATGCAAATCATGAAAATCTAAATTACAAATTATGAATTTAAGAAATTCTTTTATAACTAGTTAATATTTAATGTGATTAGGGGCACCTGGGTGGCACAGCGGTTAAGCGCCTGCCTTCGGCTCAGGGCGTGATCCCGGCGTTATGGGATCGAGCCCCACATCAGGCTCTTCCGCTATGAGCCTGCTTCTTCCTCTCCCACTCCCCCTGCTTGTGTTCCCTCTCTCACTGGCTGTCTCTATCTCTGTCAAATAAATAAATAAAATCTTAAAAAAAAATTTAATGTGATTATTCAGGTCCAAAACTGTTAGACCAATTTATTTTTGCAAAAAAGGAATCCAGGGATGCCTGGGTGGCTCAGTTGGTTAAGCGGCTGCCTTCGGCTCCTGGGATCGAGTCCCACATCGGGATCGAGTCCCACATCAGGATCCTTGCTCATTGGGAAGCCTGCTTCTTCCCCTGCCTCTGCCTGCTGCCCCCCCTGCTTGTGCTCTCTCACTCTCTGTCTCTCTGACAAATAAATAAAATCTTAAAAAAAGAAAAAGGAATACATAACTCATAGATTGAACAGCCTGATCAAAGCAAACACAAAAATAAAGGAAGAGAGAGAACAATAGGAAATATGAATTGATGCACATGAGTCTATACGAGAAGATAAATATGATAGAAAACCATGTTTTCAGCATTGCACTATAATTATAAATTACTGCAAACACACACAAAGAGGAGAGAATTGTTCCAATGTTAACCAAAGAACTTGGCATCGTCTTCTTACTTTATTATTGGCAAGATTCATTTTCCATCAACTAGATAAAGTTTGCCTCAGAAAAGAGTCTCTGATTTCTGCCTCTTACCTTAGAGGCTTCTTTGAGGCTCACCCGATTTGATCGGGCTCACACAAGATAGACTTCCTTTGGCTAACCTCGACTCAACTAACTATAGAGCTTAATTCCATCTGCGAATTTCCTTCACTTTTGCCATGACACTGAATAGGAGCCCAGAGTAATATTCCTAAAACGTGCCGTGTTTTACTGGGTAGAAGCAAGTTTCAGGTCTGTCTACACTCAAGGGAGAGTATTAAACATGGGTTTGGAGCATGCGGGGTTGTGTTGGTATTCTGCTTATCATAACACATAACACTATTCAATACTACTGCAAATGTTTTTGCAGTCATTTCACCATTGTTTGTTGGAAGTTCATCTTTTAGTAGTTTCTTCAAGGATCATCAGAAAGGCTGTCTTTGAGCCAGTGAACACATGACAATGTTGATCTGTTACTTTTGTCTTTGATAATTTATATGCTCATAGAATTACGGGTTTCTATTTTCTTTTTTTGAGGGATTTGCAGGCATTGCTACAATCCTTTCAGAATTTATTACTGATGTTGAAAACTCTTAGGTCAGCTTATTGTTTTGTATTTATAGGTAAAATGATATTGTACTTTACTGTCATTTGGTTTTTTGATAAGCTTTGAAATCGATTAACTTCATAAAAATATTTCTAAACTGACCACTGTTGTTGTTTTTCTAAGATCCAGTATATCCTCTAATTTGGTAATTTTACTACATTTTCATTAGTTTTCTTGAATGTAATTGTTTCACCTCTTTTAAAATGTTATTTTTTATTTTGTGGATGTTTTGACTTTGCTCTTTCTTGTCCTGTCTTCCATCCTTTGTTCTACCTCAAAGTAATTTTTCTTTTTCCTCTGAGATAGTTCATTTTTCTCTTACAATTCTTTTCAGAAGTCAACCAGTACCTACTTTATTTCTATAGTTCGATATGTTGTTCCTGAAATTTTGTATACTCTAATATCACAAGAGTAAAATGCCATACTGATTCATCATATATTTTTTAAAAGCAATGACAACATTTTTGGTCAGTGTTTACATTTCTCTGTACAGTAATCCCTCATGCACCACCATAGTCCAGAAGCAAATACTTCTGATGTGCTGTCAGAAGGTCAGTAGTGAGCTAATGCTGCATCACAATGCCTACATCACTCACTCACTTTATCTCATCACGCAGGCACTTTATCATCTCACATCATTACAAGTAGACAGGTGAGTATGTACAATGAGATATTTTGAAAAAGATATTTACATAACTTTTATTACAGCATATTGTTATAATTGTGCTATTTTTACTTATTATTAATCTACTGTGCCTAATTTAGAAATTAAACCTTATCTTAGGTACATATGTAAAGGGGAAAAATGTATACATAGAGTTTGGTACTATCTGTGGTTTCAGGAATCCACTGGGGTTCTTGGAATATATCTTCTGCAAATAGAGCACAGGGGTGGAGGTTACTCTGGCTAAAAAAAATAAAAATAAAAAGTCTGATAAGTGTAACCATGTGGTTACTCTTTTTTTCCTTTTCTCCTTACATTTTGCAGACCCCATGCTTGATATTTTACACTTTACTTAGATTTGAGTGTTGTAATTGCTTCCTGAACTTGATTTTTATCAGGAGCACCAGCATTATGCTATAGTACAGGACAGCATTTCTGTGTAACAAGAGCATCTATTTGAGTACAGTCTCTTAGTCTATATTTCTGCCAAACAACAACGATCAGCTGCTTATGGTCTACTCACAGTGCAGGGTGGTTCTCCTTTACTAGCCTATCTCCCTGAAAAACCTACTTTCCGCAAATAGCTTGTCTGCATGATTGCTCATACATAGCTACCTTTCAGATTCTTCTTTGTGCCAAATGAAGCTGGAAAGGGGAACCTTCTGCCACTAGCCATAATATACATCCCCTGTTCCAATTTTGTCTTTGAATCTTAAGCTGCATCACTTAATTTGGAGAATTTGCCTTAATTATAGTAGCATAACATTTTCAACCACGGACATCTTCTCTAGACATCATTCCAAGCCATTACCTCCATTTGCCTCCATTAAACAGACTTACCTCACACAGTGTAGTACAAGGATACATAAATTTTCCGTTATTTTTGCAAATAGAAATTGCATTTCATCTTATTTATCCTTCTTTATTTTGAGAGATGTCTGAAAAGACAATGAGAAGAGCACATGCCCCTTGAAAATTTTAAGTTATAGTTCTACTCTTAAATTCCATGTAAGATTTTTAAAAGTTGTTCAGTATTTCTATCCTTCTTTCTATTCTTCTATCCTGCTAAAGAGGATCCTATGTATTAGTTTTGTTTTGTATTGTATTGTGTTTAGTGATGGTTGTTAGGTAGCTACCTTTGTCATTGAATAGCTCAAAATAAAGTCTTAATATTACCCTCTGTTGAATTACAGTGTAGACAATATTCTAGGTGGTTAATTATTTTTCCTTAGCATTTTTTCAGATATTCTTTACAGCTGGTTAAAAACAATCTGCTATTTTAATTTAGCTAAAAATTACTTTTGTTTCTTCTGCAAATGATGTTATTTTACTCTTATAACTTAAAAAAAAAAACCTGATTCTTTTCTCTTCCAAAAGTTTTTCATATGCTGGATATAGGTGCATATATATTTTATTTACCCTTCTAGGCATAAGTGTAATATAAAAACAGAACTTATTTTTTTCTTCTATGACCAAAAAATCACATTGATTGTATATTCAAATATTACCATTCTGATGTTTCTTCCATTTTTTTTCTTATGAAACTTAAATATCTATCTCAGAGTCTCTACATGTCATACCACAGATCATTCTTCATATTACACCAATGCAAACGCCTTAATATTTTGGTGCATTAGTGGCAAATTCCTCAGTAGTGTCTGACAAGTTGCTAAGCTTTTCTTCATTAATATCTTACCTATTTTGTATTATCTATCGTGTTTCTATCACAAGGACAATATAGATTTTTTTTTAGTATTTCCAAAATTTTTCATTTTTTCCCATAGTTAAAAATTCTTATTTTATTCTTCTTTTATTTGCTAACACTGATTTTCATTTAATTTTTTTCATATAACTATTTGAGCATCACAAACATGCTGAATTTAATCTCTCCATTTGACCACTCTATAAAATTATATTTTAATCTATATTTAATTTATTTACTAGTTAATTTGTTTTTACTCATTACTATTTTTTTCTTTTATTGGAATTTGATATGTTGTATCATTTGGAAAAGAGTTTTCTTTCTAAATATATTCATATTTTGTCTTTGTTTTGATTTTCTTTTGCTGTCTCCTAATCAATAGTTGCTAGTGTCTATTCCCTGACCCACTAGTCCTTTGGACTTAAGGCTTGTGAAATTTTGCAGCCTTATAAAATTAATAAAATATTGGGCTTTTGAGTATATGGTGGTATTGGGGAGACAATTTAAACATGAAGTTTCCACCATCTTTTTTCAGTTCTGAAGCTGTTCGTGTTTCTCTAATCTGTAGCTTCAGGAGTACAGGTACCAGATAAAATAGAGGCTGCCCAGTTAAATTTGAATTTAAAGCAAACTGAGTAATATTTTTGTAGAAGTGTGCCTATTTTATCTGGTATTTCTATTTGCTAAATGTGACAATTCTGTTGGAAAGATGTTCCTTCAGTAGTATGGCTAGCCTCATTTGCTGAAGATAGGGAGCTTGACAAATAATGTTTATATTCAAGTAGGGACCCTGACTCTTGTCCCCATATCACATGGGGCACATATCTCTATCATTCCAGAGCCAAATCCTTTTTCCCCCTGGTTATGCCTTTTCAATTACCTATATTTATAATGGTTTATTTGCATTTAAAGTTAAGAATGGACATTGTAATCTGAACATCCTGTGTCATCTTGACCAGAAATTCATCATTATTTTAAGAATAAAAATATATAGAAAAGAAGTAAAGCATCACAATATTTTTCAGAGTATCCGGTTATCTACATATTTATGTCCTGTCCCAGAAAATAGATTCTGCACAAATATTTAAAGAGAGAGAGCTGTAATTCCACAATTCAATCTAAAGCCAGTGTAATACACTATTGAAATTCAAGTGTGAACATTTTCTATGGAGTCACAAGCCCAGTGAAGATTTGGGAGAACTTGACATTCGTATTCTGCATTGTGTATAACACTGAACTTTTATGAAGTAGTTTATTATTAGGGATTAACTATAACATTACCTTTTAATGGAATCATAAATCTTTAATTACAGCTCAATATGTTCCTGGCTTAAATTGCTTTTGGTCTGAAAATTCTATTACAGTATACAGTATGAAGAAGCAATTACTTTTCCCTAAAATAAATATCCTACTTTTGAAACGTAGAAGAAATGCATTGTGCAGCACATATCTTTTGGTTGTTGAGAGGTTGGGTAGGACAGTATGATATCTTTCCTAGCAAAGAAATGTGACATTATTTACATGTTTTTACTAAACAAGAGAAAATCAGAATGGGAAGTGGTACTTTAAAGATCATTAGTTTAAACCACAAATGGAATCAGGATTTACTTTTATTGCACTCATAGTAATAGTAACACAGTAACAACAATAACAAAGACACTAGTAGCAGTAGGAGCAAACATTTGCTTGAATATTGTCTATTAAAATAGTATCTAAAAGTTGTGTTTAAAATTATGTTTATTCTTTATGTGTATGTATTTAACTCAGTTTATATGAAACCTCATATATATTCACATGTATTTATGTGATTTAACACATAAAATAAAAAGATATAAGAGGTAAGTGCAAATATACCAGGCTAATTTAATCAATATTTTTCATTTAACAAAGACTAGAAAATATTGTGTAATAAGATAAATCTGGGCTTTAAATATCATCTTCACAGTAAATTTCTTAGTTTAACATTTTTCAAATAACAAACTTCTTTCAGTTTTATTGTTATTCTATATAAATTTGAGAATACTAATATCAGGCTAATAATAATAATTTCTTAAGATATGGATGTACCATATTTAATAGCATAATGCCTGGGTCATAGTAAATGTACAAATGATAGTTCTTTTCCTTGTTCCACTTATACTTCAAATAATCAGTGTGAAAATTTATAGTAAATACCTATTTAAAAGTATATTATGCTGGGATTTATTCTATTATACAAGATTGGTTCAATATTGAAAAGTCAAAAAATCACATGATCATATCAATAATTACAGAAAAAGCAATTGACAAACCAACACCTATTCATGATAAAACATCTCAGCAAAGAAGGGAGAGAGGAGAACTTCTTAAATTTGAAACACAAGACTAAGAAACGCATAGAAAATAACATAAGAGAAACCTGGATGACTTTGGGTGATAACTACTCAGATTCAACCCCAAAAGTATGATCCATAAAGAAATCATTGATGAACCGGACTTCATTAAAATTAAAAATGTCCACTTTGCAAAAGATAATATCAAGAGAACTGAAGATAAGCCACAGACTTGGGGAAAAATATTTGTTAAACACCTATCCAGTAAAGAACTGTTATCTAAAACACACAAAAAACTCTTAAAACTCAGAAATAAGAAAACAGCCCAATTAAAAAAATGGCCTGAAAACCTTAACACTTTACCAATAAAGATACACAGCTGGCAAATATGCACATAAAGAGTTGCTCCACATTATATGTTATCAAGAAAATGCAAATTGAAACAGAAATGAGATACCACTATATGACTGTTAAAAAGGCCAAACTCTGGAACATTGACAACACCAGATGCTGAAAAGGATGTGGACAACAGGAACTCTCATTCATTGCTGGTGGGAATGCAAAACAGTACAGTCACTTTGGAAGACAGGTTGGCAGTTTCTTACAAAGCTAAACATTTTCTTATATTTGATCAGTGATTGCATTCCTTGGCATTTACTCAAAGAAGTTGAAACTTATGGGGGCGCCTGGGTAGCGCAGTCGTTAAAGCGTCTGCCTTCGGCTCAGGGCGTGATCCCGGCGTTCCGGGATCGAGTCCCACATCGGGCTCCTCCGCTGGGAGCCTGCTTCTTCCTCTCCCACTCCCCCTGCTTGTGTTCCCTCTCTCGCTGGCTGTCTCTCTGTCACATAAATAAATAAAATCTTTAAAAAAAAAAAAAAAAGAAGTTGAAACTTATGTTCACACAAAAACCTGCACATGAATGTGCAGCTTCATTTATAATTGCCCAAACTTGGAAATATAATCAAGATTCCTTCAGTAGGTGATGGATAAAAAAAACTGTGGTATATCCGGACAATGGGATATTATTTACTGGTAAAAACATACGAGCTATGAAGCCATGAAAAAACAAACAAACATGAAAGAAACTGAAATGCATATTACTAAATGAAAGAAAATCTGAAAAAGCTACATACTATATGATTCCAACTATTTGTCATTCTAAGAAGGGCAAAGCTATGAAGACAATAAATGATCAATGGTTGCCAGGGGTTGGTGGGACTGGGCTGGAGGGAGTAGGATGAATTGGAAGAGCACAGGGGATTTTTAGGGCCATGAAAATACTCTGATACTGTAATGATGGATACATGTCCTTATACATTTGTCCAAAACCATTGAATGTACAACACTAAGAATGAACCCTAATATAAATTACGGACTTTGTGTGATAATGATGTGTCAGTGAAGGTTGATCCATTCTAACAAAGGTACCATCCTGGTAGATGACTTGATAATGGGGCAGGGGACTCTGCATGTGTGTAGGAAGGGAATATATTTAAAAAAAAAAAATGTCTATACCTTCCTCTTAATTTTGCTGTGACCCCAAAACTGCCAAAAAATAAAAAGTATATTATGTTCTATGGTGCTGTTATTATCCACTGGTGTTTTGATGTCAGGTGAATATGTTAAACATACCCTGTTTCCTTTGAACTGTGTTCCTTCACATGAAAAATATGTTTGGTCCTCTCCATTTATTTAATTTATTGGTTACATCTTATTTTTTCATTTCTCACTATAATTTAACTACATCATATTCTTATTTGTAAAAAACAAACACAAACCCCACTTCATTTGATTCTAAGGAATATTGGTATAAAGACATTTTATAAAATATCAAAAGAAAAATGTCATAAAATAAATCATTAAGATGACCCATTATATGTGGTTAAATCACATTGATGTAGTTATTTCACAGAAAAAATATTATATATAATATATATATGAAAAATTTGATCATTTTAAATAAAGCAGGCAGAGACTATTAGGTATTATATAAAATAAGCAGTATTTGTAAAAAGTAGATGCCATCTTTTTTTTAATTGAAGTATAGTTGACATACAATATTATATTAGTTTCAGGTGTATGTACAGCAGAGTGAATCAGCAGTTATGTACATAATGAAATGCTCACCATGAAAGTATAGTTACCATCTGTCATGATATAAAGTTATACTATTGACTGTATTTCCTACACTGTACTTTATAAACCTATGACGTATCTACTGTATAACTTGAAATTTATCTCTTAATCCTCTTCACCTGGTTCATTAGCTCTCCAATAGGAAACCCCCAATTTTTCTCTGTATTTACTGTCTGTTTTGTTTGCTTGTTTTTTGTTTTGTTTTGTTTTAGATTCCACATATATGTGAAATTATATGATATTTGTCTTTCTCTCATTTATTTCACTTAACGTAATACCCTCTGGCTCCATCCATGTCACAAATGGCAAGATCTCATCTTTTTTTGTGGCTATTATTCCATTTGTGTATGTATGTCACATCTTTTTTATCCATTCATCTATGGGTGGATGCGGGTTGTTTCCATATCTCAGCTATTGTAAATAATGCTGCAGTAAACATGGGGGTATAAATATCTTTTCAGATTAGTGGGTTTTGTTTTGCTTTGTTCTTTTTCAGATAGTATTTTTGTTTTCTTTGGGTAAATACCCAGCAAAGGAATTACTGGATTACATGGTATTCCTAATTTTATTTTTTTGAAGAATCTTCATATTATTTCTCATAGTGACTGCACCAAATTACTATCCCAACAGAAGTGCACAAAAGTTCCCTTTTCTTCACATGCTGACCAACACATGTTTTTTCTTGACTTTTTAATATATTTTGAGGGGATACCTCATTATGGTTTTGATTTGCATTTCTCTGAGGATTAGTGACGTGAGCATCTTTTCATGTACCTGCTAGCCATCTGTATATCTTCTTGGAGGAAAAATGTCTATTCAGGCCCTCTGCCCAGTTTTTAATTGAATTATTTGGGGTTTTGTGATGTTGAGTCATATGAGTTCTTTATATAGCCTATATATTAACCCGTTGTTGGATATATCATTTGCGAATATCTTCTCCCATTCTCAATAGGTTGCTTTTTCATTTTGTTAATTATTTCTTCACTGTGCAGAAACATTTTAGTTTGATACAGTTGCATTTATTTATTTTTCAGTAGCCTGAGTAGACATATCCAGAAAAATATTGCAAAGACCAATTCCCAAAACATTACTGTTTAAGTTTTATTCTTGGAGTTTTACGGTGTCATGTGTTATATTAGGTTTTTAATCCATTTTTAGTTTATATATATAAAGTAGAAGAAATGGTCTAGTATCATTCTTTTGAAGGTAGCTATCCAGTTTTCTCAACATTATTTATTGAAGAAATTGATTTTTCCCCAGTGTATAATATATATATATATATATATATATATACACACTTTTTTTTTTGTTTGTTTTTTGTTTCCTTTGTTGATTAACCATGTAAGTGTGGTTATTTCTGGGCTCTCTATTTCTGTTCCATTGATCTATGTGTCTGTTTTTGTGCTGGTACATACTGTTTTGATTACTTCGGATTTGTAGAATAGTTTGAGATCTGGGACTGTAATACCTCCTTCTTTGTTCTTTCTTAAGATTGCTTTGGGTATTTGAAGTCTTTTATGGGTCTTTTGTGGTTCATACAAGTTTTAGAAGTATTTTTTCTAGTTCTGTGAAAAATGCCGCCAATATTTTGATAGGCATTGTGTTAAATCTGTAAATTGTTTTAGGTAGTATGGGTATTTTAATAAGGTTAATTCTTCCAATCCATGTGCATTGTGTATCTTTCCATTTATTTGTGAGGTCTTCAATTTTTTTCATCAATGTCTTAGAGTTTTAAGAGTATGTTTTCATCTTCTTGGTTAAAAATTTTCCTAGATATTTTATTCTTTTTGGTACAGTTGTAAATGAGATTGTTTTCTTAATTTCATTTTGTGCTAGTTTGTAATTAGCAGAAAAATGCGACAAATTTGTCTTTTAATTTTGCATTCCTCAACTTTACTGAATTCTTTTATTAATTCTAATAGGTTTTTTTTTGTTTGTTTTTTGTTTTTTGTGGAGTCTTTAGGGTTTTCTATATTTGTAACATGTCATCTGCAAATAGTGAGATACTTCTTCCTTACCAATTTGGATGCCTTTTTCCCCCTTTTCCTTGTCTGGTTGCTATGACTAGGACACCCAACACCGTGTTGAATAAAAGTGGTCATAGTGGATATCCTTGTCTTCTTATTGACCTTAAAGGGAAAGCTTTCAGCTTCTCACCAATGAGTATGATGTTAGCTGTAGGTTAACAAAGATAGAGATATTACAATCCCAGATTTCCATAAACATATGGTCTTTATTATGTTGAGGTATATTTTCTCTAAACCCACTTTATTGAGTCTTTATCATGAACATAGGTGGAGTTTTGTCAGATGTTTTTTTTCATCTATTGAAATGATCATTTGAATTTTATTTTTTCATTTTGTTAATGTGATGTATTGCATTGATTTTGTGGATATTGAACTATCTTTGCATCCTTGAAATAAATCCCACTAGATCATGGTGAAGATATGTCTAACGTATTGTTAACGTTTGCCAATATCTTGCTAATAGTTTGCCAATATGTTGTTGGATTTTCACATCTATGTTCATTAGGAAGGATATTGGTCTAACTTTTTTTCTTTTTTTCTTTTTTTTTTGTAGTGTCTTTGTCTTGCTTTGATATCAGGGGAATACTGGCCTCATAGATGATTTTGGAAGCATTCGTGTCTATTTTTTGGGAATAGTATGAGAAGGATAGGTATTATCTCTTCTTTAAATGTTTGGTAGAATTCATCTATGAAGTCACCTGATAATGGACATTTGCTTTTTGGGAGTTATTTGATTACTGATTCAATGTTATTACTAGTGACTGGTCTGTCCAAATTTTCTATTTCTTTCCAATTCGGTTTTGGAATATTGTGTTTCTAGGAATCTGTCCACTTTTCTAGGTTGTCTAGTTTGTTGGCATATAATTTTTCATAGTAGTCTCTTATAATTCTTTGTGGTTTTGTACTGTCAGTTGTTACTCTTAATTTGATTTTATTTGAGTCTTTTGTTTTTCCTTTGTGAGTCTGCCTAAAGTTTTAAATATTTTTGTTAAACTTTTCAAAGAACCAGCTCTTGATCTCATTAATCTTTTCTGTTTTTTTCCGTCTATTTCATTTTCACTCTGATCTTTATTTTCCTACTTCTACTAACTTTGGGATTTGCTTGTTTTTTTTTTTTTCCCCTCTAGTTCTTTTAGGTGTAAGTTTACTGGGTTTATTTGATGTTCTTCCTGTTTATTGAGGTAGACCTGTATCACTATATACTTTCCTCTTACAACTATTTATACTGCGTCCCATAGGTTTTGGAGCATTGTGTTTCCATTTTTATTTATCGCAATGTACTTTTTAAAAAAATTTCCTCTTTGATTTCTTCATTGAGCTATTGCTTGTTACTAGCATTTTGCTTAGACTCCACATGATTGTATTTTTCCAAGTTTTCTTTTTGTAATTAATTTCTAGTTTCATACCATTGTGGTTGAAAAAGATGCTTGATATGATTTCGGTCTTCTTAAATTTATTGAGACTTGTTTTGTGGCTTAACATGTGGTCTGTCCTGAAGAATGTTTCATATATACTTGAAAAGAATCTGTATCCTGTTGTTTTTGAATGGAGTGTTCTATATATAACTACTAAGTCCATCTGTGTCCTTCAAAGCCACAGTTTCCATATTGATTTGCTTTAGGTTCACCTATCCATTGATGTAAGTGGGTTGTTAAAGTCCCCTACTATTATTATATGACTATTTCTCCCTTTGTCTGTTAATATTTGCTTTATATGTTTAGATGCTCTATTTTGGGAGCATAATTATTTATGCTTATAATTTATATTTATTTATAATTGTTCTATCTTCTTATTGGATTGATCCCTTTATCATTATCTAATGCCCTTGTCATACATATATATATATATATATATATATATATATATATATATGTGTGTATATATATATATGTGTGTGTATATATATATATGTGTGTGTGTATATATATATATATATGTCTATATTAATTTGATGGTTGCTTAAGTTCGAACACATTCTAAGAGCACTACATTTTTAATCCCCCCTCCATATTTTGTGTATATAAGTCACATGTTTTGTCTTTTTATTTTTGTATCCTTTAATTGTTATAGTCCTAATCGATTTTACTACTCTTTTAAGCTTCATACTGGTTTTATAAGTGATTGATCTACTCCCTTTACTATATATTTGCTTTTATCAGTGAAATATTTTCCTTTCATAATTTTCTTCTAGTTATGGCCTTTTTTTTTTTTTTTCTACCTAAAGAAGTCCCTTTAACATTTTATATGGCTGGTTTAGCAGTGATGAATGTCTTTAACCTTTGTCTATGAAACTCCTTATCTCTCGTTCAATTCTGAATGATAACCATGCTAGGAAGAGTATTTTTGGTTTAGTTTTGTTGTTGTTGTTGTTGTTTTGTTTATTGTTTTTTTCTTTCAGCACTTAGAATGTATCATGGCATCCCTTGCTGGCCTGTGAAGTTTCTGCTGAAAAAATCAGCTGATGGTCTTATGGAGTTTCCCTCATGTATAACACATCACTTTTTCTCTTACTGCTTTTAAAATTCTTTTTTTATCTTAAACTTTGACATTTTAACTACTGTGTATCTTGGTGTGGACTTCCTTGCATATATTTCGTTTTGAGTTCACTGTGCTATTAAATGCCTGTTTCCTTCCCCAGGTTAAAGAAGTTTTCAGCTATTCTTTCTTCAAACAAGTTTTCTGTCTCTCTTTTTTTCTTCTGGGATAACTTAAATGTGAATGTTAGTATGCTGATGTTGTCCTAGAAGTCCCTTAATCTATCTTCATTTTTAAAGTTCTGTTTTATTCTTGCTATTCAATTTGGTTGTTTTTCATTACCATGTCTTCCAAATTGCTAATCCATTTTTTTTGCATCCTCTAACCTAGTGTTGAATCCCTCTAGTGTATTTTCATTTTAGTTATTGTATTTTTCAACTCTGCTTAGTTCTTTTTTATATTTTTGTTCTCTTTGTCGAAGTTCACACTGAGTTTATCCACTCTTCTTTCAAGTTCAGTGAGCATTTTTATGACACTTACTTTGAACTCTTTATAGCACAGCAATGCTAGGTGGGGGAGCAGCACCAGCACATGACACTTACTTTGGAATCTAATTTGATTATCTCTCTTTCTTTTCCTGAGATTTTTTTCTGTTCTTTTGTTTGAAACATATTTCTCTGTCTCCTTATTTTGTCTGTGTTTGTTTCTATGTATTAGATAGCTCAGATATTTTCTTCTGGTCTTGAAGATAGTGCCCTTATGTATAAGGCATCCTATGGTGTCCAGTAGTACAATCCTCCCTGGTTACCAGAGTCAGGTGCTCCGGGAATGTCTTCTGTGTAGGCTTGCATGCCTTCCTGTTGCGACTGGGCTGTCACTGCTACGTGTGTATGCTGGTGTGTGGGACTGGGCCCAACCTAGTTGGATGCAATGACTGGTTGTGACTACTGTATCCACACTGGTTGGCAGGGATGGCCTCTGGCACAGCTGGCTAAGAGGCCAAGCTGTAACTGCAGCAGGCATGCTGGTGGGTGTGGTTGACCCCCAGCCTGACTAGGTATGATGATGAGTTGTGACTACTTGGGACAAACTGGTGGGCAGGGCTGGCCCCCAGCATGGCTGGCTAGAGGCCCACCTGTGGCTGCTGTAGGTATGCTGGTAGGTAGGATTATTTCCTGGTATAGGTCGCCGAAAGGCCTGGCTCTAACTATTGGCAGGTGTGCAGGTTGGAAGAACTATACCCCCCTTCCTGATACAGAATGTTCTTTGTAGTGGCACTAGTTCTCACCAGGGCTGTCCACTGGTGTGGTGGGGTGGTAGTCACTGTGGGGGGATGCTGGTCCTAACTGTTGCTGCCCACTGGGTGTGGCAGGAGGGTGTGCACTTTACAAAGGTGTGTTTGCTTATGTGGGCTGGGTTTGCACAGCAACGCTAGGATGGGAGAGCAGCACCAGCGAATTAAATGGGAACGGTCAGAATGTGCTTCCACCATCATCAGGCCAATTAGGCTGAAAAGAAGGCAAGAAAATGGTGCCCAGTAGCACTCCCATTTCTAGAGAAGTTTCCTACAGGTCCCTGCCCATCCAGCACATCTTAAAATTAGTCAACAATAGGCCTTCGCTTATAACCTAGGCTATTTTGAAATTGCTGCCTCTGTGCTGGGTCTCAGATCAAGTGATATAGTGTGCTGGCCCATTAAGAGCAGAGTCTGAATTTCCTATAAACCTTTGGTTTCATGGAGTTAAGCCCCATTGATTTTCAAAGCCAGACATTATGGGGCTTGTCTTCCTGGTACAGATCCCCAGGGTGGGGTGTGCCTGATGTAGGGCTTGATTTTCTTGTTCCTCTGGGAGAATCTCCATGCTTGTGATATCTCACCTGCTTGTGGGTCACTGCACAAGGGGTTTGGTTCCCAGTCATGTCTCTGCCCCTCCTGCCCTTCTCACTGTGGTTTTCTCTTTATCTCTTCCGCCGTGGAAGTGCTGTTCGGCTAGTCTTCAGGTCATTTTCGGAGTGAGTTACATTATATGTGGTTGTAGCGTCAGTATGTCTGTGGGAGAAAGTGAGCTCAAGATCCTCTGACTCTGACATTTTCCTTGACTTCTAATGCTATCTTAGTTTCAGTATATTAGTGTCCTTTGATTTTTATCAATAATAACTAAACAGCAAATATCCACTGTTTAAAACCAGTAATTCTTAAAAATAGCAACTATTCACTGTTTAAAAACAGACACAGTAGGATTAGCAAAATAGTATAAACAGAGACAATTCTGTTAGTTCCACAATAAAAACAAACAGGTGCAATGCCAAAAACAGGTACTCATGGATTATATTTGGAATAATAAAAGAAATAGAATGTGTCTGGTTCTCATCTGTACACATAAGTCCAATGACTAGATCAGAGTGGTATTTTTTAATTCAATAAAAACTTCATCAACTAATATACACTTTACAAAGGAATGCAAAGATGAATGGAACATAACTCATTTCTCATGTGAAGGAATATATACTTTATTGCAGGAGAATGGCACATATTTAAAATATGCAGATAATTAGTAAGAGAAAGGAAGTGTTTTTTAAATTGAAACATGTATTGTTTGAAAAACTATTTTACTTTGGGGCGCCTGGGTGGCACAGCGGTTAAGCGTCTGCCTTTGGCTCGGGGCGTGATCCCGGCAATCCGGGATCGAGCCCCACATCAGGCTCTTCCACTATGAGCCTGCTTCTTCCTCTCCCACTCCCCCTGCTTGTGTTCCCTCTCTCGCTGGCTGTCTCTATCTCTGTCGAATAAATAAATAAAATCTTTAAAAAAAAAAAAAAAAGAAAAACTATTTTACTTTGACATTATAAGTTCTGCCTCCATTATCCCTGTAAAAAACTATGTGAAATACTTAAAAATATTCTTAAATGTTCTGTGGCTACCTACAAATAGTAAGTTGTATATTTCCCTTTAAGGGTAGAAAAATGTGTGTTTTCAAATGAATTATTACTACAAAACCTTAAAATTTTAAGTAAAGTACATTCTGCTGAAACTAATATTACACTTTAACTGGAATTTAAATAAAAACTTGGAAAAAATACATTCTGAAATTCTATATTTTATTAGCCTAATTTGGTTCAAAATTGAAATACATACATGTTTGTGTGTGCACACATGTGCATACATGTGCAAACAAAACCCTGTTTGAGTGTATGTTTCCAGAAAGTTAATTGTGGTTATTTCTCGCATGTGTTACTGCTAGTTTATATTCCCTGATTCTCTTTTATATTCTCAGATTTTTGGTAGGGATTTTCCATACATGTATATTTTATATAATACATATATAACATATGCCATATATTATATATGCATTATATATTATACATGTAACATAATATGAAATATATATAAAATATTACATATACATATTATACACATATAACACATTACATATATAAACATATATATAATAAATGTATATTATTTTATAATTAGACATATTAAGTAGTAGAAATAAAAGGTCTTTTCCAGAACATAGAAGGATGAATATTTTAAGAGTTAAGTTTAAATTCTCTGTTTAGTGGGATAGCAGTCAGTCATTGAAACTGTATAACACTTTTAACATCAAGGTGACCACCAATGATATAGGTCAAGTCCAAAGCAGAAAGTGAAGAGGGATTAAATATACATAGAATATAATTACAGAAAACAAACTATCAAATTTTCTGAGAAATCATGTGCAAAATAACAAGAGAAAAATCTTAATGAAACCTGATAAAGATTTATTAAGTATTTTAAAAATCTTTTATAGAGTCCTATACTATACTTTGTACATCATTGTATTTGAAAACATGACAGCAAAGCTGTTCTTTTTTTTTTTTTATGTTGAGAATCTTTGACACATTTATATGCTATGGAGATCTAGGAAAAGTTTGAAATTTTAGTCAATCAACCAGATGGTTTATCTGCATGATGCCAAATTGCCACCTGCTTAATAACAGTTGCATGATTAACTGTACTTTTAAAATTTTTATCCACGTGTTTGGCATAATGTAGAAACAATCATTTTATATATTTTAAAGCATTTAATGATACCACATATTTGACAGCATACATGATCTCTATATTTCATGAAAATAACTCTATTAAGGACGTAGCACAAAAGCACAAAATGTACTGTATGGTGTAAGTGTTCATATCATTGTGAGTCTTACACTTTTAATTATTTCTAGAAAATATTTTGTAGACTCAATCTTTCACCTATCTGCTACTCTGTTTCTTTGATTGCAAAAGGCTGGAAGAGAGCATTTATATTCAATTTTCTAAGTACCAAAGCTGCTTTGCAATGCTACCTCAGAAATTTGATTGGTAAAATAACTTAGACGTTATTTTGTGTCTTTCTATAACTCATATAATAGACTTAATTTACACAAATAGTAGAAAATTTAATGAAAATTTTCTTTTTGTATCAACACACTTTAATAGCACTATAGCTGTCATACAACCAGCTATGTAACATTCTCTGTGTTAATATACATCATAAGCACAGCTTGCATGCTTTATGCAAATAACAAATGAATAAATTACATTCTGATAATAAACTCATGAAATTTTGAGAGCAAGTTGTATATAGGCCATTTAAATAGACGATACGTAAAAATGGAATTCAGAAAGTGACAAAGTTAGTTTAAAAGGATTTCAATATTTTTATTATGAATGTATATTTTAAAAAATATAGGTTTTCTACATTTCTCTTTTACTAAACATCATAATATTCAAGATGCTGTGCACGGTAATTACTGAAGTTGATTTGTGCTTGGCATCTATTCATGTATTTGTTAGTGCTGCATAAATGTTGCTACCTGTTAACTTTTTCTTGCAGATTAAATATTTCAATTATCCAGAATGTGTTATCATTAAAACAACGCACAGCCAAGGTTTTCCCCTTTCCCCCCATTAGTCTCATGAGTAAATTTGGCTTTAGTAAAGTTACAGAAATGGGACTTCCAAAAGCCTTCAATACAAAATTTAAAATATTGCAAAGAATCTCAAATATCAAGATGATTGGACTCAGATAAAATAAATGAATTAAAACTGCTTTAAAATTATGTCATAGATAAAGATTTTTATGTATTTGATGACAATTCTTGAAAATTACAAATCTAAAATATTGGCTTTATTTACTCAATGTTTTGGAACTTTCTGAAGCTATATTCTGAAACCCAAACCTTTCCCTGACTCTTCTAATCTTGTTTACTCATCCATCCCTTAATTTCCTCTTTAAAACAATTTTCTTCCCACATTATGTGTAATTTCCCCCCATACTGTCTAGCTAGTAGCTCAATAATAACTTTTACTGGATTGTGACAACTGTGGACACTAATTAAATCTCTCAGTCAAAGTCTAACAATACTCTCTCCCTCTGTTCTCAGCCTCCCTACCACATGAAATTTTAAATGAAGGATGCTTGGTAACTATGACCTACGATGTTTTAGATTTAAGAAAACACAAATATTTCTGTTTATCAAAATAGACAATGTTTGTAGATATTTAGTGAGAGACACTATAGGTGCATGCTGACTAGTAATATTGTTTTGCCAACATCTTTTCTTCAAAAGAATCTTTTAAAACATATCTCAAATAGTCAGTCTGTTCGGGTGCTTAGAAGTAATTCTACCAAAAGGAAAAATGAAGACACTGATACTACTCTAGAAAGACCATAAAAAGAGAAAAGAATATTGTGTGAATATTTCTGTGTGTGTGTGTGTGTGTGTGTGTGTGCGCGTGCGCGCACACGCACATGCACCTGTGCATATACAGGTTTATTACATATTCTGGGCAAATCGTCTCCCTCCCTTTTTTTTTTTTTAATTTGATTTTATGAGAGATTTAGTGTCTAAATTACTATCACAGTTTATAATTTTAATTTTTGCATGTGGGATCCTTTGCCAATTTATAGAATCTTTATAGTTTTATATTTTTTCAGATAAGCACATTCTTTCTACACATTAGTCCTTTATTTTTTGTATAATTTTTGATTCAGTGCCATTTTTGAAACTAGTTGTTAAACTTTTCTGAGTACTTTGCTGTCCCTGGAGTTGGATTTAGAATGGCACAAAATTTCTTCTAAACTACAAGTAGAATATTATTTTTATCTTCTAGGAGAAAAAAAAAACAATTGATAGAATTTTAATTTGTTGTGATATTTAGAACTAGATTAGATACTCAGTATATTTTGGCTTAATATATAAGAAGAACAAGACGAGCTACATACAAATATTACTATCATCCTAAGCAAAAAGCAAGTCTATATTAACATTCAAGATTTATAGACTAAAAATAGTTTGTCTTAAATGGTAGAATTAAATCTGTACTTTGTGACATAATCTGATTAAATGTGTATTCTGATTTCTAATAGTTTTACAATTTTTCAATGAGATAAAAATCTCATCCTTGAGATCAAAGACTTGGGAATAAGCAGGTCACTGAGAATATAACCTGAATCTGATAGAAAGGACTTGGAAGAAGTGAAGAGGAACATTCATTTTGCTTATTCAGATATTTGAGACTCCACACGAACCGGTTAGGTTTCCTAGTAAAAATAGAACAGTCTTCAGTGCAGACCCAACTGCAGCTATGTCTTTGGCCTAGTAGACACATTAATCAATACCTCAATGGTTTGAGTTACCTTTTTTTTTTTCTTCCCCTGAGGAGTAATGCAAAAGGTTTGCTGAAGAAGAATCCCCAGGTTCTGAGAATCTTTAAACTTTGCATTTAACTTGAAAGCTTAGAGTGTTGAACGCTGACTGCATTTTTAAAAAATTATTGTCCACATACCCAGCATTCCTTATCCCTTATAATTAAAAGCGCTTATGTCATTGAGCTACGCAGGGAGAATAGAACTATGCAGGTCTCTCTGATAAATTAACTCTTAAAAGACAACCTAAAGAGTAACAGACATCTTACATATTTCATGGGAAATTTTGTTTTCTTCTGCATATTTGTATCTCATGCTAACTTAATTGTATAACTTAGTTGTGTATTTATCTTGCAAAGTAGCCATTTACTAGGATTTTTATCACTTTTCAGTTTTCATTACTTTCCTGGTGCCACTTATTCCAAGTTTGCCATAATTTATAAGTACTTTGCCTGTAAGGCCACCCCAGGATATGTCATTTATTCTCTGAGTGTTATATTGGCACATATTGTCAATACTCCCAAGAAAATAACCTGCTGATTATCAATGCCAAAAACAATAGAAAGCATAATACAGAGACTGCTAAGGGTGAAGTCCTACACTGTCTATATATATGAGAATAATGAGAGAAGAGTTACCCAATCCAGTTTTCATGGCAGGTAATATAAGTAATTTTTTCCAAAATCTGTGTGTAAATTTATATGAGATTTTTGAATTACAATGAAGGAAAATGTGGTTTATTATAGAAAGAAAATTGTTTAATTCAATGTCTATATAATGCACATACCTATACATATGGATAAGAATACATAAGTCTATCTGAATGAATGTATGTGTATTATATACATGGATACAGATATATATGTTGATATTTATCACATGACCCTGACATTTTAAAACTAGAATCTTAATTATTAAATACATTGTCTCGTTCCTCACTTTGAAAAAAGAACCCTCATATACAAAAAAATCAAGAAAAGTACTGAGTGAAATTAAAGGTAATTTTGTAAACTCTTAAGGACCAATAATTACTGAAAGTGTTCAACTAATTTTGATAAAATTATAAAATAATTATTTCTTTTTCTCTTTGCTTCCCCTGACACCTATTTCCTACATCCCCTTTCTCTACGTTTCCTACATTTTCTCCTCATCCTCCCCTATTTTCCCTCCCACATTCTCCTTCATTGGTACCTTTTCCTTTCCTACTTTTTCCCTAATTGACTACTATCGTTATTGTCATTATCGGCATCTTCATAATTATTTACCTCCAAGACATCACACACTTCAATACCACATTAGGCCATTCAGGGATCATTTCACAATATTAACATTTCTTATTTTTTGTGGTTATGGATTTTGATGCCCTAACAGAAAATCTCATGGGCATCTGGTATATATTTCTAAATATAATCCCAGTAGTGGAGAAGGTAAATTTGTAGTTAGTATTATTTTTTTAAAGATTTTATTTATTTATTTGACAGAGAGAGAGAGACCACAAGTAGGGGGAGTGGCAGGCAGGGGGAGAGGGAGAAGCAGACGCCCAGCTGAGCAAGGAGCCTGATGTGGGGCTTGATCCCAGGACTGTGGGATCAAAATCCTGAGCTGAAGGCAGATGCTTAACCGACTGAGCCACCCAGGCACCCCTGTAGTTAGCATCACTTTAAAGAGATAGCTCTACTGCTTTTATTTTCCTCTTCCTAAGCAGAGGTATTTTAACATTCTCCATTTTTCCCTTATTCAGTTGTGTATCATCTCAGTAGAAAATAATTATTTAGACAACTTGTGAAACGTTTGATCATGAAAAATATGAATGCAAGAGACAAAAATTTCAAAAGAGATACATTTTATATAATGCAAATATTTCATGCTTTTTGATCCCCCAAATCCCTACAATATTCTATATTGATCGTCTGCCCCATAATCATTAGTTGAAGTAAACGCACTCAAAATCACTATGTTAGTACAAAATGAAATCCACCAAGTAAAACTCAACTTTGTTGCTTTATTGCTATTCCCTTATTTTATGAAGATCAGTGCCTGCACATTGGCTAGAAACACTTGGATTCTACAACCTAAGAATCATATAAAATGCGTTTGTTTATTAAACTAATAAACACTATGAATATCTTTGTACTTAACAGATTTCTACCAGGGGATTTTCATCATCTTTTTTTTTTTTTGCTTTTAAACCACTTTCTACTATTATTCAACAAGAAGTTAACAAATATTTAATAAATGTCTGCCATATACAATTGAGTATATTCCCTGTCCTTCAATAAAGCCAGTATTTTGTGTATCTGACATATGTATTTTTCTATTGAAACACATTAGAAAGAGAAAACAATATTTAAAACAAATAAACACAGAAACATTTACTTTACCTCCCTAAGATAACAGCGGCTTAGTAATAAAGCCCTTCACTGTCACTTTAGATCTTACAGAGTTGGTTTCAGATATTCTCTCGTGGTGATGTATTTGCTTCTCCTTCCTCATCTCCCCATAAATTGTGTAGAGGTAACTCTATGCAATAGAAGAAAATTTAGGTTGATATAAAGAAAAAGAAAGACTTATAAGAGATCATGAGAGTCTTGACAGTGCAGGCACTTCTGCCAACACAATTCCTTTTTATTTTAAACTTCATCTGAGTCTAATTGGATTTTCTTCTTTCAACTGGGAAACTCATAAATAGTACCAAAGAAGGTCTTCTTTTTCTTAGGTTGCGTTAAATCAGTGAAGATCCAAGGATAAACATTTATGTGTAAGTAATTAAGAGGTTCTAGTAAAAATTAGAAGGAGAGTAAGGAAATTATTCAACTGGGGCAAGGTTCAGCAAAGACAAAGTCCTTTGTAGGAAAATTTTAGTTTTTGTGCAGAGATCTCTTGGAATAGTGTTAAGTAGCAATTCAGAGTGAATGTGACGAGACAGAGAGGAGCTGACACACTTGTCAGTCACTGGGTTATGAAAGGCTGAGGGAATGCTGGCGTATCCATCTGTTAAAACAGGTAGAATATGATTGGGCAGCCTTAAGGGCAGGACCTTTGAAAAGATGTAATTGCTATTAAGAGTGGAAGCACATCAGTAGCCAATGTACATGAAAGTGATAAGGAAACAGAAAATATATGCATGGACAAGAGTGAGCTTCAATTCTTACAAAAGAAGAGAATCTCAGCTGCTGAATTATGTGAACTTTGTTTTAGCTGAAAAAAAATGTCAGTATAAAAAAATAAACTAAAATAAATTTCACCCTTAAGTGCACCTTTGATGAATTTTAGTAATTATATGTAGTCATTATCTCATCAATCATGATGCAAAGCATTACCAACCAACTAAAATATATCCTTGGGCTCCTTTGCAGTCCATGCCTCCTCTGGCTGTCCTTCCTCACTGCTGGGAACCACCGATCACTTTTTTGTCCCTATAATTTCATATAATATTTCTGTAGTTTTGTATAAATGATATGATAATGTTTACTTGTTTGTGTTTGATTTTTTTAACGTAGCATGATTTTTTTTTTTTTAAAGATTTTATTTATTTATCCGACAGAGATAGAGACAGCCAGCGAGAGAGGGAACACAAGCAGGGGGAGTGGGAGAGGAAGAAGCAGGCTCATAGCAGAGGAGCCTGATGTGGGGCTCGATCCCAGAACGCCGGGATCACGCCCTGAGCCGAAGGCAGACGCTTAACCGCTGTGCCACCCAGGCGCCCCTGTAGCATGATTTTTTAAAATTCATCCATGTTTTTCAATGTTTCAATATGTTTGCTTTTACTTCTGTGAAATTAGGATATCACAGTGTATTTAATTACAAGTTGACAGAGGCTGTATCACTGAGCATTTCAATCAGAAATCTCTGACAGTTCTTTTTGCTCCACATCTCTGCTGACACTACGTATTGTCAAGCATTTTGATTCTAGCAAATCCAGTAATTTGGTAGTGTTATCTCATTATGGTTTGAATTTGAATTTCTGAGTGACTAATGTTGAGCACATCTTTATATGCCTATTGGCCATTCATCAGTCTTCTTTTTTGAATGGTCTATTCAAAATTGTTTGCCCATCTTTTTTTTTTTTTTTTGATGTTTTTATTTTTTGTTTTTGTTTTTTGTCCATACAGGTATTCAATTGTTTAAGTATCATTTATTGGAAAGACTGTGTTTTTTCCATTTAACTAACATGGCACTCTATAGAAAATAAATCCGTTCTATAAATCTGTGATTATTTCTTCACTCTCTATTCTTTTTTATTGATCTATATATTGATCATTACCACTATGCACACTATCTATGGTGTATCTTTCAATGGCGCAAGTATTCTGTTTTGGGATGTTTATAAATGACAGTTTGGTTAGAAAGTTGTTCAGATATTCCATATACTTACTGATTTTTTATGATTTTCTAATTATTGATAGATAAGATGTTGAAATCTCCAATAAAACAGTCTATTTTCAGCTTAGAGTTGTCAATTTTGACTGATCTATCTTAAAGCTCTATTATTAGGTTTTTAGAATTGTTATGTCTGCTTGATGATTTTATCCTTTCCTTATTAAGAGAGTTACATCTCTGTCTATGGCAACTTTTCTTGGTATTGCCCCATTTCTCTTGTCTGATAATAATATAATCAACAATGTATTCCTGGTAACTTTCTATTAGTACTTGTTGGTTTTTGTTTTCCTATGCTTTTTGTCACTGTTTTTATATTTAAAATGCAAGTATTATAAATAGCATATAGGTTAGTCTTGCTTTGGGATCCAAATGAAGCACTTCTACATTTTATTGAAATATACAGTTCATTTAAATTTAAATAATTATTGATATATTTAACTTTACCAACTTTGTTTTATATTTGTCTTTTTTTTTCTATTTCTGCTTCCTTTAGGATTATATTTATTTTAAATATTCTACTTAATATTGTACTGGTTTTATCACTTTGTTTAGGTGTTGGCTATAGGAATTATAGTTTTCAATCAAGAGTTATCACAGTCTACATAAAATTAATATTATATTCCTTCACATGTAATATGAAAACCTTTCAAGAGCGTACATTCATTTGCCCCTTTCTTCCTTTGTAGATTTGCATACAATTTATCTATACGTATATTAAAGCCAACAATATATTGCTATTATCTTTAAGAGGTCAATAAATAGTGTTCACACTTTTTCTACATCCAAATGTCTATATGGTATTTTCCTTCTGCATTAAAAACTCTCTTCAAAGTATTTTCTCAGGGTGCCTGTGTGGCTCAGTCAGTTGAGCATCTGACTCTTGATTTTGGCTCAGGTCATGATCCCAGGGACTGGGATTGAGCTTTGTGCCTGGGTCCAGGCTCAGTGGGCAGTCTGCTTGTTGATTGTCTCTCTCCCTCTCCCTCTGCCCCTTCCCCTGCTCCCACTCTCTCTCTCTAAAATAAATAAATCTTGAAAATGAAGTATTTTCTCTTCCAGGTTTCCTAGTTACAAATTTGGGCAGTTTTGTTTTTTTCTACAAAAGATGTTTATACTCTTTTCACTTCTGAAGCATATTGATTACTGCATAAGGAAATTTATTTTGACAGTCCTCTCTAAAACCTTTGGCCCTTAAAACATTATCTTCTGGCTTGCATTGTTTCTTTTAAGAAGTTAATGATATTCCTTATTTCTGTTCCTGGTATATAATGTCTCATTTTTTTTGGACCGTGTTTAATATATTCTATTATCATTTCTTAGTGATTTGACAATGATCTTCCTGTGTGTTTTTGTTTTGTGTTTATCCTGATTGGAGTTTGTTGAACTGCTCAAATCATGAGAGTTATAGATTTCACAAAATTTGAAAAAAATAGTTCATCGTTTCTTTAAATGCCTTTTTTTTTTTCTGCCCTAATATTTCTCCCTATTCTTGTGGGAATGTTAATACATATATGATAGAGTTCTTGATATTGGCTAAATTCTCTGATGCCTTGTTTGATATTTTTAAGTCTTTTTTTCCCCTATTAAGATAGTTTTTGTTTTAAGTGGTTTCAAGTTCTGTTTGTATTTATTCTGAAATAGTTCATCTAAAGGTCATTTTTTACAGAGAACTCATTGTTTAGCCCTATATGAATATTTTTCCAGCCCAGTCATTTATATTTGGTTCTTGTTCTTGTATATCGTACTGTACTGTATTGTATTGAAGTCCTTTATTTCCTCCTTTAATTTCCCTTGCCTTTGAATCCTTAAACATAGTTGTAAAAAGTCTTTTTAAGTCTGTGCAGCAAAATCCATCATGCTTATCATTTCTGAGTTTGTGTCTTTTGATTGGTTTTTCTCCTCTTTTTAAAATCAGTAATTTGCTATTTGGTACTGAACATTACATGTGTTAGACTATTAATGTTTGGATTTTGTTCTCTTAAAAGAAGGTCAAGTTTTATTCTGGCAAGTGGTTGATTAATTTGCAGATGAGCTTGATTGTTTTGAGTTTCTTTTTAGATTTTTCTGAGGTAATTCTGGGGTTACTTTTTCTAGGGCTATAAGTCTTATTTTTAATGCATTGCCTTTCCGGGAATTTACTGAATTCCTGAAGTGTAAAATGAGATCTCTCCACTCTAGCTCATGGGAATTTGAAAATCTAGCGGCTGTTTTCAAACCCAAACAATCTTCAGCTCACATCTCTTCAATAGCTCTTCTTTGGTTTGTTTTGTATTTTTTCTTTCCTTTTTTCTCTTTTTCTTTTTTTCCTTTGGTTGTGGAGTGGTTAGCCTTGCAGAATCTCCTCCTATAACTTCTCAGCTTAATAATTAGCTAAACAGTCAAGACAACTCCTGTGCATATTCCTGGAGTCCTTTCATTGTATAATTTCTTCTTCAGTTTTTGTCCCATAAAGCCAATTGCCCCAATAATGCAACATTGATCTCTTTGGTTTCAATGCAGTGTGATTTTCTGCTCTGTTTGGACTTGCTGCACTCCAGAAGGGTCTCCAGGCATAAAACTGAGGTTGTAGAGCCATCTGACAGTTTTTCCTTCTTTCGGTGATAACAGTGTTGCTTTGCTTATCATGCATCATTTGAAAATAGTTATAGTTATTAGGAGAGGCTAGTTACTAACAGTTTTGCCATTTTAATCACATATGAATATCCCTATCTTTTTCTTTTTCTATGAGTTTTTAATTTTAGTTGAAGTATAGCTGACACACAATGTTATGTGTGAGTCAGGTATATAACATAGTGATTTGACAAATCTGTATATGTTATGCTCACAAGTGTAGCTACTATCTGTCACCATACAATGCTATTACAATATCACTGGCTATATTCCCATGCTGTACCCTTTATCCATATGATTTATTCATTTCCTAACTGAAAGCCTGTATCTCCCACTCCCCATCATCCATTTTGCCCATCCCTCTCACCCTCCCCTCTGGCAACCATTAGGTTTTCTTTGTATTTATGTGTCTCTTTCTGCTTTTTGTTTGTTTTATTGTTTTAAGATTCCACATATAAGTGAAATCATATAGTATTTATCTTTGTCTCACTTAGCATGATATCTTCTAGGTCCATGTATGTTGTTGCAAATGACAAGACCTCATTCATTTTTATGGCTGGTAATATTCCATTGTATATATTTATATTTATAAATATATATGTATATACACACACATAAACACATACCCATCTTCTTTATCCATAATTGGATGTCCCTAAATTTTTAAAGTGAGTTTTTCAACCAATTGTTTTGATTAACTGGATAAGTTTTCATAGTTTTTGAGCAATATTTTTTGATATATAGACATCCTTGGAAAATTCCTTTCAAAATTAATGACAATTTTCAACAGGGAAAAAAGAGTAGTATATTTTTATCAACAGCAAAAAAAAGAATGGTATATTTTTATGGGATTATCCTAATATAATTAGGGCTAATGGTATAAAGTCATTACTGAAAAAAATAAAACTTTCAGAATAATGTCTGTGTTATTTCTCATTAATGTAGTGTTCTAAAGATCACAACATTAAGTGTATTTGTGAACATTAGTACTGTGTCCTTGATTTGATTAGTTATGTCTCAAGGTGAAATAATCATGAAGAGCTCAACTTTACAAAAAAGTTACTGAATATACTATAGATAGATGAGAAATAGCAAGTAGTGACCTAAATCTGAAAGCTGTCTACCCAATTACATTTACTTGCAACATCTTTCATAAACTAGTTAAATAATCAACCAACCAATGAACAGAAAAAACAACCCAAGGAGAGAGTGTGATGGTTAATTTTATTTGTCAAATTGGCCAAAGAACCCAGATATTTGAATACCACTCAGCTGTTTTTGTGATGGTATTTTATAGTGGAGATGGACATTTAGTTCCCTTTACTTTGAGTAAAGCAAGTACTCTTCATAGTGTGGGTGGGCCTCAAACAGTCATTTGAAATTCTTAACAAGAAAAGACTAAAGTCACCTGAGAAAGAGGGAGTTCAGCCTGCACATTGTCTTCAGATTCAAACTGCAACATCAACTCCTCTCTGGGTCTCTAGGCTGCTGGCATACACTAGATTCGGCACTTGTCAGCTTCCACAATTGGTGAGCCAATTTCCTTAAAGTCTCCTCTTCTCCCCTCACCCTCTCTTCTCTCTTGCTATATATATGTGTATACACGTACACGCACGCGCGCGCGCACGCACACACACACACCCTGTTTTGTTTGGAGAACCCTGACTAGTACAAAGGCTACCTTCATTTTCCTTAGCTCTGTGCATATGTTCATGTTTCATCTCCTTTGCTAGTAATTCTTATATGTTGTTATATTAGTCTCCAATCATTTTATTTACATATATTTTCTATCACAAATTAAAGTATAAAATTCCCTACAACTGAGATAGTGTATTTATATTATATATAATATATGTAATATGTATATATATATATATCTTATATATAAGATATCCGTGTTTACTCCATTTTTCAACTACACAAGTTGAATTCCAGTATATGTAAAAAAAAAATCCTTTGGCTTTATATTTTATATTTTGCTACTGACTCTTGTGAATAAATATGAAACATCTGATACATTAATGAACCTCAAAAAGTATGTGTCTGAGTATGTGTGTTGGGAAAGAAAAATGAAGTAATACCAATAGCAGTTGCTTCTAATGACTCTCAAAAGAACCAAAAACTAAATGAAATGTTTGTCCTATATCTGTTCATGAGTGTGCTTAAAAGATGTATTACAGCTCTGTTTATCATTAGTATGTCATAATATTTTAGATTGTTTTCAATTAAGTTTAAAGAGAGAAAAATGCCATATCTGTTTTAAGCGTACTGCTGTTTTGTACCCAAAGTCAATATTGGTAGGTTTACTTTTACGCCAGTTTATTTTTAATGAGAATATTTCAGTAACAACCACAGTAGGATATTTTGATTGTCTTCAAATTAGGGAAAGAAACTGTACTTCATAATTTACTTTTGCCTCTCTTCTTCAGAGAATATCCTTTATTGCTCTTAGAACTACAGTTTCCTATAAATGATATAAATAATATGAATGATGATCTTCATCATTCTTTAAATTGCTAAGAGGCAAAGACTAACTGAAAGTTTGTATTCACCTGTTTTCATGAGAATTATTTAAGAGACAGAAGTTTTTTATTGGCAAATTCGCAAATTGAAGCAAATCAAATCAATGTATAAAACATAGGCATAAAATATAGGAGGATAAAATACAGACATTAATTCACTGAACACACATGTAAGTAATATATACACCCCACATATTCTGAACGATGTCTGCTAACGTTATTCCTCTGTCCATAGGCACATGTAATGCCAATGCGGGCATCCGGAGACTTAGCCGTCCTCCTCTTTTTCTTCTTCTTCTTTGTCTCTAGGCTCTTCAACTTTTATGTTTTTCTTTGACTCCACTAAGCTTCTCTTGAGCTTTCTAGGTTTGACAAAGTTGTCCTCTGGCATGTTTTTGCCAGCTGTCATGGCTCAGAGTACAATTTAAGCCTCTGTTGCACACTATTGTAAATCCAGGTAATGAAAGCCACAAACTTCTCACAAGCATTATAAAGCTGACATCTGTCAAGATAAATATTGTGCAGTCAGCAAGGAGGGGACGGCTTAGATGGCTTAAACAGTTAACCTTTACATTGCATTTGAGAAGGCTTTAGATGCTCCTTCGAAGTATGGTGGTCTGCATAAGTTGTTAGGTAAAATCTGCAGATCGCTTTCATGTTCTTAATAAATAATAGTTTAAGTTTTTAAAAACATATTTGTGTTTTGGAGAAAAAGGATGAAGTATTTCCTAAACCCACTATTTAAAAACATGGTATGACTTTTCTGGGTAAGTTTTTTTTTTTTTATTTATTTACCATTTTATTATAATATTAATACCTATTGCTTAAATAAAATATACTCATGTTAAAGTATACACATGAGGAATATAACAAACCTTTCAACATTGTTTAGAAATACTTTATGTTCCTTGAATATTCTTTTATTTTTACATTGAACACTATATGCAAATTTTCATCTTCTTATATTTCAGTAAAATTTATGTCATAAACATTTTCATGCTAATCATATTAACATAACTAGCTAACTAAATTCTAGCATGAAGTCACCATATGGTTTTCTGGCTATTACTAACAGAGTTCATGGAGTGCTTTAATTACAACTAACATAGCAACTGTATGAATAAGCTCTAACATTGACCATTTCTTATGGATCAGACTATTTCGTGTATACCGTATATAATCCCATTTACTTCTGGTCATATTTTTATATAATATAGAAATATAAATTAAATAATATATAAATAATATATAATATATATAAATATAATAACCATTATATTGTTATGTTTTTTCTGTTATAGACAGTAAAGCCAAAGATTAGAGGAGTAAAATAAAATGGTTGAGACAACACAGCCAATGAGGGCAAGAGCTAGCACTGAATACATTCTTGTAGGCGTCTTTAGAATTAGTTCTTGTAATGCCCTGTCACATATAGCACTATGTAACAGGAAAATGACAGATTTTTTAGTTACAGCACACAGGCTAGGAGAAGATTATTCTTTCACTCTATCCTATTCCTTTAGTATATCCAGAGAACACTGTAGAAACAGAACACTGATCACTATGAAAAGAAAGTATAGCTGATTATTTAAGAACAAAGAGACAAACTTTGGCCATTCCCTTTGAGCACAGAAAAAATACTAAAAGAATATGCTTTTTGCCAAGGTATAAGCAAAAACTTGGAAATGAGAATGCTGTAAGAATTATATTCTCTCTTATCCGGCAGTGAAACACCAAAGATCAAGAGTAGACCAGAAGAAATGTTATTGACATAGACATGCTTTTTATCACTATTTTTTAAGTAAGGATATACTGAAAACTGGCTTGGAGCCCATAAAATCTTTTAGAATTTTCCCATATAAGTATGTATATAATGATTGAGACCCATATTCTACATGTGTGAATCTTTTGGTATACGTGTGTGTGTGTGTGTGTGTGTGTGTGTAAACGGTAACTAACAAGACCTAATTATTCTGTTAATTTTTGTAGGGAGATTGGGAATAAAAGAACCTGTCATTGGAGTCTAAATTGTGGTACCTCATCTACAAAAAATCTATCACTTTATTGTGAGAAAGAATAAGGAAGAACTTGAAGTCAGATTGAATAACTCTAGGGGGGTGGAGGTGGGGAGGAAAAGCTAATATAGTACGCTCTTGCTCTTTACTATAAAAGGTGAATAAGATTAACATACATATTTGTTTAATTTCTCAAGAGAAACAGAATGAAATATGAACTATTTAATTTTGTATAAAACTTAGGAAAAGGGGAATACAGAGAAGCAGATACATTTATAGGATTTTGACTTTGAACCATATTGCTTTTACATTTCCAAAAATGAAATTCTCCCACAAAAATAGGAGAATACCTTAAAAAGTAGGAAAAATAGGGGTGCCTGGGTGGCATAGTCTGTTGAGCGACCAACTCTTAGTTTCAGCTTGTGTCCTGATCTCAGGGTTGTGAGAGCCAGCCCTGTGTCAAGCTCCCTGCTCAGTGGGGAGTCTGTTTGGAATTCTCTCTCCCTGTCCCTCTGCCTCCACCCCACCCCACCACCAGTGCTCACATGCAATCTCTCTCAAATAAATAAATCTTAGAAAAAAAGTAGGAAAAATAAATGCAAAATTAAACACAAACATTAGAAAGTAAATTTCAACTGTACATTAAATTGATAACACAGCTGTAAAGCATAAATAAAATTTCAACTAACTTTAACACAATTTTCTATATGGATTTAAATATGTATATATTTATATATGTAAACAAAATGAGCTATAAATATTCTTTTGGTACATTTTCAGTAAAAATGCACAATAGGTTTATTGTTAGTAATAATGTTGACAATGTAATTTTAAGCTACATTAAAGTACATTCTTTTAAACTACATTAAATGTATTATAAATGAATTTAAAATTATTCCATAATGTATGTTATAAAAAAGTATGTAAATATACTGAAGCTATTTGAAACTAGTTTCTATAGCATAAAAGTATTAAATAAAATAGTTGTTATACCACAAAAGTACTAAATAAAATAAAAACCTTGTTATTAAATTTGAGTTAGAAATAAGAATGTAAGTGTAATTTAAAGTGTATATATTCTGTTTTTTTGCTACTGAAATAATCTAGAAACAGTGACCTCCCAGGAGTAATGTGTACATGTAGCACCCAGATCTTGATTCTAAAAACCATTCTCCAATATAATGAAGATGTGAGACTTGAAGAAATAGCTATTTCCAAGTCTGAGAACAGGGAAAATAGAGAAAATGAAAAATGCACACAAGGAACTGATCAAATATGAATATATTCATATCAAAAGGACATAGGAATGGGGTTGGCAATTTTTGTGAAAAATTATATATATATGTTTATATATTATATATATATATGTTTATATTATATATATATAAATGTTTGGTTTTTTTGATGCTATACATCTTAAAAACTTGATTAGTTCTTTCAGCATGAATTATATGATATCCACTTTAATTTTGGCATATATACTTAGTTGATCTTTCCATTCTGTTTATTTTTAAACTTTTTGTTTCATTTTGTTTTAAAATCCTATTGTGCAAAAAATATACAGACTTAAAGAGGAGACCGTAAGATTCCAGTAGGAAGGTAGTGTATTTTAATCAGTGGGCTTAAACCATTCATATGAGTACTGATTTTTGTTTTATGTTGACTTATTTGTCATTATTTTATTTGCTTGTTTTATATGTGCCATTTCCTACATTTTGGTGATTTTAGTTTCCGTTGCTTCATTTTGTTAAAATACTTAAACCTACATATTCTACTCTAATATTTTCTTATTAATTTTATGTACATACTTGACAGGTAACATTAATATGACCAGTTTTACTCTCTGCAAGGACATTAGTACCTATTTAGTTTTATCTCCTTTTTTTCATCCTCTTTTTCTATAAACGCACCCACATACACACACACACATACATACACATACACACATATACACACATCATAACACAAAACCTTGTTATTTTTTTCATCTAGGTTGTAGTTTAATTTTTAACTAAAACACTTTTTAAAAATAATTATTACTTATATATATCACAAGACATATTCGTGGTAATAAATTCTTGAATAGTATTCAAATGCAGTAAGCTAATTAAATAATTTATAGAAATATAGCATAACAAGAATGGAATACTTTTTTAAAGATTTAGTATTTATTTTAGAGGGGCAGAGGGAGAGAGAGAATCTCAAGCGGACTTCCTGTTGAAAGTGGAGCCTGACATGGGCTAGATCCATGACCCCGAGATCATGGCCTGAGCCAAAATCAAGAGTCCCATGACACTTAACTGACTGAACCACCAAAGCACCCCCAAAATGGAATATTTTATTGTCATTAATAGTGATGTGATTTATCCACATCAGCACATATTTAAAATACTTAAAATATATTATAAAGTGAAAAAATTAATTTATATGAAGATATGTATTTTAGGATACCATTTTACTCAACCTCTATTAATAGTTATGTCTAGATTTGTGCCTCAATAGATAAATAGGTAGGTATATAGATACATAAACATACTTATCTTTTCTGAAAATAGACACCATTATTTTAGGAACACACTTGCCTTTATTGAGGTACAATGTATTACATATACATTTGTAATGTTGAAATTTTGCCATGTTTATGTAATATGTAAAGAAAACATATTCAAAATGTCTGCCATAAGTGACAATTTTAAAAGAAGTTCTTACAAGTCAATGGTTATATGATACATAGGCATCTGGGCAAGAGTTATTTAAAAAATTAATTAATTGATAAAGAAAAATATATGTCCCTAAAATAAAAAGAGTTGAATCTTCACACTCAGTGAAATGTGATTTGCCTATAATTTTGTCATCTCTAATTATTGCAAAACATTTAAAAATAATCTGATGGAGAACATGAGAAAAATGTTACTGAGATGAAAATTAGTGCTTAATGGAAATACGTATATCAACCTTCAGTTGGTATGAGACAGTGTAATTAATCATTGGTATAGAGTTTTAGCAAATTTATGTGAGTTCCAAGTAAGAATATGTTTAACAATTCTCTGCCCTTTATCATAAGAAATGTATTTCTTCTGTTTTTATTTTCCTTCAATTCAATATTAAGAATTATGTTGATTTGAGGGGTGCCTGGGTGGCTCAGTTAAGTGTCTGCCTTCAGCTCAGATAGTCATCCCAAGGTCCTGGGATTGAGTCCCGCATCAGGCTCCCTGCTCAGCGGGTAGGCTGCTTCTCCCACTCTCACTCCCCCTGCTTGTGTTCTCTTTCTCTCTCTCTCTCTCTCTCGCACACTGTCAAATAATTAAAAAAATAAATAAAATCCTTTAAAAAAATTATGTTGATTTGAGTTTCTAAGGATCACATCTTTGAATCAGGATTTCTGATGCAGAGACTATGGCCCCAATGGGATGGAGCCTAAAGAGGTCATCGAGAGTAACTGGAATGAGATTGACAGCTTTGATGACATGAACCTCTGAGTTCCTTCTCTGCGGTATCTATGCCTGTGGTTCTGAGAAGCCTTCTGCCATCCAGCAGTGAGCCATTCTTTCTTATTTCAAGGATTATGATGTGATCACTCAAGCCCAGTCTGGGCCTGGATAAACAGCCACGTTTGCCATGCCAATTCTGCAACAGATTGAATTGGATCTAAAGGCTACACAGGCCTTTGTCCTGGCACCCAATAGAGAGTTGGCTCAGCAGATACAATAGGTAGTCATGGCCTTGGAGGATTGCATGGGTGCCTCTTGCCTTGAGGGGACCAATGTACATGCTGAAGTCAGAAGCTGTAGATGGAAGCTCCCCATATCATCGTGGGTACCCCACGTCATGTGTTCGATATGCTTAACTGGAGATACCTGTTTCCCAAATATATCAAGATGTTTGTACTGGATGAAGCCGATGAAATGTTAAGCCATGGATTCAAGGACCAGATCTATGACATATTCCAAAAGCTGAACAGCAACACCCAGGTGGCTTTGCTGTCAGCTACAATGCCTTCTGATGCACTTGAGGTGGCCAAAAAGTTCATGAGGGACCCCATTCAGATTCTGGTCAAAAAAAGAGGAGCTGACCCTGGGGAGGGTATCTGCCAGTTCTATATCAACGTGGAATGAGAAGAGTGGAAGCTGGACATACTGTGTGACTTGTGTGAAACCCTGACCATCACTTAGACAGTCATATTCATTAACACCTGAAGGAAGGTTGATTGGCTCACTGAGAAGATGTACACCTGAGACTTCACCATGTCCACCATGCACAGAGATAATGGACTAAATGGAACAAGATGTTATCATGAGGGAATTCTGCTCTGGCTCTAGCAGAGTATTGATTACCACAGACTGGCTGGCCAGAGTCATTGATGTACAGCAGGTTTCTTTAATCATCAACTATGACCTTCCCACCAGAAGGAAAACTATATCCACAGAATTGGTCATGGTGGACAGATATGGCTATAAGGGTGTGGCTATTAACATGGTGACAGAAGAAGAAAAGAGGACTCTTCAAGATGTTGAAACCTTCTACAACACCTTCATCGAGGAGATGCCTCTCAGTGTTGCTGACCCCATTTGAGGGGCTGTCCTGGTACCTAGTCCTACCCAGGGTTCAGTCTGTGGAGGGCTGAAGAGGAGCAGGAGAGGAGAGGGAAGAGAGCCAAAGGATGGAAATCTTTCATTTTTTTTCTTTTTCTTTGAATGAATGTCACTTTTTGAGACAAAAGAATTATGTTTATTTTATTACATAGACTATACTTATCAATATAAATAGCAAACTTTTAAAATATATTTTATAAATTAAAAGAAAACAGCATGTTTGTCATAAAAAAACAGTATTGGTTGAAGTTTGTCTATTGCATACATTATAAATAATCTCAGAATAACCTCATGGATTTTGTTCCCTTTTTTTTTTTCATTTTCATGGGTATGTGTTTGCAAAATCTATTTTTTTAAAAGATTTATTTATTTATTTGAGAGAGAGAGAGCGAGAGCTAGTGAGCATGAGCAGGAGGGGAGAAGGAGAAGAAGAGGGACTTCCAAGCAGACTTTGTGCTGAGCATGGAGCCCCACGTGGGCTTCATATCACAACACTGAGATCATGACCTGAGCCAAAACCAAGATTCTGATGCTTAACCAACTGTACCACCCAGGTGCTCCTACAAAATCTTTTTTAAAAAGAAAGCCAAATCAGTTTCATTTGCCCAGAATGAGGGAGGGAGATTATCATTTACAGTCACTTTCTATTTTTTACTGAAGTATGACATATAGTATCCTATTAGTTTATATCAATAGTACATCATAGTAAGTCAGTATTTTTATCCATGATGAAAAGATCTTCATAAGTCTAGTTAACATCTGTCACCATACAGTTATCACACTATCATTGACTATATTCCCTATGCTATATATTATATTCCCATGATTTATTTATTTTAAAACTGGAAGTTTGTACCTTTTAATCCTCTTTACCTATTTTGCCCATCCCCCAACTTCTAGTAACCAACAATTTCCTGTATCTGTGAGTCTGTTTCTGTCTTATTTATTTTTAAATTCCACATACAACTGAAATCATACAGTATTTGTCTTTCTCTATCTGATTTATTTCACTTAGCATAAATACCCCCAGGTCTATCCATGTTGTCTCAAATGGCAGAATCTCTTCTTTTTTTTTATAGCTAACTAATATTCTATTCTAAACACACACACACACACACACACACACACACACACCCCAAATCTTCATTATCCGTTGGTCTATTGATGCACATTTAGTTTCTTCCATGTCTTGGCTATTGTGAATAATGCTGCCATGAACACAAGGGTGCACACATCCTTTTGGATTGGTGTTTTTATTTCCTTTGTATAAATGGCCAGAAGTGGAATTGCTAGATTGTGCGGTAGTTTTATTTTTAATTTTTTGAGGAACTTCCATACTGTTTTCCATAGTAGCTGAATCAATTTACATTGCTACAAATAGCATATGAGGTTTTTCTTTTCTCCACATTCTTGCCAGAACTTGTTACTTTTTGTCTTTTTGATAATAGTCAATCTGAGAGGGGAGAGGTGGTATCTCACTGTGATTTTGATTTGCATTTCTTTGATTATTAGTGCTGTTGAGCATTTTTTCATGTGCCTGTTGGCCATCTGTATGGTTTCTTTGAAAAAGTATCTATTCAAGTCCTCTCCCCACTTTTTAATCAGGCTGTTTGTTTTTTCAGTATTAAGTTGTGCAAGTTCTTTATATATTTTGGATATTAACCCTTTATTGGATATATAATTTGCAAATATCTTCTCCCATTCAGTAGTTTGCCCTTTCACTTTGTTGATTGTTTCCTTCTCTGTGCAGAAGCTTTTTAGTTTGATGTAATACCATTTTTTTTATTTTAACTTTTGTTGCCCTTGCCTGAGTAAGTCCAAAAAGTAGTGCTCACACAGATGTTAAAAAGTTTACTGCCTATGTTTTCTTCTAGGAGCTTTAGGGTTTCAGATCTCACATTCAAGTCTTTAATCTATTTTGAATTTATTTTTTAAAGTTATAAAACAGTGGTCCAGTTTGATTCTTTTACACATAGCTATCCAGTTTTCCCAGTACCATTTATAGAAGAGACTGTCTTTACCCTACTAAATATTCTTGCATCCTTTGTCATAGATTAATTGGTCATGTATGGGTGGGTTTATTTCCAGGCTCTTTGTTCTATTCCATTGGTCTATGTGTCTGTTTTTGTGCCAGTCCCATACTGCTTTGATTACTATAACTTTGAAGTATAGCTTGAAATCAGAGAGCACTATATATATAGCTTTGTTTTTTTCTCAAAATTGCTTTAGCTGTTTGGGATCTTTTCTGGTTCCATACACATTTTTGGATTCTTTTTCTTTGTTCTGTGAAAAATACCATTAGTATTTTGATGAGAAGTGTATTGAATCTGCAGATTGCTTTCAGTAGTAGACATAGTTTAATAATATTATTTATTCCAATGCATGAGCACAGTGTATCTTTCCATTTATCTGTGTAATCAGTATCTCTCATCAAGATCATCTAGTTGTCAGCATACAGGCATACCTGATATTATTGCACTTTTCTTTATTGCACTTCAGAGATACTGTGTTTAGTACAATTGAAGGTTTGTGGCAACCCTGCATTGAGCAGGTGTATTGGTGTCATTTTTCCAGCAGTATTTTCTTACTTTGTGTCTCTGTGTCATATGTCAGTAATTCTCACAATTTATCAAAAAAAATTTTTAATATTATCACATTTGTTCTGGTGACCTGTGATCAGTGATTACCACTCCTTGAAAGGTCAAATGATGGTTAGCATTTTTGAGAAATAAAAAATTTTTAATTAAGGTATATACGTTGTTTTTTAGACATAATGCTATCACACACTTCACAGATTACAGTGCGGTGTAAACATAACTTTCTCATGCAGTGGGAAACCAAACAATTTATTTGATTCACTTTATTGCAATATTCACTTTATCACAGTGGTCTAGAATCAAACCCTCAGTATACTTGGGGTATATCTATACAGGGGTTCCACCGCCTTGGTTAAATTTATTCCAAGGTATTTAATTCTTTTTGATGCAATTGTAAATGGGATTGTTTTCATGATTTTTCTTGCTGATAACTCATTATTAGTATATAGAAATGCAACCAATTTCTGCATGTTAATTTTGTATGCTTCAACTTTAATGAATTCAATTATTAGTCCTAATAGTTTTTTGATAAATCTTTAGGGTTTTATATATGTAATACCATGTTATCTCCAAATAGTGACAGTTTTATTTCTTCCTTTCTAAATTGGATGTCTTTTACATTTTTCTTGTCTGTCTGCTATGGCTAGGACTTCCCAACCTATGTTGAATACAAGTGGCAAGACTGGGCATCCTTGTCTTCTTCATGATCTTAGAGGAAAAGCTTTCAGCTTTTTACCATTAAATATGATGGTCTCTGTGGGTTTTTCATTCATGGCCTTTATTATATTGAGGTATATTCCTTCTCTACCCATTTTGTGGATGGTTTTTATCATAAATGCATGTTGAATCTTCTCAAATGTTTTTTCTGCTCCTAATGAGATGATCATATGGTTTTTATCATCCAGTCTGGTGTTGAGAGGTCTCCAGACTATGCTGTCCCAGGGTCACATTGGCAGGATGGCTCTAGCTAGTCTGAACTAGGAGCCCAGGACTTGCTTGGGCAGCCCTAAAAGCCTGGCTAGAGTACCCGGACCCTGTTCCTGTCTACACTAGTAAAGTGGAAGGGAAACATAAAAAATGATGCTTGCTGGAGCCTCTGACCCTGGAGAGAGTTCCAGCAGTTCCCTACCTGTTTGGCAGACACTCTAGGATTAGTAAAATGATTTCCTTTATTTATGGTCCAATTCCCTTTAAACCACTTTTTTTTCCCCCTCTGTGCCTGAGTGTGGGCAAGTATGTGCACAGGCCCCCCAGTGATATCCTTCCCTAATGCAGGTCATAACATTGAGGTTGGGGGTGCCATCTCTACCATGTCTTCATCTCTCCTATCCTTTTCAATGTATACCCTCTGCTGTTGGTTATGCAAAAGCTGTTCAGTCAGCCTCAGGTCTTCTTCAGGAGAAATTCCTCTATATGTGGGTATAGATTTGTGTGTCTATGGAGGGAGTGAGTTCAAGGTTTTCTTCTGCCACCATCTTGGACAGCCTCCTACTCACAGACATTTTCTACTGAATTTTCAGTGGACATTAAACAACTAAAACTTATTCTAAACCTAATCACAAAATAAGGAGCTTCATTTATGCTTTGATAGTAGTTATGCTACATATAAGTATGTTTCTGCGCTCTCCTATAAATTTAGATTAAGAAATAATACATCTCTGTAAATATATATGTTCTCCACTTATAAGACATTTACACATGTTGTGAATCATTATGCTGCCAGTCACTATATGTTGTGGAAAAATAAAACATTTTATTATCATCAACAGATATGGAAGCTAATTAACATATTTTAAATGCATATTTTTCAACAACTTAAATTCATTTATTTAGTTATTTAACATATTCTATTAAGGAGTCAGGCAAATTTCAGTTATAAACATTAAACAAATATTAAAGATTAATAATTATAATAATTATTCTGAAGTAAACTTAACAAGCACACTGTTATCACATTACTTTGCTACAGTCATTTAGCTAAACATAAAAATGACAAAAATGACCCTTAGATTTCTTTGTTTATTCAAAATTCTCTAGATGTTTGCTGGAGAGACCATTATGTTATGGTCCAGGGTTTTAGTCCAAGTCCTATCACCCACAAATTTGATATATGTGTGCATATTATTATTATATAATTTTTAATTTCCATTTGCTTTAAAAAAAGAAAATATTAATATATACTTATATTTTTAACTGTGAGAAGACCAGCTGAGAATTAAGAAGACACTATATATGTTATGAAATACCATGTGAACGTCAATTATTATTTGATAATGTAACAGTATTTTTTTCCTTTCATTCTAGCTCTGATATTCTCCTATTGTCCTAAATTTTATCTACCTAAACAGTTAATTTATCTTTGTATGAATGCTCGGATATTTGTCTGATTCTTTTAAACATTGTAAAGAAAGCCTGATGTTGGTTATTAGAAGGAAACAAATAATTTTTCCCCTGTTGTTCTGAAGAAAAGATTCGTGACAGCCATAGTCTCTGTTTCGAAGGGGAGAAAACACTTTGTTGATATTATAAAAATCTAATAGAAACAGAAGAAAAGGAAATCTACACATAGATGAGGGCAATAGTAAACAGTAAAGGAGAATAAGACAGTTATATCAGATTGGGTACTTACAACATCCAACCTCATTACCTGGGGAAGCCCCAGGAAGACAGCCAGGCTGGATTGAGAGGTCTGGCAGAATGTCTTCCCCTGAGGAAGACTTCCAACTGACCATCCCCATAAGGCCCGTATTGATAGGGCAAGTGGTGGGGTCTGAAGTTAAACATTTGTTTGCCTTCGTGCAGTTTGGAGGGAGCTGCATTTCTATGTTATCATGTCTTTATGTCTTCAAGGAGCCTGGGCTAGGTGTGCTTGCCTCCCCTTCCAGTTTCCATTGTGGAGGGTAGGGGGAAGCAGGCCAGGCCAGCCTGGAGCTGGAGGGGATGCAAGGGCATTTACACTTCTTGGTGTCAAGACCAAAAAGGCCAAGTCTGACCTGGAGGCCAGCTAATGTCAACTAACCAGGCTCCCAAGGTCACTTACACAGCACAAGTCTCACAAACAACATTCCTTAACCTGCCTGCGTATGTGCAGGTCAGTGTGGTCAGTTTGCAGGACAAATCACAGAAACCTCCAACCATACACCTATGTGCATGTAAACCAAAACCAAAAAGTCTACGGCAAAGATTTGTTGAATTTGTTTATTTCTTCTTGGTGGTAGTGGTAGTGGTATGTGTGTGTGTTTTACCCCTAGGAGTAGACACAGTGTTTAATAAATGGTAACTGCTTCATAAATACTGTATTGATTGGAAACAAGTAGACCTGTATGAGCCTTGATTATAGCCCAAATTTCTGTGCATGGCTGTATAAATTACCATTTATAAGCATAAATTACTGTTAACATTTATTGAGCACTTACTACATGTCATAAGTTTTTATAACCATTTGATACTGGTAGTCAGTAGTGGAGTCAAAATTTAAATCTGAGCATTTTGGTTCAGAATCAATTCTTAACTACTACACAGTGCTGTCCTCTAACATTAATTGAGTGAATATAGATTTTTTTAAAGATTTTATTTATTTATTCAACAAAGATAAAGACAGCCAGCGAGAGAGGGAACACAAGCAGGGGGAGTGGGAGAGGAAGAAGCAGGCTCATAGCGGAGGAACCTGATGTGGGGCTCAATCCCATAACCCTGGGATCATGCTCTGAGCTGAAGGCAGACGCTTAACCGCTGTGCCACCCAGGCACACCTGAGTGAATATAGATTTTGTGAGACTAAGCTATTCTGTTAAGAAATAGTTTCTAATGGATGACTTTTGATCTACATTTTAAAGAAAATAAGAACAAAAAAGGCGAATCTGGTTTGTGAGTCATCTCTGGGGTTTGTGAGGATAATTTTTACAAAGGCACAGGAAAAGCATATACATTTATTTGAAGACAAGATGAGTATTCATGAGGGGGACAGATCATGTAGAATCTAGAAAAAATAAGCTCAAACTTGATTTTTAAAAATTGTAGTCATCTTAAAGAAAAATTTCTATAAACTTTCTATTAGGAGAAATGTTTGTCATATGAGGACTGTTGAAATTGGATTTTATGTAAAGTGCTTCTGACCTGTGTAATATCAGACACATTTCTTAATACCATAGACCCTCAGTTACCTCATTTATCAAATAAGACTAATAGTAAATCCTTGATTTATGATTATCTAAGGATTAAGAAAAGGAATGTAAAATGTATAATTAAATGGTAAACACTAAATGTAAATAACAATACTCTTGATTTAAAAAAAAAAAATCTTATGCTGGTGTCCCAGGTTGGTAGCAGAGTAAGACATCCTGAATGAATGAATGAATGAATGAATGAATGAACGAACAAATGAATTTACCGGTTCATTCATTCATTTATCCATTCATTCCAAAATAATACACTTTCAAGAAGACTAATTTATTGCTTGTTATGTAACAATTCCAAGGTGAGCTGCCTAGGCCAATGAGAAAGCACTGTGTGTATTAGACGCCTTATTCAGGGGTCTAAGTTCCTTCTATGATATGGCTCCAGCATTCCATAGACTCTTCTTACTGTCTGTGAGACAGCTTCCAGGGAGGAGAAAGTGCATGAAAAATACACACCTGTTCTGTTAAGAGCCCTGCACTGAAAGCAGTTCAGAGAATTTCTAATCACCTTCAACTGAATAGAATTAATCACATACCTCACTCTGTGCTTAAGTGTACAGCCATGATTCTATTATGATAAAAAAAAAAAAAGATGGTATAGTGATTTTTGTTAGAATCTGGCAGTATGGGAAAAAGCTGAGTGATAAATTAAAATCACTTTAAACGAATTCTGACCCTGTATAGAGAAAAATTGATTCATTTCCTACCTTTCCTACTTCACAAGTCTTTATACCTGAAGTTATTGTTTTAGTGGCAGTATTTAAAATTGTAACTTAGCAAATGCAAGAGACAAATTAACCTGCTTTTTAGCAAAGTTTGGTTGAATGAGGGAAATAACATTGAGGAAAATTATTTAAATAGTCTAACACTAAAATTCTATTTTAACTATCATTACTGATCTCATTTAAACCGACCAAGCAGCAAAGGTATTTCACAATGCAAAGAGCCAATGAAATCTGTCTTTTCTACTTGGTTCATTTTCCTTCATAGTTGCCATAACATAGTATCTTGAACCCAAAAGCAGAACTCAGAAAGAATGACCATTCTATAAAATGTATTTAAACAGGCATACCAAAGCCTTTGGGTTATCTCTTCTTTTAGCAGTTAGTTAGTGTGCTGTTCCAGACCTGCTCAGATGCACCTCGTGCTGCATATCTGCTGACTCAATCTTGTGCCATCTCTTGTTCTGATTTTTGCCACACAACATAACCTGGCAGCACAGGAAAGTCAATGGGAGCAAGGACAACACTTCATATACTAGCAACAGAAGCTGCTGGACAAATGCTCTAGGTGCAGTCCTTAAGATGGAAGATTTCTGTGTTTAAGGGACCCCACAACAACAACTCTAATACGTCCTTATGTTGGCTTCTCCTGCTGACTTGTCTCACTCTCCCTCATCCATGTGTGCTTCTTAGAATCACTTCCTAGATAAACTATCTGCACCCAATTCTTTTCCTAAGGCTCTGCTTTTGGAAAAACCTAAGTCACAATATTCATCATTTGTTTATTGAGAGTCAATTGTATTTTTAAAACCTTCTCCTTCTTTTGGAAAATGTATTTATATTTAATAAAATGAAAGATATATTATCTACATCTATCCATATTTATATATATATATATATTCACACACACATTTATCATTATCTTCTCTACTGTGGCAATAATGAATTATTAGGCACTTGATTTAAAAAGCTTATGGGAATTTCCATTTTTATCCCATACCATCAGGTGACTATGGGAGTTTTTCTAATGAATTATTTTGCTTTTGACTTTTTTTTTTTTTGAGTGAGAGAAGTAAAATAAATAAATAAATAAAAAGATCTGTCCATTTTAATCACCTTACATTTCTAGAGTCATTTTTATCTGTATATCAGAATCCACAGCAATAACAAATGTAATAAGAGAAAAACATCATGCTAAAGATAGGAGTTAAGGTGAGAGATTAAAGAACAAGATCAATATATCAAATGTTGAAAGTTGATATTCCTGGTAGACACCAAACCCCCATAAAGATGAACAGTGTGTGGTGACAAATCTAATTAACACATATAGAAACACATTCCATTCATTTCAGTGCTGTTGTCATATCCAAGGTAAGGATGTTGTCAAAAGGGAATTATTTTCAAGTTCGTATTTCGCTATTAGATTTTTGCAAAACACGACATGAATTTTCACAAAAAAATAGATCAACTTCCCTTTCGATTCACTATTCCTGGAGTGTCTTAGCAGGAGTGGTGTCTATTTTCATAGCAAGACCAATTTCTGCTTTATGAGTCACTTGTCTACATTGTAAACCCTGCTAAACTGTGAAAGAAGAATTACTTGTAGACAGAAAATATTGAGCTGTAAATTATTTTGCTCTCCTTTTACCTAAATTCAGGGTTCCAAATACTTATGATTCACATCTTATTCCATTATTCCTGTCTCTATTTTGACAAATCATGTAAACTATAACCTTGTTACAATCACACTGAATTAGCAGCTCTGTACACATACAAACGTATGTGCACACACACATAAACAGACCATATACTCAAATATTTATAAATCAGTAAATCACTGGCTTTGCTTTATCTTAGAAGATTAGGTAGAATAATACAAGGCCATGAAAAACATCTATACTCTTGAAAAAAATCTAAAATATTTTTAGAAACAGGCAAATTAAGCAGGACATCTACCAAATTCTTAAATATTTATGCTTTTGCACCAGTATTGGACTTGTTTAGATAATCTAAAATTATCTGACAGTGATATACTTTCCACAAAATCCTGTAATCCATCAACGATCCTGAAACTGCATATTGCATTAACAGTTACTATTCAATATTTAAATGTCCGTTTCAGTATTATGCTTTCAAGCAAACATATGAGCGAGAGGAATAACAGCTCTGCATTCATCGTGAATGTAAATGAGTTCGCTAAATGGACTTTCTGAGGCAGGTGTTCCTGAACAAGGAATATCTTTCAGAGACTTTCAGCTGCTCTCAGCGTTGGGGATATATTACAATGTAAGCAGTAGCTCTTTTCTTTTTCATTCCCTCTAAATACAGAAACAACTTCCTTATTCTTGAGCTTCCATTGCTTCAATAGATGAAACAGAAAAAGACAATTGCCTTCAAGTCATTTCGCTTCTGTGTCCGCTCTCTGCATCCTAACTAGCATTTGTTACTATCAGTTTGATTTTTACTTTTTAAGTATTTTTTTTCATTTTAGCCAATCTAATAGGTGTGATTGTGGTTTTAATTTGCATCTTTCGAGTGACTCATTTTGAGCATCCTGTCATGTGTACTTGCCAACTGCATAAATTTTTGATGAAGTGTTTATTCAAAATTTTGACTCATTTTTCTGTTGGGTTATGTGGGGTTTTTTTATAGCTTAGTTCTGAAATTTCTTTATATATTCTGAATATAAGTAGTTTTTTAAAAAATAATTACAAATATATTCTCCGGATGTGCAGCTTGATTTTTATTCTCTTACTGATGTTATCAAAGAGCAAAAGGTTTAACTTTATATAAAATTCAATTTGTATATTTTTCATATAGATTGTGCTTTTTTTGTGTGTCTAAAACCTGTTGCCTAAGCTTATAATTGCCTAAGCTTATAATTTCATTCCCCTAAGCTTTCAATAAAAGTTTTGTAATTTTATATTTCATGTTACAGATGTGCTCTTGTTTTACATATGATTATGTAAAAAATATGTCATTGTTTCAGCACCATTTCATTATAAGACTACTCTTTCTCTTTTCAAGTTGAAGTACACTTGAGGTTCATCAAAATAAATTGCCACACAGATTTAAAGAAAAAAAAAAAAGAAACCAACAAAGGCCTAATATCTTTAGCCAAAAGACCATGAAAGGAGGATCCTAATAAGAGCAAACATTTTTTTAAAAATTACCAGTTTACTCTAGCCAAACACCATAGAAAAACAGTGGTCCATACACACCAAAAGAGCGAAAATGGGAAGCCTAGACATTCATCCTCCTGAGGCTGCAATGAGGGCCGAGAAGAAAAAGAAGACTTATCACCACCTGCAGATAACAAGATTTTTCCTTCTCCCATGCTGCAGTGTCATTGGAGACCACATAAGTAGCCTAGATATCTACCCCAAAGGTGCAGTAGAGAAGTTTCCCTACCTTTCTAATGCTGGGTGATGTCAGAGGAGGCCTCATGCATCGTTAGAACATCCAAAATTACCTGATAACGAGTGGCAAAAAGCCACTCTAAATACAGTGTCAGTAGAGACCATGTAAGGAATTGAGACTTCTACCCCAGCCAAGCAATTATGAGGGGCCTCCACCTAGGTATCATCTAAGGACACCTGACAAGACTGAAGCAGTCCCCCTTCCCTTGCCAGAGTAAAGTCAGAGAAAGATAGGTAAATGAAGATTTAAAGAATCTCATAGCAGAACACAAAAACGTCCAACTTCCCATAGAAAATCACTCATCATACCAAGAGCCAAGAAAATCTCAAACTAAATGAGAAATTTAAAAAGACGATCATTGATGCCAACACAAAGATGGCAGAGATGCCAAAATTGTCCAACAAATATTTAAAATCAGTCATGTTGAAAATACTTCAGTGTACAATTGTGAACATGCTTGAGACAAAAGGAAAAAAATAGAATCTTAGCAAAGAAAATAATGTCTCAATATAGAAATAGAAATAAAACACAATCGAATGGAAACATTAAAACTGAAATATACAATATCCAAAATAAAAAGCTTTGTGGACAGGGACAATAGCAGATAGAAGGAACAACAACAACAAAAAATCAGTGAAAGAAAAAGACAACAAGATTACACAATATGAGCAAGGGAGACAGATGGAGAGATAATGGAGGATTTATTATTTATGTTTCTTAGAGTTCCAGAAGTAGAGGAGAAAGAGGTTGAGACCACAAAAGTACTTGGATATAATGGCTAAGAACTTCAAAATTTTGTCAAGAGTTATAAAACTACAGATTCAAGAAGCTGAAAGAACTACAAACGGATTAAACACAAAGTAATCTATGACAAAATACATCATAATAAACTAAGTAAGGACAAAAAAATTCATGACAACAGCCAGAGAAAAATGACACAGTATCTATAGCCGAAATACTATTTGATTGACAGATTTCTGATTAGAAGCTATGGAGTCCAGAGGCCGCAGCGCAATACTTTTCAGATACTAAAAGAACTGCCAATCCAGAATCTTATGTCCAGTGAAAATATCCTTTGGGAAATGAAAGGAAATCAATAAATTATCAGATGAAGGAAAACAGAATTTATGATCAGCAGATTTGCCTTAAAAGCAGTCCTTTGGGGTAAAAAATGGCTTTAAAAAATTCTTAGGTAGAAAGAAACAATAAGAGAAATAATGTTGGAACATAAGATAAAAGAACAAAAACACAGCAAAAATTAGGGAAAATGTATTGTTTGCTTTTTCCTTTTGAACTTTATATATTACAGTTGATGTTTAAAGCAAAAATATAATACTAATGTGGTTCTAAATATTTGTAGAGAAAGTATTTGACTATTATAAACGGGAAAGGGCAAAGAACTATAAAGGGAGGAAAGGTTTATGTGTTGTGTGTCTGAGTGTGTTTTATAGTTGACAAACAGTGTTATATTAGTTTCATGTGTATGACATAATGATCAGACAAGTCTGTTATGTTATATTCACCATAAGTGTAGCTACCATCTCTCATCATGCAATGTTGTAACAACACCACTTGACTATATTCTCTGTGCTCTACCTTTTATCCTCATGACTCATTCATTCCATAACTACAAGCTTGTATCTCTGTCCTTCATCCATTTTGCATCCTCCCCACTTCCTCCTCTCTGGCAACCATCCTTTTTTTCTCTGTATTTATGGGTCTGATTCTGCTTTTTATTGTTTTGTTTTGAGGTTTCACATATAAGTGAAATCATATGGTATTTATCTTCCTCTATCTTATTTCACTTAAAATAATATCCTCTAGTTCCATTCATGTTGTTGCAAATGGCAAGATCTTATCCTTTTCTACAGATGAATAATATTCTATTATGGATATATACTACATCTTTATCCATTCAATTGGACACTTGGGCTGCTTCCATATCTTGGCTATTGTAAATAATGCTGCAATAAAACAGAGGTGCACAAATATTTTTGAATTAATGTTTTTTATTTTTTGGGGGGTAAATACCCAGTAGTGGAATTACTGGATATATGTTATTTCTATGTTTATTTTTTTAAAGAAACCTCCATAATGTTTTCCACAGTGGCTGCATCAATTTACATTCCTAGCAACAGTATGCACAAGGGTTTCTTTTCCCCTACATCCTCTCCAACACTTGTTCTTTCTTTTAAAAAAAATTTTTTTTTATTCTAGCCATTCTGACAGGTGTGAATATCTCACTGTAGTTTTGATTTGCATGTCCCTGATGCTTAGAGATGTTGGGCATCTTTTCATGTGTCTGTTGGCCATCTGTGTGTCTTTTGTGGAAAATGTCTATTCAGGTCCTCTCCCCACTTTTTAACTGGATTATTATTCTTTTTTACACTAAGTTGTATAATTTCTTTATATATTTTGGATATGTACCCCTTATCAGATATATCATTTGCAAATAGTAGGTTGCTTTTTTGTTTTGTTGATTTTTTTTTTCTGTGCAAAAGGTTTTTATTTTGGTGTAGTTCCAATTTTTGTTTCCCTTACCAAAGGAAACATATCTATCTAGAAAAATGTTGCTGAAGCCAATGTCACAGAAATTACTGCCTATGTTTTCTTCCATGGGTTTTATGGTTTCAGGTCTCATGTTTAGGTTCTTTAACTCATTTTGATTTTATTTTTGTGTATACTGTTAACAGATGGTCCAGTTTTATTCTTTGGCTTGTAGTTGTCCAGTTTTGCCAGCTACATTTATCAAAGAGACTGTCTTTTTCCCATTGTATATTCTTGCCTTCTTTGTCATAGATTAATTGACCTTATATGTGTGAGTTTATTTCTTGGCTCTCTATTCTGTTCTATTGATCTATGTGTCATTTTTTGTGAAGGTACCATATTGTTTTAATTACTATAGCTTTGTAGTATATCTTAAAATCTGGGATTGTGATAGCTCCAGCTTTGTTCTTTCTTATTGGGGTCTTTCGTAATTCCATAAAAATTTTAGAATTTTTTGTTTTATCTCTAGGAAAAATGATGTTAGTATTTTGATAGGGATTGCATTGAATCTGTAGATTGTTTTGGGTAGTATAGACATTTTAACAGTATTAATTATTCCAAACCACGGGCATAGGCTATTATTTCCATTTGTGTCATCTGTAATTTCTTTCGTCAATGTCTTATAGTTTTCAGAGTACAGGTCTTTCACCTACTTAGTTAAGTTTTTTCCTAGGCATTGTATTCTTTTTGGTACCATTGTAAATGCAATTGTTTTCTTAGTTTCTTTCTGCTACTTTGTTATCAGTTTATAGAAATGCAACCAATTTTTGTGTATTAATTTTGTATCCTATGGGGAGGTAAGGCTTATATTCCACTTGAACCCCATTATCTAAATAATCATGAACTTCAGAAGATACATACAAGCTGTGAGAAATGTAATTTTAGACTATTACATAAGGGATGTAAACTAATTTGCAATTTAAACTAATTTGCAAATACCAAATAAAAAAATAAGATAAAAAGAAACATGTTATCCTGCACACTTTGTGATGGTTAATTTTTTATGTCAACTTGTCTGGGTCATGATACCTATATATTTGGACAAATATTATTGTAGATATTTCTGTGAAAATATTTTTTTAAAATTTGTTAACATTTAAATCAGTGGACTTTGAGTAAAAGAGATTACCTCCTATTATGTGGGTGCACCTTATCCAATCAGTTTCAAGCCTTAATAGAACAAAGATTGACCCCCTCCTACCCAGAAGGAATTCTGCTAGCAGACTGTTTTTGTACTGGAATTATAATTCTTTCCTGAGTCTCCAGCCTGTTGGCCTACCTTAACAGATTTTCTAATTTGCCAAGCCTCCATAATCGCTGAGACAATTTATTGAAACAAATCTCTATACATACACACACACATATATATATGCATATGTACACACATTTATATCTACATCTATCTACACACAAATTCGCAGATCCTGTTGTTTCTGTTTCTCTGGAAAATCTAATACACTCCTCAAATTCTATGCTTAGTTAACTGTTGACAGAGAAGTGCTGAAGCATTCAACTTCCAAATTTGAATTTGTATACTACTTCAGTTATATCGGTGGTTTTTTTTCAGTTATGTCAGTTTTGCTTTGCATATGTTTCAGCTATGTTGTTCGGTGCATACACATTTAGAAATGCTGTCTTCTTGGAAGACTGATGCTTTTATCCTCATAAAGTGATATGTGAATGCTTCTTAATCATGCTGCTACCAACTTAATAATTTATCTCAGAGTAATGAAGTGAATATCACAATAAGGAGAGTCAAATTAACTTTTGGGGGGCATCTGCCTTTAGCTCAGGTCATGGTTTCAGAGTGCCGGGATAGAGCCCCATGAGAGATTCCCTGCTCAATGGAGAGCCTGCTTCTCTCTCTCCCCCACTGCTCCTCCCCCGGCTCATGCTCAAGCTCTTTCTCTCTCTCTCTAATAACAAATAAATAAAATCTAGGGGCACCTGGGTGGCTCAGTCAGTTAAGTGTTGTCTTCAGCTCAGTTCATGATCCCAGGGTCCTGGGATCAAACCCTGCATCCCCTGCTCAGTGAAGAGTCTGCTTTTCCCTCTGCCCCTCCTCCAGCTCTTGTGTGCATGCTCACTCTCGCTCTCTCTCTCTCTCTCAAATAAATAAAATCTTTTAAAAAATAAAAATAAAAAAATAAAATCTAAAAAAATTATCTTTTTGGTTTCCTAGTCCATATGAAAGTTATATTTGCATCATACTGTTATCTATTAAGTGTGTAATAGCTTTATGTCTGAAAAAACAATGTACATGCCTTAATTTAAAAATGCTTTATTACTAAAAAATGCTAACCATTATCTGATCTTTAAGAGTCATAATCTTTCTGCTGTTAGAGTGTCTTGCCTCAGTGTTGTTGGTTGCTGACTGATCAGGGTGGTAATGGGTAAAGATTGGGGTGGCTGTAGCAATTCTTTAAATAAGACAACAATGAAGTTTGTTGTATCAATTTACTCTTCTTTTTATTAATGATGTCTCTGTGGTATGTGATGATAGCATTTTATCCACAGTAGAACCTCTTCCAAAATTGGAGTTGGTCCTCTCCAACCCTGCTGCTATTTTATCAACTAAGTTTATGTAATATTCTACATATTTGTTGTTATTTCAAAACTACACAGCATCTTCACCAGTAGAATATTCCATCTCAGGAAGCCACTACCTTGCTCACTCATAAAGAGCAACTCCTCATCAATTCAAGTTTTGTGATGAGCTTGCAGCAATTCAGTCACATCTTCAGGTTCCACTTCTAGTTCTCTTGGTATTTCCACCACATCTGCAGCTACTTCTTCCATGGAAGTCTTGAACCCCTCAAGGTCATCCAAGAGGATTAGAATCAACTTCTTCCAAACACTTCTTGATGACATTTTTATTTCTTCCCATAAATTACAAATGGTGTTTATGACATCTAGAATGGTAAATCCTTCCCATAAGTTTTTAAATTTTCTTTGCCCACATCCATCAGAGAAATCACTATCTATGGCAGCTATAATCCTATAAAATGTATTTCTTAAATTAAAAAAAAACCTTGAAAGTCAACGTTACTCCTTGATCCATGGGCTACCAAATGAATATTCTGTTAGTAAGCATAAGAGCAACATTCATTTCATCGTACATCTCCAGAGTTCTTGAGTAACCAGGTACATTGTCAATAAATCGCGATACTTGCAAGGAATCTTTTCTGAGGAGCAGGTCTCAACAGTGAACTTAAACCATGTTATAAACAGATGCTCTGTCATCCAGACTTTGCTGTTCCATTTACAGAGCATAAGCTGAGTAGGTTTAGCATAATTCTTCAGGGCCCTGGGATTTTTGAAATGGTAAACGAGCATTGGCTTCAACTTAAAAGTCACGAGCTGCAGTTGCCCCTAACAGGAGAGTTAGTCTGTTCTTTGAAACTTTGATGCCAGGCATTGACTTCTCTGTAACTATGAAAGATATCTAAAGGTACCTAAGAGGTAATCTTCTTCCTATAGAAGGCTGTTTTGTACACATTAAAAATCCATCATTTAGTGTAGCCACCTTCATTATCTTGGCTAGATCTTCCAGATAACTTCCTGCAGCTTCTATGTCGGCACTTGTACTTTTGTGTTATGGATACACCTTCTTGCCTTAAACTTTATGAACTAACCTCTGCTAGCTTCAAACTTTTCTTCTGAAGCTTCCTCACCTCTTTCAGCCTTCCTAAAATTGAAGAGAATTAGGATTTTGTTCTGGGCTAGGCTTTGGCTTAAGGAAGTGCTGTACCTGGTTTGGTCTTCTATTGAAACCAGTAATACTTTCTCTGCCTCAGCAATAAGGCTGTTTCATTTTCTTATCATCCATGTGTTCACTGAAAAGAAATTTTAATTTCCTTCAAGGCTTTTCCTTTGCATTCACTACGGCTAAGTGTTTAGCATAAGGAGCCTATCTCAGCTTTCAATATACCTTTCTCACTAAGCTTAATCATTTCTAGCTTCTGATTTAAAGTGAGAGACATGTGATTCTTTTGCTTAAACACTTGGAGGTCATTGTAGGGCTATTAATTGGCCTAATTTCAGTATTGTTCTGTCTTAGGGAATAGGAAGGTCTGAGGGAGAGAAGGAGATGAGAGGGATGTGATTTCCTCTCATTTTTATCATAGCACAGAGAGCATCCATTCCTAGTTGTTATGATAAGAAGATAGAGGGCTTGTTGTAGTTTTGTTTTCTTGGAGATGCTTCTGTCTGTATCAGCTATGCAGTTATGCAGTTCTGGGATTCAGGCTGTCTGGCCTGAAATATGGGGTGAAAAAAAGAAAAATGAAACAAAACAAAAAGCTAAAACGGAATTTACCACTGTATTGGTTGTCCTTTGAATTTTTATTTTTTTTTTTCAGTTTACCTGCAATTATTTACTTTCCAGAGTCTGTAGATAGTTGCTTATGTATTTTTGTCAGGATTTTCCTGTTTTTGCTGTAGTTGTTGAAAAGATTGGGTGGACTGTGCTTACTGTATCTTAGGTGGATCTGGATATCTGTCCTATAACTTTTTTTTTACAATGATTTTTTATTATGTTATGTCACCATACAGTATATCCTTAGTTTTTGATGTAATGTTCCATGATTCATTATTTGCATATAACACCCAGTGCACCATGCAATATGTGCCCTCCTTAATACCTATAACTTTTAACAAATTATATTATTTCAATATAACCACATAGTGGTAGCTATAGCGATAATTTCCTCATGTCACATTTGCATGAAACTACCCATAGTTGAAATGAAACCTATATTTAAAATGAAGAGGAAAGAAAAAATAACAGTAGGAACTATTTCCTTTCCATAATTATATTTCTTAAAAGCTTTTCTTTTAGTACTATTAATATTTTAGTCAATAATAATATTAGCGTGCTGAATTCATATTTCATTTATTAACTTGTGTGGTAGTTAACATGAAAAATTGAACATTATTAATCTCCTTTCTTTTTTGTGTCTATTGATGCTTGGCCGCCGGCTTTTACTTTTATTTCCTATTCTTTACTAAGCACTGTATTGAGAATAATTAATTTTCTTGAGTCAGGCAATTATTTTTTTCTCTGAGACTTTCAAACCTTGTTTACTTTGTTAAAACAGTAGAGTAAAAATGCAGTTTTAGTCTATGAATAAGCAATCAGTCACAAAATGTCTTTCTAATTAAATTCAGTATTTCTACTGACTCTCAAGTTTTTTGCACATCAAGTTAGAAGAATAGAACACCTAATGAATCCATATATAAATATGTGTCCATTTGGCTGCTTGTTTGGTCACTAATGTAACCTACTTCTCAACACATTTTTAGTATTGTCAAACTATTAAATCTCACTTAAAGTTATTGATACTGAAAGTAAATGGATTTTGAGATAAATTCTTGATGTAAATATTTTACATACTCTTGAGACTTAGGGATAAATTAGTTAATATATCAAATTTGCATATGAACCTTATTAATCAAAAAGGAAATTAGGTATATATTAATTACATAATAGGATTGGTGATCAACTCTCTTTTTGTGTTTAGCCTTATAGTATGAGATCAAAATAGCCTTTTCCAAAATTACTGAGGTTAGTTATCTGCTGCACTTCCGTCGTATTGTTATGTGATTCGTTTGTAATAATGTTAAATTGTCATAGCATGCCTTATGACTATTTTTTTCCTCACACATATCCTGGTTGATTTTTTAAATTGGCATACATTAAAAATCATCCCTTACAGTGTAGATATGGGTTTAAAACAATCTGGAGCCATATATGCACTACCACAGTCATTACAAGATCCATCTCATTACCCTGAAATGTTCAAGTTGTCTCTTTGACCTACACCCCTTTGACCGACACCACGCTCTAGCAAATACTGAGATATATTTCACCTCTGTAGTTTTATGTTTTCCACAAGACGTATAAGTGAAATCATACAATACATAAGCTTTTGGATCTGGCTGCTTTGACTTGGTAAAATGCAGTTTAGATGCACTATATGTTTTGTGAAACAGTAGCATCTTGCATTGCTGAGGAGTATTCCACTGTATATACCAAGGTTTATCATTTTACGGGTTGATGAATAACTGGGTCATTTCCAATTTTGTAATCATCAGTAAGTGTTGCTCTAAACATTCATATAAAGGTTCTCATGTGAATATGTTTTTATTTATCTTGGGTAACTTTGTGTTGGGGGGATTATTTTCTGAAGTATCTGTCCAAATTTTTTGCACAATTTTATAAAATGCTTTTTTTTTTAAAAAAGTTTTAGATTTACTGAAAATCAGAGGTGGTAAAGGAGATTTTATACATTCTGTACCTAGTTGCCATTATTACTAATACCTTAATGTGTTACTTGTTATAATTAATGTTGCGATATTGATATATGATTAATACCTAGATTTCACATCCTAGTCCAATTCCCTTAGTTTTTATCTATTGCACTTTTTCTATTCTAGAATCCCATCCAGGATGCTGAGTTAGATTTAGTCATCATATCTCCTTAAGCTTTTCTTGTTTGCAAAAGTTTCTCAGACTTTACTTCTGGTGACCTTGAGAGTTATGAGAAATATATCTCGGTATCTCATAGAATGTCCCCAAATTGGGAATTGTATGCTGTTTTTCTCATATCAAAATTGAGGTGGTGGATTTTTGTGAGGAAGATCACAGAGGCGAAAGTGTCATTTTATTGCATCATATCAAGGGTATGTACTATTACTATGGCTTATCATTGTTGAGGTTGTCTTTGGTCTCCTGGCTGAGGTTGTCTTGGTTAAATATTTCCACTGTAAAATATTCTTACCCTCTCTTTTATGCTGTACAAATCATCCCAACTTTGGCCATTAATAGCTTCTTCAGTTGGTTCCTGTGTCACTTTGATATGTCTCTGTCCCTGCATTTGTGTATTTTTTTTAGCACTTTCTTACATCTGGAACTGCACAATTCTCCAGACTCATCTTGCATATTTATGCCCCATTGCTAATACAAGCAGTTTTTCCCAGGAGTCCTGATTCTTTTTACTGGAGGTTCTTTCTACTTTTCCCATGAGAAACCAGAAGCTGATCATTAGGTGTTCTTATTGCTACCGTAGTGTCATTTCATCTAGATGCTTTCAGCTGAGAGAGAAAGGAACTATATATATGTATACTAACCTGTGTATATGCATCTACCCATTTTTCTATGTGCAACCATCTGTATCTAAAGTCAAATGAGTTCATTTCTTATGATTCTAATTTTAATCTATTACCACATGGATCATTCAAGGCTTCCCCCCACCCTTTGTTTGTCTGTAAACTACCACTCCAACAATAAGAAAACTAACTCCCACTATTCTCCCTTAGGTTTACTTAATTGTTCAATTCCAGCATATATATATATATGTATAGCAGTTTCAGAATTTTTAACCTGTATCCCATGGGAAACAAATTTATCAATCAGACTACAGTGCTTAGGTGCAATTCCCTTTGTCTTCAGTCTTACCCTGTTTATTTCCGAATTTTCTTAGGTTAAAATGTTTTCTTCCAGCCCCTTCAGAGGTTGCTTCATACATTTGTAATGTAGATAGCTTCCCTCAACACAGTGCATATTTTCTCCTGAGATCTTCTGGCTTCCTAAGTGACCTTTTTTTGTTATTGTTGTATTTGCATACATTATGGTTCATTCTTTGTGTTGTAAAACTGTATGAGGCATAGTGTGATGTATCCATCATTACAATACTATATGGTATAGTTTCGTGACCTGAAAAAACAAACAAAACAAAACAAAAAAACCCTGTGTTTTGCATAGTCTTCCCTCCTCCCAGTCCACCGACACACTGATGTTCTCATTGTCTTTATGGTTTTGCTTTTCTGGACTGTATATAATTGAAATTACATGATACCTAGCCTCATTACACTGCTTTTTTTTACTTAGTAATATACATTTAAGATTTCAACCATATCATTTTATGGCTTAATATGTCATTTCTTTCTATTATTGAATAACAATCCATTGTACATATATCATACTTTTTTTTTCATTCATTCAAGGGTATCTTAGTTACTTCCAGTTTGGGCAATTATGAATCAAGCTGCTCTAAATACTAATGAGCATATTTTGGGGTATATGTTTTTAAATCAGTTGGGTAAATATACCTGGGATTATGATACCTCCTAGGACTATACGATAAAGCTATTTTTAGTTTTGTAAGAAACTTCCAGTCATCAAAAGCGACTGTTTTGAATTTGAATTTACCAGCAATGAATAAGAATTCTTGCAGATATGCATCCTCACCAGTAATTGGTATTACTAGCTTTTTAGGGTTTTAGGCATTCTAATAGGTGTGCCGTAGTATGTTATTGTGGTTTCCATTCTTAAAAATGTGTTTCTAGTGTTACATTTTGAGAATTCTCTATGTATACTGGATATGTTTTGCAGAAATATGATTTACATTTTTTTCTCCAAGTCTGCACCACTTTTTAAAGGTTCTTAACCTCTGTCTTTACCAGAGAAAATTTTATTTCCCATTTATCATAGAGGTTTTTTTTTTCCCTCTTAATGGTTATTTTTTTTTTTTTTTGGTGTTGTATATAAAACCAGAGTTTTGGCTTAATTCAAAATTAGGCAGATTTTTTCACTATGTTTTCTTCCAGAAGCAGTGTAGTTTTAGATTTTATAACAGATTGATTATCCATTTTTAGTTCTTTTCATGACATGTGATATAAGGATCAAGATTCATTCTCTGCAGAAAACAGTGGATACTTGTTCCAGTATCATTTGCTGAACATATTATCTTCTATCCATTGAGTTGCCTGGTACATTTATCAAAAATCAGTTGACTATACTTTGTTGACCTATTCTCTATTTTCTATTATCTTCACTTAATCTATATATAATTTCACTAATACCACCCTCTCTAGATTATTGTAACAATAATACAAGTCTTAAAAGTTGGCAGTATGAGCCCTCAAACCTTGTTCTTTTTCCAAACAGTTTAAGGTAATCTTATTCCTCTCATTAAGTTTGCTTCCCAAATTTAACTTCATGTATGATGACCCACTCTGACTACCCAAATGTTTGGACTAAACTGGGTGACCAAGATTATTATGGATTCTATAAAGAAAAATAAAATACAACAAATAACTTTAAAATGTGATGCATTTTAAATGCAGTATCTTAATTTAATTTAAAATTATAGATTTTGAGGGCACCTGGGTAGTTCAATTGATTAAGCATCTGACTTGATTTCGGCTCAGGTATGATCTCAAGGTCATGAGATATGGAACCCCACATGGGCTCAGCACTCAGCATGGATTCTGCTTGAGGTTCTCTCTCTCCCTTTCCCTGTGCCCCTCCCCACGCTTGTGCTCTTAGTCACTAAATTAATCAATCAATCTTTAAAATAAAATGTATAGATTTTTGTTTCAAATACAGTTAAACATATACATATATAAAATAGATACGACATATGACATGTCAGATATGCATATTAAGGTAATTTTTGCCACAAGTGAATCATTAAATGTGTAGAGTTTATTTTGGCTCGAAATTAAAAGATTTTTCTTTAGTCTGGCATACCTGTATACTACAACTGCCAGGTAATAAGGACACTGAATGAATGCTCTGATAACTCTGTAAATTATTTTAAGGTTCATGAGAGCATGAAATTTAGTCATGACCTGTTCTTCTTTTCCCTCACATTACAAGAATGAAATCTCAATAAGAAGTGTGGCTCTCTTTTATAGATTTGAAATCTACTTGTGTTTCAGAAAGACTGCTGACTATTTTCAGGTGGAAAGAGTGATTGTCTGAAGTCTACTTAAATGTATTTGTTATTCCAAGAACAGAAATTAAATCACACATAACATATAGGCCAGTGTAATAACATATGCGTGTACACACATGGGATCCACTGCTTCTTTTTAAACCTACTCTCTCTAAATAAACATTGTTTTCTACTTTGCTTTAGATGTTTGCAGACTACCTTTTAAATAAAATGTTAACATTTCTCTTGCATCCAAGTTGCTTTCACAATGTTGTGAAGTACTTTTATTTGTGAAATATTTGCTGATAAAGAAATAATTTAATAGCAAGAGACAGTTTAATAGAATGGCCTTTATGGTCAAGACACATCTAAATAGGTATTCCATCATCACACTTCACAACACTGTGTTATATTTAGAAAGGTAGTTATCTCTTATCATCAGTAAAAATATGTGGATGACACTACCTCTCTTTCAGAGTTAACAGGATTAAATGAATTTCTATTATTTCTAGAACCTTTATTGTTCTGATCACCATCTTCTAAAAACATCGTGCTTACAACTGAGTATAATACTTGAGTCATGGGTGATTAACAAAATCATTAATACATACCTGTTTTTGCAATAAGATCTTGTATTAATGGATCTTTGAATATGCTAGACATTTTAACAGCTGTCTAACATTGTTGGCTTCTTCACCTTACTTAGAGTAAATTAAACTTCAAGTCTGAGTGAAATGCATGTTTCAGATGTTGTAGTCATAGATATTCTTTACTTCCCAACAACAGGTTATTTGTTAGAATTGCAGTTATACAAATTGCTGTGGGGAAAATTTTGCTCTCAAAATTTAATCAGGTAAAGCTATAAACATATCAAAGTGCAGAAACTGCTGTCACTTTAATGTGATTTGTTTACTACAATTTTTCATGTACATGTAAACATAATTGGGAAATACATCTATATTCCCTATGAACAGCAATCTGTTATCAAAATAAAAGGATATATAGAGATTGTTTTTAATTCAGTAGATAGTACATAAAGTCTTCTACAATCTATGGAGATGGGGCTTATGTATAAAAAATTTGGTAAAATTTTTCAAACATAATTGAGAATTTCTTAGTATAAAACCAAGGAAGGAAAAAGAAAGAAAGAAAGAAAGAAAACATGGCAGAAAGGATAGTCAAAGAAAACAAAATAAAATTGCAGTTCTGATCTTTTAAATTTTCCACACCATTAAGAGACAGAAATAAAAACAAAATAATAGGATAATATGATCAAAGAAATAATATTGTATTCATATTATTACAAACAGAATTCCACTAGAACAGCCTACAGATTTGTCCTATTCACCGTTATATAAACAATGTGTAATAGATTCACATATAATAGATGCTTAAATATTTAAAGAGAAAATAAAAATGTGAGTGATGAATGAATAATGAATGGAAATTCCATCTATTTTGTGAAAACTTATCTTTTAATAAATTATTATGTATCAATGAAAAATGTTTATCCTAAATTAAAAAGAGCAGTTATTTACCTGATAAATGTAACAGGTATCAATTTTTAAAAAGGAAGTAAAAGACACAATATCTATGTTTAACTGTCTTACCATTTTAAAAAGATCACATGGTTACTACATGGAAACAATACAAAGCCAAAGATAGATGCAGTAACAGAAATATTGGAAAAATTGGGATCAACCTCATTTTAAAATAAACTTTTAAAATTGAGATATAATTTACATATATTGAAATCTGAAGATCTTATATGTGTATTTATATGAGGTCTGACATTTATAGAACCTATATCATTTAAAACAAGGTATGGGATATTTCTGGTGCTGGGCGGGGTCATCACTGCAGAGCTGCAGCCGCTCCGGGAGCAGGAGGTGGTAGACTTCATGAAGAGTCTGGAGAGAGAGAACACCTGGAGGATGCAGGCCTCACGTTCCAGCCAGCACCAGCTACTGTGAGGACAGCAGATCTTCCATGCAGCTGGTACACCAGTGCATTGAGCACTGCCCTGCACCTCTGGCTCAAGTCCAGGCCCTGGTGACCACTAGAGCAGTTCCAGAACTGCCTGGCCCAATGCGCCATGCACTGCAATGACAAAGCCAACAATTCAGCAGATGCTGGACGTAAAGAGCTTCAGGTGAAGCTGCAGCTGGAGATCTGTGTGACCAACTATGTGGATGATCACATGCACCTCATCCCTACCCGGACCAAGAAGAAGATGGAGTCTCTCTTGTCCATTGGGAAATAGAAGTCTTTGCAACTGGCCCTTGGGGCTGACAGCAGGGATCTATTTAAAAAGAGAAATGGGAGTTTTGTTCTTTTATGTAAAGTTTATGAAGAAATGAGGGATGGCAGCAAGTTGGAGGCATATGTCATTTGCCTCTGGACTCTGGTTCCTTTGTTTCAATCCTAGAAAGTGAAATGGAAAAAACTGCTAAGTTGGGGTCAGAGATGGCACAGGAGAGTTTTTGATGGCCTAAATTGCACATGCTTATCCTGGCAGTAGGGATCTCCCTTGTACCAAGCCAGAGCCCTCGAAAGTACCAGATTCTTCTTAGTACACAGGTACCAACAAGCTGGCAGATTCCTCTAACCTGCCTGTGATCTGGTGGACTGTGAGCAGAGGTGTTTCTGTTTGTGCCAACCTCCTATTTACCAGAAGGATCACCAAATCATTTTCCATAAGCTGTAAAACAAAATCCATGAGGTCACTAATTTATAAGGGGGAAAAATGATTTCTGGGTCCTTGTTTTGCTTGGTTTTGTTTAATATACCACAGTGTGAAGTTGACTTAAGATGTGGAATTGGGGGGGCACCTGGGTGACTCAGTTGGTTGAGCATCAGTCTCTTGGTTTCAACTCAGGTCATGATCTCAGAGTGGTGAGACTGAACCCCACCTCAGCTCTATACTCAGCAAGAGTCTGCTTGAAGATTCTTTCCCTCTGACCCTCCCTCTTCTCACTCTCTCTCTATCTCAAAGAAATAAGTTTAAAAAAAAAGATGCAGAGTTGGGAGAGGTCATTTGCATAAGAACTTTGAACAGTTCCTTGTGGATCTCTGTTTCTGGCTATCAAGATGTGGATATGCATTTCTTGAAATGCACATTATACCTTTCAGCTAGGAGACCCTGTAAAAAAACATGAGGCAGTGTTACACTGGTTATGGGAAGCAGACTTTCCCTGTCACTGGCTGTCATGATAGACCCTGAGGCTATCTGCAGTAGAGCCATGGGACAGTCTTGCAGTAACACTCTCCCTTGAAGGGAAAGGGGGTTTTGATGGCACTATATGCCAGTATCCAGGAATGAATATTGAAGGGGGAACTGTTGCCTTCTTAATTAAGAGAGTGATTGAGTACTAGATTTGGAAAAATGTGTTTTTTATCGAACAGAATGGAATGGAAGCTTAAACTCGGTATTACTTAGCCCCCTGAAATAACAGAGCACTGCTGAGATAATCTCTTGGCAACAGGAAGGTCAAAGGAGAAAAAGTAAGCAACTCAGGGATGAGCTGTGATTCCTTTAAAGCAAAAGAGGGGCAACTCCCCCATTACCAAATACCACTTTGGTTTGGAGTCTTTGCAGAAAGCAGTGTTGCTGTCCCAGCTCCAGCACCTTATCATTCTGATAAGGACCTTGTCTTTTTACCAACATTTTACTTGAAGTGATAATATAGGCTGTGTATGGTGTCTCAAGGCCATGATATAGTTTCCTAGTGGTTCAGTTCTAAAAAAATAAGGTTTAGTTTTTCATTAAAAAGGGGGAAGCGTATGGGATATATCTTTCATCTCAGTTCCTTCTTGCCCATTCCATGGCCCACAGACAACCATGCTCTTATTTCTACCAGCATCGATTATTATTGTCAGGTCGTGGACTTTGTATAAATAAAGCCAAAAAGTGACTACTCCTTTGTCTGGCTTCTTTTACACTGTGTTTTGAAGATAAAATAATGTTTAGTATCATAAAAGAAATATGTGCTTTAAAGTCTGAAATATATAGAAAACAAAATAGCACGTGCTCTCCTTCCATAATAACTTGAGAGACGGTCCTTTCTGTTTGCTTACTTTCTGCCTGATACTTGTTGGAAGAATCAGTAGGAAGAAATTCTAGGAACCCCAGTTGAGATTTTGGAGTTGTTTATTACTAATGTTGGCATATCCTGACTAACACGAGTAGAAAGTAGATGTCCTGCTTATTGTCATTGTTAAGAGCAAATTACAAATTAAAAATAAGAAGCTTCGTTCTCTCTGTTGATAATATGAGAAGAGACTGCCTTTTCTTAGAGCATTTACTTTAGAAAACTTGTAATAGTGAGTTCTTGTCTGTCTCCGAAATATTTGCAAATCTTTTTAAAAGCTAAATATGCCACTTGTGAGCTAAACCCAGAAACATCTCTTTCAACAAGCAGGGAACCATTTCCTTGAAATGTAATCATCAGCAGGGACAGAGCCTCTATCTCCCAGTTTCTGTGGGAGAATAGGAGCCCCATTTTTGTGGCACCTTTCTCCAAGTTGCAAAACTGGTTCATGTCAGTAAGATATGAGAAATTTATTTTGCCTTTGGATATAGCCAGTCAACACAGGTAGTCCCTGCAATTAGAATGAGGATTTACAATAAACCGTACATGACAAACGATGCTGCCAAGCCCTCCTATTGAGGACTGGTTATTGTTTCTCTGTAGAACATGTATGAAAATGGTGTCTGCCTGGCTGTCTTAAAGGATAAGATACCTTTCTGTTTTTGTAATCTCTTAGCAAATTATCTGTGATGCACATCGCATTCTGGTTTAATGCTTATTCAATAATGAAATTGCTTTATCTCTCTTCTGTCTTTGTGCAGGGGTTTTCTGGGTTGAGAGAAGATTTCGTTTTTTATTATATTTCCCCAACAATTCTGGTGATGAAGACAGGATGTCTGGAAGTTCCTGAACTGAGCAAAGCAGTTAAAGGTCTGTGGCCACACAATAGTCAGGTAAGTGGTCATGAATTATAAAAACGTTTCCCTTCTAGCTCTCCACTCTCGTGGAATATTGGCTGCACCACCACGATCTCTAAAATGTCATTAAGATCATATGGTTGGAAAATACGAAAATCCAGGAATGTCGCCTAGAGCTCTTTCTCTTAAAAAAATATCTGTCATATTTTGAATGAATATAAGAGAATCTCACTCTTTAATGCATAAGGACAGTTCTTTTAATTTGGATAAAATAATGTGTTTTCTGGGATTCGTAGGTTTCATCCCAAATTAATTATTGGCATTTTGGGGGCTATCATTCTAAGAAGAAAATTAAAAATGATTTGGGTAGCCAGAAAAAAATACTGAAAAAAAAAATGAAAGAAGAAATGTGAGAATTAAAGATACTTCCCCTTCCTCAGAATTTTCCTTCTTTCTCTACTGTTCCTATTTCATCCATTCCCTGGGGTCCCTTTAGCCTTCCTTGCCTCAAGCTGACTCCTTGAAGAAAGTGGTGATGATTTTTTGAAGTAGTTCCCTCATAGGTGGATTTCCCTGAAAAAAGGGAATAAAGGCACAGTTTCTTTTTTTTTTCTTTTTTTTTTTAAAGATTTTATTTATTTATTCGACAGAGAGAGAGACAGCCAGCGAGAGAGGGAACACAAGCAGGGGGAGTGGGAGAGGAAGAAGCAGGCTCATAGAGGAAGAGCCTGACGTGGGGCTCGATCCCAGAACTCTGGGATCACGCCCTGAGCCGAAGGCAGACGCCTAACCGCTGTGCCACCCAGGTGCCCCAAAGGCACAGTTTCTTTACTGGTCAGTGGATTACCTGCTCAATTAGATGACACAGGTTTATGTATCTTATAGCTTAGCACTGAGTCCTTTTCATATTTTAGCCTGGATTCCACTTTCAAGAGTTCCCTACCATCCATACATTCTGTAGCTAAGAAAGCAGACTTAATAAAGAGATCCGATTGGGGGATAATTGAGAATATAGTGAAAAATTGTGCCCCTTATGAAGACAACAGGATGGAGAATAGCTGTACTGGTCACTCGGAAAAAGGCAAGCAAGCAAGTTATTAAGTTGATGAATGCCAATATGGGAAGGGAAACAAAACTGCCACATGTTTACATTTTCCTTGTATCAATGCCAGAAAAACAAGCCCTTCCTATTTGAATTGACAAACAAGCTGATGCCATTGAATATCCAGAATGTCTGTCCTTTCCCTGTCAGTCTGTATGTGTTTTTAGGTCTGAAGTGAATCTCTTGTAGGCAGCATATAAATGGGTCTTTTTTTAAATCCATTCTGCTACACTATGTCTTTTGATTGGAGCATTTAGACCATTTACATTTAAAGTAATTATTGATAAGTATGTACTTATTGCCATTTTGTTAATGTTTTCTGTTTGGTTTTGTAGTTCTGTTTCTTTTTCTCTTGCTCTCTTTCCTTGCCTTGATAACTGTAAGTGTTATGCTTAGTTTTCTTTCTCTTTATTCTTTGGGTAATTATTATAGGTTTTGGTTTTGTGTTTACCATCGGGTTCATCTATAGCATCCTAAGTATATAGCAATCTGTATGACATGGATAGTCACTTCAGTTGAACCACATTCTAAAAGGAATTCTTTTTTTTTTTTTTTTTTTTTTTTTTTTTAAGATTTTATTTATTTATGTGACAGAGAGACAGCCAGCGAGAGAGGGAACACAGCAGGGGAGAGGGAGAGGAAGAAGCAGGCTCCCAGCGGAGGAGCCCGATGTGGGACTCGATCCCGGAATGCCGGGATCACGCCCTGAGCCGAAGGCAGACGCTTAACGACTGCGCTACTCAGGCGCCCCATCTAAAAGGAATTCTTTTCTTACTCCCACCTCCATATTTTATGTGTAAGTTGTCATATAATTTTTTATTCATAATTTTCCTTTAAGTATGGTCTTTTCCCCTTAAAGAAATCCCTTTCACATTTCTTACAAGGCCTGTTTATAGGTGATAAACACTTTTAACTTTGTGAAACTTTTAATCTATCAATTCTGAGTAACAACATTGTCGGTGTTCTTTATTGTAGGGTTTTTCCTGTCAGAATTTTGAGTAAATTATGCCATTCTCTACTAGCCTGCAAAGTTTCTGCTGAAAAATCAGCTGAGCTGTATGGGGTTTTCCTTATATAACATTTTATTTCCCTTGCTTCTTCTAAAATTCTCTTTATCTTTAACCTTTGACATTTTAATTATGTGTGTGGTATAGACCTCCCTGGGTTCATCTTGTTTGGAATTCTCTGTGCTACCTGAACCTGGATATTAGTTCCTTCCCCAGATTAGGAAAGTTTTAGGTATTATTTTTTAAAAATATTTATTTATTTATTTATTTGAGAGAGAGAGACAGCCAGCGAGAGAGGGAACACAAGCAGGGGAGTGGGAGAGGAAGAAGCAGGCTCATAGCGGAGGAGCCTGATGTGGGGCTCGATCCCAGAACTCTGGGATCACGCCCTGAGCCGAAGGCAGACGCTTAATGACTGTGCTACCCAGGCGCCCCCCAACTGCCCATTTCAAATAAAGCTGCAAACTGTGCATATCAGATTCTTCCCACCCTTAGGTTTTTCTGTTGTTGTTATTTATTTATTTGAGAGAGAGAGACAGCCAGCGAGAGAGGGAACACAAGCAGGGGGAGTGGGAGAGGAAGAAGCAGGCTCCCAGTGGAGGAGCCCGATGTGGGGCTCGATCCCAGGACCCTGGAATCACACCCTGAGCCAAAGGCAAATGCTTAATGACTGAGCCACCCAGGCGCCCCAGGTATTATTTTTTTAAAATAAGTTTTCTGCCCCTTTTTCTTTCTTTTCCTTCTGAGACTCCTATAATGTGAATGTTTATTTGCTCGAGGTTCTCCAAAAGAGCCATATCCTTATTTTTAAAAATACATTGTCCTTTTTGCTGTTCAACTTGGGTAATTTCTGTCACCTGTCTTCCAGATTATCAATCCATTCTTCTGCACCCAGTAATCATTGTTGATCCCCTCTAGTGTATTTTCAGTCATTGTACTCCTCAACTCTGGTGCTTATTTTGTATTTTCTACCATATACACTTTTTTCTCTGGTCTGATAAGCATCTTTATGATCACTGATTTAAAATCTTTATCAGGCATATTGGCATGTTGCTTATCTCTGTTTCATTGAGGTTTTTTTTTGTTTGTTTGTTTCTTTTTTTCCTAAGGTTTTGTCTTGTTCTTTCATTTGGAGCATCTTTCTCTGTCTCCTCATTTTGCTTGACTTTCTGTGTTTCTATGAATTAGGCAGAATAGTTACTTCTAAACTGGAAGGACTGATCTTACGTATGGTCATCTACTTTGTAGTCTGTGTGTCCCTGGTAACTGTGGCTGTCTGTTTGGGCTGTGGCTAGCATGGGTAGGAGTCCTGGGGCACTCTATACTGGGGGCTACCCTGGTGGGATGGCCAGAGCTGAAGTGGTCATGAGTGGGGATCGTCCTGGGGATCTCCACACTGAGGGCCCCCAATGGTAAGGCAGCTAAAGCCAAAGTAGATACAACCCAGGGTTTTTTGCATAGAGAGTGCCCTGGAAGTACAGTTAAAGCTGAAATGGGCATGGACATGGCAGTTCCTGGGCTCTCTACACAGAGGGCATCCTGTCAGAATAGCTAAAGCTGAAATGGGTACAACCCAGGTAGTCTTGGAGCTCTTTGCACAGAAGGTGCTCTGGCAATACAGCCAAAGCTGAAGTGGGCATGGGCCACAGCAGTCCCTGAGCACTCTGCACAGAGGGCATCCTGTCAGGATAGCCGAAGCTGAAATGGGTGCAAATTGGGTATGTCTGAGGCTTTATGCACAGAGCTCTATGCAGAGAGGGCACCCTGGCAGGATAGCTGAAACTAAAGTGGGCATTACCCAGGGTGTCCCGGGGCTCTCCAAGAGAGTACACCCTGGCAGGACAGCTGAAGCTGACTTGGGTGGGAGCCAGGGTGTCTCAGGTGTTCAGTGCCGAAGGTGCTCTGGCAGGGCAACTGAAGTTAGGGCCAGCATGGGCCAGGGTACTCCATGGAAGGGATACTCTGGTGGGGCAGCTGGATCTGAGGCGGGGTGCTGACCAGGGCGTCCTAGGGTGCTCCACACAGGGATTGCCCTGGTAAGGTGGCTGGAACCGAGGCAGCATGGACCAGGGACTCCTGGGGCACTCTGAGACGGGGACACCCTGATAGCGCAGCTGGCTGAAGCAGGTGGGAGCTGGGAGATGCCAGAGTGCTGTGCAGTGACGGTGTCCTAGCAAGCCATCTGAAGTTGAAGTGATATGGACCTGGAGTGTTCTGAGTTGTTCTGAACCTGTGTCACTGTGGTAAGGCCGGTGGAACTGGTGTAAATGCTGGCCAGGGGTTTCCTGGTGTGTGCTGGGTGGGGCTGCTTTTATGGGACACCTGGGACTGGTGTGAGGATAGAGACCCAGGGCTCACTAAGGTGGTGCCAGCTCGGGTGCCCGGACCCTGCTCCTGTCCATGCTATCAAGGTGGAGAAGGAACACAAAACCTGGTGCTCCCCAACCCCTCCAACAGAGTTCCAGCAGCTCCCCCACTTATTTGACAGGGTTCTAGTGCTACTTCCTTTATATTCTAGCTGCTTTTTTAAACCATGGATTTTTTTTCTGTGTCCTAGGGCATCTGGGTCTGGTATGGGCTAGGACCCTGGGCTTGCTGAGGCAGCAGGCCAGCTATGGTGTCCAGACCCTGTTCCTGTCTGTGTTATCAAGGTGGAACAAAATTAAACATTAAGTCCATGTGACACATGCACATATGTGCAAGAGTGCAGAGAAAAGGTTCTTCTATATGTAAAAATACCCATATTATAAATAAAAAGAAAGATAGAATCAGAACACTAAATTTTTAAATATTCTGTTAGTCACCATACATCAACTTTTTCAATCATCAATGTATTAATTGATGCACTTACACATAATGATTTTAGCTACTACATATTTCATAATGTGATTAATATTGTAAAAATTTATTTTTATAATGAAATCTGGAGACACTACCTTAAGTAATGGAATTTAGTACCAATAATCTTACAAAATGACCTCATGGGCCTTACAAAGATGATGAACTAAAAGTGACACATCGCTTTTATAATACTCTTGATAAAAAATGTTTAACCTGAACAAAGAGATAATAATGAATTCAAATAGGTGAAGGGAATTAAAAGGAACAAATTTCCAGTTATAAAATAAATAAATCACAGGCCTAAAAAGTGAAGAATAGGGAAATTAGTCAATATTATGATAACATTGGTGACAGATAACTACACTTATCAGAGCATTTTGTAATGTGTATAATTGTCCATTACCGTATCGTACACCTGAAACATAGTATGTTAACTCTACTTCAATTTAAAAAACTATTTAAAAAATTTAAGTTGGGAGACATATTAAAAACATGCACATAAACCTGAGTTAAGATATCAATGACAGAAAAGACAAAAAAGCACATAGTTTTATTTAAAAGGAATAAAGAAAAAAGAGTTTAAGGAGATCAAAGGAGAAAAAGAAAAAATTATAACTAAATGTAATGCATGGTCCTTGGTTGGATTCAAAACCGACAAAGCATAACAAGGTATTAAGTATACTATTGAGTCAATAGAAAAAAATATAACTGGTTTTTAGAAAATTTTATTGTTTTAAATGAAAGTCCTTTAGTGTATCAAAGTAGAAGAATGCATTTTTTGAAATATATATTACAGTAACTATGACATCACAATGTTTACAATCTTTTTTTCTTTTTAATTAACTTACTCATTTCCTTTGATCTCTTTTCCCGTCATTTCATTTTCTCACAACTATTCTTTCTATTCTAATTTTTCTTTTAAAGTATAATTAACATAAAATTATATTAATTTCGGATGTACAACATATTGATTTGGGAATTCTATACATTACTCAGTGCTTGCCACGATAAGCTTAGTCACTGTCAATCACCATACAATGTTATTAAAATATTATTGGCCATATTCCCTATACTGTACTTTGCAATTCCATGACCTATTTATTTTATAATTGGAAGTTTGTACTTCTTAATGCCCTTTATTTTGCCATTCTTTTCACACCGTCCCCTCAGGCAACCACAAATTTGATCTCCATATTTGAGTCTGTTTTATTTTTCTTGTTGTTTTTAAATTCCAGGTATAAGTAAAATCATATGTTACGTGTTTTTCTCCATCTAATTTCACTTAGTACCTTCTTGGTCCATTGTGTTGCAAATGGCAAGATCTCAATAAACATAGGGGTACATATACCTTTATGAATTAGTATTTTTGTTTGAGTACGTATCTAGTAGTGAAATTACTGGATCATATGGTAATTCTAGTTTTATTTTTTAGAGAAACCTCCACATTGTATTCTGAAGTAATTGCAACAATCTGCATTCCCACAAACAATGCACGAGGGTTCCTTTTTCTCCACGTTTGCCAACACTTGTTATTTCTTGTTTTTTTTGATACTAGCCGTTCTGACAGGTGTGAGGTAATATCTCAATGTGGTTGTGATTTGTATTTGCCTGATGCTTAGTGATGTTGAGCATCTTTTCATGTGTCTGTTGGTCATTTGTGTCTGTTCAGGTCCTCTGCCCATTTTTAAACCAGATTGGTTTGTTTATTGGGGTTGAGTTATATAAATTATTTATATATTTGGATATGAACTCCTTATTGGATATATCATTTGCAAACATCTACTCCCATTCAGTAGGCTAACTTTTTGTTTCACTGATGGTGAAACCTTTTGGTTGTAGTGTACTCCCAAGAGTATATTTTTGCTTGTTTCCCTTGCTTGAGATGTATCCATAAATATGTTGCTAAGGCTGATGTCCAAAAGATTGCTATGTTTTCTTCTAGGAGTCTTATGGTTTCAGGTCTCTCATTTAGGTCTTTAATCCATTTTGAGTTTACTTTTTTATATGGTGTAAGAGAGCAGTCTAGTCTCATTCTTTTGCACATAGCTGTCCAGTTTTCTTTAGCACCATTTATTGAAGAGACGGTCTTTTCCTTTTCTTTAGTACCATTTATTGAAGCGATGGTCTTTTCCCTATGGTATAGTCTTGACATTTATGCTGCATAGTAACTGACCATATAGGTACAGCTTTATTTATGGGCTTGCTATCATGTTCCTCTGATTTTTGTGTCTATTTTTGTGCTAGTACAATCCTTTTTTGGTTACTATAACCTTGTAGTATAGCTTGAAACCTGGAACTGAGACTTCCAGCTTTGTTCTCCTTTTTCAAGATTGTTTTGGGTATTCGAGGTGTGTTGTGGTTCCATACAAATTTTAGGATTCTTGCGTAAAATTCTATTGGTATTTTGAATGGGGTTGCTTTGAATTTGTAGATTCCTTTGGGTACTGCAGACATTTAACAATATTAATTTTTTCTGATCTACGAGCCTGGTATATCTTTCCATTTTTTTGTGTCCTCTTCAGTTTATTTCATCAGTGTCATAGTTTTTAGAGTTCAGTTCTTTGACCTCCTTGATCAAATTTATTCGTAGGTATTTTATTCTTTTTGGTACAGTTGTAAATGGGATTTTCTTAATTTCTCTTTCTGCTATTTCACTGTTAGTGTATAAAAATGCAACAGATTTTCTTATAGTAATTTTCTATCCAGTAACTTTACTATTTAGCAGTTCCAATAGTTTTTTTTTTGAGTTTTCTATATATAGTGTCATGTCACCTGCAAATAGTAATAATTTTACTTCTTCCTTATTAATTTGGATGCCTTTTATGTTCTTTTCTGATTCTTGTGGCCACAATTTCCTGTATTTTGTTGAATAAAAGTGGGAAGAGCGGACATCTTTATCTTATTGGTTTTTTTTTTACCAGAGAGTATGATGTTAGCTGTGGGGTTTTCATATATTCCCTTTACTTCCTTATTTAAAGATTTATTTGAGAGAGTGTGTGAGTTGGGGGGAGGGCAGAGGGGGAGAGAGAGAATCTCAAACAGACTCTCTGCTGAGCATAGAACCTGATGTGGGGTTCCAACTCATGACCCTGAGATCATGACCTGAGCTAAAATCAAGAGTCAGATGCTCAACCCATTAAGCCACCCAGGTGCCCCCATATATGACCTTTATTTTGTTCAAGTCACATTTCCTCTTAATTCACTTTGTTTGAGAGTTATCATAAATAGATGATACATTTGATACATAAAATTTTTTAACAGAATATTCATAACTTTGGAGATGATTGTTTTTAATTTGATGTAGCACACCGATTTGCAAATACTGAACCACACTTGCATTCCTGGAATACATCTTACTTGATCATGGCGAATGATTTTTTCAAATGTATTGTTGAATACAGTTTGCTAATATTTTGTTGAAGATTTTTGGAATGGTGTTCATCAGATGAGCCCTCTAGGCAGCCCTCATATATTTTTTGGAATAGTTTGGGAAGAATAAGTATTAACTCTTCTTTAAATATTTGGTATAATTCACCAGTAAACACATCCTTTCCTGGGTTTTTGTGTGTTGGGAGTTTATGTGTGATTATCTTCACTCTGTATGTAGAAGTGTTTGTAGTTTTCATCTCAAGAACAAATTGCAAACATTTTAAAATTATTTTCTTAGTTTTTATAATGTGTCTATGAAGATTTATTTTTATAAAATATATCCTTAGATTATTTTTCCTAAAGATGAAGATAGGTTCATATTAATGTATAAGCAAAATTAAAGCAGAGATGGAAATATCTCTTGAACAAAAATAGTTTGTCTCTAAGTTACTACTGCTTATTAAAATAATTTGACATTTTTGTAGACTTGATAGTACATGGTAAGTTTTCATGAAGAATGTATAGATTGCCATGTAGACTGAATATATTAGTTAAAAGAAATTGCAATTACCTAAATACATAAATTTGGCATGACTTAACGTATTTTTATGGCAAATGGATCTTTAAATAAAAATGTCATGTAGTAGTTTTTATCCTATCTCATGGATAAGCATTTATATTAAATAATCAGCAATTATTGCAGAATACCAAAATATTTGTATATGATGGACAATAGTCCCATATAAAACTATTTCTATGTAAACTACTATGTAAAATCAATTAGGTTTGATTTGTTTAGAATAAAGAACATTTAAATCATTCCTGCCTCTAGCCTTCCCCAATCTTAGATTCTAAAAATAGAACTTCTCTTTTTACCAGTGGTAGAGTTTTGAGTGTGCAAGAGGTGTTAACAGTTACCTCATAAATTGGTTTTAGGTCAGTTCTTCCCTTGGAATCTTTAAAAATTACCGTTTTGAAGTTTTGTTCTCTTCATTTTCTATATTCTGTGGTATAGGTCGTAAGACCCAACACTGACTAGAAGACTCTCTACCCCAACTTAGTGAAAATTAAAAAATTTGGATTAGTAACCCTAACTTGGAGAAACTGTTTAAAAGGAATGTTTCCTTTATTCCATAGGTACTAAAAAAAATCTCTGTGATACGAAAAGTGGTATTAAAATCCAGAATTTACATTTTTGTACGCTTCTCCAAGAAAACATATTGTCTCAATAAACCTCATCAATGAATACTTATCAGGTAATCCAACCCAGAATAGCAAGAACAGACACCTAACATGAATTTGGGGCTGAGTACACCACAAATATAGTGAGGAGGGATGTTTCTGTGAACATAATCCTTAGTGTAGTAGGTGTGTGTGTTGAGAACATATGTATAATGTACTGGTGATTAGAAAGAGGAGGGAGTCAGAAAAAATCAGGCCCACATCTAGTCAAGCAGGGGTTTTGATATCTTGATTCTGGGCACATGTAACAAACTTAAAGAGATGATCAGTTTTCCCAGTGTACATACATTCTTTCTTCTCCTTCTCCAAGATGGTTTCTGATTAAACTGCTACACAGCAGAATGGGATATAGAGTTTAAACATAGATATGTATATTAAAATATTTTACATTAAAATAGTTTAATAGAAATATATGAACACACATATATTTATGTATAGATATGTATACATATATAATTTTCACAAAGCTACTCCTTTCAAAGAGCAATCAAAATGAGGTCTTAGACATCATTAATATTTTTATAACCAAAACACCACAGGAGGAAAATTAGGGAGAAATACCAATCAAGGACCTAAGTGCGTATGTTCATTATGTCTGTGTATGTGCGTATGTTCATTATGTGTGTGTACGTGCGTGTACACATATTTGTTGTTGATGATGCTGTTTAGACAGACTCCTGTTCCTTCTTTGTGACATGAGCCCCAGTGATTATACCTCTTCTGGTCTAAGTTTCCTATGGCAGGAGTGTGAGAAAAGGTGCTACTAAGATATAAGTGTCGGCCACAGGGTACAGTTTCCAGGAAAGGTCTCAACAGTGATATTACTAGATTGACAGTGTAGGGAAGCAGAATTTGCCACCCTAAAATGTGTCTTCAGCATAAAGATTATTTGGGGCTGGTTATTTTTTAAGAAACTGCAAACACAGGAGAAGCTCTGAAAATCAAGCAGAAGTCACTCTTTTGTAAGAGAACATTTACATGGATAAGGCAAATCTATTTATAAGGGTGTATCTCTCACTATACCAAGCATATGGGGATAACTCTAAATCTTTAGAAACTTATCAGTGGAGAAGACAACAACTTAAATGAGTATAACAAATTTACCTTTGTATACTGTGTTTTCCTGGTAATTTCTCATAACTGGCTCTCTAACCTCAAAATCTTCTTCTGTATTTAGCTAAAGGCGATGTCTTGGGCTGCCTGGGTGGCCCAGTTGGTTAAGAGTCTGCCTTTGGCCCTGGTCATGATCCCAGGGTCCTGGGATGGAGCCCCACGTTGGGCTCCCCACTCAGCAGGGAACCTGCTTCTCCCTCTCCCTGCAGCTCCTCTTACTTGTGCTCTGTCAAATAAGTAAATAAAATCTTTAAAAAAGAAAATAAAGGTGATGTCTTTCACCATTTTAGAGTTACTCAGTTTTTCTGGGTCTCTCTGATATGTGTGTGTGTGTGTGTGTGTGTGTGTGTGTGTGTGTGTATCTATATATTCAACTTTTGTTTTTCTCCTGCTGTTCTGACATATCAATTTATTAGACCAAAGAACCTAGAAAGGAAGAAAGGAAAAATTTTCTGCCCCTACCATGAAGGGACAAACTTTACTAACTGAATACTGCTTACCTCATGGCTGTTGCAACTGAGAGATTCTATGACCTCTGACAAAAGCTGGAGAAGTTAAGAATTTTTACCACTTTATTCTTCTGGATCTCTGCCTTCAGGGTCTAATGGAATTGAGAGTGGTGAGAGTCCTTTTCTTTGTCTAGATTAGCAGAAGGAATTGTGGAATTAGTTTCTTAGGTATAGTGACATCGGTAAAAGTTTGTTATGAGTACTAGTTTTTCTATTGATCCTTTTTATCCCAGAGATGGTCATTGTTTTGTTTCTGTCATCTTGTTTCATCTCTTGAGAGTTTGGCTTTATAACTAATGACAGTATCGTCTCTGGTCTCTGCCAACTGGAAGATGTGGACAGCCAAATAGGTTGTAGATCCAATAAGCCAGTTGGTCAGAAACACAGGTTAGAGAGCTTTCATCTGTAACAGTTGTCTAACGGGTACCTATAGAAAACCCAAATTAAAAAATAGTTACAAAGAAATATAGTGGCTAGCCTTAGGGACTCCCTTAACAAAATCAAAGGACAGAAACTAAAATAAAAATTAAACTCCATATCCAATGTAAACGCCCCTGTCTTGAATTCCAAAGAATTAAATAGGACACCTTCTGGTACACATGTGGTACACATGTCTATTTTATAAGAACTGCAGTTCAGAAAGCTGTAGGTATCTACAAAAATGGCAAAATCATATTAACCTTTTCTTGTGTTCTGGCAACCTGACTTGGTAACTAACAGGTTGGGGGCTCCAAAACATGGCCAGACAGAAATATTAATTGTACCCTATTTGTGGCTAGATATGTCCAAACAGAAAATGTGGATTAAACTTCATTTTAACTAGGGTCCTCCCAAACTGCTGCCAGTCCTTGGGGGATTTATACCCCAGAATTACAATGGGCGTTATGAAAATGCTCCAACTAGGTGAGATTATTTTAAGAAGTGAGTTAAAAGGCAAGGAATTCCAAATCAAACAAACAAAACGGAGTATATATTTAATTAGTATGCAGATGCTTCCAGAGATTTTCAAAATATCAAAATAGCTTTGCTGAAGGATTTGTTGTAAAAGGCTAATTAGAAATTAAAGTTATGAGAGGTACCTAAAAACAAGAGTGTAAACTAATGTAATTCCTACTGCTCCCTTCTTTCGTCCTTATTTGACGACTCGTTCTCCTTCCCACACTGAACATACAATTAAACAGAGAGCTTTCAAAATTAAACCACCCGAGGCTCAGGCAATTCTCTTCAGACACCTTTCTTCACTCCTTGGTCAAAGGCCAAAGTAAGGGCCATAGCTAAAGAATTTCTTAAACTCAGGGAGGATTCTCAAAGGTTTTATAAATGAGATTAGTGGATAGAAAAAAAAGGCAGAAAATAAAATGAGAAGCCACAGGACGGAATGAACTCCTGACCATGGCTGATATTCAAAGTCGGATAGGAATTTTTTTAAGGCTTCTCTCCTAAGCTAAATGTGCACAGAGAGAAAAGGAAACATTCCAACATAGGTGGATGGGTGGGAAAGTCCTTTGATATCAAGGTGTCAACCATTTTTTGAGGAATTGAAAACAGTTGTCCTTGTTTTACAAATCTAGTCTTTACAGAACCAGAGGTGTGACTGCAGAAACAATTCAGAATTTACCAATTCCAAAACTTTCCCATTTATCTTAAAAGGCTTGTAAATATCGGTCTTAGGAAACCAAAGTCCTTCTTGGAGGAACTTTTATTTTTTTCGTGTGCTTTTGAGATGTAAGTGTTCTACAAACTTCAAGGAGGTAGGTAATTCTTAACAGAAGGAAAACAAAAGGGGAACGTTCATTTAAAATTTAGGTGAATTTAAAAAAAATGTTCAGCCATCTGAGCAGATAAATTAACACATTCCAACTGTTCTTTTATATCTAGTGACTTTTATATTAATTGTATCTTTATAATGGCTAGAGGCTAGAATGTTAGGATTTCTCTTTGCATCTCTCTATTTATGTGTGCCTATATATGTAAATTGTGGACGTTATTTGATATTTATCCACTACAGCTGGTTGGTATTGATTAAAAATTAAGTATTCCTAAAATATTTAGAAATATAACAACAACTAAACCACTGTTTTTCAAGTTCACATCATCTGGCATAATCTTGGGTAAATAATATCTAGTTGAAGCCTGTTGTTTTAGTTAAGAATAGATAAAAACAATTTAAGAGTTATAACAAACTACTTTCTGGGTTTACTAATCAAATTCATGTTATCGTTGTTAAATTGTCAGCAAGAAAATAGCTTGGGATGATAGATGATTTTATCTAATGTCACATGAAGTTTTCATGACTAATCTAAACATAATTATTAAGAACAAGTGAGATAAATAGGTGCAAGTAAGATACAAGTTTATAAATGAATTTTTCAGCAATATTTATGTCTACTTAGTTTCCCCAAACCTTTTTGGCAATGTAAAACCTTAGAGTTTTGCTAAGTTAAATTAGATGACCTAGATATTTAATGACTATACATCATTTCCAAATAACATAAAATGCTGAAACATTAAATATTGAACATAGGTTTTTCTACTTTAATCTCTCTATAATAAAAAGCTAAAAGGTATTTGGGTATGTTAGTGCTATATTGGAAAATTGAAAAAGACATGTTTCTAGAAATAAAATGTTTTCATAAATTTGCCAATTTAGAAGTTGCTGGTGTAGTAATTTACAATTGTATATTTTTAGGTTTCTAAGAGTTAAGAATTCTATTTAACTTTTTATTATTTTTTATTAAAATGTAATATATAGTTTTATATTAGTTTCAGATATACAATCTAATGATTTAACAATTTAATTCTCTTTATTTCAGCCATTCCCCTCACCTCTCCTCTGGCAACCACCAGTTTACCCTCTGCATTTAATCTCATTTATTTCTTAAATTCCACATATAAGTGAAATATGGTATTTTTCTCTAAGTTAAGAATTCTAACAAATGTAGTTAGTATTACTGGAAATAATAAGAGAAACAACTCTGAATGCAAGGAAAGAAGGATATTTTTGGTTAAAAAATGTAGGCTGGAGATGGAACTGTAGGAAGACCCTGAAATCACCTCTTCCACAGACACACTGAACCTAAACTTCTATATGAAGAGCTGAAGGCTGATGCAACAGCTTCTGCGCAATAAGGAGTCGAGGGACCACATAGAGAATGTCAGGAGAGAAGGAGACGTGGTAACAATGGAAACCCCACTCTCAATACTGCAAAATGCATTGGGGCAGGATAGCATCAAGGGACTCATGCACATATTTCTTCACATTGGGGCACAGGAAAAAAAGCCACAGTTTAAAAGGCAACTAAACTACAAGTGAAGGAAACCCATTTATTAACTCTAGAACATCTGCCAAACGATGGTGGAACTGCTAGAATTCTCTCCAAGGTCAGAGATCATAGCAAGTGCTATTGTTTTTGTTCTTCCTTCACCTGGATAGTGCAAACTTGAGCAGGGTACAGGCACTCTATCCAACTTTTATACCAGTGAGCCCCAGGCCCCCAGCCAACACCAGCTCAAGCTGTCCCACTAAAGCAACCACAGCACCATGCCTACTACAGACCTGGCTGTCTTGCCAGGGCAGTACCAGCTTAAAGCACCCTGGGATACCTGTGGCCCACAACTGCTTTAGCTCCAAGCTCCTGAATGGTGTACCCTTGGTGCACAGCCCCCAAAGACGACTCTGGCCCACACACACTTCTGCTCCAGCCATCATACTAGTGAGCCCCTGAGTGTGCACACTTTAGCTTGAGTCAACCCACCAGGGTAGCCCTGGCATGGAGTGCCCTGCGAACTCCAACCTGTCCTCACTACAGTTCTGCCAACTTGCCAGTCTCCTGAGGTCTACCCAGGGAACATTCCTACACAAGGCCACTTCTTCAAATTTGAGATAGGTAGCTGTTTTGCCTAATTCACAGAAACAAGCAGAAATTAAATCCAAATAAAGAGAGAGAGGAATATGCACCAAACAAAAGAATAAGACAAAATAGAGTTAAGCACTCTACCTGATAAAGAATTCAGAGTAATGGCCATAAAGAAGCTCACCAGACTTGAAAGAAGAGTAGATAAACCTAGTAAGAACTTTGGTTCTTTTTTACATTTTCTCTGTCAATCAGGTTGAAGAATACAATACCTGAAATTAAAAATAGACTAGAAGGAATCCATAGCAGATAGAAGATACAGCAAAATGGATCAACAATCTGTAAGACAGGATAATGGAAAGAACTCAAGCTGAACAAGAAAAGAAATAGAATTTCAAAAATAAGAATAGGTTAAGGGACCTCTGGGACAACATCAAGCATACTAATATTTGCATTATTGGAGTTCCAGAAGGGTAAAAGGGCTGAATAAAGGGGCAGAATTCACTAACCTGAGAGAGGAAACTGACCTCCATGTCCAGAAAGCAGACTGTCATAAACAAAAAACCCAGGGAAGTCCACACCACAAAATAATTAAAATGGCAAAGATCAAAGATTAAAAAAAAAAAAAAAAGATTCTCCTTTTAAGTATTCTCCATGCCCAGTGTGGAGCCCAACATGGCGCTCGAACTCATGACCCTGAGATCAAGAGTCAGATACCCAACCAACTGAGCCACCCAGGTGCCCTTAAAGGGAGAATCTTAAAAGCAACGATATAAAAGTAACTAATTACATACAAAGATACCCCATAAGTCTATCAGCTAATTTTTTTAGAAGAAATTTTGCAGACCAAAAGGAAGTGGCAGGATGTATTCAAAGTGCTGAAAGGAAAAACAACAACAAAAACTTACAACCACGAACACTATCCAACAAGGTTATTATTTAGAATTAAGGAGAGAGAAGAGTTTCCCAGTAAAACAAAAATTAAAGGAGTCTCCACCACTATACTGGCCTGACAAGAAATGTTAAAGGATTTTCTTTAATTGGGAAAGAAAAGGCCATAACTAGAAGAAAACTTTGCAAGAAAAATATTTTACTGGTAAAAGAAAATATTCAGTAAATGTAGTAGATCAACAACTTATAAAAGTAGTATGAAGGTTAAAGACAAAGGTAGTGAAATCAAAAATATCTAAAGTATTGAAATTCACACAATTTTATATATATGTGTGTGTGTATATATATATATATATATATATATATATATATATATATATATATATACCTCACAAGGGTAGAGAGCAAGAAAAGAAAAAAACTATGAAGACAAGCAGAAAACAATAAAATGGTACCAACTACATACCTATTAATAACTATTTTACATGTAAATGGTATTAATGCTACAATCAAAAGACAGAGTGACTGAATGGATAAAAAACAAGACCAATCTGTAAGTCGTCTACAAGGAGAGTGACTTCTTACCTAAAGACACACACAGACTGAAAGTGAAAGGACAGAAAATATATTCCAACCAATGGTAGTTTTTAAAAAAAAAAGCTGGAGTAGTAATACTTATATCAGACAAAGCAGACTTTAAGACAAAGGCTATACTACAAGATAAAGAAAATCTATATAGCAATAAAAAGATCAGACAAATAAAAGAATATAATAATTGTAAATATCTATATACCTATATGTAGGAGCACCTAAATATATAAAGCAAATACTAACAGATAAAGGAAAAATTGACAATAATAGAAAAATTGTAGGGGATTTTAACACTCCATTTCTATCAATGAATACATCAAAATGCAGAAAATCAATAAGGAAAGAGTGGCTTTAAATGACACATATTCAGAACTTTCCACCCCCAAACAGGAGAATACACATTCCTTTCAAGTGTAGAGTTTTCTGGTCTCTCCTTTGCTTTTCAACTAGCCTCTCCCAAGGAGGATTGTATTTATCATATCTTAGCTATCCAGGCATTGTGAATTCCCACAGAAGAGCAAAGCTGGAGGTACCATGCTTCCTGATTTCAACATATATTACAATGCTGTGGTATCAAAACAGTATGGTATTGGCACAAAAATGGCTGCCTAGATCAATAGAATGGAAGAGAGAGCCCAGAAATAAACCCATGCTTATATGGTCAATTAATCTATGACAAAGGAGGCAAGAATATTCAATGGAGAAAACACAGTCTCTTCAATAAATGGTATTGGGAAAACTGGACAGCTACATGCAAAACAATGAACCTGGACCACTTTGTTAGACCATACACAAAAATAAGCTCAAAATTAAAGACCTAAATGTAAGACCTGAAACCATGAATCTTATAATAGAAAATACAGTTAGTAATGTCTTGGACGTTGGCCTTAGCATCACTTTTCTGGTTATGTCTCCCCAGTCAAGGGGGAAAAGGCAAAAAGAAATTATTGGGTCTACATCAAACTAAACAGTTTTGTCCTGTAAAGGAAACAATTATGAAAACTAAAAGGCAATCTACTAAATGGGAGACGATATTTACAAATGATGTATTCAATAAGGGGTTTATAACCAAAACATATAAAGAACTCATACCACTAAACACCAAAAATACTAATAATCTAATTACAAAATGGGTGGAGGACCTGAATAGACATTTTTCCAAAAACATGCAGATGGCCAGAAGGGACCTGAAAAGATGTTCAACATCACTAATCAGGGAAATGCAAATCAAAACCACAGTGAGATATCACCTAATACCAGTCAGAATGGCTAGAATCAAAAAGACAAGAAATAATAATTGTGGCAATGATGTGGAAGAAGGGAGCCCTGTGTACTGTTGATGGAAATATAACTGGTGCTGCCACTATGGAAAACAGTGTGGACTTTCCTTAAAATATTAAAAATATAAATACCATACCATCCAGGGATGCCTCTGCTGGGTATTTACCCAAAGAAAATGAAAATACTAATTTGAAAAGATATGTTTATTGAAGCACTATTAACAATAGCCAAGATATGGAAGCAACCTAAGTGCCTGTTGATACATGCATAGAGAAGTGGCATGTGTGTGTGTGTGTGTGTGTGTGTGTACACAAAATGGACTATTAACCATAAAAAAAATGAAATCTTGCCACTCACAACATGGATCAATCTAGGTGGTATTATGCCAAGTGAAATAAGTCAGAAGAAGGCAAAAATCATGATTCCACTTATGTTTGAAATCTAAAAATCCAGAAAAACAAATTTTAAAAAGACTTATATAGACAACAAACAGGTGGGTGACAGAGGGGAGGGTTGCGAGGAGATAGACAAAATAGGTGAAGGGGATTCAGAGGTGTAAACTTCCAGGTTTAAAATAAGTCATGGGGGTGGAAGCACAGCATTGGAATATAGTCAATAATCTTGCAGTAACATTTATAGTGACAGACATTAACTACACTTACCATAGTGAGCATTGCCTAATGTATAGGATTGTTGAATCACTATGTTGTACACCTAAAAGTAATATAAAACTGTCAACTCTATTTTTAAAAATTGGAAAAAACCGTATGAGGTATGAATATGTGTTTCTGTTAAGAAAAAAACAAGTAATTTTGTCTTGGTTGTTCCAGAATGGAAAAGAGAAGGAAGAAGGGACAGAGAGAGGAGACAGAATTTTACCTTGTGTAATCAAGGAAGCTCGAATGGGTATTAAAAATAAGGTTTAGTATTAGTAATGTGCTATGTAAAGGTAAAAGTTAATTTTCTTTCACTTACTAACAGGACAAAGTTTTCTTGTGCTATTTGTCTGCTTCTAAGATTATGAAGAGTTTTTCTTTACCTTTTAAGTAATTTGTCTAAAAAGCAAAGATTTTGTGTTTTATCAGAATAATTTCCTTTGCTTCATTTTTGTCATCAGATCATTGATCCTTAAGTAAACCTATTCCTTTCAATATTAAAACTGCTAAATTTTTCTCAGAACTATGTAACTTCTATTTTTGCCTATGAAGTCTTCGTCAGTTTGATTAAATAGATCACTAAATATTGTTTCCCAGTGACCTATGCTCCTACTTAGCCAAGTCTCCAAAAGTTTTTGATATTTTTGACAAACTTCCCAAAGCTAAATTCATTAAATGAAGGCTTTTTGAAAGAAACTGTACAAAATTCCAGAGGGTCCCTGGAACAGCTCAAAAGATTTGTTAAACTAATTAGACTTATTTTCTGTTTAAAGTATTGTCAAGTAAGTGATGATAAACCTTCATATATTATTTACCCATAAAATATAACCTAAGTTATTAATATGACTGTTATTACAGTATAGCTATATAACCGTGTAACCATAAAAATATAGTTACTAATATGTGTTCTAAATATTGTAATAAATTCCTAAAATTCTGATATGTCCTGACATAATGTTATCAGGCATAATTCTAGTTATCTTAAAATGTATGTCACAGAAATAACCAAATTTCTTTGTCAGTTGCACTGTAATGAAGTTGCATCTGATCTTTGAGCCTTTGTCATTTACAGAGTTATTGTTTTATTTGATAGTTTTGAAAAGGTGTTTATAAAAGTTCTTCATATTCAAGAAGACTCATGGAAAGTACTCTAGATTACAGGTTTCTGAAAATGTTCAGATTGTAAAACTAAAGGGGTAAGAATTTCTAGAACTAACGAAAAAATTAAATTCAGCCAAAACAAAAATAAGTAGCATGTGATTAAATGAGCTCATGAGGATGATTATAGTATTTGTGATTTTTTTGTTTTGCTGATTTTTTAAAGTTTTGTTTTGCCAGATTTAAGGAAAATTTTTCTTTTAAGCTAACTATGACTTACAGCACTTTGATAAAAATAAACCTCTGTGAAGAAATTAAAATATTTATTTTTTCCACCCTACCTGATTCCTCTAGAACTCAGAAAATTTTAGTGAGTTCTTATATTTTCATGGCAGTATATTTATTTGCATATGTTCGATAAAAATCTGTTTTCTTGTAATGGGATATAATTAGAAACATTGGTTATGTTACAAAAGCTTTGACTGGAATGTCATATTTGAGAGAGCTATGCATAGACTCTGTAAGATCAAACAGGTTTAAAGAACTATGCTTGATATTACAAAGCCACTAAAACATCTTGGAAAAACAGCTGGTACCTTGCCCACAGGGTTTCCAACAGCCTTATCAGGTGAGTAAGAGATGCAGAAAGGTCAGGATATATTGGGAGCCTCAAGAGGAGAGGAATTCACCCACCTCTATAGCGATTGCAGGCAAGTCTGATGGCAAGTCTTTGACTTGGCTTCTTGTCCTGGAGACGTTTTTAAAAGTTCTACCAGTTGGTTAAGTATCCAACTCTTGATCTCAGCCCAAGTCTTGATCTCAGGGTTGTGAGTTCAAACCCCATGCTGGGTTCCAGTGTGGAGCCTACTAAATCAATCAATAATCTGAGACTCCTTATAAATTTTTGCAAAGCAGATTTTAAAAGAGCCTGAATAATCGATTGCTATTCTTGCTACACTTATATAATTAGGCCAAGCTTATTGAAATTAGACTTATTTTACAACAATTCAACCTTGCTTTGGCTCTCTTTGCTGAAAATAAGGGTAATTTTAGAAGGAAAAATTATGTTTTGGTAACATACCTTTGTGGATATTAGATTCTAGTTCTGATTAATTGTCTTTGAGGGTTTGTTGCTTGCCTATAAACTGGACTGGATCCTGAAATTTTCTGATTTCCTCAAATATCTGACTATGACTCTCCAAATCAATGTCCCAATGTTCTCCCATTCTTTTGACTTGGAATCATTGAGAACTAAAGCTGCCCTTTTTCTGAAAGCCCTGCAAAGTGAAGCTAAAGGACTTTATATAATCTTCAGAGAAATCACAACAGCTCATGTTTAGACAAATTATGCCTGTTGTGTGAGCTACTCAGAAAGTTTCCCTAACTACCTGATGTTATCACTGGAGACATTCACACTTCAGGAGACACTTTAGCTCCTACATCTAGAAATCTTCTCTGAACTGTCTGCCCTCAGGATTCAGAATGGGTTTATATTATATTCCAATCATTAACCTTTTTTTGTTTGTTTCCATAGAAATGCTTTATTAAATACCTGATTTAAAAATTTTTTTTTTTTTACAATATAGGCCTACCTTTGGAAGCCCCTTGAAAGACCCTCATCCTGAAATTAGACACAACTGTTTAACTGTTTAAAATGACCTAGTCTCAGGTCTTAAAGACTGGTTCAATGAGATATGGAGCAGTCTGTCATTTTAGCTTCTGGATTGTGAAGCTTCTAAGTTTCCAAAGCAGGACCATGGGCAGAATTTCCTGCTTCAAAATAAGTCTCTTTTGCACAAGGATTCTTTTACGCTGATTGTTTTTAAGAAACTGCAAATCACAGGTAAAGCTCTGAAAATCAAATACAAGTTACGCTTTTGTAAGAGACATTGACATGTATAAGGCAAATCTCCATTTTCTGGATTTCTGGAAGAACATGTACCCTACACCCCTTTGCAATATAAATCCCTAATCCCAAGTGACAGACTCACTCTCTTTTTTGAGTCTCTCGAGCACTCCATCTGCTATTCTCTGTCACTCATGCTATTCAATAGTGTTTTCACTTTCTCTGGCTCATGTTTGATTTCTATCCCGCATGAAGCCAAGAACACTATTGGCTGATCCTGCAGGAACTTCCTCTGGTCCTCAGACCAAGCTGCCTACATTATCCATACGTCAATATGGAAAAAAGGCAAAAGCACAATGTTGAGTTAAAAAAGTAAATTACAAAATATGCCCTTTAAGATAGCATTGGTTAGATTTTAAACACACATACTCGCATGCATTTTTTCTATTTTTTACTAAACACTTGTGTGCATTTTCTAATTTTTACTATATGTGTACAGCTCAGTAAAAATGAAAATGCAAACATACATGTGCTTGCAAACACGCATACATGTTTACACAAATAGTAAAAATACAAAATAAAACATTCATGGGCATAACATTTTCCAAGTTCAGGATAGAGTTTAAATTGCAGGAGGGAGGGAGGGGTAGTGGGTTGTTATACAATTTTGCAAAAAGCGCAAGGCCTGTCTGTGCATATATTATTCCTTAATAAATGTTTCATGTTAAAATATACTTTGCAAAATAAAATATGCTAATAGAGCCATTTAAAAGCTCTATTTTAAAATAGACATTTGTCAGTTTAATGACAGCTATAGGTATATAACATTTCTGTTATGTTAAATGTTTTATGTGTTAAAAGTTAAGTGTTATGTTAAAGTTTCTACAGTTATCCTTGTTAAATATTTTATATTTTACATTTAAAAAATTCCAAGATTAGAGATTAACAAAGAGATGGTGACTAACAAAAATAGTCTACCTGATACAGAAGCGACTTAAATTTTCTCTTATCAGACAAGTTGATGTAAGCAGGATATTGTGATTTAAAAATGACCTTGAGTGATTATTTTCATATAATATGGCCAACTATCCATTGAGAAATTGTCCCTAGGGAAGCAGTTTCCAATTCATAATACCAATGAATGATGCTTTGGCAGAAAAATTGCCAATCTTGGCATTTAAGTCTTTGGAAATTATGATATGGGCTAATGAAGTCTTAAGAGTATATAACATTCAGACAACTGTCAAATTGGTTCCAGGCCTTGAGGGATCTTATGTTCATTAGCAGGAGGGTCATATATTAACACATACCCAGTTATTCATTTCAGGACACCAAATTAGCTTGAGAAAAAGAAAGAAAAAAAGCCCTTGTTAAAGATACCATGATGTTCAAGGTCATGTGAATGTAACTGACCTTAGCTCCCTAAATCATTTTGCCAGATGAGTGGATGAGAAAATGCCTTACAGCCCTGCAAGATGTAAATTACTCTTCGAAAACCCACATCCCCTTTATTAAATAACATACTTTTAGAAACTTTTTAGAAAATGAAGATAGATTTGTCCCATTATCCTTTCCTGTTCCTGGAAACAACTAGAAAGTAATGAAAACTGCTCTAAAATACCTTAAATGTAACAATCAAGACACTCATGTGCCTATTAGGATTTAGAATTAATGCATTCCTAGTCACTAGATTGCTAACATTGGCAGGTTATAGCAGGCCTAATTACTGAGTTGGCACACATAACCCACCAATTTCTAAACAATCTGTTAGAGATGAAAAAAGAAAATTTCAGTCTCAGAATTTCTACATTCTACTACTTTCTATCTTAAAACCTTGCTTGTTTTCGTCATAGCAATTATCACAATTGGTAAATCACTTTTGGTGTATTATCGTGTTATGATTTAAGTTTTGTTTTCACTCATCTCTAGAAAGAATTCACTGTTCAGAGGCCATGTATCTCAGTTTGCATTTGTATCCCCAATCCTTAGCATGATATCAAACAATAATAAAGCTTATTAAATACCTAGTAACTGAATGACTCTGAGTGAATGCAACAGAAGTTGTTACTATAATTAATGTTAATGCAAAAAAATACAATTTGGCAAAGAGCCCAAAGGCAAAAAAAAAAAAAAAAAAAACACTAAAAAAAATTGCAAATAACACCAATGGTAAGAGAGTGGGAATATAAATGTGGCAACTGTTGGCAGTGCTATAGGAGCAGACTCCATTTAAAGGAGATTACTAGGCAATAATTTTTAGAGTAAGAATAAAGCAGAGAGATTGTAAAAAATTTGAGCATTGAAAACAATATCAAATGTGGTCCAAGGAAAAGAATCAGGAATAAATTCTTGGTTCTCTATCATAACATTAATAATAACAACATTATTATCACAATAAGTGATAAAGGCTTATTAATTTTCATTTTGGCTTGTTGTTGCTATTGTCAATGTGGCAACTGGCAGCTCATCTCTCTAGCTCAGCTGAGCTCTTGAAAGGTAGGTGTGTGAAGTAATTGGCTAAGTAATAGTATTGGCTAAGTAATGACCTATAGATTAAATAATATATTGAATAACATTTATAGAGAAATTAGTGTATAAATTGTTAAAAACATAGGCCCCAAATGGTGTCACTTAGACCAAGTTCCCAAACTGAGGCTTAATACCTAATCTAACCTTGCCCAGAAATGTCTTAACCAGTCAGGAATTTTCCAGAAAGTGCCAATGAGTCTGCTACGTGGAGCCCTTCCCAGTCCCCAAAGAAAGTAATAGGCATGATGAGACCCCATACTTTTCCCCTAAGGGATAGCCACCTTGCCCAAGCAATTCTTTTGTTACTAACTTTCTTGGCCCATTCTCCTTCTATAAAAACCTTCCATCTTGCACACCTCCTTGGAGCCTCACTCTGCCTACCAGATGGGATGCTGTCAATGCATGAATCACTTAATAAAGTCAATTAGATCTTTAAAATTTATGCAGTTGAATTTTTGTTATTTAACTGATTTGGTGGCAGTGATGGAATCTGAGGTGAACTTCCAGCATCATTGGTGAACAATTAGAAACACGGGCGTGCTGTTAGAGTAGGCAGTCAGTTTGACTTTAACAGGATGCCTGGAGACCAACAAAGAGGTAGTCAAGACTCATTATCAGGACAGTTAGCAGCCTGCCTTGGCAGCATTCCACAAACAAGGCCACCAGAAGCCAGATCAAACCAGACAGGCCCAAAACAAAGGTCAGAGATCCTGCCAAGTAAGGGGGGTGGGGAGGTACAAAACCCTGTTCTCAAATCCCTTCCCCAAATAATAAATATCCCACCCTAGTTAACAATCGTCAATAAAACCCCAAGCACAGCTCTCCTTTGCGCTAACCCACTTTTGTATCTTGAAAGTATGCTTTGCTCTCTCTTTAATAAATTCTTCATGTGCACCGATCAACCACTATCTGGTCTCTCTGAATTCTTTTCTTGTAACAAAACTTAGAGGTGACATCTCTGACGATGGACTGGGTGAAAGAAGCCACAGGGCCTAGAGGTCTGCCCGTTACTCCAGCAACAATGGTACCCATGAACCTTTGAATTCATTGTATTTCTTGCCATTTCTGAGGGCCGTTTCTAAGCTCCTCTCAGTTGTGAGCTTTTGTGTCTGTTTGAGCTCCTAATCTTACTCGTTTTCTAAGGTCAGCTTGAGCCAGCATGTGGTTATGCTTGGAGCCCAGGTAAACCAGCATGTTTGCCCAGAGCCCAACTGAGCTGGCAGTTTTACCCAGACACCCAGTGAGCTGTCAGAAGGGTCTGCTTGGAGTCAAGCCCCTAGACTTTCAGACCATGATGTCCCAGGTGGAAAACCTCAGTAAGATGCCGCAGGAATTGGTGGCAGTGCACACAGTGCCTTCTTGTGGCCAGGACCCAGTACTGCCAACATTACGCAAAATAAGACCTAACAACCCTGTGCAGCTTATTATTTTGTGCACCTTTATCAGGCTGTTGCTGGTGGGGCTCTCCAATGTCCAAAAGCCACAAAAATTGGTGAGCACGGGTCGAGCCCTTAAGGCTGTTAGAGTGCCCACCACCGCCAGAGGGCTCTTGTGGTAAGTTGGTCACAGAACTGGTTAGACTGATACTAGGTCACTCACCTCAAGAAAACTGTCATGCAGTGAGGTACACTGTAAAACACACAGTCCCCAAACCTATGGCATATCTCCTTCAGGTATTAGTTCAGCTCTGAGAAACTCGAAGTCTTAGCTAATGGATTTCTTCAATTCTAAAGAATCAAGTGCTACCTTTGGGCACCCCTGCTTATTTTAGGTCTAAGAGCTCTAGTCCTGGAGTTGCAGATACCTACCAAGATGAAAAAAAAAATTACTAAAAATAACCTAGAATTAGTGGCTGTTATGGGGAATGTTCCAATTAGACAAGAGTGTTCATTTAAGAAGTGCACTTGAAAGTAAGGATTCCCAAATTAAGCAAATGGAACGGGTTGCCTATTTTAATTGGTATGCAGAGGGTTCCGAAAGGCTTCAAGATTCCAAAATAGCCTCAATGAAAGATTTGTTACAAAAGACTAATGGAAAATTAAAAACACGAGAGGTACCTAAAACAAAAGACAACAGGACTGATGTGAATACTACTGCTCCCCTCTACTCTCAGGTAAAGAGAAGTAGAGGGGTACCTCTTGTGTTTTACTCACAGCCTCCTAATTCTCTGAACTACCTTCCTACTCTGAAGAGACAGTTAAATAGTTACCTTTTAAAATAAAACTGCCTGAGTTTGGAGGCAATACTTCTGAGATATCTTTTACTTTTTTTGGTGAAAGACTGAACTAAGCGCTATATTGAAGAATTTCCTACACAAAGGGAGGATCCCAAAAGATTTTTTGAAATGCTTAAAATCCTCATCAGGGCCTAGAACCCTGGGCTGCCACACCTTTATCAACTTGTGTACACGTTGGTAGGGTCTGGTGAGGTCCAAAAAAATGGATGTGGGAAGCAGAAAGGCATAAACCTGAGAATGATATTTGAGATCCCCAGTCTCTAAAGTAGTTCTCTTATGGATCAGGAAAAGTTTGCAAAATAGCAACCAAGCTTTTAAAAGCCATTGCTAAAGTCTTTCCTGCCCCTACTGATTGGTCTATTATTTAAACATGCAAACCAAAGGAATATGAAAGACTCTAAAGCCCATTTGGAGGCATTCTTTCTGTGGTGTTCCAGCTTCCTTGCAATAAAAGAGGCCACTCTACCTCTTCTAGCTGCCTTAGTTGTACATGGATTTTCCCTCAGAGATTAGTGGGTTAATAAAAAATGCGAAAAACAGGATGGGAGGCCACAGGCCTGACTGAGCTCATAGCTCAGCATTTTGAAAGGTCCTTGGAGCAAGATTGTTAACAAATCTGCCAAACCGTTGGCTTTACAAGACCAGAGACCTAAAATAACATCTGGTCCCACACATTTTACTCTAAGGGTCCACCTTCAAAATGATCCCCTAAAGATCAATGTTTGTCCTCAAAGGACTTATGCAAATTCTACAGTTTGAGTGCCGCCCAAAGGAGGGACCCTGTGTGGGCCCCTCCCAGACATGACAGGAGTCTAAAGGATTCGCTAGTAAACTGTTACCAGGAATGCCCTTAAACAGCCAAGACGAAACTGAAATTTAAATTAATAAAATCTTGCTGAATGATACCAGGCTACACTTTCTATCTTAAACCTTATTCTCACAGGATACAAATTCCTTAGAGTGAAAACAATGTTCCCATAATGGGAGTATCTAAATTTCTGAAGCAAAATTTGGTCAAATTGGAAACTCATATTCAAAACCTGATTTAAAGAAATGAGGCCTTCTCTCCTAAGCTAAATGTACCCAGAGGAAGGGAAGACATTCTCGTACATGCTTGATGTGACAGTCCTTTGATTTTTAGGCAACAAACTAATTTTTTAGAAAATTAAATTGTCCTTTTTTCGCAAATCTAGTCTTCAGAGGATGAAAAGTGTGGGTCCAAAAGGAATTCAGACCACCAGTCCTTCTTAGCAATCTCCAAATCTCTGCTATTTAGCTCAAAAGGCTTATAAGTATTGTAAAAATTCTGACCTTAAGGGAACAGAAATCTTTCCAGAAAGTGCTTACATTTTTTTTCCCCTGTGACTTTGAAATGTAAATGTTCAGTATTCTACCTGGTCTTTTCTAGAATCTCTTTATCTAGTCCATCTCTTTAAAACGCAAATTCCAGGGATACAATTCCAAACAAGTAAAAACAAGTGAAAGAGCCATTTAAAACTCTCCCTTGCCAAGGATAAATACAAATTTTAAGTATCTTCTCTTACAAATGTTAAAAGAAAGCTTTAGTCATCTAGACAAATAACCTTAACTTATTCCAGCTACCAAAAAAACTCAGATCCAACTTTCATAACTAGTGAATTTTGTACCTATTCAGTCATTTAAAAACAAGCTATAAGATCTTTGGTAACTTAAAACCTTAAAAGTTTTGCTACGTTAAATGATGCGTTTAGCTAAATTTACTAAATATTCAGATACTTTCCAAATAAGGTAAAATAATATTAATAAACATACATTTATCTATTTTTGGCTTCTTATAAAAAAAAACCCTAAAAGATATTTGAACTTGTTAATGCCACATTGGAAAATTTAAGAAGGATATGCTTCTAGAAATTTTAAAATGTTTTCATAAATTTGCAAATTAAAAAAATGCTGATATGAAAGACCAGTCACAATTACTTCTTAGTTTTCACTAGAAATCAAAGTTCCCAAGGGTTAAAAATTGTAATTAATATATATAATTAAAATTGTTAGAAGCTCCATTTGTGCAGTGGAACCAATGCCCTGAGGCAAAGTCCCAAGCCCTTGAGGAGAAAAATGATAGAGACAGGACCTAGAGGCAAGGACAGTGATAAACAGGCTACTCCTTAGAAGCAGAGGGGCACAACATCCTGACCTTGTGGCTTCCAAGACCCTGGGGCTGACAGAGCAAGAGCCGCCTGTGCTCTCCTCTTCCACCTCTGCCCCAGGGTAGCCCCTAAACTCATAATACATTTGCATTGCGGGTACAGCCACCTCTCCCCATGGAGGAAGGCTGCCATGACAGTTCTGGCACAAACCTTACAAGTTCAAAAACTTCCAATGTGTGGGAGGAGTCCCCCAAATGACTGGAAGCAACCTTGGCTAGAGACCACCCTGTCCATGATGTAAGACCCATGTGCACTAAAGGAAAGGATTCCTGTAGACTCAGGGCCATTCCCACCTCTAGGCCTCCTGCTCTCCCACCTTGAGGACATA